>NC_135238.1:43253297-43853297 GCF_051348905.1 Ranitomeya variabilis
TCCAGGTCATTACGAGTTCATAGACACCAAACATGTCTAGGTTCTCTTTTATCTAAGTGGTTAAAAAAAATTGCGCCATTTTCCGATACTCGTAGCGTTTCCAATTTTTGTGACCTGGGGTCGGGTGAGGGCTTATTTTTTGCGTGCCGAACTGGCGTTTTTAGTAATACCATTTTGGTGCAGATGCGTTCTTTTGATCGCCCGTTATTGCATTTTAATTCAATGTTGCAACAACCAAAATAATTTAATTTTGGCGTTTTGATTTTTTTACTCGCTACGCCATTTAGCGATCAGGTTAATCCTATGTTTTTATTGATAGATCGGGCGATTTTAAACGTGGCAATACCAGATATGTGTATGTTTGATTTTTTTTTTTTATTTTATTTTGATTGAGGCGAAATGGGGGTGATTTGAACTTTTATATATTTTTTATTTTTTTAATATTTTTAAACACTTTTTTTTTAAATTTTGGCATGCTTCAATAGCCTCCATAGGAGCCTAGAAGCATGCACTACACGATCGCCTCTGCTACATAGAGGTGAAGCACAGATCACCTCTATGTAGCAGAAATGCAGGGTTGCTTTGAACGCCGACCACAGGGTGGCACTCAAAGCAATCTGCCTTCAACAACCATAGAGGTCTCAAGGAGACTTCTCGTTGTTATAGCAATGCAGCGATGACCTCCGATTATGTGACGGGGGTCAGCGCTGCGACTATTTCCAGCCGCGCGGCCGGGAGCGCTAGTGAAATGCCGCTGTCAGCATTTGACGGCGGCATTTAACTAGTTAATGAGCGCGGGCGGATCGCGATTCCGCTCGCGCTCATTGCGCGCACATGTCAGCTGTACAAAACAGCTGACATGTCGCGGCTTTGAGGTGGGCTCCCCACCGGAGCCCACCTCAAAGCGGGGGTTCTGCCAGCTGACGTACTATTCCGTCAGCTGGCAGAAAGGGGTTAAACAGTGGAAATCACCAACAAGTGACACTATTTTGGAAACTAGACCCCTTAGGGAACTTATCTAGACGTGTATTGAGAACCTTGAACCCACAGGTGCTTCACAGAAGTTTGTAACGTAGAGCCGTGAAAATAAAAAAAATCACATTTTTCCCAGATAAATCTTTTTTACCCAACTGTTTTGGTGCACGGCAGGGCTTGGAAGGGAAGGAGCCATGTGACTTTTTGAGTGTAAAATTGTCTGGAATAATTAGACACCATGTCGCGTTTGGAGAGCACCTGATGTGCGTAAACAGTGGAAACCTCCCAGAAGTGACTTCATTTTGGAAACTAGACCCCTTTGGGAACTGATGTAGATGTATATTGAACACCTTGAACCCCCAGGTGCTTCACAGAAGTTTATAATGTTAAGCCGAGAAAATGAAAAAAAAATCAAATTTTTCCCACAAAAATCTTTTTGACCTCCAAATTTTGAATTTTCTCAAGGGTAACAGGAGAAAATGGACCACAAAATTTGTTGTGCAACTTCTCCTGAGTTTACCGATATCCCATATGTCCTCAAAAACTACTTTTGAGCCACAGTTCACAGCTCAGAAGGAAAGAAACGCTATATTATAGTGCAGATTTTGCTGCACTTGTTTGAGGGTGACATGTTACATTGGCAGAGCCCCTGTGGTGCCAACACGGCAGACCTCTCAATGAATTCATCTAGGGGCGCAGTGATCACATTGACACCACAGGTGTGTCACAGACTTTTATACCATTGTTTAGTGAAGAAAAAATCATTTACATCTTTACCAAGATTGTGTGTTTGCCCCAAGTTTTACATTTTCATCCTGGGAAATGGGTAAAAATGGCCCCAAAATTTGTCCCACAATTTCTACTGAACATGGTAATACCCCATATGTGGCTGCACAATACTACTTAGCCATACGGAGAGACTCGGGAGGGACAGAGCGCTATTTGCCTCCTGGAACTCCTACAATAGTTTGCGGATTCCATATACAGAGCCCCTTAGTGATAGAAAAGCAGAATCCCTCCTCAAGTGACCCCATTTTGAAAATTATAACCCATTGGGAATTTATCTACAGATATAGTGATGATTTTCATTTCATGGGTGTTTTCCAGAAAGAAGCAGCAGTGGATGTTGCTGAGTGAAAATTGCAAACTGCCGATGTAGTGACCAATATAATCCCCCAAAAGAAAGACTGCAATAAAAGACAATATTTAAAAATTTTTTTTACTTCATTGAAAATAATACCAAATATTAAAAAATTATTAATATTATTATACAGCTGATCATAGGAGCACATAGAATAATATTGAAAAGCAAGCACAACAATTAATAATACATATACCAATACACCATACGAAAAGATGTGCATAAAGAATGTGGATAATACTCAGAAAACAATGTGAAAAAAAACAAAATATCATACACTATAAATTATATTTATATTTTAATGTCTAGTGTATAAACCTGAATAAGTGACAAACCAAACCACACTACGTAAATAATAATAATTGATGAATGTTGTCAAAAAAGTGCAACACTGCTAATACTAAAGGTTGTAATGGGTGTGTCCCAATAAAAAAGTGCAACAGTGCTAATACTAAAGGTCGTAATGGGTGTGTCCTAAAAAAAGTGCAACAGTGCTAATACTAAAGGTCGTAATGGGTGTGTCCTAATAAAAAAGTGCAACAATGCTAATACTAAAGGTTGTAATGGGTGTGTCCCAATAAAAAAGTGCAACAGTGCTAATACTAAAGGTCGTAATGGGTGTGTCCCAATAAAAAAGTGCAACAATGCTAATACTAAAGGTCGTAATGGATGTGTCCCAATATAAAAGTGCAATGGTGCTGATACTAAAGGTAATGGGTGTGTCCTAATAAAAAAGTGCAACAGTGCTAATACTAAAGGTCGTAATGGGTGTGTCCCAAATAAAAAAGTGCAATGGTGCTAATACTAAAGGTCGTAATGGGTGTGTCCCAAATAAAAAAGTGCAATGGTGCTAATACTAAAGGTCGTAATGGGTGTGTCCCAATAAAAAAGTGCAATGGTGCTAATACTAAAGGTCGTAATGGGTGTGTCCCAATAAAAAAGTGCAACAATGCTAATACTAAAGGTCGTAATGGATGTGTCCCAATATAAAAGTGCAATGGTGCTAATACTAAAGGTCGTAATGGGTGTGTCCCAATAAAAAAGTGCAATGGTGCTGATACTAAAGGTCGTAATGGGTGTGTCCCAATAAAAAAGTGCAATGGTGCTAATACTAAAGGTCGTAATGGATGTGTCCCAATATAAAAGTGCAATGGTGCTAATACTAAAGGTCGTAATGGGTGTGTCCCAATAAAAAAGTGCAATGGTGCTGATACTAAAGGTCGTAATGGGTGTGTCCCAATAAAAAAGTGCAATGGTGCTAATACTAAAGGTCGTAATGGGTGTGTCCTAATAAAAAAGTGCAACAGTGCTAATACTAAAGGTCGTAATGGGTGTGTCCTAATAAAAAAGTGCAACAGTGCTAATACTAAAGGTCGTAATGGGTGTGTCCCAATAAAAAAGTGCAATGGTGCTAATACTAAAGGTCGTAATGGGTGTGTCCCAATATAAAAGTGCACTGGTGCTAATACTAAAGATTATACTGAGTATATCCCAGATAAGAATCGCTTTACAAAGGCAGTAATCTAGAACACTACCATGCAAGAAGTAATGTAAAGTGCTGCAGTGCCAAGAGAATAAATACACATTTCGATAGCAGGTGAATGTGCAAATAAATGAAGGGCTCCTCATACCGATCGTGCTCCTGGTCCCTGCGCGTGTTTCAGCACTTGCCTTCTTCCGGGGCTTATACAAAGTAACAGGGAGGCATGCAGATTTATACAGCAGTGGGCCAATCAGAACTAAGTAATGCACGCAGAGCGATGTAAGAGAACCACCAATCACATGCACCCGGCGTCACCCTGACAACACACAACAAGGCCCGTAACCCCGCCCACATGAATCATGTGAACGGCCGAGAGTGCGTCGCCAAGGAGATAGACGCCAGAGTGAATGCAAACAGCGACAGGGAAAGCCGCGCAAGCGCACCACCACCTGCATGAAACTTAGGTATAACACACATAAAAGACGCATAGAATAAACTGAGAATCAATGCGCCGCCACCTGCATAGAATTGGAATATAACTCAGATGGCGCCAGATCAATGAATAGAGCAATTTATATGAATCTGTTATAAGAATAAATAAACAATTGGACAAAAATAAGATAAATAATAATAAATAAATAATAAACAAATATGTAAAAATGGAAAATAAAAAATTACGAAAAATAAAAATATATAAATAATGAATGAAAAATAGTAATGATAATTATGAATTATGGTAATTAATAATATATGAATAGATATATTAAATAATAAATAGCAAATAAATAATAGATAATACAAAAAATAATACTGAAATGAAGAAAAGTAAATAAATAAATAAAAAAAAATATATATATAAAAATAATAAATAAATGAAAAAATAAATAATAATAAATTATTATAAATTACCAGTAATCACAATTACATCCAGGAATTATACAAATACTTCTTATTTCATATGTGTCAAAGTATATCAAAAAGTGTCCATCAAAGTAAAATCCATCAAAATAAATCCATTCAACACAATAAAAAAGAGCAAAGAATCCGCACCACTGCAGCAAAGGTTCACTGCACCTCACACTCAAACCAGCCACGTGCCGTAAACGCCCCAAGAGGATCGGGTGCTCAATCTGAAAAAAGTGTGCAAAAAAATTCCAATGAAATAAGAAAACTGAGAGCACTCACCGTCCTAAAAATCAGTCCTTTATTGAAACGGAAGACTCTTCAGCAGGGGAGAATGTGAATAGTGACAGACGACGGCCGTTTCGCGCTACTGCGCTTCCACAGGTCCTACCTGATTTTTAGGATGGTGAGTGCTCTGTTTTCTTATTTCATTGAAATCCATTCAACAGATCCATCCATTGATATTCAGAATCTTCTTATTATTCTTTCAACTGAAGTTGGTCCCAGAGTGAAGAATACAACAGCCCAATATGCTAAAAAATAAATAAAATAAATCAATATGTGATATATTATAAAATCTAAAATATGCATACATCATAACAATAAAAAACTATTTTTTTACATTTGATGATCAGAGAAATGGTGAATAACTTAAAGTCTCATTGAGACCCAGAGGTTGCAGTGTATGGAGAGTCCAAATCCACCTAGTTTCTTTTGAGCGAGTCTGCAGCTAATATTGCCACCATGTAGATCTGTAATAATTCTATCAATACCAATTACCCGGGGGCCAGTTGTATCACAGTCATGATAGATCTTAAAATGTCAGGTTCTGTTTTATTTTTCTTATGTCTTTAATGTGGGATTCTTGCAGGAAAGTTCTGGTGAAACGACAAAGGGATTTGTAAAACCCACGTCAGTGTCAGTGACCGGTAAGATCGGCGTATAAATCTTATTTCACTCATTGGAGGGTCACAAAAATGACTTCTTTGCAACCATTTTTATTAACGTTCCTTCTCTTTTCCAAGAATATTTAGGTGAAGGGCCTTGTAGAGGGGTGTGATCTGTAAAACCGGGTGTGGCATGAAAAAGGGTTTATATCATGGGACCTTTCCGTGTGTTATTTTCTTCCACGTCCATTTTACTTTATCATCTCAGTAAAGCTAGGGCTACACAGCGGCCTTGGCTGTGACATAAGTTACGCAACCAAAGATTGTGATGTGTATATGCTACAATAATCAGGGTCCCGTTGGACCTCTGGGTACAATGACCACGATAAGCAAGTCAGTAAAAAATCCACCTGGGTCTGATTTTTCATAATTTGCTTATGGCGCTCGCGGTACCCTACGGGGCACAGTTCAACCCCATTTTGTTTGTATTGTGCCGTGATGCATAACTATCTTTGGCTACAAGTCAAGTGTTGAAGCCGAAGTCGCTTGTAGCTATTGCCGTAACTTTATTGTTTTATTTAGTAAAATTTACAAGGTTTTGTTTCTTTTTCCAGTTGAAGACGGGATAAGAGGCTTCCAGGGATATCCCCACCTATCCTCAGGTTATGAAGTAGAAGATGGCAATATCATACAAGTCCCATCAATAACGACTGATGCACCGGCAGATCTTCATTGCAAAGGTATGTTCTCTGACATCACTGATCACTGGATGCCTTCAACTGATCAATCGCTGATGGGCAAACAAAGAACTGGAGAGAGATGGAAACATTTTAGAAATAAATCTAATCTTACGAATAATGACAGATGTGCGGCCATTCCC
The DNA here is from genome assembly GCF_051348905.1 of Ranitomeya variabilis. Taxonomy (NCBI): domain Eukaryota; kingdom Metazoa; phylum Chordata; class Amphibia; order Anura; family Dendrobatidae; genus Ranitomeya; species Ranitomeya variabilis. Next base: position 43,259,567 of record NC_135238.1, read on the forward strand.
CTGTTCAGAATGTGGGAAATGTTTCGCCAAGGAATTTCAACTTAAGAAACATAAAAAAACTCACACAGGGGAGAGATGCCGTATTCATGTCCTGAATGTGGGAGGTGTTTTAGTGAGAAATCCCGCGCCATAGACCATCTAAGAGTACACACAGGGGAGAAGCCATTTTCATGCTCGGAATGTGGGAAATGTTTTAGCCGGAAATCTTATCTTGTGACTCATCTAAAAATCCACATCGGAGAGAAGCCGTTTTTATGTACAGAGTGTGGGAAACGTTTTATTCACAAGTCACATATTTTAGTCCATCTCAGAAGTCACTCGGGGGAGAAACCGTTTTCATGTCCTGAATGTGGGAAATGTTTTAGTAATAGATCATATAAACATAAGGATGAATGACCTCGGGGAGATCAAAACATCCAACACCGCGGAGACACCATCACGTGTTTCTCAACGCAGTGATCCAGAACACTGCCCCCATCCCTAAAGGGAAATATGCAAATGCATGTAGAAAAGCCGTGGAGACACCATCACGTGTTTCTCAACGCAAGCAATGAATAGCCAGGTCTTTCACCAGGAAGGAACAACCACGGGAAGGGCAGCATCCAATAAAGGAAAACCACCTATGCCAAAACATGGTATCCATCCACAGACAGCTGTTTCGGGGTATTTGCCCCTCATCAGTGTGGAGTAGGAAACTGGCTATTAGGAGCAGTGCCTAGGTGGTTTTCCTTTATTGGATGCTGCCCTTCCCGTGGTTGTTCCTTCCCGGTGAAAGACCTGGCTATTCATTGCTTGCGTTGAGAAACACGTGATGGTGTCTCCGCGGCTTTTCTACATGCATTAGTAATAGATCACACATTTTGGGACATCTAAGAAGTCACACAGGGGAGAAGCCATTTTTGTGCTCAGAATCTGGGAAATGTTTCGCCAAAAAGTTTAATCTTGATAGACATAAGGGAACTCACAAATTAGAGAAACCATCGTAACCTCTCCGTGGCCATCATTAAGGGGCCTTAATCCTCAGCGCTGATTTTTATGCTAGAAACTAGTGTCCCGAAAGGGCCGAAAATGCAGCGGGCATGAGCTGTATATTATCGTTGACCCCCTGCTGCACCAGTCACCATCGGTTTTAGCACCAATCGTGTCCGTTTAGTTCACCAGATTCTGTTGCAATCACCACCGTGATATCTAGATGGTTAACAAAGAAAGAGGCCTTTTCTTTTTAACCCTATCAGGTTCCCACGATTGTGGATCCCAGTGGTTGTAATGGCAACCCAAGGTGGAGTAATGGCCTCTGGGTAAGGTGGCAGTGTGAAACAGGCTGTGTCATTGTAAAACGGACAGGTCTCAAGCACTGCAATTCAGAAGTACTGCAAAGTATTAGACATTTAATTTGAAAAATATTCAAGTCGTGAAGTGGTGCTATTTAGTAATGTAAAAACAAGTTTTAATAACATTTTTAAAAAAATGCAAGAAAGTAAAAGAAAATATTAAACACTTTCACCTCAAATAACACCACTGTTATGTAAAAACATAAACAGAAAGACATAAAAACAATTGGTATCACTACACCTAATTATCAAAATTAGAAAAATTCTTACACTGTTAGATTATCTAACAAACGTCATAAAAAAAATAAAAACTCTCCAAAAATGTAACTTTTTTACTATACCGATGTAGAGAGACACAAAGGAAGATACTAGAAACATGAAATGGGGGGTTGCACAACTTCTGAATAGTTAGTGTCACTCTGATTGGTTCATTCCAACTTCATTTCCAACTTCACTTCCATATATGGTATTCAGTCCAGTGTCCAATGTCCAGTGACTTCTTCACATTCCAAAAATTCCTTCCAGTGTGCTGCTGATCAGGAAATAGACTCCATCTTGCTACACCATATCTGAACTGACTTATATAAGGTTTAATAATTGATTTCATTAGCCATTTTCTCCTTCACACCGACACAAGAAAAAAGAAATAAGAAGCTTTTGTATGTTAAAAGAACATCTGTAAAACGCAGGCTTCCTGTGGCTCTTTAAGCAATAAAATAAAAAGTTACAGTTCTCAGAATATGGAGATTATAGTTTGTAAAATATTGTTTTTCGCGTGCAAAAGTAACAAAGGAGAAAAAAACCTATATGTGTGATATCGGTGTAATCGTACAGACCTGAATAATAAAGCTGTCTTACCACAGTTAGTGCACAATGACCGCCATAAAAAAGATCTGGACTTTGTTTTGATTCCAAAAAATTAAAAATGTAAATATAATATTACGTCCCCCAAAATTTTATGGATAAAAACTAGCGATGAGCGAATATACTCGGTACACGAGATTTATGCTGGCTAACACATGTAAATCATTCAGCTGTGGCACTAAAAACTAATTCTCCGAGTACTTACAAATACTCGGAGGACACCCGAGTGTGCTCGGGAAATCTCGAGTACCGAGTATATTCGATCATCACTAATAAAAACTTCATCTTGTCCTGCAAAAACAAAAACTAAGCCCTTATTCAATTATGTCAGGCAAAAAAAAAGTTACAGCTCTTAGAATAGGGCAACAAAAAAAATATTTTTTTTTACTAAAATTTGGTTTAGTATGCAAAAGTAGCAATACATAAAATAAAACCTTACAGAAATCTGTCATCGCTGTAATGGCGCTGACCTGAAGAGTGAAGCCGTCATCAGTCACTTATACCACACGGTGAATGGAGGTAAATAGTTTTTTCCCAAATATCAGAATAAGGCTCGGTTCACATTCTGAGCACTTACCTTAAAGTTTCTGCCTAAAGCCCCCCAAAATGCAACTCAGATTCATTATAACGAGGCAACAGTGGAGTGACTTTGTCTACTCTCTGTTTAATTGGCGTTCATCAACACGACGGACAAAAGTGTGAGCAACCATAGTGTACATGACTAAGAGGAAGGGAAATCACTGGAACAGAAGACAAACGGGAGTCCAAGTGATTCACTCTTCCCTCATTATAGTGAATGGTTGCATCGGGAGTTTAGTTTAGATCACGTTTTTTGGGGACTTGGAATGAAAACCCCGACATAAGGGCTCAGCATAGAGCACAGGATAAATGTGATTCTAAAGAGATCAAAACATGTTTTACACCCCAAAATAGTATCAGCTCATTCCACAAAAAAACAATCCCTCACTCAGGTGCTTCATCTTTCAAAAGTAAAGAGCGGATTGTATCATAAGACTCTGGAAATGTGGCATGGCTCCCCCCCCCAAAAAAATGCGCTAGTGAATCCAAATGCCCCCATCCTTCTGTAACCCAGTGTGCCAAAACCACAGCTACCTTCCATGTTTGTATTACTGTAGCAGGAAGCACTTTACTAAGGCTAGGTTCACATTGCGTTAACAGCTGCCCGTTCAACACATGTGTTAACTGTCTGCTGTTAACGCAAGTGCCGATATGTTGTCGCGCTAGCAGTGACGGACCCGAAAATGCTGCAGCCCGCGTCCTAGGGTCCGTCACTCAATGACCGCACGCCGAAGCTGAACTTTTTGTTGTTTGTTCCTGAGTGGGTGATTCCCCGCAGCAACACGGACTGTGCCATGCATTATGTTTTTGTTTTCCTGTTAGCCCAGGAAGGCCGTGTTTGTTTTGCTAACGCAGCACTGGTTTATGTAGTACCTTTATTAAACCAGTGGAAGATTTAACCCCTAAGTGACCGAGCAAAAGTTTTTTAAATCTGACCAGTGTCACCGTATGTGGTAATGACTCTGGAACGCTTCAACATATCTCATTGATTTTGAGACTGTTTTTTCATGACTTATTGTACTTTATAATAATGGTAAATTGATGTTAATATTTTCTGCGTTTATTTATAAAAAATATCAGAAATGTTACAAAAATTAAAAAAAAAAATCAGGAACTTCTTTTTCTGGCATGAAGCATCTCATTAACTCATAACTTCAAGGCGGCTTTCTCCAACCCAGGTATCATTTTAACAGCGCCAACCTGACAATGTTGACTCTGACGGGATGATGTGGAATATTAGGGGTAGTAGTCCGGTGACTCTGAAGGGATGATGAGGGATATTAGGGGTAGTAGTCCGGTGACTCTGAAGGGATGATGAGGGATATTAGGGGTAGTAGTCCGGTAGCTCTGGCTGAAGGGATGATGTGGGATATTCTGGGTAGTAGTCCGGTGGCTTTGGCTGATGGAATGATGTGGGATATTAGGGGTAGTAGTCCGGTGGCTCTGGTTGACGGGATGATGTGGGATATTAGAGTGAGTGTGGCTATGTGGCATGGGTGGGGCTATACACTCAGCTTTATATATATATATATATATATATATATATATATATATACTGTATATATAATCTTTATAATTTGTTTTATCTAACCACAGTTAATTTACTATGCCCGGGCAACTCCGGGCTCTTCAGCTAGTAATAAATAATAATAATCCATCATCTGCTGTAAGCACTACAAACTGCTATCTAGAAACTGTTCTAAAATCTACATTCTGGTTCTACCGTTTAACTCATCGCCTGCTCTCCAGTGTATGCTACAGCCTTGGTTCTGTGGCTTCCGGTGTGTTCTACTCTGCATGGTTTATTGACATCCTGCATGACCCGTTGTCCTGGTCGTCATTGATGTGCTGTTGCCCTTGGTCCGTGTGTTTAACCTGGCCGGTGGCTTAGCCCTGTAACAACCAGGGGTATTTCAGTTTTTCCGTTTTCGTATATTGCTCCCCTTCTTGCCAGACCCATAACTTTTTGATTTTTCGGTCAATATGGTCATGTGAGGGCTTGTTTCTTGCAGGACAAGTTATACGTTTGAACAACACCATTGGCTTTAACATATCATGTATTGGAAAACGGGGAAAAAATCAAAGTGTGGTGAAATTGCAAAAAAAGTGCAATTCCACAGTTGTTATTTTTTTACCATGTTCACTAAATGCTAAAGAGTGACCCGCTGTTATGATTCTCCAGGTTATTACTAGTTCATAGACACCAAACATGTCTAGGTTCTTTTTTATCTAAGGCCTCTTTCACACTTGCGTCATTTGGCATCCGTAGCAATCCATCGTTTTGGGAAAAAAAAACGATCCTGCAAATGTGCTCACAGGATGCGTTTTTTTCCCATAGACTTGTATTAGCGACGGATGGACGGCCACACGTCGCGTCCGTCGTGCAACGGATCTGTCGTGTTTTGGCGGACCGTCGGCACAAAAAAAAGTTCAAGTGAATGTTTTTTTGTCCGTCGCGTCTGCCATTATCTACCGCTCTTGTGCGGCCGAAACTCCGCCCCCTCCTCCCCGGACTTCAGAATGGGCAGCGGATGCGTTGAAAAACTGCATCCGCTGCCCACGTCGTGCACAAATTTCACAACGTGCATCAGTACGTCGGCCCAACGCATAGCGACAGACCCGTACCGACACAAGTGTGAAAGTAGCCTAAATGGTGAAAACAATTTCAAAGTTTGTTAAAAAAAATAAAAATTGCGCTATTTTTGATACCTGTAGCGTCTCCATTTTTCGTGATATTGTGATCAGATCGCCTGTATGTAGCAGAGTTCCCACTTGGTATGAGCGCCGACCACCGGGCGGCACTCATAACAATCCGGTAGTGACAACCATGGAGGTCTACTGGAGACCTCTGCTTGTCATGCCAATCCATCAACAACCCACAGTCATATGACACGGGCACCGATGGAAGGGATTTCCGGTGCACTTGCCAGAAAACCCATGTTAAATACTTTTGTCAGTGCTTGACTGCAGCATTTAACTAGTTAACAGCTGTGGGTGGATTGCGATTCTACTCACGGCTGTTAGAGGCATATGTCAGCTGTTCAAAACAGCTGACATGTGCCAGAAAAGATGTGGGCCCTGCTCCGGAGCCCACATCAACAGGAGGGATTCTGACGTGGACGTACTATTACGTCCGATGTCGGTAAGGGGATAATGACAAATGTCATGGATCTGCCATCAATGTCTATAGTTGGAAGAAAATCATAGCTGTGTAATATTCATACAGATCAGTATATACATTAATTTATAAGGCGTATACTGCATATAGAGAGCAAGAAACCTGCGAATTACAGCTGGGCACAAGCTTAGGTCAAATACATGAAAGTAATATAACACTATAATACTGCACCCCTGTATATACCCCCCGGTGTTCCTCACCTCCTATACTAAATATTCTGTGATTATACATAATAGACTCAGATACGCCGCTGAGACCCACGGCTCAGATACATGGCTGTGATACACGGGTCAGACATACGACACAAATACATAGCTGCTAGATATTAATTGAATTCTTTATTGGCTTCATACAAGATATCACATGTAGACATTCCCACCATGATGATGATGATGATGATGGGTCCTGGACTCACAGAGAGTCGTCCGTCAATGCTCAGGAGAGGAAAAACCCCCAGTGGAGGAAACCTCTAGGGAACCATGCATGACGTGCCCTTCCCTAGGGCGGTGCTGGATCATAGACTCTACATGCCGTTTATAGACATGGAGTCACTTCTGGGCCTTTTTGGGAAATCCGCTGATCCTGCCGTTCTGCAGGCAGGATATTAGATGAGTCCTCATCTTCTGATGCTGGAACTCAGCTGTGGGTTCACCACCATCTGCCATAAGTTCGTAGGCAAATGCTATAGCATATAAGCCACAGTCGTAGCTGTTCTTCTGCTGAGCCACATTGATAAACCTCAGATTTTCAAGGGGATTGTTGACCACTGCACTGTACATGTTGATAATCTGCTGACTGATGGATGGAGACAGATTCCTGGACTTCGAGCTGTCGGCCACAAAGATTTGGCCATTTTTATAGCAGGTTGTCAGCCAGTGCTCCCTCTCCTGATCATAGTGGATTTGTACAGCATTCTGCAGTATGCCGTACCCTGGTACCATAAGAGCGCAGGGGGGCTGCAGGCCATCAAAACCCACAAACTGACTCTGCAGCAGGTCCTGGGCCATGATGATGATATCGTCACTCAGGTAGCCTTTCTTCCCTTTGCTCTGCAGGATGGTTAAGAGCTGTGGAGACAGGTTGTTCATCTCTGGGGTTACTTCTCTAAGTTAATCAATAAATCCAAGAAATGTGATGTCACTAGTAGTGCTACAGAATTCAGCTGGGATCTTAGTAATCGACAGGGATCTTCTTGTCAAGACTTCAGCTCTGTAGTCGTTTATCAACCCTAAAATGAGCAATAGATCGGTCAGATTTTATTCTTTTATTTTTAGGCAGGAAATGTTTGTTATAACCTCAGAATACTTACAGTAATATCTGGTGAATTCCCGATGGAAATGAGATTTCTAATCCAAACAAACTTTATACTTGAAGTTTTCAACGCTCCACAAGTAAAACTTTGAGAACCTTCCAGCAGCAGAGAATTATTCCACCTGTAATATAAGGAACAGATGAGTTTTACCATTTTATTTCTCAGTTCTGTGTGTAGAGCCCGGGTCGGACTGGCCATGGGCGTGGGGAGCAGTGAATATTCATTTCTCTTTAGCCGCAGCAGTTGGCTCCGTCCTCCTGTCACCTGCTGCTCCACCTCTGCTGCCACCCAGCGTGCACCGCTTTCAACTGTATCGGCATCATAGGTGCAATAATAGAGGAGAGGGCGTCAGTTGACGCTCCCTGCCTCATCATTCCCCTCTGCCTCTGACACAGCCGGAGCGCGATGACATCACTTCGTACTGTGTGCCGGGCAGATGGCAGTGCAGCTGCTGAGACTGGAGCAGAGTCTGGAACTGCGGGGGAATGAGGAGGAGAGGTGAAGATTATATATATATATACTAGACTGTGGCCCAATTCTAATGCATCGGGTATTCTAGAATATGCATTTCCCCGTAGTATATGGACAATGATGATTCCAGAATTCGCGGCAGACTGTGCCCGTCGCTGATTGGTCGAGGCAACCTTTATGACATAATCGTCGCCATGGCAACCATTATGACATCTACGTTGATAGGGGGGCTTCATTATACCCTATGAGGGGACTGCATTAAACCCTACAAAGGGGGCTACATTACATTCTAAGGGGACTGCATTATACTCCGAGGGGGCTACATTATACTTTACGCGGAGGCTACATTATATTCTATGCAGGGGCTGCATTATATTATATGAGGGGGCTACATTATATTCTATGGGAGTTTGCATTATACACTGTGAGGGGGCTGCAGTATATTCTATGGGGGGCTGCATTATAGTATTTGAGGGGGCTACATTATATTCTATGAGGGGACTGCATTATCCCCTATGAAGGGGCTGCATTATACTCTATGAGGGGCTGCATTATACTATATGAGGGCTGAATTATATTCTATGAGGGGGCTACATTATATTATATGAGGGGGCTACATTATACTCTATGAGAGGGATGTATTATACTCTATGAGGGAGCTGCATTATATTCTATGAGGGGGCTGCATTATATTCTATGAGAGGGCTACCCCAACCCCTGCTATATCATTAACACATCTACCTTATATTATACCCTGATACAAGTGTGTTCTTGTATTTATTTCTATGTAGTGACATAGTGGGCCCCAAGAATGATTTTCTGTTCTGGGCTCAAGGTGCTCCAGTCCGACGCTGTGTGCAGCGATCGTCCATTCGGTCACCACAAACCTATTAATTCACACAAGTTTTATTTCAGATCTAAACCAAATAATTTTCAGCTTTAGGCCACGTTCACATGCTCAGTATTTGGTCAGTATTTTCCAGCAGTAAGAAATGCTTTAATGGCCATCAGACACCCGACAATCAGCCAACAAGTAGCCGAATGATAGTGGTTAAATTCGGGAGGTTGTCAGGTGCAATTCTGGCCTAACTCAGTGGTCAGTGCCGACAGCCGTGGTCCGGCCTCCTCCACTTATCTAATTAGTGTAAGAAGATGGACCCTGGAGGTGGCAGCTCCTCTGCCATTATACTCACTCTACAGATGTCCGGCTCTGCGGGGTCCTGTGCACGCTGATGTTCTCTTCTCAGCTTATGTAGGTGGTGACTGACGTCCCCTCTGTGGTCCTGGACCAGACAGCCAGGAGCTGACGTCCCCTCTGTGGTCCTGGACCAGACAGCCAGGAGCTGACGTCCCCTCTGTGGTCCTGGACCAGACAGCCAGGAGCTGACGTCCCCTCTGTGGTCCTGGACCAGACAGCCAGGAGCTGACGTCCCCTCTGTGGTCCTGGACCAGACAGAGTCAGGAGGGAGATCTGAAAGGGAGGAGAAAACATTGGAGCCATATTACACAGTGCTATAATCCCTGGTGCAGCCCCCCTGCCCCATACAGGTAGAGCGCTGGCTGCCATTATTATTACTACTATTTATTAATAAAGGAAATCTCCCCTCGTCCCCCTGTAAATTGCTGGACACTGATATTTGCTCCCTGGTTTTCTCGCGGCGATTCCTACTCTTATATCCGGCCACTGAGGACTGGATTTGTTTCATGAATTGTAAATAAAAATATTCACGAAAATGTTTTTTCTGTTGTATTGTGCCGTGATTTGTGCCGGACGAGTTACTCATCAAAACATCGCATGTTCCCCATCATGGTATCAGTAAAAACGACAGCTCAGGGTGCAAAAAATAATCCTTCACCCAACCCCAAATCACGAAAAAAGAAACCGCTACGGGTGCCAGAAAATGGCAACAAACGCAAAAAGTGTTTTCATACAAAATTCAAGAATACATGAAAAAATAATAATAAGAAAGCTTCTAGTTAGAACCTGAAGACCCACCTCTTCCGACAAGCCTACAACCTGCAGTAACCACCGATCGACCAAACCGCTGCATGACCAGCTCTATCCTCACCTACTGTATCCTCACCCATCCCTTGTAGATTGTGAGCCCTCGCGGGCAGGGTCCTCTCTCCTCCTGTACCAGTTGTGACTTGTATTGTTCAAGACTATTGCACTTGTTTTTATTATGTATACCCCTCCTCACATGTAAAACGCCATGGAAAAAATGGCGCTATAACAATAAATAATAATAGTTTCATAAATAACAACACAAAATAGACTTACCTCCAGATGTAGAAGTCCTCAGTCAGTAATCTTCAGGAAAATCCAGAAGTATCCTCTAATACAGTTTCGCTATTCCACAAGTAAATCGCTAATCTCACAAGGAGAAGATCTAGGTACAGTGTTGTCAGGAGACAGACATATACCAAGTCTGAGCCAGTGAGATGGAACCGAGGGTTTTTAAGGTTCCGCTCTATTGTGACATCATCACTCACCTGTGTGACATCACTGCCCGCTTCCATATAAGGTAAGAGATGATGTCACAATGCAGCGGAATAACCAATACTTTTTCTCTCACTATCGGCCTCTTATAAAGCAGCTGATAATGATGGAGGCACAAATAGGGATGAATGAAATAACATCCTGGTGGTTTCCAGGTGTTCGATTACAGCCGGTGGTTACAGAGGTTTGGCTGAGCGTTTCCCATTTCCAGTTCTCATCATATGACATTATAACATATTTACTCTTTTCTGACAGTTTCTTTTATCTTCTCATTCTCTCTATAAAGATACATTGAACTATATAATCTGATGCTCAGGATAAAGTCTTCAAGCATTTGGTGTCATTATTGGATTTTCTCACATTTCCACTGATAGGGGGCAGTGTTCTGGGAATTGTCATCATGTGATTCCAGGCCAACCATCACCAGGACCTCATGTCCTCATACAGTCTATTGGATGGATGATAACATTAGTCAAAGGGGCATTTCCATGATAGAAGTGATGACAGGACATGTGCTAATATGTTTGTAAAACGATCGACAAACACAAATTCGGCACAAATGTGGCACATTCGGATTTGTGATCGGTAATAATTGTGTTGCCACTAAAGTATTTTAAAGTAGATGATAAATAGATAGATAGATAAAAAGCCGGCAATTCATGTGCTGCATACAGTAAAATCACAGAGTGACAGGTTAGAATAGATATACAGTATACACATAGATATATAGATGTCAGTGACACACACAGATATATGTATAAATATTATATAGATAAAAGAAAAGCCGGTAATTCAGCAGCCACGTACTCTAAAATGACACCGGGACCCGACAGTCTAGAAGAGATGGATTACACACATAGATACAGATATATGGGTTATACACACAGCGCGGTGGCGCAGTGGATAGCACAGCAGCCTTGCAGCGCTGGAGTCCTGGGTTCAAGCCCCACTAAGGACAACATCTGCAAAGAGTTTGTATGTTCTCTCCGTGTTTGCATGGGTTTCCTCCGGGTACTCCAGTTTCCTCCCACATTCCAAAGACATACTGATAAGGAATTTAGATTGTAACAGGGACAGTGACGATAATGTGTGCAAACCTGTAAAGCGCTGCGGAATATGTTAGCGCTATATAAAGATATAAAAATATATTTATAAAAAATAAAGATTATTTATTACACAGAATAGATAGATATATAGATGTCAGTGACATATACAATTAGTACAGTGTGTGTGCAGCTTTCTGTACATGTTGTGAGGGGTTGACACACTCCGCTGCTTTCCCAGGTAGACAGAGGAAACGTTCTGGTAGATGATCACCTGCTGGTTTATTGTGGATAGCATAAACCTTGGCGGGTTCAGCAAAATAAACCGAGCCTTGCTGGCATAAAGGTAAAACAAAGAAAACAGCCCATATGAGTCCTTTCCCTGCAGGATTCCCCTGCAGTTGACCCGCACAGTTGGAGTTCCTGCTTCTCCTAAGAGACACTGCCTGATTCTCGTTACCAGGTATATAACATCCCATGTGAGTTCGTCCATGCGGGACATTGGGTACGCGTCAACACTGGACACCTCATTGAGCCTGCAGTAGTCATTACAAAATCGCTACTCGCCATTGGGCTTCGATACGAGGACGATGGGACTTGACCAGCTACTTCTTGATTCCTCTATCACCCCGAGGTCCAGCATTCTCTTCACCTCCTTGCAGATTATCTCCTGGTGTGGTTCGGGGATTCTGTAGGGTTTGAGGTTTACCCTTACATGTGGGTTTACCATTACATTACTGTAATAATTGTATATGTCACTGACATCTCCGGTACCGTTTTTTTCAGGTACCGGAAATATTAGGACTAGTGATGAGCGAGCAGAAAATGCTCGGGTGCTTGTTGCTCGTGTCGAGCAGATTGGAATGCTTGGGTGCTCAACATGAGCAACGAGCCCAATATAAGCCTAGAAAACCTGAGTTTTTTTGCCGTGACACCCCCCCTCCCCCCGGAGGTCTTTTCCAGGAATCAGAAATCTATGGGAACAGTTCTCAAATTACACGGGAACATAATGGGGAAGACCTCTAGAAGCATTTCTGACTCCCAGGTCACTGTTGTGAACAATGTTGTCAGAGTCTTACGCCACTTTTACAGGCGCACATTAAAACATACAAAAATGAAACCAAAATGGATTTTCCTGGGAAATATGTTGAGGTACATCCTTTCCAGGGTAACGACTTGTATATTAGGCAAAATAAATAACCCAAAACAAAAATGTTCCTCCACCACTTGAGCTATGTTCACACGCAGCGTTTTTGATGATTTTTTCATTTTTGCATTCACTGGGAAATGTTATTGTCTCCATAGACAATATGGAGAGGAGTCTGTTGTGAATTCCGCTCTTGGGCTCCCTCTGGTGGCTGTAAGTGGCACTTTTGTGAGTTCTGCTCTTGGGCTCCCTCCGGTGGTTTTGAGTGGAACTGCTGCTCCTTGGATTTAGCAGTCAGCAGCTGCTTCCACTGATCGTCTTTCTGGCTCGGCTATTTATCCTGGCTCTATCCTTCAGCCTGGGCCAGTTGTCAATGGTTCCTGGTTAGATCCACATCTCTGCTTGGATTTCCCTGATATTCTTACCAGTTCAGCAAAGATAAGTCCTTGCTTGTTCTTTTGCTGTCCACATATTGTGGACTTAATCATTCAGCTCTTTCTATGTTTTTTCTTGTCCAGCTTGTCAGTATGGATTTATTCAGTTAAGCTGGAAGCTCTGGAAAGCAGATTTACCCTCCACACCTTTAGTCAGGTGTGGAGATTTTTGTAAACTCTGTGGTGGATTTTATTTCGGATCTTCCTGTTTCCCAGAAGATGTCTGTTATCTGGGTGGGCCAGTTGTACAACCACCGGAGGGAGCCCAAGAGCAGAACTCACAAAAGTGCCACTTACAACCACCGGAGGGAGCCCAAGAGCGGAATTCACAACAGGAGTCTTCTGCTCACTGAGCAGACGCTCAATGGGATAGATGAGGTGGGAATGGTAGGATGGAGCTGCAGGACAGTGAAGTAGCAAGCTGGGTGACAGGAAGCGGGGTAGAGGGAAGAGTGTCAGGGAGGCTAGTCCTGATCTGGCACACCCCAATAAGTTTGCTAAGTTGGCAGATGAGGGGGGTGCCAGTACAGTGGTAGCACTGCTGCAGCCAGGCATGTCATCTGAAAGCCGGAGGAGTGACTGCTCCAGTAAGGGGGGAAATAGGAGAGCAGGGCAGGCCAGACAGGTACTGGTAGTGGGGGACTCAATTATTAGGGGAACAGATAGGGCAATCTGTCACAAAGACAGGGATCGTTGGACGGTATGCTGCCTACCTGGCGCTCGAGTCCGACACATCGCTGATCGGGTGGACAGATTACTGGGAGAGGCTGGTGAGGACCCAGCGGTCATGGTGCACATTGGCACAAATGACAAAGTTAGAGGTAAGTGGAAGGTCATTAAAGACGATTTCAGGGAATTAGGCTGCAAGCTTAAAGCACGGACCTCCAGCGTGGTATTTTCCAAAGTACTGCCTGTACCACGTGCCACGCCAGAGAGGCAACGGGAGATTAGGGAGGTTAATAAGTGGCTCAAGGATTGGTGTAGGAAGGGGGGGTTTGGGTTCCTACAGAACTGGGCCGACTTCTCAGTTGGCTACAGGCTCTACGCTAGGGACGGGCTGCACCTCACTGGGGAAGGTGCAGCTGTGCTGGGGGAGAAAATGGCTAGAAGGTTGGAGGAGTATTTAAACTAGGGATTGGGGGAGGGTGTTCATTTTATAGGAGGGGAAGATAGTGCAGATAGAGACCTGGGCACAAATAAGGAAGTTGGGGGTGGCATGGAAGGTGGGGTTAGAACAGTTAATAATTTAAGAAAGAATAGAGGTACAGAGAGGAACATCAAGTGCATGTATACTAATGCCAGAAGCTTTGCCAACAACATGGAGAAAGTAGAACTAATGTTGTTGGAGCATAATTATGACATGGTGGGGATATCTGAGACGTGGCTGGATGAGAGCCATGACTGGGCTGTTAAGTTGCAGGGCTATAGTCTGTTCAGAAATGACCGTACATATAAGCGATGGGGTGGGGTGTGTCTGTATGTAAAATTGTCCTTAAAACCCATCCGGCGTGATAATATAGGTGAATCTAATGAAAATGTAGAGTCTCAGTGGGTGGAGATAAGGGGAGGGGGAAAAAATAATAAATTACTGATAGGGGTTTGTTATAAATCTCCAAAAATAATGGAAGCAATGGAGAATATCCTCGTAAAGCAAATAGATGAAGCTGCGACTCAAGGAGAAGTCATTATTATGGGGGACTTCAACTACCCTGAAATAGATTGGGGAACAGAAACCTGCAGTTCCAGTAAAGGTGATCGGGGTCTGACAACTATGAGAGACAATTACCTTTCACAACTGGTTCAGGACCCAACAAGAAGGGGGGCACTGCTAGACCTAATATTAACCAACAGGCCAGACCGCATATCAAATATAAGGGTTGGGGGTCACTTGGGGAATAGTGATCACAAAATAATAAGTTTTCATGTATCCTTTAATAAGATTGGTAGTAGGGGGGTGACAAGGACACTAAACTTCAGGAGGGCAAATTTCCAACGGATAAGAGAGGATCTTGGTGCAATTAACTGTGATGATATCCTGAGTAGTGTTGAGCATTCCGATACCGCAAGTATCGAGTATCGGCCGATATTTGCTGTATCGGAATTCCGATACCGAGATACGATACTTTTGTGGTATTGGGAATCGGAAGTTCCCAGTGTATGGTTCCTAGGGTCTGAAGGAGAGGAAACTCTCCTTCAGGCCCTGGGATCCATATCCATGTAAAAAATAAAGAATTAAAATAAAAAATAGGGATATACTCACCCTCTGACGCGCCCTGGTAGTAACCGGCAGGCTGCTTTGCTTAAAATGAGCGCGTTCAGCACCTTCCATGACGTCACGGCTTGTGATTGGTCGCCTGGCGGTCACATGAGCGGCACGCGACCAATCAGAAGCCGTGACGTCATGGAAGGTGCTGAACGCGCTCATTTTAAGCAAAGAAGGCTGCCGGTTACCAGCGGTGATGTCCAGGGGCCTCCGGACAGGTGAGTATATCAATATTTTTTATTTTAATTCTTTATTTTACACAGTAATATGGATCCCAGGGCCTGAAGGAGAGTTTCCTCTCCTTCAGACCCTGGGAACCATCAGGATACTGTCCGATACTTGGTGTCCCATTGACTTGCATGGGTATCGGAATCGGCGAGATCCGATACTTTGCCGGTATCGGCCGATACTTTCCGATACCGATACTTTCAAGTATCGGACGGTATCGCTCAACACTAATCCTGAGACATAAAAATACACAAAGAAAATGGGAGACGTTTATTAGCATCCTGGATAGGACCTGTGCACAGTATATACCGTATGGGAATAAACATACTAGAAATAGGAGGAAACCAATATGGCTAAATAGAGCTGTAAGGGGCGCAATAAGGGACAAAAAGAAAGCATTTAGAGAATTAAAGGAAGTAGGTAGTGAGGAGGCATTAAATAAATACAGAAAATTAAATAAATTCTGTAAAAAGCAAATCAAGGCAGCAAAGATTGAGACAGAGAGACTCATTGCCAGAGAGAGTAAAAATAATCCCAAAATATTCTTTAACTACATAAATAGTAAGAAACTAAAAAATGAAAGTGTTGGCCCCCTTAAAAATAGTCTGGGGGAAATGGTGGATGAGGATGAGGAAAAAGCCAATATGCTAAATGACTTTTTTCATCAGTATTAACACAAGAAAATCCCATGGCGACAATATGATCAGTGATAACAAAAATTCCCCATTAAATGTCACCTGCTTAACCCAGCAGGAAGTACGGCGGCGTCTAAAAATCACTAAAATGGACAAATCTCCGGGCCCAGATGGGATCCACCCCTGAGTACTGCAGGAACTAAGTACTCTCATTGATAGACCATTATTTTTAATCTTTAAAGACTCCACAATAACAGGGTCTGTACCACAGGACTGGCGTATAGCAAATGTGGTGCCAATATTCAAAAAGGGGACAAAAACTGAACTCGGAAATTATAGGCCAGTAAGCTTCACCTCTACTGTGGGTAAAATCCTGGAGGGCATTCTAAGGCTATGTGCACACTTTGCGGTGTGCTCTGCGGGTTCTCCCACAGCGGAATCGATAAATCTGCAGGGCAAACCCGCTGCGGTTATCCCTGCAGATTTATCGCGGTTTGTTCCGCGGTTTCCGCTGCGGGTTTCCGCCTATACTATTGATGCTGCATGTGCAGCAATATGCAGCATCAATAGTATAATGTTAAAATAAAAAAATTGGCTATACTCACCCTCTCTGACGTCCCGATCTCCTCGGCGCTGCACTCGGCGGTCCGCTTCCAAAGATGCTGTGCCGAGAAGGACCCTTCGTGACGTCACGGTCATGTGACCGCGGCGTCATCACGGTCATGTGACCGCGACGTCACCGCAGGTCCTGTTCGCACATCAACCCAGACCGGACGCCGCGGGCAGCGCTGAGAGGTGAGTATAGCATTATTTTTTATTTTAATTCTTTTTTTTACACCCAAATATGGTTCCCAGGGCCTGGAGGAGAGTCTCCTCTCCTCCACCCTGGGTACCACCCGCACATTATCCGCTTACTTCCTGCAACGTGGGCACAGCCCCATGCGGGAAGTAAGCGGTTCAATGCTTTCCTATGGGTGCAGAATCGCAGCGATTCTGCACAAAGAAGTGACATGCTGCGGGTTGTAAACCGCTGCGTTTCTGCGCGGTTTTTCCCGCAGCATGTGCACTGCGGTTTGCGGTTTCCATAGGGTTTACATGTTAATGTAAACGCTATGGAAACTGCTGCGGACCCGCAGCATCAAAATCGCGGCGGTTCCGTGGTAAAAACCGCAAAGTGTGAACATGGCCTAAGGGATGCTATACTGGAGTATCTGAAGAGGAATAGCCTCATGACCCAGTATCAGCACGGGTTTACTAGGGACCGTTCCTGTCAGACTAATCTGATCAGCTTCTATGAAGAGGTAAGTTCCGGACTGGACCAAGGGAACCCAGTAGATGTAGTGTATATGGACTTTTCAAAAGCTTTTAAAACGGTGCCACACAAAAGGTTGATACATAAAATGAGAATAATGGGGATAGGGGAAAATATGTGTAAGTGGGTTGAGAGCTGGCTCAGGGATAGGAAACAAAGGGTGGTTATTAATGGAGCACACTCGGACTGGGTCGCGGTTAGCAGTGGGGTACCAAAGGGGTCAGTATTGGGCCCTCTTCTTTTTAACATATTTATTAATGACCTTGTAGGGGGCATTCAGAGTAGAATTTCAATATTCGCAGATGACACTAAACTCTGCAGGGTAATCAATACAGGGGAGGACAATTTTATATTACAGGATGATTTATGTAAACTAGAAGCTTGGGATGATAAATGGCAAATGAGCTTTAATGGGGATAAATGTAAGGTCATGCACTTGGGTAGAAGTAATAAGATGTATAACTATGTGCTTAATTCTAAAACTCTGGGCAAAACCGTCAATGAAAAAGACCTGGGTGGATGGGTGGATGACAAACTCATATTCAGTGGCCAGTGTCAGGCAGCTGCTACAAAGGCAAATAAAATAATGGGATGCATTAAAAGAGGCATAGATGCTCATGAGGAGAACATAATTTTACCTCTATACAAGTCACTAGTTCGACCACACTTAGAATACTGTGCACAGTTCTGGTCTCCGGTGTATAAGAAATGCATAGCTGAACTAGAGCGGGTGCAGAGAAGAGCAACCAAGGTTATTAGAGGACTGGGGGGTCTGCAATACCAAGATAGGTTATTACACTTGGGGCTGTTTAGTTTGGAAAAACGAAGACTAAGGGGTGATCTTATGTTAATGTATAAATATATGAGGGGACAGTACAGAGACCTTTCTGATGATCTTTTTAATCATAGACCTGAGACAGGGACAAGGGGGCATCCTCTACGTCTGGAGGAAAGAAGGTTTAAGCATAATAACAGACGCGGATTCTTCCTCTGGATCAACATGTTAGAGCATGTTAGGTTAGGCTATGGGTTGGACTAGATGGACTTAAAGGGAACCTATCACCCCGTTTTTTCGGCATGAGATAAAAATACTGTTAAATAGGGCCTGAGCTGTGCATTACAATAGTGTAGTTTGTGGACCCCGATTCCCCACCTATGCTGCCGAAATACGTTACCAAAGTAGTCGTTTTCGCCTGTCAATCAGGCTGGTCAGGTCGGATGGGCGTGGTGTCTTCCCCCAGATATTGCGTAGTTTTCTGTTGGTGGCGTAGTGGTGTGCGCATGTCCAAGGTCCTGAATCCTGCACAGGGGTGTGAAAATAGCAGCGATGTCCGTTATTCCATTGGTGGTCGGTGGGCGCGGCCATCTTCCTTTGGCCGCGCGTGCGCAGAAGCGGCGCTCTGCTGGCCGCGGCTTCAGGAAAATGGCCACCGCGATATCCATCTGTGCACGCACGGCTTCAGGAAAATGGCCGCGGGATGCCGCGCGTGCGCAGATGGATATCGCGGCGGCCATTTTCCTGAAGCCGCGGCCAGTAGAGCGCCGCGGCCAGCAGAGCGCCGCTTCTGCGCACGTGCGGCCAAAGGAAGATGGCCGCGCCCACCGACCACCAATGGAATAACGGACATCGCTGCTATTTTCACACCCCTGTGCAGGATTCGGGACCTTGGACATGCGCACACCACTACGCCACCAACGGAAAACTACGCAATATCTGGGGGAAGACACCACGCCCATCCGACCTGACCAGCCTGATTGACAGGCGAAAACGACTACTTTGGTAACGTATTTCGGCAGCATAGGTGGGGAATCGGGGTCCACAAACTACACTATTGTAATGCACAGCTCAGGCCCTATTTAACAGTATTTTTATCTCATACCGAAAAAACGGGGTGATAGGTGCCCTTTAAAGTCTTCATTCAACCTTAATAACTATGTAACTATGTAACCTTAGCTGGCCATGTGGTGTGTGACACATCATCAGACACATCCCGTTTCAGTTATGAAGGAGGGACTGTTAAAGGAGGAGGGCCATTAGGCGGACTTTAATCTTCTTAAAGGGACAGCAGTTTGTCCTCCCTATTCTTAGAGAGCCATCAGCTGGCTGGGCTTGGTTGTTCCCATTATTAAACAGTGTGTCTCCTGTACTATTATTGACTGTGCATTGAATGCAAGGCATGACTCAAATTTAGGCGCACCTCAATAGCCCATTGAACAGACGTCCTGGATGGCCAAATGAAACCAAAGTTCCCATTCTTATTTATTTGGTACTGCCATACTGCTTGCCCATGCATTGAATGCAAGGCCTGGTCTGCCCCAAAGTTTATCGCACCCCAAAAACAGTTTGAAGAGACATGGTGGATGGCCACATGAAACCAAAGTTCCCATTATTAGATTTTTTTTACTTTCCTACAGTTTGCCCATGAATTGAATGCAAGGCCTGCTCCAAATTGGGACGCACCCCAGTATCCCAAAAAACAGACGTCCTGGAAGGCCCCATGAAACCAACGTTCCCATTATTAGAAAGTTGGTACTCTCATGCTGTTTGCCTATGCAGTGAATTGCAGTGTTGAGCCTGAAGAACCTGCATTGGAGAATGTCAGTGTAGAGGCTGAAGAACTGGCAGTGGAGAATTGCATTGTTGAAGCTGACAACCAACAAAGTTCACATTATTAGGAAGTGGGTCTCCCATTCTGTTTGCCAATGCATTTAATCCAAGGTCTGGCCTGCACCAAAGTTACAGGAACCACCAAAACAATTTGAAGAGACGTGGTGCATGGCCACATGAAACCAAAGTTCCCATTATTATGATTTCTCTAGTCCCGTACAATTTGCCCATGAAGTGAATGCAAAGCCTGCTCCAAATTTGGATGCACCCCAATAACCCAAAAAACTGACGTCCTGGAAGGCCACATGAAACCAAAGTTCCCATTTTTCTTAATTTGCTACTCCCATAATGTTAGCCTATGCATTGAATGCAAGGCCTGCCCTGCCCCAAAGTTACATGCACCCCAATAACCCTTTGAACCGACGCAGTGGATGGCCACATGACACCAAAGTTCCCATTATTAGGAAGCTGGTACTCCCATACTGTTTGACTATGCAGTGAATTGCAGTGTTAAGCCTGAAGAACCTGCATTGGAGAATTGCAGAGTTGAGGATGAAGACCCAAAAGTGGAGAATTGCATTGTTGAAGCAGCGTAACAAACCCCTGCAGTTCCCATTATTAGGAACTGGGTCTCTCATACTGTTTGGCTATGCAGTGAATGCCAGACCTGCTCCAAATTTGCATGCACCCCAATCCCCCTAGGATGAAACGTGGAGGAGGGCTTCATAAAAAATAATGTGCCCCTGGGGGGTACACATCAACATGCTGTGTAAATATATTTGTTACGGGCATCATAAACACCCTTTAACACAATGTCCAATGAGAAAAAGTATCGTGCCCACACTGCTGCCTTATGCGATCATCTTACGGTGTGCCTTGTAAAGCTGCTCCAGTATAACTACCCACTCATCCATGCAAGGGCACTCCGGGTGCACAGCCAAAAAAGTACATAACAATCCAATGAAAAAAGAAAAGAAAAACTGTGTAAACATTTTTTTTATGGGCATCAAAAACACCCTTTAACACAATAACGTGGCTGTTCCATGACAGACTACGATCACCATGGTGATATAGTGGTGGTGGGTAGGGTTGAGCGAAATGGGTCAGGCATTTTCTGAAGTCGCCGAATTTTGGCAAAGTCGGGTTTCATGAAACCCGACCCGACCCCTGTGTGGGGTCAGCCATGAGGTCGGCGATCTTCTGAATCTGGTATCGGAACTCCGATACCGAGTTCCGATATGTTTGCGATATCGGAAATCGGTATCGGAATCCACATTTAAGTGTAAAATAAAGAATTAAAATAAAAAATATTGATATACTCACCTCTCCGACGCAGCCTGGACCTTACAGCTGGTAACCGGCAGCCTTCTTTGCTTAAAATGAGCGCGTTCAGGGCCTTAGATGACGTCACGGCTTGTGATTGGTCGCTTGGCGTTTACATGGGCGGCCGCGACCAATCACAAGCCGTGACGTCATCTAAGGCCCTGAACGCGCTCATTTTAAACAAAGAAGGCTGCCGGTTACCAGTGGTAAGGTCCAGGCTGCGTCGGAGAGGTGAGTATATCAATATTTTTTATTTTAATTCTTTATTTTACACATTAATATGGATCCCAGGGCCTGAAGGAGAGTTTCCTCTCCTTCAGACTCTGGGAACCATAGTATCCCATTGCACTGCATTGGGTTTCGTGTTTCGGCTGACCCCAACATTTTTATAGGATCGGCCGATTTCACTCGACCCGACTTTTGAGAAAGTCGGGTTTCGTGAAACCCGACCCGATCCTATAAAAATAAAAGTCGCTCAACCCTAGTGGTGGGTGATGAGGATGAAGAGAAGGAGAATGACAACAGAAAAAAAGTTGAAATCACGAAGTGTACTGTATACCCATGTTTGGGTGTAAAGAGGTGCATGGTAATAGCGTTAACAAAAAAAGACACTGTATTGGAGGTTATGTTTGGCTGATATCGCTCAGTGGTGTACAGAAGTCTGGCACAATCCATCCCTTGTTCATTTTTATAAGAGCCTGTCAGCATTTTCAGTTGACAGGTGGACGCGCTTATCAGTTATAATTCCCCCAGCGGCACTTAATACCCACTCTGACAAAATGCTAGCGGCAGGGCAGGCCAGGACCTCCAAGGCATTCAGAGCCAGTTCATGCCACGTGTCCAGCCTGGATACCCAATAATTATAAGGCATGGAGGTATCACGGAGGACTTTGGTTTGGCCAGCAAGGTACTCCCTCAGCATCTTCCAAAACTTTGCACTTCTTGTGAGAGTACCCCGTGCCTCAGGGCCTATACGATGTGGGGTCTGAGAAAACTCCCAGAGCTTGAGCTGGATTGGAGTTGTCTCTTTCGCCTGTCGTCCTTGGTTGTGCAACGAACTGTGATGTCTGCTGCCAGCGTTTTCAGATGGGAATTTTTTAAATAATTCCGCAACAAGAGCCCTCTGGTCCTGCACCATTTTAGTACAGCTGTCTGACTCTGGAATATGAGATAGAAAGTTTTCTTTGTAGTGTGGGTCTAGAAGTGTCACCAACCAGTAATGACTGTCACCCAAACTTTTGAGAAAGCAAGGGTCACGTGAATGGCAACGTAACATAAACTCAGCCATGTGTGCAAGACTGCTAACAGGCAAGACTTCCGTGTCCTCACCAAGAGGATGACTGAAAATTCTGTCCTCCTCCTTCCTGTCCTCAGGCCATCCATGCTGAACAGACGGTATGACAGCTGTGCTAGTAGTACTATCTATTGCATGAAAGTAGCTCCTGTTCTTCCTCCGCCTCCTCCTCTTCCTCATTGTCACCCTATCCACGTTGAGATGAGATGTGGGTGGGCTGTGTGTATTCACCATGTATGGTTCCTTGCTCCATCTCATCAATCTCCGACTGCAACGCATCTTCTTTGATAGTGAGCAGAGAGCATTTCAGAGCAGAGAGAAGTGGGATGGTGATGCTAATTATTGTATCATCGCCACTCACCATCTTGGTGGAGTCCTCAAAGTTTTGGAGGATGGTACATATGTCTGACATCCATGTCCACTCCTGAGGTCTTATGTGTGGAGTCAAACAAACTGTCAGGTCCATTTCTTACTATTAGCCCGTATAAAAATTTAAAACTTGGGGCTGAAACAACATTTTAGTGGTAAAAATGTAATTAGTCTTTCTTCACTGCCCAAAGTTATTTTAATTCTGTGAGGCACATGTGGTGTCAATATGATCACTGCACCCCTAGATGCATTCATCAAGTGTGTAGTTTGGAAACTTAAATGACTTCATTGGGGTTTCTGCTGTTCTGGCACCTCAGGGGCTCTGCCAATGTGACATGGCACCTGCAAACCATTCTAGTAAGATCTAAACTCCAATATGGCGCTTCTTCCCTTCAGAACTTTGCATTGTGCCGGAAAAGTAGTTTTTGACCACATATGGGGTATCGGCGTACTCAGGACGAGTAACACAACAAATTCCACCATTCATTTTCTCCTATTATTCCTTTTGAAAATTAAAAACTTGTACCAAAAGAAAATTTTAGTGGAAAAAATGTTAACTTTCCATTTACTCAGCCTAATGTTATTCAATTCTGTGAATCAACTGAAGGATAAAAATGCTCACTACACCCCTAGATGAATTCCTCAAGAGTGTTAGTTTCCAAAATGGAGTCACTTGTGGGGTTTCTGCTGTTTTAACCTGTCAGGGGCTCGTCAAATGTGACATGGCAACCGCAATCTATTCCAGCCTAAATTGAGCTCCAGAATTCAGTTGGTGCTCCTTCCTTCCGAGACCTGGCGTGCGCCCAAACAGTAGTTTTCCAACACATACTGGGTATCAGTGTGCTCAGAATAAACTGCACCACAAATTGTATGGTCCATCTTATCCTGTTACCTTTGTGAAAATGAACAATTTGGGGCAAAACCAACACTTTTATGGCATAAGTTAATTTTTTTTCAATTTCGAGCCTCAACATTAGAAAATTCTATGAAGCCCCTCTGGGTTCAAGGTGCTCACACCTCTAAATATGTTCCTTGAGGGGTATAGTTTACAAAATAAGCTGACTTATCGGGAGTTTCCACAGTTTATGCACATAAGGGGCTCTGCAAACACTCTTGATTCCAGCCAATTTTCTGTTCAAAACGTTAAACGGTGCTCCTTCCGTTCCAACCTTTGCCGTGCACCCAAACAGCAGTTTTCCACTACATATGGGGTATTGGCGTACTCAGGAGAAATGATACAGCAAATTCTGGGGTCCATTTTCTCCTGTTGCCCTTGTATAAAAGTAATTTGGGTCAAAACCAACAATTTTATAAAGAAGAATAAAATGTTAATTTTTTTCCTTCTACATTGCTTTAATTCCTGTAAAGCACCTACAGGGTTAATAAACTTCTTGAACGTGATTTTGAGCACTTTGAGTGGTGCAGTTATTAGAACGGTGTCACTTTTGGGCATTTTCTGTCACATAGGCCCCTCAAATTCAATTAAAAATGTGAGGTGGTCCAAGAAAAAGGGCTTTTGTACATTTTGATGGAAAAATGAGAAATCGCTGATCAACCCCTTCTAACTTCCCAACAAAAAAATATGTTTCATAAATGATGCAGATGTAAAATAGACATGTGGGAAATGTTAGTTATTAACTATTTTGTGTGACATATCTCTATGGCTTAAGGGAATAAAACTTGAAAATTGCGAAAAGCTTAGAAACAAATAAAACCTTATACTTTCGCAAAAAAACGTATGCTAAACCTAAACAAAATATAGGCAACGGCCATGGCAGGGAGATAGAAAAAATAACAATATCTGGCAGTGCTGTTAGAAACCTTCAGTATTACCAAACACTAGTCACATTTGGCCTCTTTTACAAATTCTGGCAGTCAGGTTAGCGAGGAGAACGTGAAGGATGTTATGGCGTATGTGTGCTATTGCTCATCTTAAGCACAGCAGGATAATGTAGCCTCTGACAGCGACATCATCAGCTGGAGTCAGCGTTTCTGCCGGGTTTACCTCCTCAGCCATCACATCGTTTAATGTTGTGCAGAGCAAAATGTCCAATCTGTTAATGATACCTGTTTCTTTTCTGTCCCAAAGTCCCCTAGCCAACAGCACCCTGGAGGTTGAGGAACATAATACACCAAAAAAATGTTCTTCTAGTTGAGATTTTGGAAGACATGATCAGTCAGCCTTTATTAGCAAATAGATCAATGGCTGCACTCAACTGTACTTAAGCAAGGAAATGTGCGATACATGAAATGTGAATAGCTTAATGGCTTGTGAAATCTATGAAAAAACACATGAGATGCTTAGCACAAGATTTGGCCAAAAAATGTGAGCCCATCCACCAAACATCAAGGTAATCTCAGATCGGATGGGTACCTGACCTGACTGCCTAGTGTGAACACTTACCTATGGCTAATTACATGGTAAAGCCTGCATTTATAGGAAGGTCAGAACCAACTGTGTTTGGATGTAGTTAAAATCACAGCATGGTGAATGCCCCGCCATAGGTAAGTGTTCACACTAGGCAGTCAAGTCAGGTACCCATCCGATCTGAGATTACCTTGATGTTTGGTGGATGGGCTCACATTTTTTGGCCAAATCTTGTGCTAAGCATCTCATGTGTTTTTCATAGATTTCACAAGCCATTAAGCTATTCACATTTCATGTATCGCACATTTCCTTGCTTAAGTACAGTTGAGTGCAGCCATTGATCTATTTGCTATGTAAGACTTTTTTGGTTATGCACCAGTTCAGACTAGATTGCTGTTCAGTCAGTCAGCCTTTATTGTCAGAAAATGATATGGAGGAGATGGGCATGACAATTTTAATGCCAATCTGTGTTGAAGTGGTAGGGACACTGTCAGTGGTAGTCACACATGGACTCAGGGAGCACCTCCTAGTAGGAACGAGTTGGGAGGGGGGGCGCTGGCCATTTCACACACACATATTCTTCCTCTCCTCTTGATCATCTTTCTCGTAACCAGTCTGCTCCACACACTCCTTCCTCTATCACCAGTGCATTGTCAGTTCTCATTTTATGTGCCCAAGAAACATGCGCTCAATCGTTCAGTTACATGGAAATGGTACTCCCATATGTCCAAGTTCACTACAGTTGGTGCCAGGCCTCCTCTTGAGAAAGAATTGTGTGAACTCAGGCTCTATGGAAGATACATACCCGCCATCATTTATTGATTCCGAGCTTTCATTCACCCCCCACATTCGATCACTGGCTCGCTCTTCTTATTTGCATCTCAAAAACATTTCTAGAATTCGCCCTTTTCTTACTTTCGACTCTGCAAAAACTCTTACTGTTTCTCTTATTCACTCCCGTCTGGACTATTGTAACTCTCTACTAATCGGCCTCCCTCTTACCAAACTCTCCCCGCTCCAATCTGTCCTGAATGCTGCTGCCAGGATCATATTCCTCACCAACCGTTACACCGATGCCTCTACCTTGTGCCAGTCATTACACTGGCTACCCATCCACTCCAGAATCCAGTACAAAACTACTACCCTCATCCACAAAGCACTCCATGGCTCAGCACCACCCTACATCTCCTCTCTTGTCTCAGTCTATCACCCTACCCGTGCCCTCCGCTCCACTAATGACCTCCGGTTAGCATCCTCAATAATCAGAACCTCCCACTCCCGTCTCCAAGACTTTACACGTGCTGCGCCGATTCTTTGGAATGCACTACCTAGGTTAATACGATTAATCCCCAATCCCCACAGTTTTAAGCGTGCCCTAAAAACGCATTTGTTCAGACTAGCCTACCGCCTCAACGCATTAACCTAACTATCCCTGTGTTGCCTATTAAAAATAGAAAAAAAAACAAAACACATAATCAGGTTCCTTGCATCGTGTTCTCATACACTTTATGCAGTTAATAGCCCTCTGTGTCTGTACTGCTACATACTTAGGCAGTTAACTGGTTCATGCAGCTTTACATGAACACCCGAGCCTTACACTATGGCTGGTCCAAATAACTAAAGCAATTGTTACCATCCACCTCTCGTGTCTCCCCTTTTTCCTCATAGTTTGTAAGCTTGCGAGCAGCAGGGCCCTCATTCCTCCTGGTATCTGTTTTGAACTGTGATTTCTGTTATGCTGTAATGTCTATTGTCTGTACAAGTCCCCTCTATAAGTTGTAAAGCGCTGCGGAATATGTTGGCGCTATATAAATAAAAATTATTATTATTATTATATTGTACCAAAAAGCCTTCCCCACCAGGTTTGAGCACAAACAATTTTTTAGCCCAAATTTATTGTATTTTGTGGAGATAATGTTTTGATACAGCAAACTCATATTTAACCCCTTCCTGACATCAGACGTACTATCCCGTCGAGGTGGGGTGGGCCCCCATGACCGCCGACGGGATAGAACGTCATACGCGATCGGCCGCGCTCCCCCCGTGACCCGGGGGGAGCGCGGCCGATCGCGGCCGGGTGTCAGCTGCATATCGCAGCTGACATCCGGCACTATGTGCCAGGAGCGGTCACGGACCGCCCCCGGCACATTAACCCCCGGCACACCGCGATCAAACATGATCGCGATGTGCCGGCGGTGCAGGGAAGCATCGCGCAGGGAGGGGGCTCCCTGCGGGCTTCCCTGAGACCCCCGGAGCAACGCGATGTGATCGCGTTGCTGCGAGGGTCTTACCTCCCTCCCTGCCTGCTCCAGACCCGGATCCAAGATGGCCGCGGATCCGGGTCCTGCAGGGAGGGAGGTGGCTTCACAGAAGCCTGCTCAGAGCAGGCACTGTGAAGCAGCCTGCACTTCTCGCAGATCGGTGATCTGTCAGAGTGCTATGCAAACTGGCAGATCACCGATCTGTATTGTCCCCCCCTGGGGCAAACTAAAAAAGTAAAAAAAAAAAATTTCCAAATGTGTAAAAAAAAATAAAAAAAAATATTCCAAAATAATGAAAAAAAATATATATATATTTTTCCCATAAATACATTTCTTTATCTAAATATATAAAAAAAAACAATAAAAGTACACATATTTAGTATCGCCGCGTCCGTAACGACCCGACCTATAAAACTGGCCCACTAGTTAACCCCTTCAGTAAACACCATAAGAAAAAAAAAAAAAAACGAGGCAAAAAACAACGCTTTATTATCATACCGCCGAACAAAAAGTGGAATAACACGCGATCAAAAAGACTGATATAAATAACCATGGTACCGCTGAAAGCGTCATCTTGTCCCGCAAATAACGAGTCGCCATACAGCATGATCAGCAAAAAAATAAAAAAGTTATAGTCCTGAGAATAAAGCGATGCAAAAATAATTATTTTTTCAATAAAATAGTTTTTATCGTATAAAAGCGCCAAAACATAAAAAAAGAGATAAATGCGGTATCGCTGTAACGTACTGACCCTAAGAATAAAACTGCTTTATCAATTTTACCAAACGCGGAACGGTATAAACGCCTCCCCCAAAAGAAATTCATGAATAGCTGGTTTTTGGTCATTCTGCCTCACAAAAATCGGAATAAAAAGCGATCAAAAAATGTGACGTGCCCAAAAATGTTACCAATAAAAACGTCAACTCGTCCCGCAAAAAACAAGACCTCACATGACTGTGGACCAAAATATGGAAAATTTATAGCTCTCAAAATGTGGTAACGCAAAAAATATTTTTTGCAATAAAAAGCGTCTTTCAGTGTGTGACGGCTGCCAATCATAAAAATCCGCTAAAAAACCCGCTATAAAAGTAAATCAAACACCCCTTCATCACCCCCTTAGTTAGGGAAAAATAAAAAAAAAAGTATTTATTTCCATTTTCCCATTAGGGCTAGGGTTGGGGCAAGGGTTGGGGCTAGGGTTAAGGCTACAGTTAGGGTTAAGGCTACAGTTAGGGTTGGGGCTAAAGTTAGGGTTAGGGTTTGGATTACATTTACGGTTGGGAATAGGGTTGGGATTAGGGTTAGGGGTGTGTCAGGGTTAGAGGTGTGGTTAGGGTTACTGTTGGGATTAGGGTTAGGGGTGTGTTTGGATTAGGGTTTCAGTTATAATTGGGGGGGTTTCCACTGTTTCGGCACATCAGGGGCTCTCCAAACGCAACATGGCGTCCGATCTCAATTCCAGCCAATTCTGCGTTGAAAAAGTAAAACAGTGCTCCTTCCCTTCCGAGCTCTCCCGTGTGCCCAAACAGGGGTTTACCCCAACATATGGGGTATCAGCGTACTCAGGACAAATAGGACAACAACCTTTGGGGTCCAATTTCTCCTGTTACCCCTGGGAAAGTACAAAACTGGGGGCTAAAAAATAATTTTTGTGGGAAAAACAAAGATTTTTTATTTTCACGGCTCTGCGTTATAAACTGTAGTGAAACACTTGGGGGTTCAAAGTTCTTACAACACATCTAGATAAGTTCCTTGGGGGGTCTAGTTTCCAAAATGGGGTCACTTGTGTGGGGCTTCTACTGTTTAAGTACATTAGGGGCTCTGCAAACGCAATGTGACGCCTGCAGACCATTCCATCTAAGTCTGCATTCCAAATGGCGCTCCTTCCCTTCCGAGCCCTCCCATGCATCCAAACGGTGGTTCCCCCCACATATGGGGTATCAGCGCACTCAGGACAAATTGGACAACAACTTTTGGGGTCCAATTTCTCCTGTTACCCTTGGGAAAATACAAAACCGGGGGCTGAAAAATATTTTATGTGGGAAAAATTTTTAGTTTTATTTTTACGGCTCTGCATTATAAACTTCTGTGAAGCCCTTGGTGGGTCAAAGCGCTCACCAAACATCTAGATAAGTTCCTTAGGCGGTCTACCTTCCAACATGGTGTCACTTGTGGGGGGTTTCTACTGTTTAGATACATTAGGGGCTCTGCAAACGCAATGTGACGCCTGCAGACCATTCCATCTAAGTCTGCATTCCAAATGGCGCTCCTTCACTTCCGAGCCCTTCCATGCGTCCAAACGGTGGTTCCCCCCCCACATATGGGGTATCAGCGCACTCAGGACAAATTGGACAACAACATTTGGGGTCCAATTTCTCCTGTTACCCTCGGGAAAATACGAAACTGGGGGCTAAAAAATAATTTTTGTGGGAAAAAAATTTTGTTTTATTTTTATGGCTCTGCATTATAAACTTCTGTGAAGCCCTTGGTGGGTCAAAGTTCTCACCACACATCTAGATAAGTTCCTTAGGGGGTCTACTTTCCAACATGGTGTCACTTGTGGGGGGTTTCTACTGTTTAGGTACATTAGGGGCTCTGCAAACGCAATGTGACGCCTGCAGACCATTCCATCTAAGTCTGCATTCCAAATGGCGCTCCTTCCTTTCCGAGCCCTTCCATGCGCCCAAACAGTGGTTCTCCCCACATATGGTGTATCATCGCACTCAGGACAACTTGGACAACAAATTTTGGGGTCCAATTTCTCCTGCTACCCTCGGGAAAATACAAAACTGGGGGCTAAAAAAATAATTTTTGTGGGAAAAAATTTGTTTTATTTTTACGGCTCTGCATTATTAACTTCTGTGAAGCCCTTGGTGGGTCAAAGCGCTCAAAACACATCTAGATAAGTTCCTTAGGGGGTCTACTTTCCAAAATGGTGTCACTTGTGGGGGGTTTCAATGTTTAGGCACATCAGTGGCTCTCCAAACGCAACATGGCGTCCCATCTCAATTCCTGTCAATTTTGCATTGAAAAGTCAAACGGTGCTACTTCCTTTCCGAGCTCTCCCATGCGCCAAAACAGTGGTTTATCCCCACATATGGGGTATCAGCGTACTCAGGACAAATTGTACAACAACTTTTGGGGTCCAATTTCTCCTGCTACCCTTGGAAAAATACAAAACTGGGGGCCAAAAAATAAGTTTTGTGGGAAAAAAAGGATTTTTTATTTTCACGGCTCTGCGTTGTAAACTGTAGTGAAACACTTGGGGGTTTAAAGTTCTCACAACACATCTAGATAAGTTCCTTGGGGGGTCTAGTTTCCGATATGGGGTCACTTGTGGGGGGTTTGTACTATTTGGGTACATCAGGGGCTCTGCAAATGCAACGTGACGCCTGCAGACCAATCCATTTAAGTCTGCATTCCAAATGGCGCTCCTTCCCTTCCGAGCTCTGTCATGCGCCCAAACAGTGGTTCCCCCCCACATATGGGGTATCAGCATACTCAGGACAAATTGGACAACAACTTTTGGGGTCCAATTTATCCTGATACCCTTGTAAAAATACAAAACTGGGGGCTAAAAAATCATTTTTGTGAAAAAAAAAAAGAATTTTTATTTTCACGGCTCTGCGTTATAAACTGTAGTGAAACACTTGGGGGTTCAAAGTTCTCACAACACATCTAGATAAGTTCCTTGGGGGGTCTAGTTTCCAATATGGGGTCACTTGTGGGGGGTTTGTACTGTTTGGGTACATCAGGGGCTCTGCAAATGCAACGTGACGCCTGCAGACCAATCCATTTAAGTCTGCATTCCAAATGGCGCTCCTTCCCTTCTGAGCTCTGTCATGCGCCCAAACAGTGGTTCCCCCCCACATATGGGGTATCAGCATACTCAGGACAAATTGGACAACAACTTTTGAGTTCCAATTTATCCTGATACCCTTGTGAAAATACAAAACTGGGGGCTAAAAAATCATTGTTGTGAAAAAAAAGAATTTTTATTTTTACGGCTCTGCATTATAAACTTCTGTGAAGCACTTGTTGGGTCAAAGTGCTCACCACACATCTAGATAAGTTCCTTAGGGGGTCTACTTTCCAAAATGGTGTCACTTGTGGGGGGTTTCAATGTTTCGGCACATCAGGGGCTCTGCAAACGCAACATGGCATCCCATCTTAATTCCAGTCAATTTTGCATTGAAAAGTCAAATGGCGCTCCTTCCCTTCCGAGCTCTGCCCTGCGCCCAAACAATGGTTTACACCCACATATGGGGTATCAGCGTACTCAGGACAAATTGCACAACAATTTTTGAGGTCCAATTTCTTCTCTTACCCTTGGGAAAATAAAAAATTGGGGGCGAAAAGATCATTTTTGTGAAAAAATATGATTTTTTATTTTTACCGCTCTGCATTATAAACTTCTGTGAAGCACTTGTTGGGTCAAAGTGCTCACCACACATCTAGATAAGTTCCTTAGGGGGTCTACTTTCCAAAATGGTGTCACTTGTGGGGGGTTTCAATGTTTAGGCACATCAGGGGCTCTCCAAATGCAACTTGGCGTCCCATCTCAATTCCAGTCAATTTTGCATTGAAAAGTCAAATGGCGCTCCTTTCCTTCCGAGCTCTGCCATGCGCCCAAACAGTGGATTACCCCCACATATGGGGTATCAGCGTACTCAGGACAAATTGTACAACAAATTTTGGGGTCTATTTTCTCCTGTTACCCTTGGTAAAATAAAACAAATTGGATCTGAAATAAATTTTGTGTGAAAAAAAGTTAAATGTTCATTTTTATTTAAACATTCCAAAAATTCCTGTGAAACACCTGAAGGGTTAATAAACTTCTTGAAAGTGGTTTTGATTACCTTGAGGGGTGCAGTTTTTAGAATGGTGTCACACTTGGGTATTTTCTATCATATAGACCCCTCAAAATGACTTCAAATGAGATGTGGTCCCTAAAAAAAAATGGTGTTGTAAAAATGAGAAATTGCTGGTCAACTTTTAACCCTTATAACTCCGTCACAAAAAAAAATTTTGGTTCCAAAATTGTGCTGATGTAAAGTAGACATGTGGGAAATGTTACTTATTAAGTATTTTGCATGACATATGTCTGTGATTTAAGGGCATAAAAATTAAAAGTTGGAAAATTGCAAAATTTTCAAAATTTTCGCCAAATATTCGTTTTTTTCACAAATAAACTCAAGTTATATCGAAGAAATTTTACCACTATCATGAAATACAATATGTCACGAGAAAACAATGTCAGAATCGCCAAGATCCGTTGAAGCGTTCCAGAGTTATAACCTCATAAAGGGACAGTGGTCAGAATTGTAAAAATTGGCCCGGTCATTAACGTGCAAACCACCCTTGGGGGTGAAGGGGTTAAAAAAAACCATTGGGGTGAAATTAAATGTTATGGTGACTGCGTCTGAGTTGAATTTTCATGCCACTTGGTGTGACCTCACACTGTTGGACTTGGAGTTCTCCTCTAATCTCTTTCAAAGTTCTGGGTTTTGTGGTTCCCCTTTGTATTATCCATCTCTTCAATTTGTGACCTTATTCCTCGTGTGGCTGCCTCCAGGGAAGACGGCTACAGCCCCAGAGACTTCACACTTCTGGATATGTGCAGCTGTAGTAACAGGAACATCCGGCTGTAGGAGACATCATATAGCCTTCACCTGAGACTTGTTTGTCTATAATGTTTTCCTAATCTCCTGAGACCACTCTCTTCTTAGCTTTCTTTGCCCCATGTTCTGTGTGGTAAACGCCATGACAACAAACAGCACAGTGACTACTTTTTACCCTGTAAATAGGCGACTGACTGATTACAAGTCTGCAGACACTTGTGATAACTACAGGACGCTGTGTAGTTTCACTTCTCCACATGGTCAAATTAATTTCAATCTTTTCTAGAGGAACCATCATTTTATTCCAGGTCATTTTTAATAGTTTTGTTTTCTTGAAAAGAGGCCTTTCATCAGTTTTTTATGTTGAATTGGACAAGCCATGTAATATGCGGAGCATATTTCTTTATAATTTTTATTTCGTCTCTCTGTTGTGAAGATACCAGCTATGAAATATTTGGCACCTAATGAGTTAACTTTAGTTAAATCCAAGTGAGTGTTATCAGACAGTTTTCACTAGGCGCAGTTACTTCTTCTCCCTGTGTAACGCTGACCAATCATATGCAGTTAGTAACATAGAACTGCAGGACGCGTGATGATGCCTGCATACGATTGATCAGTGTCATACTAGGAAAAGAAGTAAACGCACCACTGAAAACTATCTGAAAAAAAAAATTTGGTTTAACAGCGTGGTTGTTGAATCCTGGATCCCAACTCAAGCAGGTTTCTCCCAGCAGGTCATTTCCACCATGATCAGTGCTCGCAAGATGTCTTCCGCTCGCATCTTCCACAGCACCTGGAAAGCCTTCTTCTCTTGGTGCAGACTCCGCGGTCGTTCCCCTCTCGTTTTCTCCATTCCCTTCATTCTGGAATTTCTCCAGTCCGGCTTGGATTCCGGCCTGGCCCTCAGTTCCCTCAAGGGCCAGATTTCAGCGCTGTCGGTGTTGTTCCAGCATAAGATTGCTACTAACTCGCAAGTCAGGACCTTCATTCAAGGGGTCTCCCACGTGGTTCCCCCCTACAGAATGCCACTAGAGACCTGCGATCTCAACTTGGTCCTAAGCGTCCTTCAGGAACCTCCGTTTGAACCTCTGCAAGACGTCCCACTATCTCTTGGAAGGTGGCCTTCCTTGTGGCGATAACGTCTATCAGGTGCGTCTCGGAGTTGGCCGCACTTTCCTGCCGGGCGCCCTTCCTTTCCTTCCACCAGGACAAAGTAGTCTTACGCTCATCTCCCGCTTTTCTCCCTAAAGTGGTGTCATCTTTTCACCTCAATGAAGATATTATTCTTCCCTCCTTTTGCCCACAGCCAAAACATAGGGTCGAAAAGGCCCTTCACACTTTGGACGTGGTACGGGCTCTCAGGAGGTACGTCTCTACGACTGCCTCTTTCCGTAAATCGGATTCCCTCTTTATCCTCCATGAGGGTCACAGGAAGGGTTCAGCCACGTCTAAGGCTACGATAGCCAGATGGATCCGATCGGCTATCCAAAGAAGCTTATCGGGTCAGGGGCAGGCCCATCCCGGCGGGGGTTAGAGCTCACTCTACTCGGTCAGTTGGTGCTTCCTGGGCCATTCGGCACCAGGCGTCGGCGGAGCAGGTTTGCAAGGCCGCAACATGGTCTAGCCTGCATACTTTCACAAAGCACTACAACGTCCACACTCATTCTTCCGCGGATGCGGCCCTTGGCAGACGTATTCTGCAGGCGGCCGTTGTGCATTTATAGGTCAGATGGTACACAGTTATTTGGTTGTATTGTTACCCACCCAGGGACTGCTTTAGGACGTCCCATGGTCCTGTGTCCCCCAATGTGGCGAAGGAGAAATAGGGATTTTTGTGTGTACTCGCCGTAAAATCCTTTTCTCCGAGCCACTCATTGGGGGACACAGCACCCACCCCGTTAGCCTTACGGCTCGTTACCTTTTTGGTTCTTGAATTTTTCTCACATGTTATACTCTAATGTTATGTAGTATATTGATATTAATCTCCTCCTGCTTTTGCACTGAACTGGGTCTCTGGAAGCCAGAGGGTGTATATTGCAGGGGAGGAGCTAACCTTTTTTGTCTCAACTTAGTGTCAGCCTCCTAGTGACAGCAGCATAACACCCATGGTCCTGTGTCCCCCAATGAGTGGCTCGGAGAAAAGGATTTTACGGTGAGTACACAAAAATCCCTATTTTTTTATTGATAGATCGGGCGACTCTGAATGTGGCGACACCAAATGTGTGTAGATTTGATTTATTTTTTTTTAATTGATGTATTTTGAATGGGGCGAAAGGGGGCGATTTAATATATATATATATATATATATATATATATATATATATATATATGTATATATTTTTATTTTTTTCATATATTTTTTTAACTTTCTTTTTACTTTTGCCATGCTTCAATAGCCTCCATGGGAGGCTAGAAGCAGGCACAGCGCGATCGCCTCTGCTACATAGCAGCGATCTGCTGTTCGCTGCGATGTAGCAGAAAATCAGGTATGCTGTGAGCGCCGACCACAGGGTGGTGCTCACAGCTGCTGGGGATCAGTAACCATAGAGGTCTCAAGGACCTCTGGTTACCATTCTGCAGCATTGCCGACCTCCGATCATGTGACGGGGGTCGGCGATGCCATCATTTCCGGCCGCCCGGCCGGATGTGGTAGTTAAATGCCGCTGTCTGCGTTTGACAGCGGCATTTAACTAGTTAATAGGTGCGGGCAGATCGCAATTCTGCCCGCGCCTATTACGGGCACATGTCAGCTGTTCAAAACAGCTGACATGTCCCGGCTTTGATGCGGGCTAACCGCTGGTGCCCGCATCAAAGCGGGGCTTCTGACCTCGGACGTACTATCCCGCCGAGGTCAGAAAGGGGTTAAAAACGTCAGCTCGGCACACAAAAAATAAGCCTTCAGCCAACCTGAGATAACGAAAAATGGAGACGCTACGGGTATCGGAAAATGGCGCAATTTTTTATTTTTTTATTAAAGTTTTGAATTTTTTTTTACACCACTTAGATAAAAAATAACCTAGACATGTTAGGTGTCTATGAACTCGTAATGACCTGGAGAATCATAATAGCAGGTTAGTTTTAGCATTTAGTGTAGCTAGCAAAAAAGCCAATCAAAAAACCAAGTGTAAGATTGCACTTTTTTTTGCAATTTCACCGCACTTGGAATTTTTTTTCCCGTCTTCTAGTACAAGACATGGTAAAACCAATAGTGTCGTTCAAAAGTACAACTCGTCCCGCAAAAAAATAAGCCCTCACATGACCATATTGATGGAAAAATAAAAGTTGGCTCTGGGAAGGAGGGGAGCGAAAAACGAAAAAGGGCCGCGGCGGGAAGGGGTTAATCTTCAGGTCGGTCCTGGCCTTTTAATGCCATCCCAATGTTGTCAGATGTGGGTGTACGGAGCGGCCTCAGTAGCTGCGCCTGCTCCATACCCGGCAGATGCTGGTTATACAGCGGGGACTGGAGTCGGATCTGATCGCTGTTTAACACCGTACATGCTGCAGACAATCGCTGACCAGCATTTGAGCTGCACGTTCCTGACTGGGGGCGTCCAGGTGCAGAGCGGCCCCTCCGTGACACGGCTGCAGGGAGGCACTAGACGCCGTGTCCGCACCTCTGGGCTTTATAGGGGGCCGTGACGTTTGCTCTATACGGCAATACTGACAAGTTCTGGTCTCCGATGAAGAATATTAAGCAAAAAGCCACAATAGAAATCTACATTAAAAAAACATAAAATCTCTAACCTTCTGATCTGACCGCCTTTCCCGTCATTAACGATGAACACTAAAAAAATCCTATTTGTTATCGCCACATCCAGGAAAGTCCGATCTGTGAAAATCTAAAGTGATTAATTTCCTGCGTTAAAGTCTGTAAAGCAAAAAGAAGAAAAATCCAGAATTAATTGTCGTCTGTTCCCCAAAATGATAAACCCTCAGTCACATCTTCCAGTGGTTCCCACATCCCCTCGCCCACTGCTGGGATCACACACGTCCTCCACCTGCAGAGCTGACAGCGCCTGTTCTCTCCCCCCAGACTCCTGAAGATCATGGACATGAAGCAGATAGGACGCAACTACTACAACCCGAGCGACGCCACCGAAGTCCGAGCCCACCGGTAACCAGCAGAGCAGGGTTTACATGGGACTGACCATGCTGTACCCATGGGAGCATGTAATGTATGTACACAGTGACTGCACCAGCAGAATAGTGAGTGCAGCTCTGGGGTATAATACAGGATGTAACTCAGGATCAGTGATGTAATGTATGTACACAGTGACTACAGCAGAATAGTGAGGGCAGCTCTGGTGTATGTATGTACACAGTGACTGCACCAGCAGAATAGTGAGTGCAGCTCTGGGGTATAATACAGGAGGTAACTCAGGATCAGTAATGTAATGTATGTACACAGTGACTGCACCAGCAGAATAGTGAGTGTAGCTCTGGGGTATAATACAGGATGTAACTCGGGATCAGTAATGTAATGTATGTACACGGTGACTGCACCAGCAGAATAGTGAGTGCAGCTCTGGAGGATACGTAATGTATGTAGGCACAGAATCCTCCTGCTCTTTGCTGGCTCCCTGCTGTTGCCTGTAGGTGTCTGTACACACTGATGCTGTTACTTTTCTCCTCCATCTTCACCCTCCGTCCTGTCTCCTCTCCCATCAGACTCTCCATCTGGCCGGGGTTTTCCACCTCCATCCTCCAGTATGAGTCCAGCATCATGTTGAGCATTGATGTCAGCCATAAAGTCCTCAGGAACGAGACTGTGCACGACATCATGAGCAGCCTGTACTCCTCGTGTGGCCCTCAGAGGTTCCAGGACGCCTGCTGCAAGGAGCTGATCGGACAGATCGTCCTCACCAAGTAAGGCCTCTTTCACACTTCCGTCTTTTCTCTCCCGTCGAAATCCGTTGATTTTTGAAAAAATACAGGATCCAGCAAATTTTTCTACTGGATCCTGTTTTTTCCCATAGATTTGTATTAGCGACGAATTGTGATGGATGGCCATCCGTTTCATCCGTCGTGCACTCGATCCGTCGGTAAATCGTTGTCCGTTGAGCGGAGAAAACATTCAGAGGAACGTTTTTTCTGCACGTCGTAATATCAGGTCCTGCACTGTCCGGCGTTGGCTATAATGGAAGCCTATGGGTGCAGGATCCGTCACTGACTGTGAAAAGCAGGAATCCAGCGACGGTGCCGTCTTTTGAAACTGAGCATGCGCGGAAGAATTTCCAGTCAGGGAAATTCTCTCTCTCTCTCTCTCGTTCGCTCTCTTTCTTTTTATTATTGATGCTGCCTATGCAGAGGTCATTGCACGCAAGGCATTATTGGGAACGCCAGCTGCCGGGAGCATCGCAAGCATCCTTAACGCTGCGTGGGATGCCGGAAGGTGAGAATATTACGATTTTTTTTTTCCCCCAATTTATTTTTAATTATTTTTAACCTAGGTTTTGTTTATGCGTTTTTTGCAGCGGAAAACCGCTGCGAAGACGCATACACAACAAGTGCGCATAGCCTCGACTGGTCCGTCAGGAAAAACAGGCCCAGTGCACCCGTTATATACAATCTGCACAGGATCCGTCATTTCAACATATTGACGGATCCTGTGCAGATTGCAAAAACGGAAGCATGAAAGAAGCCTAAGAGCCGCCATGTGCCTCGTACTCGGCCGCTCAGTTGGCACCGGCGCCTCTAGAAGGAAATGGATCACCTGGGTACATTCTATTCCTTCACTTTTGGAACCAAATTTATGTAATTGACTCTTAATGATCAGCAGTTTTCATTTGTGTTTAATTTTTCTTCTCAAAGATCCATAACTTTTTATTTTTTTATTTTTTTTACTTTCACTATCGCCATATTACATCTTGTTGTTTTGCGGGACGAGTTGTAGTTTTTAATTACACCATTAATTTTACACTATAATATGCTGAAAAACAAAGTGTCATGACTTTAAAAAAAAAAAAATTCTGCGTTTTTTTTTTTCTTATTGATGGTGTTCGTCGTATTAAAAAAATGACCCAATAACATTCTCCTTATTTGTACAGCTACAGCAATGCTAAACTTGTCTTTTTTAAGTAGGTAAAAAAAATATTTGAACTTTGTTTAAAAAAATAAAATTAAATTGACCATTTTCTGAGTCCTTTAATTTTTTTTTTCTTCTATCCATGGAGCGGTGTGAGTCTTTGATTTTTGTGTGGCGAGCTGTAGTTTTTGTCGATGCCACTTTGAGGTACATACAATGGTTTCTTCACATATTGTATTTTTAGGAAACTTGGATCTACTAAAAATCAGCAGTTCTGCCATTATTTTCTTTTACTTTACAGCGTTAAATCATTTTATTTTTTTTATTCCTTCTTTTGTTACTGGTGATGATACTGAATATGATCTTATTTTATTTTTTAAAATTCTGTATTTTTGACCTAAGAAAACGTGATCATATTAGATTTTTTTTTTTAAGAATATTTTTAATATATATATATATATATATTATTTTTAATTTCTGCTAAAGAGCGTGAAATTGCGATTTGTTTGATGACTTATTCTTTACTGAATTCTTAATTTCACTGATCAACGCTGCTTTTTGTGCAGGTACAACAATAAAACCTACCGTATAGACGAGATCGCCTGGAACATGACTCCAGCGTCCACCTTCAAGAAGGCAGACGGAAGCGAGATCAGCTTTGTGGACTACTATAAGAACGTAAGACCTGCTGGGAATAATGAGAACTGGGAGCCTTGAGTGCGAAACCTCAGGAAACCTGTTTTGGTTTTTTTTCTTTTTTAATTTCGTTGTTAAATATAATTGAGAAAAAAATTCTTTAAAAAAACCCTTGGATTGTCCACCACTCGTATTGCTGATTTATCCTTGGAGTTGGTGGACACCTGACACCAACA
Organism: Ranitomeya variabilis; assembly: GCF_051348905.1. NCBI lineage: Eukaryota > Metazoa > Chordata > Amphibia > Anura > Dendrobatidae > Ranitomeya > Ranitomeya variabilis. The sequence continues at coordinate 43,299,605 of NC_135238.1, forward strand.
ACGATTTGCTGTTTTCAGCTCCTGTTGCGACTGTGTACAAAGAAAGATTTTGGATACTTGTCGTAAAATCTGTTTCTTGGAACCTTCTTTTGGGGACACAGGAAACCATGAGTGTAAGCTGCTGACACTGTGCAGAATAAAGCTTACTCCTCCCCAGCAGTATATACCCACCATCTGGGAGAGAACCAACCAGTTTGGGAGAAAACTGGGGAAAGGGGTTAAAGTAGATTACCCTAAATGTAACCCACAATGGCTCAAACAGGGAGCGGGTGTCGTGTCCCCCAATGAAGGCTCAGAGAAAAAGATTTTACGGAAAGTACCCAAAATCTTCTTTTCTCTATTGCGTCATTGGGGGACACTGTAAACCATAGGATATCATAAAGCAGTCCTTAGTGTGGGAAGAGAGACAGGTACTCAAAAATGTAAGGTTGGTCCACTGCTGCAGGAGGGACGTCCCTAATCCAGATTGGTGATCGCTAAAGAATAGACGAGAACCGTGTAGCACTAGGAGAAGGTGTGGACTGAAGACGAAGAAGCGATCTAACAGCCCGTGAAACTCCCACTGTTGTGATCCTAAGTGGAATAGGTCTTTACCTCACTCTGTTCCTGGCAAGATCCTGATTGAAAATAGACGATGGGAGGAAAAAAGTATGAAATGCCTAGAGAAGGAAGGGAGGTAACGGCTTTACAAGGAAGGAGTGCAACCAGGCTCAGGACCCTTTGCAACCAGACATATAATAATAATTTTATTTTAATATAGCGCTAACATATTCCGCAGCGCTTTACAGTTTACACACCGTTTCATCGCTGTCCCCGATGGGGCTCACAATCTAAATTCCCTATCAGTATGTCTTTGGAATGTGGGAGGAAACCAGAGAACCCGGAGGAAACCCACGCAAACAGGGAGAGAACATACAAACTCCTTGCAGATGTTGTCCTTGGTGGGATTGAATCCAGAACCCCAGTGCTGCAAGGCTGCAGTGCTAACCACTGACCCACCGTGCTGCTCTGGCGGGAAAACGGTGGACGCCTTGCTATGATTTAGTTAAACACCCTGGTTGGAGAGACCCAGCGGCCTTATAGTCTGCTGCCTCTGTGTCCTGATGCAAACTAAGGGGCTGAGAAATCTGGAGGATGAAGAAGGGCCCATGAGATGAGCAGGACTGAGAAAAGGAACATTGAGTTCAGTTGAAAGAACACCAGATTGTCTTGTTTAGTGTTCCGCTCTGGATATAAGTCACGGCTCATGCGGATAAGGTGGACCCTGAACTTCGAAGGGTTGGTCGAAGGGAAGATTCTTGGTCTTTAAAAGTGTCCCTGGGCTGTAAGCTCCTCGTATACAGCTCTGCAAGCTGAGTAAAAGTATCCATGGACACAGCCTACCACCAATAGGCAAAGTGATTGGCTCCTCCCGGTCAGATTTGCTTCACCCAAGGGAGTAGAAAGTAAGGTACGATCTGGGGACGGCCCATCGTGTTCCTTACAATGAAAGGCAAGAGTTGTTTCAATGTCAACTGAATTTGGTGAACACGCTGAAGAAGAGGGGAAGAGGCAGGGAGATGGACACCGAAGAGGCAATATCACTAGAAGGACCGAAGACTCTTCTCCATGGGCGCCAAGGTCTTTCCATGGTAAAATTCCACACACAGGTGAAATAGGCGTGATAACGTCTACAAGGGAGCAGTAACGACCGCTCATCTGAAGGGAAGGCTCTGAAGAGAAGATCCTTCCCTGTCTCTGGAGATGGAAACTACTGGTCACGTTGTAAGCAGAAAAGAACCAGCTTAAGGACGAGCTCTCACGTCCTGATAGGCAAAGTTCTCTCACCGAATGAGATTCATCAAGAGACACAGCCTTAATGAGGTCCTTGCCTAGTATGGTGGGCCCAGGCTGCGGCATCAGATGCTTCATCTTGAAGCATATGGAAACAGTCGGTCCGTCACAGTACGAGATAGGTGACGGCCCTGGAAGGATGGAAAAAGGCGAATACCTGAATGCAGGAATGTGAAACCAGAGATACAGTTGTGCTCAGAAGTTTACACACCCAGCAGAATTTTTGATTTATTAGCCTTTTTACAGAGAATATGAATGATAACACCACAACATTTCCTCCACTCATGGCTCGTGGTTGGTGAAGCCATTTATTGTCAGACTACTGTGTTTTCTCTTTTTAAATCATAATGACAACACAAAACATCCACATGACCCTGATCAAAAGTTCACATACCCCATTTCTTATTACTGTGTGTTGTCCCCTCTAACATCAATGACAGCTTGAAGTCTTTTGTGGTAGTTGTGGATGAGGTTCTTTATTTTCTCAGATGGTAAAGCTGCTCACTCTTCTTGGCAAAAAGCCTCCAGTTCCTGTAAATGGATGATGAGGGAGCAGAGGGGATCCAGACGTGGAGCTGGATTGTGCTCGCTTCCTGGACCTATGTGAGGTCTGTCATGACTGCTTGCTTCTGAAACATGTAGGGAAATGATCAGAGCTGCAGGGACGGAGGATTAATCAGTCAGATGTGTGGAGACCTCTGCCAACGACTAAGATGCCTTGGTCAGGTCTCTACTACGAGAGATCGGGAGGAAACCTACTTGGAGGAGGGGGTACGCTTTTATCCCTGGCAGTGGGGGGTTCCTGAGAGACTTTCATGTTTGGGTTCCTGCAGTCAATGCAAGGACCAATTCCATAAAGACACTAATAGGCCGGCGTCACACTAGCGAGTTTTACAGACGTATGAGAGGTGCAGAAAATACGGATTGCATACGGTACAATGATTCTCTATGGCCCAGCTCCTATCTGCCGTATTTTACTGATCCGTATTATACGGTCTTGTACGGCCGTAGAAAATCGCAGCATGCTGCGTTTGTCACCGTATTGCGCGAAAAAATCGCCAATGAAAATCTATGGGGGCGAGAAAATTACTGATTACACACGGACCATGCATGTGACTTGCGAGAAATACGCAGCGATGTTCTATAGAAAAGCCGGTAATTCAGTGCAGTGTACAGTACAATCACACTGACAGAATAGAATAGGTAGAATAAATGTGTACACATAGAATAGGTGTGTGTGTGTGTGTGTGTGTATATGTATATGTGTATATATATATATATATATATATATTAGATTGTGGCCCGATTCTAACGCATCGGGTATTCTAGAATATGCATGTCCCCTTAGTATATGGACAATGATGATTCCAGAATTCGCGGCAGACTGTGCCCGTCGCTGATTGGTCGAGGAAACCTTTGACATCGTCGCCATGGCAACCATTATGACATCTACGTCAATACTGTGCCCGTCGCTGATTGGTCGAGGCAAATTCGCGGCAGACTGTGCCCCTTGCTGATTGGTCGAGGCAACCTTTATGACATCATCGTCGCCATGCTGTGCCCGTCGCTGATTGGTCGAGGCCTGGCTAATCAGAGACGCGGGATTTCCAGGACAGACGGAAAAACCCTTAGACAAAAAAAAAATATATATAAAAATATATTATAATATATATATATATATATATATATATATATATATATATATATATAATATATTTTTATATATATATTTTTTTTTTTACTTCAGCGCTAGATAGCATAAAAGCCGGTAATTCAATTGTCGGCTTTTGCTATCTCCTTCCCAAACCCGACAGGATATGAGACGTGGTTTACATACAGTATACCATCTCATATCCCTTATTTTATTACATATTCCTCATTAGCAATGTTCCAAGTGTCCGTGTGTACAATTTGGTGTGTCTAGCTATTAAATTAGAGTGTTAAATCGTGGAAAAAATTGGAATAGGCTCCCGCGCAATTTTCTCCGCCAGAGTGGTAAAGCCAGTGACTGAGGGCAGATATTAATAGCCTAGAGAAAGTCCATGGTTATTGCCCCCCCCGGCTACAAACATCTGCCCCCAGCCACCCCAGAAAAGGCACATCTGGAAGATGCTCCTATTCTGGCACTTGGCCTCTCTTCCCACTCCCCTGTAGCGATGGGATATGGGGTAATGAAGGGTTAATGTCACCTTGCTATTAAGACAGATTAATATTGGAGAGGCGTCAATTATGACACCTATCCTTTATTAATCCAATAGTATGAAATGGTTAATAAAACACACACATTATTACCAAGTCCTTTAATGAAATAAAGACACAGGGTGTTGTAATATTTTATTAGACTCTTAATCCACCTGAAGACCCTCGTTCTGTAACCCTGTCACTGGCTTTACCACTCTGGCGGAGAAAATTGCGCGGGAGCCCACGCCAATGTTTTCCGTGATTTAACCCTTTATTTTACCAGCTACAGCTCCCAAATTTTGCACATACACACTACTAACAGTAGTAGTGTGGAATATCCCCCAAAAAAGGATATGAGATGGTTTACTGTATGTAAACCATCTCTCATATCATGTCGGGTTTGTGAAGGAGAAAGGAAAAGCCGGCAATTGTGTGTGCGTGCGTGCACACACACACACACACACACACACACACACACACACACACACATATACACATATATATTGCCCAGTGACGTAGTATACAGCACAGAGCCGCGTAGTATATTGCCCAGCTACGTAGTATATTGCCCAGCCACGTATGTCACAGGTTAACAAATAAACATATACTCACCTTCCGATCCGAGGGCCCCTTGTAGTTCTAACATACTCACCATACTTGCAGTTCTGTCGTCTGTGCGCGGTACAGGCGGCAGCTTCCGGTCCCAGAGTGTGAAGACGTCGCGGACACATGTCCGTGACGTCATGGCAGGTCCTTCTGGCATACGATCCCTGCTACCGGAACCTGCCGCTTGCACACAGCGGTTACCGGAGGGTGGCGAGGAACGGGAAAGGCGGCGGAAGGGGAGTATACAATGATTTTTTTTTTTTATTTTATTTTTTTTTAATTTTTAACATTAGATCCTTTTATTATTGACGCTGCATAGGCTGCGTCAATAGTAAAAACGTGGTCACACAGGGTTTATAGCGGCAGTAACGGAGGGAGTTACCTGCGGCATAACGCGGTCCGTTACCGCTGGCATTAACCCTGTGTGAGCCGCGACTGCGGGGAGTATGGAGCGGGCGCCGGGCACTGACTGCAGGGGAGTAGGGAGGGACTAATTGGACTGTGCCCGTCGCTGATTGGTCGCGGCAGCCATGACAGGCAGCTGGCGAGACCAATCAGCTAATGAATAACCGTGACGGAAGTTGAGGACAGACAGACAGAAGTACCCCTTAGACAATTATATATATATATATATATATATATATATATATATATATATATATATATATATATATATATATATATATATATATATAGTACAGACCAAAAGTTTGGACACACCTTCTCATTTAAAGATTTTTCTATATTTTCATGACTGAAAATTGTACATTCACACTGAAGGCATCAAAACTATGAATTATCACATGTGGAATTATATACTTAACAAAAAGTGTGAAACAACTGAAATTGTCTTATATTCTAGGTTCTTCAAAGTAGCCACCTTTTGCTTTGATGACTGCTTTGCACACTCTTGGCATTCTCTTGATGAGCTTCAAGAGGTAGTCACCAGGAATGGTTTTCACATCACAGGTGTGCTCTGTCAGGTTTAATAAGTGGGATTTCTTGCCTCATAAATGGGGTTGGGACCATCAGTTGTGTTGTGCAGAAGTCTGGTGGATACACAGCTGATAGTCCTACTGAATAGACTGTTAGAATTTGGCAAGAAAAAAGCAGCTAAGTAAAGAAAAACGAGTGGCCATCATTACTTTAAGAAATGAAGGTCAGTCAGTCTGAAAAATTGGGAAAACTTTGAACGTGTCCCCAAGTGCAGTGGCAAAAACCATCAAGCGCTACAAAGAAACTGGCTCACATGAGGACCGCCCCAGGAAAGGAAGACCGAGAGTCACCTCTGCTTCTGAGGATAAGTTTATCCGAGTCACCAGCCTCAGAAATCGCAGGTTAACAACAGCTCAGATTAGAGACCAGGTCAATGCCACACAGAGTTCTAGCAGCAAACACATATCTACAACAACTGTTAAGAGGAGACTTTGTGCAGCAGGCCTTCATGGTAAAATAGCTGCTAGGAAACCACTGGTAGGGACAGGCAACAAGCAGAAGAGACTTGTTTGGGCTAAAGAACACAAGGAATGGACATTAGACCAGTGGAAATCTGTGCTTTGGTCTGATGAGTCCAAATTTGAGATCTTTGGTTCCAACCACCGTGTCTTTGTGTGATGCAGAAAAGGTGAACGGATGGACTCTACATGCCTGGTTCCCACCGTGAAGCATGGAGGAGGAGGTGTGATGGTGTGGGGGGGCTTTGCTGGTGACACTGTTGGGGATTTATTCAAAATTGAAGGCATACTGAACCAGCATGGCTACCACAGCATCTTGCAGCGGCATGCTATTCCATCCGGTTTGCGTTTAGTTGGACCATCATTTATTTTTCAACAGGACAATGACCCAAAACACACCTCCAGGATGTGTAAGGGCTATTTGACCAAGAAGGAGAGTGGTGGGGTGCTACGCCAGATGACCTGGCCTTCAGTCGCCAGACCTGAACCCAATGGTTTGGGGTCAGCTGGACCACAGAGTGAAGGCAAAAGGGCCAACAAGTGCTAAGCATCTCTGGGAACTCCTTCAAGATTGTTGGAAGACCATTTCCGGTGACAACCTCCTTAAGCTCATCAAGAGAATGCCAAAAGTGTGCAAATCAGTCATCAAAGCAAAAGGTGGCTACTTTGAAGAACCTAGAATTTAAGACACATTTTCAGTTGTTTCACACTTTAATTCCACACGTGTTAACTCATAGTTTTGATGCCTTCAATGTGAATTTACAATTTTCATAGTCATGAAAATACAGAAAAATCTTTAAGTGAGAAGATGTGTCCAAACTTTTGGTCTGTAATGTATGTGTGTGTGTATATATGTATATATATGTATATATATATATCTATATGTGTATGTATATGTATGTATGTTTTAATGAACATTTGAGCCCATAAATCCATTAGATGTCGGTTTTGCAAGCCTGCAAGAAAATATCGCAGTACGGATGCCATACGGATTACATACGGAGGATGCCATGCGCAAAATACACTGCCACACCCTGCCTACGGATGACATACGGATCACTATTTTTGGAACATTTCTGCGTATTACGGCCTTAAAAAACGGACCGTATCTTCATACGCTGAGTGTGACGCTGGCCATAGTCTTAGTGTGAGGGGAGACATAAACTTAACCCATAAACTCCCTGGGGAGACATGTCCTGTAGTCTCTATGGTATGGGAATGATATGTCCATTAACTCTATGGTGTTGGAAAGAGATGTTTTGTGGCCATTGTCGTGAGTCCGCGCTGGAGAGACAGTGAAAACTTCCGTGATTAGCTGGAAAAAAAAAGACACGAGGAAGTTTCCGCCACTCTGGCTAACGTGTGTGCCCTAATCGTAGAATGGAACTAGTCTGAAGCTGGGGCCTAAATGTGGAAATTGCTTTGTCGGACAAAAATAAACGGGGCGCTATCTTGAAGGGAAAAAAAAAGGCCGAGAAGGGACGGTAATAAACTGGGGCGCTATCCAGCAGTAGGGCACCTGTGCCACATCTTTTATCAACATTTTCCTTTGATCCTGTGGAGCCCTCGCCGCCATGAAGTGACTGGAAGGGAGAGGTAACTGGTTCCAGATGTGGTCCCGACTCCTACTTCATAGTTTTGAAGACTGCATCAGGAATTCCTGGGTGAGGGGGTCGCTGGAATGGGTACGTCTTCCCTCCCACACAGTCATGGTCCCAGAAGGTGCCAACCATGGATGATGGGAGGGACGCTAGGGGGGGACACTGGGGCCGAAAGGCAGGACACTCCACCACGAGCCGCCCCGAGACACTTGTGAAGTGTTACAGGGAATAGGGTCTCGCCTCTCAGACTAGAGCGGGGACGATGTGGATGCCGCCACACTGTTCTATCTGTCCCTTAGTTGGGAAAACTGTGAGAATTTACACACTGTTACAAGGTGTATCTGAAAGAAAAAGGGAAACTGTTAGTAAAACAAAAGATGGTAGAGACTGGTCTGAACATGGACCCGTGTCTGACTTCCTTGGACACTAACCAAAACTGGTTAGTTCTCTGGGTGGGTGTAGCCTGATGGGGAGGAGTTGGCCTTTTTTCTGCCTAGTGGCAGCAGCATACACCCATGCTTTCCTGTGTCTCCCAATAAAGGAGTCACGACCCAACATTTTATCTTAATTAACCAGACCTTTATTTCTCCTTCACCTCATTGGGGGACACAGACCGTGGGTGTTATGCTGCTGCCACTATGAGGACACTAAGTTGAAACAAAGAGTTCTCTCCTCCCCTGCAGTATACACCCTCCTGCTGGCTCCCAGAGAACCAGTTCTTGCTTAGTGTCTGTAGGAGGCACTTGGGTCTGGTTCAGACCCCAACGTTCTTATTTAATTTTTACTTTTCTGTAACCTTTTATTTTTGAATTAACGGAGTGAAGGGGGTAACGGTTCCTTTCAAGGCTCCGATCTCCCCCGAATCAACAGGCGAGAATGCGGAGAGTTCCTCCCCGTACCCTCTCCTGCGACGTGGGGTGCCTGAGCTCACTGCAGAGGTGACGGTTCCTTCACGGTCCTGATCTCCCCACACAAGCAAAAGGCTAGCACATAGTGTCGCCTCTATCTATCCTCTCCTGGAGCCAGGCCTAATGCCGGACATTCTGCCCTGTTCCATGGACAACAGAGGGCCCACTATGGCATCCGTGCAGCCCCCACTGCATCACCACTGATTGAAAGCGGATGATGCAAGGAGGCAGAAAGTCCCTCTCCACCCCCCTGACTATGGGGGGTGGGGGGGGGATCCAAAGACCAGCCACAATGCAACAGGTCTGCACCAGCTCTGCTACATCACCTCAAAATGTGAGAATGACTGCGGCTGGCACCATCTGGTCGCAGAGACGGGGTCCTGGTCCCTGGGGGAGCGGTGTCACGGCGTCCAGCGGCGTTTTACACCACTTTATTCATCTGTTTGCGCCGTGGGCAGCGTTCATTTCTGGCAGGCTTCACAAATTTAGTCCCCAGCTTCTAGTTGGCCTAGGCCGTGTTTTTCATGGCTCCGCCCACCGCAGCCGGCGCTACCCACACTTCTGACGCTTCTCGTCCTAAACGTGAGGCGCCCCTCCTGCTCTCGGCGGCCATCTTTCTACACCTCAGGAACGGAGCCGGCCTTCTGACAGCGGTGACAGTAACAGCAGAGCTGACAGAAGCGCTGCGAGCCGTGAGGACACCGACACCTTCCCTGGGGACACAAGAGCAGGTCCCGGGTAAGCTGAATCCTCCGGAACTGACAGCTTAACACCTGAGGTAACGCGCCGTCGCAAAAATTTAGTCCCCGGCTTCGTCCGAGGTGTAAGTCCCTCTCTACCTCCCTATTAAAAGGATGGTGGATTGAGGGTGACCCCTTTCTCCCTGTACCATGGTCCTAGACCAGCAGCGGCACTGGACAGGCGGTCTGCGGCGACGCTGGCAGGGGGGGGGGGCTTACTCTGGCAGCGAGGACGCATTTCTGGGGCCGACTGACAGGGGCGACAGTTTGGCGTCCGTGAGGTCTGTTTCTCGCTCTCCCTCACTAGTGATTTGCAGAACAAGACTCTGAGTTTGAGTTGGATGTTTTCCCGGATCTGCACTCACCAGAGTTCCAGAAAATGAGGGACTCTCTTATTGAGCCCGTCAATCAGACTCTAAAGGTTGACGAGGATTGCGGTTCTGTCCCAGAACACACAATGCCCTTCAAGAGGACTAATCGCTCTCATAACAGCGTTTACCATTCACCCGGAGGTCTGGGTTATACTTAACCAGCGCTGAGAGCAACGTGTTAAACATCTGAAGGGTCAGCACCCTCTTGAGGCGTGGTACGCCCCTGTTTTGATCTGTGGAAAGATTGAGCTGAATCTCCTGCGGTGAACCCACTAGTATTCGTTTCGGTATTCAGAATCCTATCCTGGCCGGATGGATCATCACCCACAGACTGTCAGAGACTGACTCGCTCCGTCTTTAAGACCTCTGGTTCAGCACTATCCATCGTATGCCGCGGCAGGGGTAGCTAAAGCCATGGTATCCTGGTCGCCTTTTTGGAGGCAGTGCAGCGCAGCTAGCCATCAGCGGCGGATGCCATCACGTTCAGAAGGTGTTTCTTTTTTTATGGCTCATTGAATAGAAAACGGACTCTGTGTGCAAAAAAAAATCCTTTTTCGGACACCATAGATTTACGAGGGGCTCAAGGTGTTCTACTCTAATCTGTTTGACGTTCACTCAGTACTTTGGCTGCATGGGGTCCTGGGATCAAAATCCCACCTTAGTTTATCGGACCTGCAGCACCATTGGGCAACAGCCCTGGGTAAGTGCTCTAACCCTGAGGCACGGTTTTTTTTTTTCCTGCAAAGGATTCATGAGATTAACAGGTCATGAGGTATTCTGTCTTACAGCCTCATTTTACTGAGGCTGGGATCTAGACTACACTATACCTCCCCCTCCCCCAGTGTGGTCTTTGTCGCTGACGCAGCCCATGGCATCACTGACCAGCGATACAGTCCCTTCATTATCCTTCCTCTATCAGTCAGGGTCTTCACCAGCCTGACTGGGATAATTCATCCATCTCTAATGCAGCACGTTGTTTCAGTGGTTAGTACTACAGCCTTGCAATCTGGAGTCTTGGCATCAGATCCTACCAAAGGATCATGGTCACTCGTCGATAAGAGGGACGCTTCTAACATCCATCGACAACGGGATGTTTTTTTCTACATATTCGAATTTCCCCTCTCTAAACAATCCTGTGCTTTGCCATCCCCTAACAGCATTTTCAGTTCACATCGTGCTCTCGAAGGTCATGACGGCTGTCATGTCCATCTTGCACTCTCGAGGCGTGATCTTTCTGCCCTACTCAGACGACCTTCTCATCAGGGGTCTTTGCATCTCTGGCGATACTCTTCCTCCCCTGAGCTCGTGGATAAATGTATACAGGCTCCCCTCGTTCCAGCCCAATGGATATCCTTTTAAGGAATGACCCTGGATGCCTCCGAGGGTTAGTGATTCCCCCTCAACACAAGGTCCGAGTCTTTTCTAACACGGAGCCCACGCACTTAACCACTCACTCGATCATTCTATCTGGTTTGCTGTGACGGCACTGGGGCAAAATGGTGACCGCAATCGAAATGATCGTTCTTTTTCATTCAGCTGACTCTGTCCCCTGCAGCATGAACCCGTTTTCTTCCTTGATCGCCGATGCTGCATGCTCCGGCGGATCAGGCAGCCTCTCAGGTGATGAACATTGAGGCCTTCTCTCTTCCAGTGGAAATATTTTCTCCCGGTTTAATGGCTAGTAGTGTCTACCGATGTCAGTCTCCTTGACTGGGGAGTAGTCTTGGGCACCTCATGGCTCAGGGGCGCTGATCAACTCGGGAGTCGAGCCTTCCGATTAATGTCTGGGAAATCTGAGCAATCAGGATAGCCCTGCAACAGTTCCATTATCTCCTGCCGAGTCACCCCATCAGAATTCTATCGGATAAAGCCACAGCTGTTGCATGTATCAATCATTAAAGGGGGTAACCACAGCAGGGTGGCCATGCATGAGGTAGCCCATATTGCCCAATGGGCAGATAGGAACCACTCAGTATTTTCAGCAGTCCATATCCCAGGCGGCAGTTTTTTTGTAGCCGTCAAGGTCTCGCCTTGGGACAATGGAAGGCCTTTCGACAGAAATGTATTCATCTAAGGACTCCGGGCGTGGATCGGATGGCTTCAAGATTGAGCGCCAAGGTATTCCACTTCAGAGCTCGGTCTTGGGATCTATAGACCATCAAGGAGCATACACGAGTCTCTCCGCGGCTTCATCTTCAGCACCTGCTTTTTTTCCCCGCTTAATTTACTTCCGAGAGTCTTCAGGTAGACCTGAGCAGAGGGGATTCCAGTAATCCTTATCGCCCAGGTTAGGACACACTTGGTGTGATATGCAGATTGAGTGCAGATAGTCGTCGATGTCCTATGGCGACTGCCGGATCATCCAAATCTGCTCTGCCAGCGTCCGTTTTTTTGTCAGGACGTCCTCATGTCTTCTCTGTTCCCTCCAATTTGGGAAATTCTCCAAACTGGTCTGGAATCAGATTTGGCGCTCAGCTTTTCTTTTTTTTCTTTTTTTTTTTTTTTTCTCTCTCTCTCTCCCTCTCTCAAATTCCAGATCTTGGCCTTATCTGTTTTATTCCAGCTCAGAAGTACTTCCATTCCTTAAGTGAGCATTTTCTTTCAGGGGGTCTCCCATGTGGTATCCTCCTATATCTTGCATTCAGAGCCCTGCAACCTTTATATGGTCCCGGGTGCGCTTTAAAGGGAACCTGTCATCCCCCCCCCCCCCCCCAGGCGTTATAAACTAAAAGAGCCACCTTGTGCAGCAGTAATGCTGCATTCTGACAAGGTGGCTCTTTTAGTTCTGGGTGCTGTAACTACCGAATAATCAGTTTTATTGTCCGAAATGCCTGCTCCTCAGTCAAGTGGGTCGGTGTTTCCCCCCTGCTTCAGACAGCACACAGCTGTCACTCACATCTTCTTGGCGCCGGGCGCTGCCTACTCCTCACCGCTGTTTTCAAAAGTACCCGGCGCCTGCGCTCTTATCCCCTGCCTGGTGCAGGCGCAGTGAGTGCTGGCCGTCTTTCCTCATATGCAGCCCAGCTGACTGCGCATGCGCCGCCTCCCTTCTTGGGAATCCCAGCCCCGCAATGTGAATAAATCATAAGTCACTGCGGGGCTGGGATTCACAAGCAGGGCGGCGGCGCATGCGCAGTCAGCTGGGCTGCATATGAGGAAAGACAGCCAGCACTCACTGCGCCTGCACCAGGCAGGGGATAAAAGCGCAGGCGCCGGGTACTTTTGAAAACAGCGGTGAGGGGGAGGCGGCGCCCGGCGCCAAGAAAATGTGAGTGACAGCTGTGTGCTGTCTGAAGCAGGGGGGAAATGCCGGCCCACTTGACTAAGGAGCAGGTATTTCGGACAAATAATAAAACTGATTATTTCGGAAGTTACAGCACCCATAACTAAAAGAGCCACCTTGTCAGAATGCAGCATTACTGCTGCACAAGGTGGCTCTTTTAGTTTATAACGCCTGGGGGGGTGACAGGTTCCCTTTAACAGATGCCTTTCGAACCGTTGCAGGATGTCTCTGAAGTCGTCTGTTTCTTCTCGCTGCGCTATCAACCAAGTTTCAGAGCTACCACTCTTTTTGGTCGAGTTCCGTTCCTTTCCTGATTTTCCCCCAGGACAAGGCTGTCATCGAATCATCTATGGTCTCCGTTTTTTCCCAAGGTGGTTTTTCCCTTTCCACCTTAACAAGGACTTTGTCCTTCTCTCTTTTCTTGTCCAGCTCCAGTACATCCGGTGGAATGAGCCTTTCACACCTGGACATAATAAAGGCTTTCCGAAGGTGCATCTAGAAGACGGCGCCCTTCAGTAGGTCGGACGACCTATCTGTGCTTCCTGAGGGTCTCGGGCACCGTTTAGCCATTTCAGGGCTACGATACCAAATGGTCTCACTTGTCTTTTCAGATGTCTTACTGTGTCAGGAAACAAGCCTATCCCAATGGGGATTACGGCACACTCTACTCAGTCGGTAGACATTCTTTTTTGTGCCTTTTGGCATCAGGTGTCGGCACAAGAGGTCTGCAAGGCTGTAACTTGATACAGCTTACGCTCTCAGACTTCTGCACAAACGGTCCCTCGCAGATGTATTTTGCAAGCGGCGGTAGCGCAACTGTAGTCAGTTGGTACATGGGGTTAGATCTGTGATGTGACTCCCCACCCAAGGACTGCTTTGGGACGTCCCATGGTCTGTGTCCCCCAATGAGGCGTAGGGGAAATAGGGATTTTTGTGTACTAACTGTAAAATCCTTTTCTCTAAGCCAATCATTGGGGGACACAGCACCCACCCTGTTAATTTTTTGGCTTGCGCTTGGTTTATGTTTATGGTTTATGATCTCCTACTGCTTTTGCACCGAACTGGTTCTCTGGGAGCCAGCAGGAGGGTGTATACTGCAGAGGAGGAGCTAACTTTTTGTTTCAACTTGGTGTCCTCCTAGTGGCAGCAGCATAACACCCATGGTCTGTGTCCCCCAATGATTGGCTCGGAGAAAAGGATTTTACGGTGAGTACACAAAAATCCCTATTTTCAGTTAGCCAGGAGTCACTAACTGTTATCTACATGTTGACTTTTGAATTTTTCTTTTTGGTTCGTCAAGAAAACAGACTTTTGGTAACATTATCCTGTAATACTGACTTGTAAGTTGAAATTTGATGTAACGCATTGTGCTGTTATCCTGGGCAACTAGAGGCGCATAATTGAACAATGTTTGCTGAAATGTTGATTACACATTGTCCAGGCCAGCTGGCTTGTTGACTTGCAAAACAGGAGGAAAAACTATGCAAATAAATACAATAATTAAACAATGTGAGTTGACCTTGTCACCATTCTTCCGCTTTACCTCTGGATGTTTGAAGGACAGTTGTTAACTATAAAAAGAGGACATAAGCGCCTCTATAACCTATACCTTCGTAAACCGATATACATCCAGACAGCCAAGAGATCCGAAGAACCAGAAACTCTACAGGACAGCAGCCAGGACATCATGGCTCCATCACGAGGGACACAGATTTGACATTCTTCAGGATGTCAGCTTAGAGGACCACAGCCCTGGCTTAAAGAATGCAGATCTCCATTCACTATCGCTGAACCATGGATACGTTTGGGATAGTCAGGATTTGGACCCACCGGTCACCTGAGCTCCATGGATACGTTTATGAAAGCAAGTAATGGGACCCACCAGTCACCTGGCTCCATGGAGTTTTTCGGAGAAGCCAGGTTGTGACCCTCTGGTCAACTGGCCTTCTGCCTCAATGGACTGACATCTTCCTAAGCTTGTCAGTACCTCCTTTCTGTGCGTGCCACAGGTGGGGGTAGTCTGTCCTGGAAGCTGGAAGTCCCAGCTGCTTTAATCTTAATCCCGGTGAATTGGCAGAAAGGTGAGACTCTGTCATTTGCACCATCTTGGGTATTCATGTGTTTTGGTTAGCGCATCAGGGTGTCGGGGTCGTAACGACAATATACCCTCATTCACCAGTCATTTCAAATTAAACTATAAGCATGTGGTACCGGGTAAGAATGAGTCAGACAGGTAGCTGGTTCAATCTCAGTGCATGCTCATGTGACTATGTGTCAGCCACAGTCATACCAACTGAACTTTATTTTCCAAATACACGGTACTAAAAAGGAATGCAATAGGCGGGGTTTAAGCAGTATACGTCTAGTGCTCAGTCCTTCTGATTCGTCGGATGTCTCCTGGTGGATTCCTCCTCTTCTTTCTATTTCCAAGTTTCGATTTCAGAAGAAATGAAACTTTAACCTTTCAGATTCTAAACTGAAGTGAAGAATGAACACTGGCAGCCATCTTTAATACAGTTACATTTGCATTAGCAAGGGAAAACTTATTGTTTCACAGTATAAAATATATAAAAGTACAAAAGGTATATAAGAAAATATATTTTCACCTTGACAATCCCCCCTAAACACTAAGTTTTTCCCTTACAGAAAGATCCTTTGAGACTGTCCATGTGATGGGAAAAGGGGAGGTGGATTTCTTCATCCAGACACCTCAGAAACTCTCCCCTAGCGAGAGGCCTCCAGGCAGCTGAACCCTTCACTAACCTCACATGGAGTTCTCCCACTGTCCCTAAACTAAATCTCTTAGCATCATCTGAGAATGGGGGGTTTTGTCTATTCTCTTGAGAGGAATGTACTTAGGGATCTCCCCTGACTCAGTACCATCGTACTCTGGTGGATCTATTTCTTGATTGAGGAAGGTGCCAGTCGGAGTTGCCTTGGCAATAACCTTTTTATACAAGGGAATAACACAACAGAGGATTACACTGGTCAACAGCATTTTTGGTGCCAAAGATATTTCATCGAATTTAGGGTATTTTTGGGCTGCTGATTCTGAATATGTCATCAGTTTTGCCAGATTGGCTCAAGTTTTTGAGATTTTTGGTATCTTATTTATAGCACTTGTTGGTAAATGCGACGCATCATCTCATTAATTTCTTTGGATTAGTACTTGAACTGAGCAGTTCTCAATATAGTTTTGTGTTAATTAGTGTTCTAAAAGTTTGTTCATAGCTTGATTTTTGCACTAACTTTATGTTGTCTGTTTTCCAGTGAAAAGCATGAACTCATCAAGAAGAAGTTGTCTTAACGATCCAGACTCATTCTGTTACATTTGTGGTGAATACACACTGCCAAAACATAGAAGAAACATAAACAGACTTCGTAAAAAAAGTGTATTTTGCCTATTTTGGGGTTATGCTTGGGGACCAAGACAAGTTTTGGGCACCACACATAGTGTGCAAAGCATGTATCGAATTATTACGAAAATGGAGCAAAGGACAAAGAAAAAGCTTCAAATTTGGTGTTCCAATGGTGTGGAGAGAGCCAAAAAATCATCACGATGACTGTTATTTATGGTAAACACAGGTACAGGCACATCTTCACAATGAGGGACAGACCCTCTTGCAGATTCCATGTTACTCCCATTTTCGTTTCTTATGCTTATTGAATCCTTGCACTTGCACTGCACAGAAATAACAGTCATCATGATGATTTTTTGGCTCTCTCCACACCATTGGAACACCAAATTTGAAGCTTTTTCTTTGTCCTTTGCTCCATTTTCGTAATAATTCGATACATGCTTTGCACACTGTGTGGTGCCCAAAACTTGTCTTGGTCCCCAAGCATAACCCCAAAATAGGCAAAATACACTTTTTTTACGAAGTCTGTTATGTTTCTTCTATGTTTTGGCAGTGTGTATTCACCACAAATGTAACAGAATGAGTCTGGATCGTTAAGACAACTTCTTCTTGATGAGTTCACGCTTTTCACTGGAAAACAGACAACAACATAAAGTTAGTGCAAAAATCAAGCTATAAACAAACTTTTAGAACACTAATTAACACAAAACTATATTGAGAACTGCTCAGTTCAAGTACTAATCCAAAGAAATTAATGAGATGATGCGTCGCATTTACCAACAAGTGCTATAAATAAGATACCAAAAATGTCAAAAACTTGAGCCAATCTGGCAAAACTGATGACATATTCAGAATCAGCACCCCAAAAATACCCCAAATTCATTAAAATATTTTGGACACCAGAAAAAAAAATTTTTTTTGTTGACCTGTGTTATCGATCCAACTATAAGGAGGGCAATTAGTACCAAACAAACTTATTGAAGGAATCCCTTGATCCCACCTAACCAACTGGAGAAGAAAGATATATCTGCTCCAGCATACATGACACATCATCTTATTGTCCTAATTTGTTCAACTTCTTTTTGCAACCTTCAGGTCTTTCGGATCTACATTTCGCCATTCAGGTCTGGCTGTCTATATTTCGTCTCGTAAGTCTTTGGTCATACCGTCAATGAATGTATTTACCTATACTCTAACATAAAGTGGATTTATGGGGCTGTACTCCATGCCTTCCCATTTCAGCTGTAACCGTCCAAAGTATAGCTCTACACTCTCCTTTTGTCACATTTGTAGAAAATCTTAATTGTGTCCTAGCAAGTCACCTGCTTTTGTGCTCACTAACTACCTAGGCCTGCCTAGGTGCACTTATACGTCCAACATATGGTCATTATTTGTCTGTAGAATGAGAAAGGTTGGTTCTCAGGGTCAGCCAATTGCTTTTGCGTAGCTAGCTAGTCAGAGGGCCTCCAGGGATAATACTCCTGTATCTGTCTTACCCTACCTGATATGGTTGGTTCTCTGGTGGTGGGGAGTGACATGACATGCTGGTCTACAGCTCCTTCCCAAAAGGATTACTGTCAGCCTACTCCTAAAAGTTAATGTCCCCACTATCCACCAACCACATCCTGTGTCAGCTTCTTATATCACTACATGTGATCTTGTCTGGACAGGATTCAGTGTAATTCTTTTAGGTCGGGTTGCAGCACGGGTCATACAAGCGTTAGGGCCCAAGTCCTCAACTATATCCTGAAAGGCATCACAGCTATGATTAACGAATCTTTGTTCTCTGTAATATACCGTATATACTCGAGTATAAGCCGAGATTTTCAGCCCAAATTTTTGGGCTGAAAGTGCCCCTCTCGGCTTATACTCGAGTCATGATCGGTGGTGGGGTCGGCGGGTGAGCACTGTCATATACTTACCTGCTTCCGGCGTTCCTGTCGCTCCCCCTGCCCGTCCCACTGTCTCCGGGTGCCGCAGCCTCTTCCCCTGAGCGGTCACGTGGGACCGCTCATTAGAGAAATGAATAGGCTGCTCCACCTCCCATAGGGGCGGAGCCGCCTATTCATTTCTCTAATGAAGCTGTGCCGGTGACCGCTGATAGAGGAAGAGGCTGCGGCACCGAAGACCAGCTGTCCGGGGGAAGGAGCGGGATGCCGGGAGCAGGTAAGTATCGCATATTCACCTGTCCTCGTTCCACACGTCGGGCGTCGCGCCATCTTCCCGGCGTCTCTCCTCACTGACTGTGCAGGCAGAGGGCGCAATGACGCATATAGTGTGCGCGCCGCCCTCTGCCTGATCAGTCAGTGCGGAGAGACGCCGGGAAGATGGCGCCGAGGAGCTGCAAGCAAGACAGGTGAGTATGTGTGTTTTTTTTTTTTTTTTTAATTGCAGCAGCAGCACAGATTTATGTGGAGCATCTATGGGGCAATGGTGCTATGGCAGAGCCATGGGGCAACAGTGCAGAGCACTATATGGCACAGCTATGGGGCAACGGTGCAGAGCACTATATGGCAGAGCTATGGGGCAACGGTGCAGAGCACTATATGGCACAGCTATGGGGCAACGGTGCAGAGCACTATATGGCACAGCTATGGGGCAACGGTGCAGAGCACTATATGGCACAGCTATGGGGCAACGGTGCAGAGCACTATATGGCACAGCTATGGGGCAACGGTGCAGAGCACTATATGGCACAGCTATGGGGCAACGGTGCAGAGCACTATATGGCACAGCTATGGGGCAACGGTGCAGAGCACTATATGGCACAGCTATGGGGCAACAGTGCAGAGCACTATATGGCACAGCTATGGGGCAACAGTGCAGAGCACTATATGGCACAGCTATGGGGCAACGGTGCAGAGCATTATATATATGGCACAGCTGTCTATGGGGCAACGGTGCAGAGCATTGTATATATGGCACAGCTTTATGTGGAGTATCTATGGGGCAACGGTGCAGAGCATTGTATATATGGCACAGCTTTATGTGGAGCATCTATGGGGCCATAATGAACGGTGCAGAGCATTATATATGGCACAGCTTTATGTGGAGCATCTATGGGGCCATAATGAATGGTATGGAGTATCTATTTCTAATTTTGAAATTCACCGGTACCTGCTGCATTTTTCACCCTAGGCTTATACTCGAGTCAATAAGTTTTCCCAGTTTTTTGTGGCAAAATTAGGGGGGTCGGCTTATACTCGGGTCGGCTTATACTCGAGTATATACGGTATATATATATTTGATCCATTCAACATTTTTATTAATCTGCACCTGTGGGATTATAGAAGCAATGTCGGCATAAATCTGGTTCTGGGCTTTAAACTGGTCAGGCACCCCCCTTGGCACTCCAATGGCATTAATATATATCAGTGGATCTTCTTCATAACTCATGTGGAGCTGATTGAGACTTCTCCTCTTTCTGGTAGGTTCGTCAGGTGTCTTTGGATCCCAAGGTAAAATCTTGAACTGCATGGCTAGTTTAACAAGGGTGCATTGGCCTATCCAGGCATTAGGCAACCTAGGACGGAGCTTGCCATTTCCACATAACCAATAAATATCGTACATATATTGTGTATAAGAGAAAAGGAGTAAAACGGAGAAAGCAAATACTGCAAATAATTTATTAAGTCATACAGAAGTTAATACATACAAGTATAATAGCACAGTGAAAAAGGGGATGGTAAGAATAGGGTGAGTCCCCACCGGTATAAGCCAGCACCCAAGTAAAGATATACCTAATCTACTAGTAGTATAGAGGCAGCCGCCCATGGGCATAAAGTGAGCCCTATGGAGACACAAAATCACGCCCCACACTAGAAATAATGGCAACCAGACAGGCGCTTACCGACAGGGTGCGGAGATGGAGTGTACCGGGTGGGATTCAGTCCAGCAGGACCCCCGACGCGCGTTTCGCTAGCGCGAATGCTTGAGCTTTATCCCCTTGACTGTGCTATTATACTTGTATGTATTAACTTCTGTATGACTTAATAAATTATTTGCAGTATTTGCTTTCTCCGTTTTACTCCTTTTCTCTTATGCTTCTTATGGAGTTGCTCTGTCCTTGGGACTCTGGGTTTTTCTGGCACGATTCTGTGCTCTAAATTTCCCAGATAACATGTTGCCTAGTTTTGTTCTAATATATTGTGTATGTTTGATTAGCAAGTCAGTATCTAGAGGACTGTTCTCTTTGCAGAAACCTATCTCGGAGATCTCTACTGGTGTACCTGTGGTGTCGTGGGAATTATAGCAGGTGTAATTGTCAGCTAATACGGTTACTTCTCCTGGGACCTTTAGTCTGGGTTCCTTATGAATTAGTGGGACGTAATCTGGGCAATCAGTGGGCTTCAAACCTTTCAACAGATTCATGACACAGGCAGTGGTGTTGTCATCAGGGAAAAGCAATGCATGTGTGTATAGGTGTGTATTCGCAGCAGCACAAGCAATACATCCTACAGAGATATTCTGGACTCTTACATTGTATCTCACCCATTCTAACCATAGGTTTTTCCTTGGGGCTGTTTGTGTTTCTATGGAGAAAACCTCTTGCCAACTGAGACCTGGAATGGGGATCACTTCATTAACTACATTTTGCAAACGCTCACCTGGGCCTGTTTTAGGTGTACTGGTAACAGGGGCCTTGGTTGGTCTAGAGCTAATATCCTGGAGCTGTATATGGCCTAAATACCCATAGGGTCCAGCACTAAATATATAATTATAATGCCTTCCCAGTACGAACGTCTGCAGATCAGCAGATTGGGGGCTTTCAAGATTTAGGAGGAGGGGGTGACAACTTTTACCCCATTTACAGCCTCTAGGTGGTTGCAGAAGGGCTGTTAGATGCATTCTCTCACAAAGACTCCTACCCGTCCCATCCTTGGGGAACATGGCTTCGCTAGGTTTATATCCCCAATCATCCCCTGTATTCCAGGCAGCATCTGTCCAATAATGGCAATTATTGTTGTATTGTCTGGTAACACACATATAAAACTGGATGATCCCCTCTACCACCCGTTCAGTCTCAAGGCCCTTGACTACATCACAGAAATCAAATCGCCAGATATTCACCAGGGCTGTCAGATTTACCCAGAGAATAGTGGGACCTTAGTATTTTCATTTACATTAGGGGCCGAAGAGGTAGGGGCGAGGATGGCCCCTAGTCCCAAGGTCAAAAACAACAGCAACATTTCCCTTCAGTCACTACTGTGACTAAACACTGGTTCGGTCTCTTTTACAATATGAGGCGTGGATCCAGGTGCTCTTTCCTTCAAGTTTTACTGCAGTGGGGGGTGACCAGGATCACCGTGTGGGGTCCTTCAAATCTTGTCTGGAGACAATCTCTGCGCACAAACTTTTTCACATACACCAGGTCTCCTGGCACAAAGGGATGGTGTCCAAGAACCTTGTCTGGGTCTGGAAGAGAACTGAAGACAGTTAAATGCACTTTGGCAAGGTGTCCATGTAAGGCCTGCACATAGCTAGTCAAGTCCTGGTACTTGAGTTGCAACTGTTGTGGAAAGAAACATCCAAGATTGGGGCCCCTGCCAAACAGAATCTCATACGGTGACAGTCCTGTCTTCCTGTTTGGGGTATATCTTACTGAAAACAAAGCTAGAGGAAGGCATTCTGTCCATGGTTTACCAGTCTCTGTCATTGCCTTCTGGATTTTAAGCTTAAGAGTTCCATTTAGTCTCTCCACTTTTCCACTGTTCTGCGGATGGAGTATGCAATGCTTGACTTACCCCCAGTGCTGCCATTACCTCTGACATGATCTCTCCAGTAAAATGGGAACTCCGATCGCTTTCAATGACTTCAGGAACTCCATACCTGCATATGATCTCAGCCATCAGTTTCTTCGCCGTTGTCTTAGCCGTAGCTTTGGCAACTGGGTAGGCTTGTGGCCAACCTGAAAATAAATCAATGCAGACCAACACATACTCATACGTCCCTACCCTGGGTAACTGAATATAATCATTCTGCAGTCTCTGGAATTGGTTAAAGGGCTGGGGAGTGTGATTGGATTGGGTTTTCACTGTCCTACCCTGATTATGTGTGGCACATATCATGCAGCTCTGTACCTGCCCTTCTGCGCAGGTGGAAAACCCCGGGGGCAATTCATTGTTTCTGTAGGGTGTCACACATGGCCGTCTTCGAGTGGTGCACATTCCTGTGCAGAACCTGTGCCATCATTGGGTACAGTACCTGTGGTAGGCAGACCTTTTCACCCCTCCCCCATAGTCCAGTGACGGTATCAGAGCAAGCCCCTATCTTTTGCCACCTATTTTTCTCCTCCTTACTTGCCTGTTCTTGTAACCGGGCTAAGATGTCTTTCAACACAAGTGGAGATGGTGGGGTGTCCAGGTGATGTACTTGAGAGGCTACAGGAGTGCTTGCTGCTTTCTTTGCAGCCTGGTCTGCCAGTGCGTTACCCTTTGTCCGTCCATCAGTGCCTTTGGTATGTGCCTTTACCTTTATGATGCCTGCTTGGGTGGGAAACTGTAGTGCATTCATATGTTGCTGGACTGCCTCAGCATGTTTAAAGGGGTGGCCATTTGCTGTCAGGAAAGCTCTGGCTCTCCAGATAGGCCCATAATCGTGTGCAATGCCAAAAGCATACCTGGAATCAGTGTAGATATTTACAGTCTTACCTTCTGCTAGTTTGCACGCTTCTGTAAGCGCCTTGAGCTCTGCTTCTTGTGCAGACATATGAGCTGGCATTGACTCTGCCTTGATTACCTCATGTTCTGAGACCACAGCATATCTGGTACAGTAGCGTTCTTGGTCATCTTGGTGACGGGATCCATCTACAAAAAGCTCAAAATCAGCATTAGAATAGGCACACTAGAGACCAGCCGTTTCCTGAGACATTAATTCTAGACAATCATGTGGTTTGGAAACCTAATCTTGTTCCTCTGGATCCATTCTAGAAAGAAAAAGAGTGTCCTTGCTCATGTCACCTACTCCTCCCCCCTTTGGATCCAGGGGAACTAGGAGAAGAGTAGCGGGGTTCAGGACAGTGCACCTTTTCAAAGTAACATTAGTAGGCATGAGAATAGCACACCAAAGTCGCAGCTGTCCAGCCATGGACATGTGGCTAGGTTGTACCTGGTTAAGGATACTATATACATCGTGTGGGGTGTGGACCATCAGTGGGTAATACAACACAGTCCAAACACAGGAGGAACTTCCTCTTGCCACCGTATCCAGGCGGCCACTGTAATAAGCAACAGGTCTCTGTTTGTCTCCATAAAACTGAATCAGCACACCTGTAGCATGTCCTGCATAGGTGAGCTCTGTCTGCAAGGCAGTCTGCAATACTGTACGGCAGTGCTCGGGTGTCTTGTAATCATATACGGGGCCTGCAGTGTGTAACACTATATCACAGGGCAAATTCCCTCTTTGGGTGGACATAGCGTCTCCTGGATGCAAGGGGCCATAAACGACAAGGTAGGCCTGACACTCTTGGGCTATGGCTGGGCTTCCCTTTTCTAGCTATCTGTTGGGCCAAACAACCTCTATGTGACAGGGTAGAGTTAGCTGGGTTCACTATGGCTCCTACCTGGTGGGTAATTATGTCCCCATACCCTACTGAGAAAAGAACCTGGGATTCCTGAGGTGTGATGTAGTAGCGTGAATGACAGGGGAACCAAACTTCAGATTCCTGGAAAGTCTGGCCTTGTAAGTGTGAAGGTTTCACGGGAAGAGGAGATGTAGGGGCCTTTCCGGGCTGGGGGGTCTGCCATTTACACCGATTAAAACAAACTCTTAATCTGAAAATTGACATAACGAAGCTAGGGAGGGACCATATTATCCAACAGGGAGCCCCCCTGTTGATCTTCAATTTGCTATATATAAGCAGGTAAATCTTTTACCAATCTTTCAATTACTTACAAGTTTTTCTCTAAGACTAAGCACAGGTCTATTTCACTTCCAATTTCATACAGTACTTATTGCTTTAAACATAAATCTCTCAGCGTGTACTAAACCAAGGACAGAGAAAACTTAGAATGCAATACATGGCCCTCCTTCCCTCTAGCCCACAGCACCGAGGGGAGAAATTTCAAGCAGGTCGCGCAGGGATTCACTCACCCCCTCCCATCTAGTAACACGGAGATAAGAAAAATCACTGCATTCCACAGCGCACAAGGGAGAATACAAAAGCCCAGCTCTTTGCCCCCCTTTCTCTAAGTTCGTAGCACAGATGAGGAAAGAGGAGAAATCTCACAGCGGTCCGCTCCCTCCTCCCCTCTCCTACACAGCACTGATACAAGGCTCCGTATCTTCTACACAGTCACAAATTGCAGCAGTTTTCAGACTTAATTTCTACAAAACTTTCCTATGATCCTCCGTGGTCTGGGCGGAGCCCCAAGGACGGCCCGTACACGCACACGCGGCAGGTCTCCACCCAGGTTGGATTCTGCACAACACAAACGGGACACACCTACGCTTCTGGAGAACTCGTCCCGTCGCCATCACAGGGCGGTGGCTGGGACTGCATTTTCATCACCAGTGGCACGGCGGCCATTTTACAATCTGTGGGATCACAGTTCAAAGGCATTTTATAACCAAACACGGGTTCTACATTCTCTGATCCTCCCTCTCCATCAACCACTTTTTATCCTTTGTTCTTTAAGCCTCGCGCAACTCGCAGATAAGCTTCTTGACTGCCTCTTGCCCTCCCGTGACTCTACTATTGTCTTGACTTCAACAGCATCCTCATCTAACTTGTGGGGCACTGACTTCTGCTTTAAGATACGCAACATGACTCACAGAATACTATGGTTTTCTGCAGTAAACCACTAGCAGCGATATCAACACTGTGTTCTATATATATATATAGTACGGAGCCTCACGTTCGACGTACTAGGAAAAGAGCCTCACGCTTAATGTTTCCTGTCTGTCCCTAACCTGAACAACAGTGATTACAGACTATCCTGCCACGATATTCTAAACAGTCGGGAGGCGGTCTCCTAGTGAGAGCCCTCCACAAAAAATATAGGTGGTCCCCTCACGGAACGCCTTAGTTACCTGTCAGCACAGGTGGTCCCCTCTCGGAACGTCTTAGTTACCTGTTGTGTATCCGCTTTTTGGGCTCCCCTGGTGGTTGCTGGTGGTACTGGTGACTTGTTTGCACTTTGCTGCTTCTTTTCACCTGCTTCCATCAGCGTTTGGGAGTTTCCTATTTAGCCTTGCTCTCCAGTCATTTCCTTGCCGGTCATCATTGTAACCAGAGCCTTCGGTTGCATGTTCCTGCTACTAGTCTGCTGATCAGCTAAGTGGACTTTGTCCTTTTGTTTTGTACCTTTTGTCCAGTTTGCAGTTTTTGTAATTCTCTGTAGCTGGAAGCTCTTGCGGGCTGAAATTGCCACTCCTGTGTCATGAGTTGACACAGGAGTCTTAAAGTAATTTCAGGATGGTTTTTGAAAGGGTTTTCAGTTGACCGTGAAGTCCTCTTTTGTATCCTTCTGCTATGTAGTAAGTGGACCTCTCTTTGCTAAATCTACTTTCATACTGTGTATGTCTTTTCCTCTTAATTCACCGTTATTACATGTGGGGGGCTGCTATCATCTTTTGGGGTATTTCCCTAGAGGTAAGCCAGGTCTGTTTCTTCCTCTACCAGGCGTAGTTAGTCCTCCGGCTGGCGCGTGGCATATAGGAAGCCGTAGGTATGCTCCCTGGCTACTGTTAGTTGTGTGGTAGATTTAGCTCACGGTCAACTCGAGTTTCCATCACCCGAGAGCTCGTTCGTTATTTATATGTTTCTTACGTTCCCTTGCCATTGGGAACCATGACAGTTACCTATCTGGACAGGTGGTCCCCTCTCGGAACGCCTTAGTTACCTGTCAGCACAATATCACAGAGGCTGCGTCTCCTATCCCTTTCTCTAAGCTGCCCCACAATCTACAACTAGCTCAATTTATCACTCCACTTCACTACTAGACAATAGTCACGGGTAGGGTGGTTGAACGGAGTACAATGACCGGTGGAGGAGGTGTGGTGTACATGAGGACGCGCCGGATGCGACGTCTCTCAGTTGCTGGTTCAGAGCGTGGCACAGGATCGCATTCGATCTCACCACTCGACCGGTCACTCCCCAGACCCAAGGAGACCACAGACAAACCAATAACGGCTGAAACACTAGCAAGTGTGACACATACAGTGTATATGATCGCCACTTACCGTGTTCAGAGGGTGATCAGTCCTCGACGTCAGCCACTACGGGTATCATCCACAGACATCCAGGCATGGGTCCAGAGGGTCTCGGATCGCTGGCCACGCCCCACGTTGGTCGCGCCAAATTGTCAGGGTCGTAACGACAATATACCGTCATTCACCAGTCATTCCAAATTAAACTATAAGCATGTGGTACCGGGTAAGAATGAGTCAGACAGGTAGCTGGTTCAGTCTCAGTGCATGCTCATGTGACTATATGTGTCAGCCACAGTCATACCAACTGACCTTTATTTTCCAAATACACGGTACTAAAAAGGAATGCAATAGGCGGGGTGTTGTGAATTCGGTGTTTGTGGGCTCCCCCGGTGGTCTGTTGTGGTAGTGCCTCTTATGTGCCTTCCTCCATCTCTGATTACTTGTCGCCACCCTTTAGGGGAGTTTCCTATTTAAGGCTGCTTGGCTGTTAGTCATATGCCGGCCAACAATGTATCAGTAGCATTCTGTTGCATTCTCCTGCCTCAAGTTCCAGTTCAGCTAAGTTGAATTTCGTTTCTCGTTTATGCTATTTTTGTCCAGCTATCTGCAATGTGACTCTTCAGTGCTGGAAGCTCTTGTGGACGGAAATCACCACTCCAGTGGCATGAGTTGTCACTGGAGTTTAAAGTGATTTCTGGATGGTGTTTTTTGAGTAGTGTTTTTTTTAAGTTGACCGTGAAGTAACTCTTTCCTGTCCTTCTGCTATCTAGTAAGCGGACCTCACTGTGCTAAATCTGCTGTTCATCCTACGTATGTCATTTCCTCTGAACTCACCGTCAATATCTGTGGGGGGCTACTATCACCTTTTGGGGTTCATCACTGGAGGTAAGGCAGGCCTGTGTATTCCTCTTATAGGGGTAGTTAGATCTCCGGCTGGCGCGTGGTGTCTAGGGCATCGTAGGTACATCCCCTGGCTACTTCCAGTGTTGTGTCAGGTTCAGGTCACGGTCAACTTTAGTTTCCATCACCCGAGAGCTAGTCCGTTTGTTATTTTTTCCCCCTGCCATTGGGGTATCATAACAGATTGGCCGGCCGGTAAAAAATCTATGTGTAAAATATGCACTAAAGCAGGAAGGAGGAGAAAAGGTTTTTTTTTTTTCTGTGTTTGAAAGTGCACCCTGGTTGCTCATTGTATTCCTTGCTTAAACTGCAGTCTTCAGCCTTTTTTTTTTCTCCTCTCCTCTTAACCTCTGAATGGCTTGGGTTACACCCATTTGAATCATGGATCCACAGAGTTTAGTTGCAGGTTTGAATAGCCTTGCGACAAAGGTACAGAACTTACAAGATTTTGTTATACGTGCTCCAATATCTGAACCGAAGATTCCTCTGCCTGAATACTTTACCGGAGACAGATCCCGGTTTTTGAGTTTCAGAGAAAATTGTAAATTGTTTTTGTCTCTGAGATCTCACTCTGCTGGTGATCATATACAACAAGTTAAAATTGTTATTTCTCTACTGCGCGGTGACCCACAAAGTTGGGCTTTTGCATTATCGCCAGGGGATCCTGCGTTGTTAAATGTAGATGCGTTTTTCCAGGCTTTGGGGTTGCTTTATGAAGAACCTAATTTGGAGAGTTTGGCTGAGAAAGCCTTGATGGCTCTTTCCCAAGGGCAAGATGAAGCTGAGATATACTGCCAGAAATTCCGTAAATGGTCGGTGCTTACTAGATGGAATGAGTGCGCTTTGGCAGCTAATTTCAGAGAGGGTCTCTCTGATGCCGTGAAGGATGTCATGGTGGGGTTCCCTGTGCCTACAGGTCTGAATGATGCCATGAAATTGGCTATCCAGATTGATCGGCGTTTACGGGAGCGCAAATCTGTGCACCATATGGCGGTGTCTTCTGAGGAAAAATCGGTGCACCATATGGCGGTGTCTTCTGAGGAAAAATCGGTGCACCATATGGCGGTATCTTCTGAGCAAAAACCTGTGCACCATATGGCGGTGTCTTCTGAGAAAAAACCTGTGCACCATTTGGCGGTGACCGCTGAAAAGGCACTAGAGCATATGCAATGCGATCGTGTTTTGTCTAGAGGCGAACGTCAGAATTACAGGCGCAAAAATGGGTTGTGCTTCTACTGTGGAGATCCAGCTCATGTTATATCAGCATGCTCTAAACGTATAAATAAGGTTGATAAAAAGGTTGATAAATCTTTTTCTACAGGTACCTTGCAGTCAAAATTTCTTTTGTCCGTGACATTGATTTGTACCTTATCATCTGTTACTGTGAATGCTTATGTGGATTCTGGCGCCGCTCTGAGTCTCATGGATTGGTCCTTTGCCAAGCGTTGTGGGTTTGATTTGGAGCCGTTGGAAGTTTCTATTCCCCTGAAGGGTATTGATTCTACACCTTTGGCTAGCAATAAACCACAATATTGGACACAAGTGACTATGCGTCTTACCCCAGACCATCAGGAGATTATTCGTTTCCTTGTGTTATACAACCTACATGATGTCTTAGTGCTTGGATTACCATGGTTACAGATTCATAATCCCGTCTTGGACTGGAAATCTATGTCTGTGTTGAGCTGGGGATGTCGGGGTATTCATGGGGATACACCTTTGGTTCCCATTTCTTCATCTACTCCCTCTGAGATCCCAGCATTTCTGTCAGATTTTCATGATGTCTTTCAAGAGCCTAAAATTGATTCTCTCCCTCCTCACAGAGAGTGTGACTGCGCTATTGAATTGATCCCCGGTAGTAAATTTCCTAAGGGTCGCTTGTTTAATTTGTCTGTACCTGAACATACTGCTATGCGGGAGTATATTAGAGAATCTTTGGAAAAGGGTCATATTCGCCCCTCGTTGTCTCCACTAGGGGCAGGATTTTTCTTTGTAGGTAAAAAGGATGGTTCATTGAGACCTTGTATCGACTATCGACTTTTGAATAAGATTACAGTTAAATACCAGTACCCGTTACCTTTACTGACTGATCTGTTTGCTCGCATAAAGGGGGCTAAGTGGTTCACTAAGATCGATCTACGTGGTGCGTATAATTTGGTGCGGATTAAGCAGGGGGATGAGTGGAAGACCGCATTTAATACGCCTGAAGGCCATTTCGAGTATTTGGTAATGCCTTTCGGTCTCGCGAATGCTCCTTCCGTTTTTCAGTCCTTTATGCACGATATTTTCCGTGAATATCTGGATAAGTTTATGATTGTGTATTTGGATGATATTCTTGTTTTTTCGAAGGACTGGGAATCTCATGTTCAACAAGTCAGGAGAGTTTTTCAGGTTTTGCGAGCTAATTCTCTTTTTGTAAAGGGCTCAAAGTGTAGTTTTGGAGTTCAGAGAATTTCCTTTCTGGGATATATTTTTTCCCCTTCATCTATGGAGATGGACCCTGTCAAGGTTCAGGCTATTTGTGATTGGATACAACCTACTTCTTTGAAGAGTCTGCAGAAGTTCTTGGGTTTTGCTAATTTCTATCGCCGATTTATAGCGGGTTTTTCTGCCATTGCTAAACCTTTGACTGACTTGACCAAAAAGGGTGCTGATGTTGCTAATTGGTCCTCTGCGGCTGTGGAGGCCTTTCAGGAGCTTAAGCGCCGCTTTTCTTCCGCTCCTGTGTTGCGCCAGCCTGATGTGTTGCTTCCGTTCCAGGTTGAAGTAGATGCTTCGGAGATCGGAGCAGGTGCAGTTTTGTCGCAGAAAGATCCTGACTGCTCAGTGATGAGACCATGTGCGTTTTTCTCCCGAAAGTTTTCGCCCGCTGAGCGAAATTATGATGTGGGAAATCGGGAACTTCTGGCCATGAAGTGGGCGTTTGAGGAGTGGCGTCATTGGCTTGAGGGTGCTAGACACCAGGTGGTGGTCCTCACTGACCACAAGAATCTAATTTATCTTGAGTCGGCCAGGCGTCTGAATCCTAGACAGGCGCGCTGGTCGTTGTTTTTCTCCCGATTTAACTTTGTGGTATCATATCTGCCTGGGTCTAAGAATGTGAAGGCGGATGCCCTCTCTAGGAGTTTTGAGCCTGACTCGCCGGGTGATTCCGAAACTACCGGCATCCTGAAGGATGGGGTGATATTGTCAGCTGTCTCCCCAGACCTGCGGCGTTCTTTGCAGGAGTTTCAGGTGGATAGGCCTGATCGCTGTCCGCCTGGTAGACTGTTTGTCCCTGATGATTGGACCAGTAGAGTTATCTCGGAGGTTCATTCTTCCGCGTTGACAGGTCATCCTGGAATTTTTGGCACCAGGGATTTGGTGTCTAGGTCCTTCTGGTGGCCTTCTTTGTCTCGAGATGTGCGCATGTTTGTGCAGTCTTGTGATGTTTGTGCTCGGGCCAAGCCCTGCTGTTCTAGGGCTAGTGGGTTGTTGTTGCCCTTGCCTATTCCTAAGAGGCCTTGGACGCACATCTCTATGGACTTTATTTCTGACCTTCCGGTTTCTCGTAGGATGTCTGTCATCTGGGTGATTTGTGACCGTTTTTCCAAAATGGTTCATTTGGTACCTTTGCCCAAATTGCCCTCCTCCTCTGAGTTGGTTCCTCTATTTTTTCAGAATGTGGTGCGTTTGCATGGTATTCCTGAGAATATAGTGTCTGACAGGGGTACTCAGTTTGTGTCTAGATTTTGGCGGACGTTCTGTGCCAGGATGGGCATCGACTTGTCTTTTTCGTCTGCATTCCATCCTCAGACTAATGGCCAGACTGAGCGTACTAATCAGACCTTGGAGACTTACTTGAGGTGTTTTGTGTCCGCTGATCAGGATGATTGGCTTGACTTTTTGCCATTGGCAGAGTTTGCCCTTAACAATCGGGCCAGTTCTGCCACTTTGGTTTCTCCATTTTTTTGTAATTCAGGGTTTCACCCTCGGTTTTCGTCCGGTCAATTGGAGTCTTCGGATTGTCCTGGAGTGGATGCTGTGGTTGATAGGATGCATCGGATTTGGGGACAGGTTGTGGACAATCTGAAGTTGTCCCAGGAGAAGACTCAACAGTTCACTAATCGTCATCGGCGTATTGGTCCTCGTCTCTGTGTTGGGGACCTGGTGTGGCTGTCTTCTCGATTTATTCCTATGAAGGTCTCGTCTCCTAAGTTTAAGCCTCGGTTTATCGGCCCTTATAGGATTCTGGAGGTTCTTAATCCTGTGTCCTTTCGTTTGGACCTCCCAGCATCTTTTACTATCCATAATGTTTTCCATCGGTCATTATTGCGGAGGTATGAGGTACCGGTTGTTCCTTCTGCTGATCCACCTGCTCCTGTGTTGGTTGAGGGTGAATTGGAGTATGTGGTGGAAAAGATCTTGGACTCCCGTGTTTCCAGACGGAAACTTCAGTATCTGGTTAAGTGGAAAGGTTATGGCCAGGAGGATAATTCTTGGGTGACAGCATCCGATGTTCATGCTCCCGATTTGGTTCGTGCATTTCATAGTGCTCATCCAGATCGCCCTGGTGGTTCTGGTGAGGGTTCGGTGCCCCCTCCTTAAGGAGGGGGTACTGTTGTGAATTCGGTGTTTGTGGGCTCCCCCGGTGGTCTGTTGTGGTAGTGCCTCTTATGTGCCTTCCTCCATCTCTGATTACTTGTTGCCACCCTTTAGGGGAGTTTCCTATTTAAGGCTGCTTGGCTGTTAGTCATATGCCGGCCAACAATGTATCAGTAGCATTCTGTTGCATTCTCCTGCCTCAAGTTCCAGTTCAGCTAAGTTGAATTTCGTTTCTTGTTTATGCTATTTTTGTCCAGCTATCTGCAATGTGACTCTTCAGTGCTGGAAGCTCTTGTGGACGGAAATCACCACTCCAGTGGCATGAGTTGTCACTGGAGTTTAAAGTGATTTCTGGATGGTGTTTTTTGAGTAGTGTTTTTTTAAGTTGACCGTGAAGTAACTCTTTCCTGTCCTTCTGCTATCTAGTAAGCGGACCTCACTGTGCTAAATCTGCTGTTCATCCTACGTATGTCATTTCCTCTGAACTCACCGTCAATATCTGTGGGGGGCTACTATCACCTTTTGGGGTTCATCACTGGAGGTAAGGCAGGCCTGTGTATTCCTCTTATAGGGGTAGTTAGATCTCCGGCTGGCGCGTGGTGTCTAGGGCATCGTAGGTACATCCCCTGGCTACTTCCAGTGTTGTGTCAGGTTCAGGTCACGGTCAACTTTAGTTTCCATCACCCGAGAGCTAGTCCGTTTGTTATTTTTTCCCCCTGCCATTGGGGTATCATAACAGCGGGGTTTAAGCAGTATACGTCTAGTGCTCAGTCCTTCTGATTCGTCGGACGTCTCCTGGTGGATTCCTCCTCTTGTTTCGATTTCAGAAGAAATGAAACTTTAACCTTTCAGATTCTAAACTGAAGTGAAGAATGAACACTGGCAGCCATCTTTAATACAGTTACATTTGCATTAGCAAGGGAAAACTTATTGTTTCACAGTATAAAATATATAAAAGTACAAAAGGTATATAAGAAAATATATTTTCACCTTGACAAGGGCACCTGCTGACCTCCCATTCCCACCCCTCCTCCCCCTGTCTCCACAGAAGGCTCAGAAATATTTTCCGGTAAACGCCCAAAATCATCTTCTCTTTGATTCGGCTCAAATATCCCCACTACATCTTGCAAGGAGCTGTGCTGTCCTGGCTGGGTGCACAGTTGCAACAGGAGCTGAAAATGAAGCGATAGAGCGAGTTTTTTAATTTTTTTTTTTTTTTTTTAAAGAATTTTGCTTATGGGTGATCTCCTTTTATTATTTGCTGGTAACTTGGACAAAGCTCTGATAACTGAGACGTTCATCATCCTGCTGTTTATTTTGCATCGCCCTCAGCAATACAATGAACAAGTGGAGGACATGAGCCAGCCGCTAATCGTGAACATCCCCCGGAGGCCCAAGCCGGGAGCCGAAAACGGAGCCATCGTACTGGTGCCAGAGTTATGTAACCTAACAGGTGAGCGCAGTCCCCGGCGGGTTACTAGCAGAGCTCGCTGACTACGCCACAGTTATCTCTGTGATTGTAAATGGTGGCTAAATAGCTATAGGGCTGGATTTGTGTCCAACATTCTTGGTCCAAGTGCTGACTGTTCTGTCTGCACTGGCCGTGGGCTTCCGGTCTTGGCCTCAGCTGAACGTAGACACATATAAGGTCTGGACATCGCAGGGTGTGCACCGACCAATAGTGTCATAGGTGTGAGAACAGCCTAAAGTAAAGCTCAAGAAGGTGATGGGAACGGTCGCAAATGCAATATTAATGCCTTCCCACAAATAGACGTCCTGGGAAGGGTCTTCACATGAGGAGGCAATGAGGAGCTGTGCTAGATTATATAGCCAGCATCTGTCTCTGACAGTCGTGGCCGTCCTGTTTGAGTTCCTGTTGTTGCTGTTAACCATTTAAATGCTGCTGTCAATCTCCGATAGCAGCATTAAACGGTGCGCATGCTCGTCCTCGATCCCTTTAGGTTCCTGCCGTGGAATTTTCACAATATGCTGCAGTACTGTGGTGTAGCACAAATGATTGGATGTTGAAGTCCCCGAATAAACTTCAAAATAATGTAGAAAATTAAAGGAAATAATAGAAATATATAAAGAATAAAAAATATTTTACCGTTTAAAAAAAAAAAAAAATTGATCTGCCCTGTCTGCTGTATGGCTGGTGTCTTGCAGATCGCTAGGGATCCCCTTCTGAAATGCGCCGGTCCCAGTAATGCCCCCCATGGCTCCTCACCAGGAGGCAGCTGCTCGTATTCTCATCTCTTACCGTTTCATCTTTATAACACAGGTCTGACCGACAGAATGAGAAACGACTTCAACGTCATGAAAGACCTGGCCGTTCACACTCGCTTACCACCAGACCAGAGGGAGCGGCAAGTTGGGAAGTTCCTGAATTACATACACAAGTAAGTAGCCACGGTGGCTGGTAAGGGCCGTCTGCCTCTGACATGGGCCTTCTTTTGGGCAAGGTGAGTTTGGTTAGAAGCCATGTCTTGAGTTTGCTGTGATTTCAAAACTGGTTCCCCATCGAGGCTGTGAGTGCCTCAGTCATACCGAACAGTACGGAGGCTCCTGATAGCGGCCTCAGCTGTCAGTATGATTGGCGCATGACCGAACAGCTCACATAAGCTGGAATTTCTGAGATGTTGACCCTTCAGCCTGATTACAGCAGTAGATCGGAGACATTCCTCTATTGCTTTGCTCGCTACTTGACTACAAACACGAGGGATACCTTGCGTGATGAGATAAAAATAAGACCGCATAACAAGAGATGTCTGACCTCAGTTTGATGCTTACGTAACCCAATACACGTTTCGCCGTTGCTTCTTCCGGGGAACCACACCTCCAGAAGAAGCAGCGGCGAAACACATTCTGAGATGGTAAAGCCGTATACTGAGGTAAGGCAGCTCTTGTGGTCCCTATAGCTGCTGGATAGTCTCATCTGGATCCAATAGACGTAATGGCCACTTCTCCATTCCTGACAGTGGGGTCCTGTTCTAAAGATAGACACAGTGCCAATAGAGCACCAGCAAGACATTTATTGGGCTCCTTCCTTTCACCACCCAGTAGTGATGAATCCGGGGATTGTATATTTTTCTCCTGTCTTTAGGGACGAGAGCGTTCAGAAAGAGCTACGTGACTGGGGGCTGAATTTCGATACCGAACTCCTACAGTTCGAAGGGAGAATCGCACCTCCGGAAAAAATCCTGCAAAAAGACAGATCTGTGAGTATTTAGGTTGAGAGTGAACGCACCACAACACCTTCACATTCCCCCTAAACTATTTATTTATTTACCATATATTTTTTTTATTTTATTTTCATTTTCATAGGAGGGCTTGTATTTTGCAGGATGAGATGTAGTTTTGAAGGATAAAAATTAAATTACACTGAACGTGAATACAAGGAAAAAGGGTATAATTTCTACAGTGTCCGCAGTGTTATACAATGGCCTGGAAACAATTCTGCAGGTCCGTTCTTGTAAGGAAAATATAACACTAAGTGGTTTGGGGTTTGTTTGTTTTTTTAGACTTTTTCACCTTTTCTATTTTGTCTTTTATATTGATCCGAGTGATGACTTGATTTTTTTTTTTGCCCAATTAGCTGTGATATAAAATGCACGTTACATTTCAGGAGGCCTTTGTTTGAAATATTCAGTAGTTTTTTTGGGGGGTTTGGATAATATTCCAGGGCCCAATAGTGCTTTGTGGGGTCTTCTTGAGCTGCAGCCTGGATTCTTTCCTTCTTTTGACTCATTTTGCTCCTCTTTCAGAGGCTGTTTGGGAGTCCGACACAGACTGCCCCTGGCCATGCCTTCCCCACCAGCTTTCTTGTCTCAAAGCCAGGTTGACTCTTGGTTGCCCACTACTTTGCACAGACCTGGCATGTAACTCAGGCTGCTGAGAATCCGGGTGACAACATCCCGGAGATCCTGCACTGAGATGTAATTTGTGATTTCGGATTATTTGCAGGCAGAATATAATCCACAGTTTGCTGACTGGTCGCGAGAGTTGAGGGGTGCCGTCCTGATCAGCCCCCGAGATCTGAATAATTGGCTGCTCTTTTACACCCGGAGAAATTACGATGCGGCGAACGCTCTTCTGCAGAACTTGTTCAAGATCACACAGCAAATGCGCATCAAGATGAACCGGGCGGTTCTGTGAGGCTCGGGGGGGCTCTGCCGGGGGGGGGCTCAGCCGAGGGGCTCGCACAGTGCGGGTCTTACACCATACGTTTTGTTTGTCTTTTCTAAAGGGTTGAAGTCGAGGACACGGTGGGAGGATATTTACAGGCCTTCCAGCAGAACATTACAGACCACACCGAGATGGTGGGTAGCTATTGGACTGGGTGGAAACGTGACCAGCAAGAATGTCTGAAATGTCGCCATGATCTGTCTCTGCTCTCCAGGTGGTCTGTATCCTGTCCAGCATTAATAAGATGAAGTACGACGCCATCAAGAAGCACCTGTGCGTGGACTTCCCCATCCCCAGCCAGTGCGTCGTTGCCAGGACCTTGAGCAAACCCCAGACTGTCCTCTCCGTCTGCACCAAAATCGCCTGTTGTGAATTTGGATTCTGGGCTCCCCCGGTGGCTACTGGTGGAATTGAACTTGTGTCATCATCTGCTCTGTTCACCTGTTCCCATCATGATGTGGGAGTCGCTATATAACCATGCTTCTCTGTTAGTCTGATGCCGGTCAACAATGTTATCAGAAGCCTTCTGTGCATGTTCTTGCTCCTAGACAACTCCTAGATAAGTTGGACTTTCGTCCATGTTTGTTTTTGTATTTTTGGTTCCAGTTCACAGCTGTAGTTTCGTTACTGTGTCTGGAAAGCTCTTGTGATACAGAAATTGCCACTCTGGTGTTATGAGTTAATGCCAGAGTCTTAAAGGAATTTCTGGATGGTATTTTGATAGGGTTTTTCAGCTGACCATGAAAGTGTCCCTTCTGTCCTTCAACTATCTAGTAAGCGGACCTCAAATTTGCTAAACCTATTTTCATGCTACGTTTGTTGTTTCATCTTGATTCACCGCCAATATATGTGGGGGTCTTCTGTCTGCCTGTCGGGGAATTTCTCTAGAGGTGAGCAAGGACTGTATTTTCCTCTGCTTAGACTATTTAGTTCTCCGGCTGGCGCTGGGCATCTAGCGATCAACGTAGGCATGCTACCTGGCCACTTCTAGTTGTGTGATAGGTTTAGTTCATGGTCAGTTTAGTTCCCATCATCCAAGAGCTAGTTCTGATATATGCTGGGCTATGTCTCTTGCCATTGAGACCATGACAGTTTGACCGGCCCACTAAAGGGTTAAATCCTTGGCTGAGAAAGGAGAGAAAAGAGAAGCTGCTGAAATTTTTTTTTTTTTTTTTTTTCCTCTAGCTCTGAGTGTGCTCATAATTGAACCACCTGCCAGTCTGTCTATACTACAGCTTTCCTTTCTTTCTCTCCTTCTAAACCTTGAATGGCTCTGTGTTCATTTGTGTAAAATGGATCTTCAGGGTGTAGCTGCAGGTTTGAGTAATCTCGCCACGAAGGTACAAAATTTGCAAGATTTTGTTATTCATGCACCTATGTCTGAGCCGAGAGTTCCTTTGCCGGAATTTTTCTCGGGAAATAGATCTGGTTTTCAGAATTTTAGAAATAATTGCAAATTGTTTTTGTCCCTGAAGTCTCGCTCTGCCGGAGACCCTGCTCAGCAGGTCAGGATTGTTATTTCCTTGCTCCGGGGCGACCCTCAAGATTGGGCTTTTTCATTGAAGCCAGGGGATCCTGCGTTGCTCAATGTGGATGCGTTTTTTCTGGCCTTGGGGTTGCTTTATGAGGAACCTCATTTGGAGCTTCAGGCAGAAAAAACTTTGATGTCCCTGTTTCAGGGGCAAGATGAAGCAGAAATATACTGCCAAAGATTCCGTAAATGGTCTGTGCTTACTCAGTGGAATGAGTGCGCCCTGGCGGCGACTTTCAGAGAGGGCCTCTCTGATGCCATTAAGGATGTTATGGTGGGGTTCCCTGTGCCTGCGGGTCTGAATGAGTCCATGACAATGGCTATTCAGATCGATAGGCGTCTACGGGAGCGCAAACCTGTGCACCATTTGGCGGTGTCCACTGAGAAGACGTCAGAAAGTATGCAGTGTGATAGAATTCTGTCCAGAAGCGAGCGGCAGAATTTTAGACGGAAAAATGGGTTGTGTTTCTATTGTGGTGATTCTACTCATGTTATATCAGCATGCTCTAAGCGCACTAAGAAGCTTGACAAGTCTGTTTCCATTGGCACTTTACAGTCTAAGTTCATTCTATCTGTGACCCTGATTTGCTCTTTGTCATCCATGACAGCGGACGCCTATGTCGACTCTGGCGCCGCTTTGAGTCTTATGGATTGGTCCTTTGCCAAACGCTGTGGGTATGATTTAGAGCCTTTGGAAACTCCTATTCCTCTGAAGGGGATTGACTCCACCCCATTGGCTAGTAATAAACCACAATACTGGACACAAGTAACTATGCGGATTAATCCGGATCATCAGGAGATTATTCGCTTTCTGGTGCTGTATAATCTACATGATGTTTTGGTGCTGGGATTGCCATGGCTGCAATCTCATAACCCAGTCCTCGACTGGAGAGCTATGTCTGTAAAAAGCTGGGGATGTAAGGGGACTCATGGGGACGCACCTTTGGTTTCCATTTCATCATCTATTCCCTCTGAAATTCCTGAGTTCTTGTCTGACTATCCTGACGTCTTTGAAGAACCCAAGCTGGGTTCATTACCTCCGCACCGCGAGTGCGATTGTGCTATAGATTTAATCCCGGGTAGTAAATACCCTAAGGGTCGGTTATTTAATCTGTCTGTGCCTGAACATGCTGCTATGCGAGAATATATAAAGGAGTCCTTGGAAAAGGGACATATTCGTCCGTCGTCATCTCCCTTGGGAGCCGGGTTTTTCTTTGTGTCTAAAAAAGATGGTTCTTTGAGGCCATGTATTGATTATCGGCTTTTGAATAAAATCACGGTCAAATATCAATACCCGTTGCCGCTGCTGACTGATTTGTTTGCTCGCATAAAGGGGGCCAAGTGGTTCTCTAAGATTGATCTCCGTGGGGCGTATAATTTGGTGCGAATTAAGCAGGGGGATGAGTGGAAAACCGCATTTAATACGCCCGAGGGCCACTTTGAGTATTTGGTGATGCCTTTTGGTCTTTCTAATGCCCCTTCAGTCTTCCAATCCTTTATGCATGACATTTTCCGCAATTATTTGGATAAATTTATGATTGTGTATCTGGATGATATTCTGATTTTTTCGGATGACTGGGACTCTCATGTCCAGCAGGTCAGGAGGGTTTTTCAGGTTTTGCGGTCTAATTCTTTGTGTGTGAAGGGTTCTAAGTGCCTTTTTGGGGTTCAAAAGATTTCCTTCTTGGGATATATTTTTTCCCCCTCTTCCATTGAGATGGATCCTGTCAAGGTTCAGGCTATTTGTGATTGGACGCAGCCCTCTTCTCTTAAGAGTCTTCAGAAATTTTTGGGCTTTGCTAACTTTTATCGCCGATTTATTGCTGGTTTTTCGGATGTTGTTAAGCCATTGACCGATTTGACTAAGAAGGGTGCTGATGTTGCTGATTGGTCCCCTGATGCTGTGGAGGCCTTTCAGGAGCTTAAGCGCCGTTTTTCTTCTGCCCCTGTGTTGCGTCAGCCTGATGTTGCTCTGCCTTTTCAGGTTGAGGTTGACGCTTCTGAGATCGGAGCTGGGGCAGTGTTGTCGCAGAAAAGTTCCGACTGCTCCGTGATGAGGCCTTGTGCTTTTTTCTCCCGTAAATTTTCGCCCGCTGAGCGGAATTATGATGTTGGTAATCGGGAGCTTTTGGCCATGAAGTGGGCTTTTGAAGAGTGGCGCCACTGGCTTGAGGGGGCTAGACATCAAGTGGTGGTATTGACTGACCACAAAAATCTAATTTATCTTGAATCCGCCAGGCGCCTGAATCCTAGACAGGCGCGCTGGTCGTTGTTTTTCTCTCGGTTTGATTTTGTGGTGTCATACCTACCGGGCTCTAAGAATGTTAAAGCGGATGCCCTTTCTAGGAGTTTTGAGCCTGACTCGCCTGGTGACTCTGAGCCCACAGGTATCCTTAAAGATGGAGTGATTTTGTCAGCCGTTTCTCCAGACCTGCGGCGGGCCTTGCAGGAGTTTCAGGCGGATAGACCGGATCGTTGCCCACCTGGTAGACTGTTTGTTCCTGATGATTGGACCAGCAGAGTCATCTCTGAGGTTCATTCTTCTGCGTTGGCAGGTCATCCTGGAATCTTTGGTACCAGGGATTTGGTGGCAAGGTCCTTCTGGTGGCCTTCCCTGTCACGAGATGTGCGAGGCTTTGTGCAGTCTTGTGACGTTTGTGCTCGGGCCAAGCCTTGTTGTTCTCGGGCTAGTGGTTTGTTATTGCCCTTGCCTATTCCTAAGAGGCCTTGGACGCACATCTCGATGGATTTTATCTCGGATCTGCCTGTTTCTCAGAAGATGTCTGTCATCTGGGTAGTGTGTGACCGTTTCTCTAAGATGGTTCATTTGGTTCCCTTGCCCAAGTTGCCTTCTTCTTCCGAGTTGGTTCCTCTGTTTTTTCAAAATGTTGTTCGTTTACATGGTATTCCTGAGAATATCGTTTCTGACAGAGGAACCCAATTTGTGTCTAGATTTTGGCGGGCATTCTGTGCTAGGATGGGCATAGATTTGTCTTTTTCGTCTGCTTTCCATCCTCAGACTAATGGCCAGACCGAGCGGACTAATCAGACCCTGGAGACATATCTGAGATGTTTTGTGTCTGCGGATCAGGATGATTGGGTTGCTTTTTTGCCTTTGGCGGAGTTCGCCCTCAATAATCGGGCCAGCTCTGCCACTTTGGTGTCCCCGTTTTTCTGCAATTCGGGGTTTCATCCGCGATTTTCCTCCGGTCAGGTGGAATCTTCGGATTGTCCTGGTGTGGATGCTGTGGTGGAGAGATTGCATCAGATTTGGGGGCAGGTGATGGACAATTTGAAGTTGTCCCAGGAGAAGACTCAGCTTTTTGCCAACCGCCGTCGTCGTGTTGGTCCTCGGCTTGGTGTTGGGGATTTGGTGTGGTTGTCTTCTCGTTTTGTCCCTATGAGGGTCTCTTCTCCTAAGTTTAAGCCTCGGTTTATCGGCCCGTACAAGATATTGGAGATTCTTAACCCTGTGTCCTTCCGTTTGGACCTCCCTGCATCTTTTTCTATTCATAATGTTTTTCATCGGTCATTATTGCGCAGGTATGAGGTACCTATTGTGCCTTCCGTTGAGCCTCCTGCTCCGGTGTTGGTTGAGGGTGAGTTGGAGTACGTTGTGGAAAAAATCTTGGACTCCCGTGTTTCCAGACGGAGACTCCAGTATCTGGTCAAGTGGAAGGGATACGGCCAGGAGGATAATTCTTGGGTGACTGCCTCTGATGTTCATGCCTCTGATCTTGTTCGTGCCTTTCATAGGGCTCATCCTGATCGCCCTGGTGGGTCTGGTGAGGGTTCGGTGCCCCCTCCTTGAGGGGGGGGTACTGTTGTGAATTTGGATTCTGGGCTCCCCCGGTGGCTACTGGTGGAATTGAACTTGTGTCATCATCTGCTCTGTTCACCTGTTCCCATCATGATGTGGGAGTCGCTATATAACCATGCTTCTCTGTTAGTCTGATGCCGGTCAACAATGTTATCAGAAGCCTTCTGTGCATGTTCCTGCTCCTAGACAACTCCTAGATAAGTTGGACTTTCGTCCATGTTTGTTTTTGTATTTTTGGTTCCAGTTCACAGCTGTAGTTTCGTTACTGTGTCTGGAAAGCTCTTGTGATACAGAAATTGCCACTCTGGTGTTATGAGTTAATGCCAGAGTCTTAAAGGAATTTCTGGATGGTATTTTGATAGGGTTTTTCAGCTGACCATGAAAGTGTCCCTTCTGTCCTTCAACTATCTAGTAAGCGGACCTCAAATTTGCTAAACCTATTTTCATGCTACGTTTGTTGTTTCATCTTGATTCACCGCCAATATATGTGGGGGTCTTCTGTCTGCCTGTCGGGGAATTTCTCTAGAGGTGAGCAAGGACTGTATTTTCCTCTGCTTAGACTATTTAGTTCTCCGGCTGGCGCTGGGCATCTAGCGATCAATGTAGGCATGCTACCTGGCCACTTCTAGTTGTGTGATAGGTTTAGTTCATGGTCAGTTTAGTTCCCATCATCCAAGAGCTAGTTCTGATATATGCTGGGCTATGTCTCTTGCCATTGAGACCATGACAATCGCCTTACAGATGAACTGCAAGTTAGGAGGAGAGCTGTGGACAGTGGAGATGCCGGTACGTGTGTCCTTACACCTATACATGGCGAGAGGCTCGTCTCTCCCCCATGTGGCGAGGAGCAGTGAAACTTGACCCCTCCATGTGGCAATACCCATAATCCATGCACAGTAAAATCCAGTTGTCACCTATCCCTTCTCCGTGGTGTTGTTGAGGGAGGATCTGGAGTGACCCTTCATGGTTGACTCAGTGATTTTCAAATTGATCCACAGGGTGTTGCCGGCAACTGAGAATGACCAGATGGAGACATGTCTCTGTTTGGGGGGATCAATGTCAAATCCCAAGTTATACTTCAACCAATCAACATAAGAACACGCTCACAGTTTTCTTAACCTATAACGCTTCTTTCACACTAGCGTCGGTACTGGTCTGTCGCTAAGCGTCGGCGCGACGTACCGACGCACATTGTGAAAATTTGTCACGACGTGGGCAGCGGATGCAGTTTTTCAACGCATCCGCTGCCTATTCTAAAGTCTGGGGAGGAGGGGGCGGAGTTCCGGCTGCGCATGCGCGGTAGGAAATGGCGGATCCGACGTAAGAAAAAATGTTACATTGAACATTTTTTTTGTGCCGACGATCCGCCAAAACACGACGCATCCAGTGCGCGACGGATGGCCAGCCGTCGGCAATACAAGTCTATGGGCAAAAAATGCATCCTGCGGGCACATTTGCAGGATCCGTTTTTTCCCCAAAACGACGCATTGCGAAGGACGTCACACAACGCAAGCGTGAAAGTAGCCTAAGAATGCAGGAACAGCCTGTACGTCAAGGTCTCGTAGAAGAATACACCTTCACTCTCGTGCTCTTGTTCAAACTAGAACAATCAAGGTCTCATAACAACTATGAACTTTAGCCTAGTAACAGAATTTATCTCAAAACAGCAAAATGGAGTCGAAAAGCACAAAATGAAGCCTGCTTTAATTTTGATCTTGGTTTAACCCTTCACATTCCCCCCCCCCCCCTAGATAAATTTTGTTAACTAATATGCAGCATCAGAGGTACTATCCCAACCTATAAGCTTGAGGGGTACGGTCTTCACATGACCGGTGCCATGTTACCAGCCATGGCTGTTGCGGCGCACCCGTCCCCCCTGTATGCTACAATTTACGGATAACAATTTTTGATGACGGTGGAGGAGGTCTTTTGAAGATAGCCATACGCTTGGCTTCAGCATCTTCATCAGGTAACTTTGTGAAATTGGTGTAGAGAAGAGCAGGGGTGGCAACGCTTTTGGTATCATTAGTTGTTCTAGTGCAGAATTTCCTAATACATACAGAAATACACCAAAGAACAAAGCTTAGTATTACATACATAACAAGGATAAAGGCAGCGGTGTGTAACAAACTTTGCAAGATTCCAGCTATCCAGCCCCTAAGTCCCTTAAACCAATTGGCTGGATTAAGAAAGGAGAAGGTGTCTGCCCACCAA
This sequence comes from Ranitomeya variabilis, assembly GCF_051348905.1. Lineage (NCBI taxonomy): Eukaryota > Metazoa > Chordata > Amphibia > Anura > Dendrobatidae > Ranitomeya > Ranitomeya variabilis. Next base: position 43,343,327 of record NC_135238.1, read on the forward strand.
CTGTCCTTATTACGGTCATTGTCTTTATCATATTGATCTCTGAGTCTTTGAATGTCTTCTAACTTTAACTTCATAGTGCTATTGGGATCTGTATGATGACCGCAAGCGGGTCCAATAACCAGACACATACCACCCTGTGCTGCTGTTAAATAATCCAGTACTACAGTATGTTGATTAGTGACTATGATGAGTTGGTTTTGGACAGCAACAGTAGTATTAAGTATTATGCCCTTTATCTGCCACTAGTCTGTTTGACCAGCTTGCAGTGCGATGCATGGATCCACGTCGGTCTCCCTTCCAGCTTTACTGACATAGGAGTAATGAGGAGGACTTGGTAGGGACCGTCATACAAGGGTTCCAGTCCGTGTTTTCTGACATGCCTTTTCACGACCACAAAATCACCAGGCTTCAAGTTATAACAAATATCGGTTTCTGCTGAATCTGGAAGGGAAGAAGAAACTAGAGCATGGGTGTTAGCAAGATTTTTACTAAGCTGAATAACATATTGAACAGTACGGTCAGTTTCTTCTGATAACTGCTGAGACTGGAAATTTGCAACAGAGGACCTAGCACCAAACAGTATCTCATATGGGGACAGGCCATGTTTTGCCTTAGGGGTAGTACGAATGTGGTACAGTACAATGGGTTGGAGCTCTGGCCATGGAGCCGTAGTCTCCTGCATCATTTTGGTCAATTGTCCCTCCAGTGTGCCGTTCAGCCTCTCAACTTTCCCACTGGATTGTGGATGGTGCGGAGTATGGAGGGCTTCAGTGGATCCAAGCATTGTCAGAACCTCCTGATACACATGAGAAGAAAAGGCCGGGCCTTGGTCACTTTCAACGACTTCTTGAACACTATATCTGTATATAACTTCCATCACCAGTTTCTTTGCTGTAGTTTTTGCAGTCATGTTGGTAACGGAATGCTTCCGGCCAACTGGAGAACATGTAGACAACCACCAGACAATATTCATACCTTCCAGACTTAGACAACGTGATGTGGTCCACCTGGAGCCTTTGGAAAGGATAGTCGGGCTTAGCAAGATGCTTCGGGGGTACACGTTGAAGTTGACCAGGATTGCAGGTCTCACAGATATTACATACACGGTTGAGTGCTGTCAGGACTGTAGAAATACAGTTGTGGCCAAAAGTATTGACACCCCTGCAATTCTGTCAGATAATACTCAATTTATTCCTGAAAATGATTGCAATCACAAATTCTTTGGTATTATTATCTTCCTCTAATTTGTCTTAAATGAAAAAACACAAAAGAGAATGAAGCAAAAAGCAAAACATTGATCATTTCACACAAAACTCCAAAAATGGGCCAGACAAAAGTATTGGCACCCTCAGCCTAATACTTGGTTGCACAACCTTTAGCCAAAATAACTGCAACCAACCGCTTCCGGTAACTATCAATGAGTTTCTTACAATGCTCTGCTGGAATTTTAGACCGTTCTTCTTTGGCAAACTGCTCCAGGTCCCTGATATTTGAAGGGCGCCTTCTCCAAACTGCCATTTTTAGATCTCTCCACAGGTGTCCTATGGTATTCAGGTCTGGACTCATTGCTGGCCACCTTAGAAGTCTCCAGTGCTTTCTCTCAAACCATTTTCTAGTGCTTTTTGAAGTGTGTTTTGGGTCATTGTCCTGCTGGAAGACCCATGACCTCTGAGGATACCCAGCTTTCTCACACTGGGCCCTACATTATGCTGCAAAATTTGTTGGTAGTCTTCAGACTTCATAATGCCATGCACACGGTCAAGCAGTCCAGAGGCAGCAAAGCAACCCCAAAACATCAGGGAACCTCTGCCATGTTTGACTGTAGGGACCGTGTTCTTTTCTTTGAATGCCTCTTTTTCTCCTGTAAACTCTCCTGTAAAAAGCTCTACTTTTGTCTCATCTGACCAGAGAACATTCTTCCAAAACGTTTTAGGCTTTTTCAGGTAAGTTTTGGCCAACTCCAGCCTGGCTTTTTTATGTCTCGGGGTAAGAAGTGGGGTCTTCCTGGGTCTCCTACCATACAGTCCTTTTCATTCAGACGCCGACGGATAGTACGGGTTGACACTGTTGTACCCTCGGACTGCAGGGCAGCTTGAACTTGTTTGGATGTTAGTCGAGGTTCTTTATCCAACATCCGCACAATCTTGCGTTGAAATCTCTTGTCAATTTTTCTTTTCTGTCCACGTCTAGGGAGGTTAGCCACAGTGCCATGGGCTTTAAACTTCTTGATGACACTGCGCACGGTAGACACAGGAACATTCAGGTCTTTGGAGATGGACTTGTAGCCTTGAGATTGCTCATGCTTCCTCACAATTTGGTTTCTCAAGTCCTCAGACAGTTCTTTGGTCTTTCTTTTCTCCATGCTCAATGTGGTGCACACAAGGACACAGGACAGAGGTTGAGTCAACTTTAATCCATGTCAACTGGCTGCAAGTGTGATTTAGTTATTGCCAACACCTGTTAGGTGCCACAGGTAATTTACAGGTGCTGTTAATTACACTAATTAGAGAAGCATCACATGATTTTTGGAACAGTGCCAATACTTTTGTCCACCCCCTTTTTATGTTTGGTGTGGAATTATATCCAATTTGGCTTTAGGACAATTCTTGGTGTTTTTTCATTTAAGACAAATTAAATGAAGATAATAACAAAGAATTTGTGTTTGCAATCATTTTCAGGAAGAAACTGAGTATTATCTGACAGAACTGCAGGGGTGTCAGTATTTTTGGCCACAACTGTACCAGGGCTAGGGCCTGGTTTTTTCCTCAATGTGTGGGCCCATGTGCCCACGTGGCAATAGCAGGATACATCCGCTTAGTGGGACACACAAGTTGGTCCTTTTTCCAGAGACCATGTCCATACATGCTCCATCAGCCTTCCACTGCTTCACTTCTTCCTTTGGGGACATTCTCTGCATCGTCATTAAGCGGTCTTGTGGGGTCCGACAGAAAACCTCCATCTGTCATCGATCATCAGGTTCCTGTAGAGTCAGTGTTTCTTGTAACTGTTTACGCTGAGAGCATGTGGTCACCATAGTTGGTATGGTCGGTTCAACGGGTAGGAGAGCAGCAGCTTTTGCTTGCATATCCGCAAAGGCGTTGCCAACAGTCTGTGGACTGTTCCTAGGACCGTGCGCCTTAACTTTGATAATGGCTACCTGGGTAGGTAATTTGAATGAGTACATGAGGGTTTTAACAGCTTCAGCATTCTTCACTGGAGTCCTGGCGGTGGTAATAAACCCACGATTGGCCCATAGAGCTCCGAAATCATGAGCAATACCAAATACATACTGTGAGTCCGTGTATATATTAGCCCGCCTGTCTTTGGCCAGAACACATGCAGTAGACAGAGCCTGAAGTTCTGCTTCTTGTGCTGACTGTGAGGGAGGGAGTGCAGCTCCGTGCGCTACAGTGTCTTCCGTAGTAACAGCGTATCCGGTGTGGAATCTGCCAAACTCTTCAGCATATCTTGAACCATCCGTTTATAACACCAGATCAGGATTTGGAAGTGGATTTTGGAAGCTATCTCTTCAGTCAGGAGTTGGGAACAGTCATGTTGGAGGTAATCCTCATCACTGCCATCCTTCTTGGGGACCGGCAGTAAAGTAGCGGGGTTGATTGTAGTCAGGCAAAAGGAGTGAACACTGCAGCCGCAAGTGTCGTCGTACAGTCAAATGTTTTGGCTGTTGGAGTGTCAGTATTGCCGCAATATCATGTGGGGCAAAAATGTGCGTCTCATGTCCAAGAATTATGTCTGCAGTCTTGTCAAGCAACGAGTGAGTGGCGTGAACTGCCCTCATGCAACTTGGTGATGCACGGGCCACGGGGTCGAGGCGGGCTGAATAATAGCCCACAGGCCGTTGTCTATTGCCATGCGACTGTGTGAGTACCCCTGCTGCGTGTCCTTCATTCTCAGACACATACAAATGGAACGGTCGAGTATAGTCCGGGATGCCCAAGGCAGGGGCGGAAGCAATAAGCCGCTTTAATTCAGAGAAGGCACGATAAAGGCTTTCCATACAAACCGTTGATCTTTCCTTATAGTTCATATACCGTCTTTCAGGGCATTGTAGAAAGGTTGCATTATGCGGGATGCGTCCGGTATCCACTGACGACAATAAGTACATAGTCCAAGAAAATGCTGGAGTTCAGTCTCATCTTTTGGAAAAAGGAAGGGAGCTGACGGCTATTTTTCTTTCTTTTGTGAGGTGTCTGACACCCTGAAGGAGACAGTTACCCAAAAATATCACATGACCAAGGCAGAACTGAAGTTTCGAGGCCGAAACCCGACAGTTCAGATCTGCCAGATACTTGAGGAGGGGAACAGTGGCAGCAATGGCTTCCTGCTCTGTTCGTGCACACAACAAAACCTCATCCACATACTGGAGCAGCGTGACATAGCGATGGTCTAACTGCCAGGGTAAAAAACACTCGCCCATATTTTTTGCAAACTGATTGGGACTGTTTTGGGCCCCTTGTGGCATAACTGTCCACGTCAATTGTCGTCCCTGATAAGTGAATGCAAACAAACTGGCAGTCTGGGTGTAATGGAATGCTGAAGAAGGCATTGGCAAGGTCGATGACTGTGAACCAAGCAGCATTCTGAGGTATCTGGGACACAAGAGTATGTGGATTAGGCACCACCGGTGTTTACAGAACAGTAGCTGCATTAACTGCCCGTAGATCTTGTACCAGCCGGTACACATGGGGTTGGCCGGGTGGGGTCTTTTTCTTAACGGGAAACAAGGGTGTGTTACATGGGGAAACACAGGGTATCAGGGCACCATTATCGAGTAATGTTTGTATTTGCCCCTTGAGGCCCCGCTCCTGGTCATGTTTCAAAGGGTATTGATGGACTTTCGGAAAAGGGGCACCAGGTTTGAGAAACCCTTTTACTGTTTCTACAGACATTATTGGGGGTGATCTGGGCCTATCAGGGCCATCATTACCATGGGAAGGGCATGTAGGATACAGATCTCATTGTGTTCATCTGCATAAGGGTTATGTAACGTAAGAACCATCTGACCATCATCTTGGAATTGTATTCTGGAGCGGAACTGTGATAATAAATCTGCCCCCAGTAAATTTACCAGACATGTGGGAGAGATTATGAACTGGGCCGTGACCTCAGGGAAAGGTCCCACAGGGATGGGTTTTGTAATAGTATGTTTATTGGGTCTGCCATCTCTTCAGTATGGTCGATTATCAGGATTTTGAGGCTATCTGATTCTGAGTATCCCCCAGAGTTCCCAGTATTCAGGTTACGGGTGGAAGGGGGAACCTGAAGGTAGCAACTGTCAGCATGGGTATGACAATCTCTCTGAAAGTGACCAGGCCGGCCACAGCGCCAGGACTTCAAGCGAAAATTGGCACGGCGGGGCTGGGGAGTGAGATTCCCAGACATAGGGTTAAAAGGGAAATTGGAGTAGGGAACTGAATTTGTGTAGGGGAGGAGGGCAGGAGCTGGAGTCTGTTGTGTGGGCCACTGATAAGGAACAGCTGCGTCCTTGTAGCTGGGGTGGGGGCTGAAGTTGGAGCAGGAATCGCTGTGGCTACTGGTTTAACCTTTGATTTCCCTGCTGATGCAGAGCGGGCTAAATTCTTCTGAAAACTTTTTACTATTTTCAATGCATCATCCGGAGTGGAAGGCTCGATACCAGGTCTGACTGACATTATTGCCTCTTTCAATTCAGATTTGAGGCCGGACATTAAAGCTGCCACAAAAAGGTGTGAATGGGCTTTATTATACAGTGAGAATCCCAAATCTTTAAACACTACCATAAGACGCCCATAAAACTTCTCGGCAGTCTCCTCCTTGTCCTGTGTGACATCTGTGAGGGAGGTAGCTTGGTCCGCTAATCTATCTTGTGCCCAAACTTTTAAAGCATTGCAGATATCAACACCACTCATATGTTCCCCGTCTAAATTCACATTATAGAATTATTAGGCAAGTTGTATTTTAGAGGATTATTTTTATTATTGATCAACACCTATGTTCTCAATCAGCCCAAAAGACTCGAATATCAAAGCTTAATATTTTTGGAAGTTGGAGTGGGGCTTTTATAGTTTTAGCTATCTTAGGAGGATATCTGTTTGTGCAGGTAACTATTACTGTGCAGAATTATTAGGCAACTTAATAAAAACCAAATATATCCCCATCTCACTTGTTTATTTTCACCAGAAAAAACAATATCACTGCACAAAATTTAGAAATAAACATTTCTAACATGCAAAAACAAAACCTCTAAAAATGAGTGACCAATATAGCCCCCTTTCTTTATGATGACACTCAGCAGCCTTCCATCCATAGATTCTGTCAGTTGCTTGATCTGTTTACGACCAACATTGCGTGCAGCAGCCACCACAGCCTCCAGACACTGCTCTGAGAGGTGGACTGTTTTACCTCCCTGTAGATCTCACATTTTATGAGGGACCACAGGTTCTCTATGGGGTTCAGATCAGGTGAACAAGGGGGCCATGTCATTGTTTTTTCTTCTTTGAGACCTTTACTGGCCAGCTACGCTGTGGAGTAGTTGGAGGCATGTGATGGAGCATTGTCCTGCATGAAAATCATGTTTTTATTGAACGATACCAACTTCTTCCTGTACCACTGCTTGAAGAAGTTGTCTTCCAGAAACTGGCAGTAGGTCTGGGAGTTGAGCTTCACTCCATCCTCAACCTGAAAAGATCCCACAAGTTCATCTTTGATGATACCAGCCCATACCAGTACCCCACCTCCACCTTGCTGGCGTCTGAGTAAGGAATGGAGCTCTCTGCTCTTTACTGATCCAGCCTCTGGCCCATCAAGAGTCACTCTCATTTCATCAGTCCATAAAACCTTTGAAAAGTCGGTCTTAAGATATTTCTTGGCCCAGTCTTGACATTTCTTTTTTCTTGTTCAAAGGTGGTCGTTTTTCAGCCTTCCTTACCTTGGCCATGTCCCTGACTATTGCACACCTTGTACTTTTTGTTACTCCAGTAACGTTGCAGCTCTGAAATATGGCAAAACTGGTGGCAAATGGCATCTTGGCAGCTTCAAGCTTGATTTTCCTCAATTCATGGGCAGTTGTTTTGCACCTTTTTTGCCCAGCACGCTTCTTGCGACGCTGTTGGCTATTTGCCATGAAACGCTTGATTGTTCAGTGATCACGCTTCAAAAGTTTGGCAATTTCAAGACCGCTGCATACCTCTACAAGACATCTCACAATTTCGGACTTTTCAGAGCCCGTCAAATCTCTCTTCTGACCCATTTTGCCAAATAATTAAGCACACCTTATATAGGGTTTTGATGTCATTAGACAACACCCCTCCTCATTACAGAGATGCACGTCACCTGATTTACTTAATTTGTAGTTGGCTCTCAAGCCTGAACAGCTTGGAGTAGGACAACATGTATAAAAAGTATCATGTGATCAAAATACAACTTGCCTAATAGTTCTGCACCCAGTGTATATATTCCTGAGGTACGTATCCTACCCAATCTTCCATCACCTCACCACACCTGATTCTAAGGGTACTGTCACACAGTGGCACTTTTGTCGCTACGACGGTACGATCCGTGACGTTCCAGCGATATCCATACGATATCGCTGTGTCTGACACGCAGCAGCGATCAGGGACCCTGCTGAGAATCGTACGTCGTAGCAGATCGTTTGGAACTTTCTTTCGCCACTGGATCTCCCGCTGTCATCGCTGGATCGTTGTGTGTGACACCGATCCAACGATGCATTCGCTTGTAACCAGGGTAAACATCGGGCTACTAAGCGCAGGGCCGCGCTTAGTAACCCGATGTTTACCCTGGTTGCCATCGTAAAAGTAAAAAAAAAACAAACCGTACATACTCACATACCGGTGTCCTTCAGGTCCCTTGCAGTCTGCTTCCCGCTCTGACTGACTGCCGGCCGGAATGTAAGAGCAGAGCACAGCGGTGACGTCACCACTGTGCTGTGCTTTCACTTTACGGCGGCACTCAGTCAGAGCGGGAAGCAGACGGCAAGGGACCTGACGGACATTGGTATGTGAGTATGTACGTTTTTTTTTTTTTTACTTTTACGATGGTAACCAGGGTAAACATCGGGTTACTAAGCGTGGCCCTGCGCTTAGTAACCCTATGTTTACCCTGGTTACCCGGGGCCTTCGACATCGTTGGTCGCTGGAGAGCGGTCTGTGTGACACAACGACTTTCCAACGATCACGGCCAGGTCGTATCGCTGGTCGTGATCGTTGGAAAGTTGCAGAGTGTGACAGTACCCTAACAGTGATCAAGATTTCAGGATATTTTGACTAAAAATAGAGTTACGATCACTGGTCAATCCGGAGTGTCCGTCCCTTATGAGGTACGGTTCGAACACTGGGCCCCCAACGGAACTACACCTCTATATGATTCCACCCAAGAATCACCCCACCATCGGGGACAACCTCACATCCTCTTTGCAGCAACAAACACAGGAAAACCACACCAGATGGTCAGTCTGAACAGTGTAACTGCCAACTTACCGTGGTTGTTGTGGGGGATGATCAGTCCCAATTTTCCAGTGCCTGTGTCTGGTCCGAGGGTCCTTTGTCTTATTCTCCTCCGGGGGGCAGAGGCGTCCCTGTTTGGGGACCCCACTTTTGGGCGCCAAGCTGTTGAGGGAGGATCTGGAGTTACCCTTCATGGTTGAGTCAGTGATTTTCAAATTGTCAAGGTCTCATAACAACAATGAACTTTAGCCTAGTAACAGAATTTATCTCAAAACAGCAAAATGGAGTCAAAAAGCACAAAATGAAGCCTGCTTTAATTTTTCTTAGTTTAACCCTTCACAGTGTAACTAATTTGTCACGTGCCCGCTCTCAGCACGTGACTTGGGCTGTGCCTGCAAGGATTAATCTGTCTCCCCACTCTCAGTCCAGCATTCAACCTCTGTCCTATGCTCTAATGGGAGCATAAATCACACACAGACCCAGGCCACACACCCGCTCATACACGCTGCCACCACTCATCGAGCACACGGGCGATGAGTCTCGGAAATATTAATACTACCACTCATAAGGCTCACACACCTTAGGCTATGGATTCTTTTAGAACATTCAAGGTTCAACTTGTTAAAGTTTTATACTTTAATACAAAAAAGGTTCAGTGCTTACAGTAAGAAAAGGTATAAAAATATGATAATAAAGACATACAACTTATGCTAAACAGTATAAAAATAAACAGGAGAAAACTTACAGAAATCATCTAACTGGTAGTTTGCTTTGTGCTCCCTGAGGAAGGGGGGGGTGAATGGAGTTGGTGGAACACATGAGCGTCTCAGGCTGCCCTCACATGTGAACACGTTTTTTAGGTATACAGGTCTAATTTATAGCTTTGGTCTGGAGGTCAGGTTTCTAGACCAGCCCCTCAGGTTAATATCATAATTGCTTGTATTTTGATTGGTCCACGGCCGCGCCCCCCCAATCAATATATTCTTTTCTCTTGAGATCCTTTGTGTAACAGCGGTCACAGAGATACTATCAGGCCGTAATTAACATCTCTCTTTCAAGAGCTAGGAGATGTCAAATGTTACCTTTCTTCTTGGCTTCCAGCAGGACCCCCTGGTGAGGTTAGAGACAGAAGTCTACTTGTCTCAGGAAAATACACATTAACACCTGGGTGCGACCTGCAACTTTTCAAGACAGTTACATTAACTAATGTTACATTATTGCCATTATATAATGTATCTAGATGTGTGTGTGTGTGTGTGTATGTATATATATATACACAGCAGCACATGTACAAGAATCATGTACATGTGCTGCTGTGATTTTTTTATCTATATGATGCAGTTTGCAGCTTCACTCTCTCTCTCTCTCTCTCTCTCTCTCTCTCTCTCTCGAGAGAGAGAGAGATACACACACTAGATGGTGGCCCGATTCAAACGCATTGGGTATTCTAGAATATGTATGTAGTTTATTTATGAAGTTTTCAGAATAATGCAATTTATACACAGGATTCGGCCAGGCGCGACCAATTAGCGAAGCGTGGTACAAATTCCGCCCCAATTCGCGGGCGGCCGGGCGTGACCAATCAGTGAAGCCAGGGCCGGCTCCAGGTTTTTGAGAGCCCCGGGCGAAAGAGTCTGTGGGCCCCCCTCTTTAACACATACCACGATTCATGATGCACAAATACAGCAGAGAAATACACCACAGCCAAGTAGTATATAGCAATGTGGGCACCACATCCCTGTTTAAAAAAAAAAAAAAAAAGAATTAAAATAAAAAATAGTTATATACTCACCTTCCGGCGGCCCCCGGATCCAGGCCAGGCGTTTAGCGATGCTCCTCGCGACCCTCCAGTCCCAAGAATGCATTGTGGTCTCGCGAGATGATGACGTAGCGGTCTCACGAGACGGCTACGTCATCATCTCGCGAGAGCGCAGTGCATGGCCCGGAGCGTCGTGAGGAGCGGCAAAGGCGCCAGAAGGTGAGTATATAATTTTTTTTATTATTTTCAAGATTAGATCTTTTTACTATTGAAGCTGCATAGGCACACAGGGTTAATAGCAGTGTTAATGGACTGCGTTACACAGCGGCATAACACGGTGTAATGCAGCCATTAACCCTGTGTGAGCGCTGACTGGAGGGGAGTATGGAGGGGCGAATTCACGGCCGGACTGTGCCCGTCGCTGACCAATCAGCTGGTCGCTGACCAATATATTTTCAAAATAAAAGTTCAATTTCTTCAATGTAAATGTGGAAGGTTTAATCAACCCACTGTTCTGGGCGACGTTTCGGCTCCATCTGAGCCTTTCTCAAGATTATATATATATATATATATATATATATATATATATATATATATATATATATATATATATATATATATATATATAATATATATTACACATATTTCACCACACCAGTGAATGTGGCTTTTTTTTTTTTTTTCTCAGCTGGATAAAGCAATAATTATTGGGATTGATTGCTACCACGACACCCTGCAGGGGAGGAGATCTATTGCTGGCTTTGTCGCGAGCACGAACAAGCAAATGACTCGGTAATGTATCTGCCACGTCCGGGTTCCTCATAGATTGCTGGCTCTTCACTCCGGCTAATGCAGAGAACTGGAGCAAGGACCCTGAGCGCCCCCTCCAGATACAGCCCCCATTGTACTGCAGCCCCAAGAAAAAACTAATTGCCCCTACGGTCTACAGCCACCATTGTACGCAGCCCCCAGAATAAACTGACTGCCCCTCCGGATACAGCCACCAGAACAAACTGATTGCCCCTCTGGATACAGCCACCATTGTACCACAGCCCCCAGAATAAACTAAATGCCCCTCCGTATACAGCCACAATTGTACCGCAGCCCCCAGAATAAACTGATTGCCCCCACGGTCTACAGCCTCCGCGCCCCTCAGCCCCGCACCCCAGAGTGGGCCGGCACTGATGCCATTGTGCCCCTGATGTCTTGTAGGCCCATAGCAGCCTATGAGATGGCGGCCTTATTCTGAATGAGCCCTAAGTAACCTCTGACCTTTGTATTTTAGCTGGTTTTCCCGATGCGTCGTCCAGGATCAGAGACAAGAGATTGTCGATGGCCTAAAAGTTTGTATGCAAGGTAAAAAATATAATAAAAAGTTCCAAATGTGCAGAACAAACATCTGGATGGATTTTCACTGTATAGAAGGGGAGTCTGGTGTAGGAGACCTCGGCGTAGATTTGTGCTACAATTTCTGCCATGTTTTAGTAAATCTGCCTGCTCCCCCAGCTTCTCCGAGAAGTGCCATGGCTGATAAAATAGTGGGGGACAAATCTCCCCTTTGTTTATCGCCGACACCAGGTAACTGTGCTGAGATTTGTGTCTCATAGACTGGTGCAGGTTCTGTTCGCAGCTGTATCCGTACACCATGTAGTGGCCATTCTTGGTACTGCAGCTGTATGAAATGTGATCGGAGCTGCAGTACTGAGAGCGGCCACTACACGGTGTACGGCGCTGCACACATCTGATGCAGGGGTGTCTGATCCCCACCGATCCGATGTCTGTGGCCTATAGCAGAATTTCAGTGCGCCTGTGGGCGGCCTTATTTACTGGTGTCACGATGTCATGATGACTTTTTTCTGTCTTTTCTTTATGTCCTTTCTCTTTCTCTAGCGGCGCTGCACGCATGGACCAAGACTAACGAAGGAAACCTGCCGCAGCGCATCATCATCTACAGAGACGGAGTAGGCGACGGGCAGCTCAAGACCTTAGTGAACTACGAGATCCCACAGTTCATTGATTGCATCAAGTCTGCTAAACAGAATTACAGGTGCGGCAGAGGTGGCCCCAAACCCTTATGGTTCCTGACACAATTTTAATTTTTGTACTTTTAGTATTAAAAAAACAAACAAAACCCTTTTTTTAATTTCTCCATCAATATATCCGTACGAGGACTTGTTCATTGCGGGATGAGTTGTAGTGTTGAATGACGCCATTCATTTTACCATAAAATGTACTGATGAATCGGAAAATAATTCCTAGTGGGGGGGGAAATGGTGGGAAAAAAAAAATTCTGCCATAGTTTTGTAGGTTTCATTTTTTGTTTGTTTGTTTGTTTTACAAAGTACCATGTGCAGTGAAATGACCTGACAATAAGATTCTCCGGACGATTACAGCGGCACCAAATTTCTCTACTGTTTTTTTTTGTTTGTTTTTTTTTTAAAAAGGAAGGAGAGCGTTGTTCCATCATCCTTCTATAGTCTAAATAATCAGAAGGAAGAGAAACTTCAAACTCCAGATGTTAAAAGATGTATAGTTAGAAGATATCTAAAGAAAAAACAGAGGAAAAAAAACCCAATCAAAAAGTCCACAGTAGTTAATATAAAATCATGAAAATTTTATTAAGTAATAATACATCACATTTATAACCTGTATAGAGCAAATGCAATAGAAAATAATATTTAAAATGTATAAAGGGCGCACCTAACCATTAGAAATTCTATATTTAGTAGTTGCCACATATAACGTGCAAAAGACGTGGTAAAAAATTGTAAAAAAAAATATAAATGCATAAAAAATGTGATAACCACTAATGGGCACCGCTGACACAGTGATCTCATGCGGAAAATGCTAGTGTGCAAACAGTGTGCAAGCCAAAGTACATATGCAAGAGAGTTGAAATAGTAATTAGGCTGAACTGTACAAAAATACCACTAGGTGTCGCTGTTGATAACAGCAAGTGTTGGCACACGGGAAAAGAGATTGATAGTAATAAGAAAACATAATGCGGTCATGATAGACATGTACTTACTATGCTCTTAAGATCCCGGTTTCCTGGATGGCGCCTGACGAAGGCAGCGTGCCGAAACGCGCGTTGGGGAGGGCGCCATCCAGGAAACCGGGCTCTTAAGAGCATAGTAAGTACTAGGGTTGAGCGAAACGGGTCGGCCATTTTCAGAAGTCGCCGACTTTTGGCAAAGTCGGGTTTCATGAAACCCGACCCGACCCCTGTGTGGGGTCGGCCATGAGGTCGGCGATCTTCTGAATCTGGTATCAGAATTCCGATACCGAGTTCCGATATGTTTGCGATATCGGAAATCAGTATCGGAATCCACATTTACGTGTAAAATAAAGAATTAAAATAAAAAATATTGATATACTCACCTCTCCGACGCAGCCTGGACCTTACCGCTGGTAACCGGCAGCCTTCTTTGCTTAAAATGAGCGCGTGAATGGCCTTAGATGACGTCACGGCTTCTGATTGGTCGCGGCCGCCCATGTGACCGCCACGCGACCAATCACAAGCCGTGACGTAATTCTCAGGTCCTAAATTCCTACCAATCACAAGCCGTGACGTAATTCTCAGGTCCTAAATTCCTAGAATTAGGAATTTAGGACCTGAGAATTACGTCACGGCTTGTGATTGGTCGCGTGGCGGTCACATGGGCGGCCGTGACCAATCAGAAGCCGTGACGTCATCTAAGGCCATTCACGCGCGCATTTTAAGCAAAGAAGGCTGCTGGTTCCCTCGGTAAGGTGCAGGCTGCGTCGGAGAGGTGAGTATATCAATATTTTTTATTTTAATTCTTTATTTTACACATTAATATGGATCCCAGGGCCTGAAGGAGAGTTTCCTCTCCTTCAGACCCTGGGAACCATAGTATCCCATTGCACTGCATTGGGTTTCGTGTTTCGGGCCGACCCCGACTTTTTTATATGATCGGCTGATTTCACTCGTCGGGTTTCGTGAAACCCGACCCGATCCTATAAAAATAAAAGTCGCTCAACCCTAGTAAGTACATGTCTATCATGACCGCATTATGTTTTCTTATCGATCTCTTTTCCCGTGTGCCAACACTTTCTGTTATCAACAGCGACACCTAGTGGTATTTTTGTACAGTTCAGCCTAATTACTATTTCAACTCTCTTGCATATGCACTTTGGCTTGCACACTGTTTGCACACTGGGGTCTAAGGGGTAACGTTTCTCCTTATGGAGAGTGACATACCAGCTGGCTTGTCAAGGTAAGGAGGCTTATTCGCCGTGCAATGCTCCTCTGGGAATTTATATATGCAAATTGCCTCTGCTGAAAAAAAGAGGACGAGGGCCAACAGACCGAAACACCGTGTCTGCGAATTGAGATACTGATTTGGCTTTTATCCTAAGTCATATTGCACGACTCGTTAAAGGGTTGATTGTGACTTGTAGGATCGCTACGTCCAATAGGTGGCGCTATAGAGTTAAGTCGTGTTTTTTTCAGCAGAGGCAATTTGCATGTTTGCACACTAGCATTTTCTGCATGAGATCACTGTCAGCGGTGCCCATTAGTGGTTATTAAATTATTTTTTATGCATTTATATTTTTTTTACTATTTTTTACCACGTCTTTTGCACTTTATATGTGGCAACTACTAAATATAGAATTTCTAATGGTTAGGTGCGCCCTTTATACATTTTAAATATTATTTTCTATTGCATTTGCTCTATTCATGTTATAAATGTGATGTATTATTACTTAATAAAATTTTCATGATTTTATATTAACTACTCTGGTTTTTTTCTTGGTTTTTTTCTTTGGCTAATTTTCCCAATTAATAGTGAAGGGCAGTCTTGCTCCCTTAACAGATACTATCACACTACATAGCGGTACTACTAGTATTATTATTATTATCATCACCACTATTACTATCATATTCCATGCTATGTAGCCGTATTTGTTAGTTCTATATGAAAAATTATTTTCTCGATCTAGGGTGGCACCCTCGTTCTGGTATTTTTTAGAAGATAACTGTCTGTTACAGAGGCCTGGAGGAAAGACCGTTCCTTGTGTCCTTACAGGGACCCAGGAAGGGGCTTAAAGTGCCGCTGGTGATGGAATCCGTCTTGTGGTTGTTGTGGAATCTTCATTTTCAGTTTTGAGTGAATGATCTGCTCGTGCCCAGGGGTGGTCTGTGGGGGCTTCATGTGGTGCTCTGATTAGGTATTCATAATGCAGACTGCTGACAGATCACTGATCCCTCAAAAAAAAATCCATTTTGAAATGGCACCTGCGCAGTAGCATCTATTTGTGTCTGTAGAGGAGATCCGATAGCTGCCACTGCACATGCACAGATGGCGCCATCTTGGAGGAGGATTTTTTTTTTTTCTCGGGCTAGCAGGGGCAGCACACAATCTAGAAATGTACAAGCGTCTAGGAAATTGATCCGCAGTACGTCTCGCGTACACTCACGTGCCATGGCGTCTCTGAGCTCCATTTCTCGTTCTCCCTCAACAGATGTTGGTAGTGAACTCTATTCTGAGTATGAATTGGACGTCTCCTTAGATCCCGTTTCGCCAGACTTTCAGAGGACTGTTGATTCTCTGAGGCCGTCAACCAAAATCTGGAGGTTGATGAAGACTCCAGCTCTGTGCCGGATCACGCTGTGTGCTTCAAATAAGCTAAGCGTCCTCATAGACCATTAACCATTCACCCGGAGTTTCGGGATATAGTTAATCTACACAGGGAGGGACCGGATAAGTGCTTTACAAGACAAAAACCGCTTGAGGCGAAGTACCCTTTCTCAGCAGATCTCAGAAAGGATTGGGCCGAGTCCCCTGCAGTAGACCTGCCAGTCTCTCACCTGGCATCCAAAACCCTTCTATCCCTGCCGGACGGATCATCTATTAAAAATCCCACAGACTACCAGGTAGAAAATTTGGCTCGATCTGTCTTCGATGTCTCAGGTGCGGCTCTATATCCTTCCTTCGCTGCCGTGTGGGTAGGTAAAGCAATGGTTTCTTTGTCGGAGACCTTGGCTAATTCTATTCAGAGCAGTAATCTTCCTCCAGGAGCAGCGCAGCTGGCTAGCCATATTTCTCAGGCAGGAAATTACATGGTACACGCTTCTTTGGATGTGGCCAACTGTGCGACTCTATCGGCGGCAAATGCCATCATGATCAGAATATCTTTATGGCTCAGAGAATGGAAGGCAGATTCTGCATCAAAAAAGTCTGACATCTCTTCCTTACTAGTGTGGGTGTTTGTTTGGAAAGAAACTGGATCAGCTTATCTCTGATGGTACCGGAGGAAAGAGCAAATTTCTTCCCCAGCAGAGGCTTAGGCGTCCTTTTCGGCGTCAACAACAAATCCTTTTCCGATCTTTTCTTGCCAATCCAGATTGGTCCAATCCCACTACCTCTTCAGGATCAGGACGCTCTCCTCACACAGAGGACCCCAGGCATCCAATCAGCAATGGAAGGGCCAGACCAAACAGTCTGGATTTAAGGGAACTAGGTCCCACAGATTTTCCTCCCAATGACTCATGGGTTTATCCAGTCGACACCAGCAAGGTAAGCGGTCACCTACTTCTGTTTCACCAGGTTTGGCTCTGTCGTTCACGACGAATGGGTCACAGACCTGGTGTGTTCCGGATACAAAATAGATTTTTCTTCGAATCCCCCGACTCGTTTCTTTCCTTCCCAACTTCCAGCAACAAGGGCAAAGACTCTTTCCCGAGCCATAGACTCTTTGCGCCGCAATGGCGTCATTGTTCCGGTGCCGGAAAACAAAAGGTTTGAGGGATTCTACTCCAACCTATTACCGTATATACTCAAGTATAAGCCGACCCGAGTATGAGCCGACCCCCCTAATTTTGCCACAAAAAAATGGGAAAACTT
Source organism: Ranitomeya variabilis (assembly GCF_051348905.1). NCBI lineage: Eukaryota > Metazoa > Chordata > Amphibia > Anura > Dendrobatidae > Ranitomeya > Ranitomeya variabilis. Next base: position 43,360,420 of record NC_135238.1, read on the forward strand.
ATTGACTCGAGTATAAGCCTAGGGTGGAAAATACAGCAGCTACCGGTGAATTTCAAAAATAAAAATAGATGCTCCATACCGTTCATTATTGCCCCAAAGGAGGTTCCATATAAAGCTGTGCCATATATAATGCTCCATACCGTTGATTATTGCCCCATAGATGCTCCATATATAGCTGTGCCATATAGAATGCTCTGCACTGTTCATTATGGCCCCATAGATGCTCCATATAAAGCTGTGCCATATGCAATGCTCTGCACCATTCATTATGGCCCCATAGATGCTCCATATAAAGCTGTGCCATATACAATGCTCTGCACTGTTCATTATGGCCCCATAGATGTTCCTTATAAAGCTGTGCCATATATGCTCTATAGCGTTCATTATGGCCCCATAGATGCTCCTTATAAAGCTGTGCCTTATATGCTCTGCACTGTTCATTATTGCCCCATAGATGCTCCTTATAAAGCTGTGCCTTATATGCTCTGCACTGTTCATTATTGCCCCATAGATGCTCCTTATAAAGCTGTGCCATATATGCTCTGCACTGTTCATTATTGCCCCATAGATGCTCCTTATTAGGCTGTGCCCTATATGCTCTGCACTGTTCATTATTGCCCCATAGATGCTCCTTATAAAGCTGTGCCATATATAATGCTCTGCACTGTTCATTATGGCCCCACAGATGCACCTAATAAAGCTGTGCCTTATATGCTCTGCACTGTTCATTATTGCCCCATAGATGCTCATTATAAAGCTGTGCCATATATGCTCTGCACTGTTCATTGTTGCCCCATAGATGTGCCATATAAATCTGTGCCATATATAACGCTGCTGCTGCAATAAAAAAAAAAAAAAACACATACTCACCTCTCTTGCTTGCAGCTCCTCAGCGTCCCGTCCCGGCGTCTCTCTGCACTGACTGTTCAGGCAGAGGGCGGCGCACACACTATATGCGTCATCGCGCCCTCTGACCTGAACAGTCAGAGCCAGAGGACGGGAAGACAGAGCGGCGCCCGGCGGTTGGAACGTGGACAGGTGAATATAAAATACTCACCTAGTCCCGGCGCTCCTGACGCTGTCCCTGCCTGTCACACTGTCTTCGGGTGCCGCAGCCTCTTCCTCTGTCAGCGGTCACTGGCACCGCTGATTAGAGAAATGAATATGCGGCTCCAACCCTATGGGAGTGGAGTCCATATTCATAACTTTAATGAGCGGTCCCACGTGACTGCTGAACAGGGGAAGAGCTGCGGCACCCGACGACAGTGTGACACGCAGGGACAGCGTCAGGAGCACCGGGACTAGGTGAGTATGCGACAATCCTCTCTCCCCCTCACCCGCTGACCGTGACTCGAGTATAAGCCGAGAGGGGCACTTTCAGCCCAAAAATTTGGGCTGAAAATCTCGGCTTATACTCGAGTATATACGGTAGTTGTCCCAAGAAAGGACGGAAAAATGAGACCCATAGTAGACCTCAAACTTCTAAACAAGTTTGTCAAGGTCCATCATTTCCACATGGAGTCTCTTCGTTCGGTCATAACCTCAAGTGAAAAAGGGGAGTTTCTAGCATCCATCAATTATTCGATATGCTTATCTGGACATCCCGATTCCCCCACCCCCAAAAGTTCCTGCGTTTCACCATTCGCGAACTGCATTTTCAATTCACAGCCTTGCCCTTCGGCCTCGCTACTACTCCCAGGGTTTTCACAGGGCGGCTGTCATGTCCATTCTGCACTCTCGGGGCCTGGTCGTCCTGCCCTGTCTGGACGAACTCTTGGTCAAGGGTCCGTCTTTCCACGACTGCACGGAGTCCGTTCGTATCACTTGAGATACTCTTTCTCGTCTAGGTTGGCTGATAAACTTAGCCAAGTCTTCCCCCGTTCCAGCTCAGCAGATATCCCCTTTTTAGGCATGATCCTGGACACCTCGCGAGGGTTGGTGATTCTCCCTCAAGACAAGGTCCTAGCCCTTCAGCAAGGAGCCCCCACACTTTTTCAGTTATCCCCTCATTCCATCCCCTTTGCGATGAGGGTACTCTAGAAAATGGTGGCAGCATTGGAAGCGGTTCCTTTCGCACAGATGCACCTCCGGCCCCTACAGCATGCTCTTCTAGCCGCTTGGGACAGGAACCCTTTCTTCCTCGACTTCCGGTGCCGCCTATCCCCGCGGGTCAGGCAAACTCTCAGATGGTGGACATTGAGTTCTTCCCTCAACCAGGGAAAGTCCTTTTTGCCGGTCCAATGGCTAGTGGTGACTACTGATGCCAGTCTTCTGGGCTGGGGAGCAGTTTTTTTGTCACCACATCGCTCAGGTCCGCTGGTCATCTCAGTAATCGAAACTGCCAATCAATGTCTTGGAAATCCGAGCGATATGGCTAGCGCTACTGCAGTTTCATTATCTCCTAGCTGGTCACCCAATCCGAATTCGATCGGACAACACCACGGCTGTGGCATACATCAAGCATCAAGGGGATACCCGCAGCAGGGAGGCCATGTGTGTAGTAACTTGCATTCTCAGCAGTGCACACACCAGGCTTGGAAAACTGGGCGGCAGACTTCCTCAGCCGCCAGGGTCTCGCCTCGGGGGAGTGGGAACTTCCAACATATCTGTCTTTTTTGGGGGACCCCGGATGTGGATCTGATGGTGTCCAGACTGAACGTCAAAGTCTCCAGGTTTTTAGCTCTGTCTTGAGTTCCAAGAGCCATAGGAGCGGGTGCTCTGGTTCTTTTGTGGTGCCAGTTCCGTTTTCTGTACGTTTTTCCCCCGCTGCCGCTTCTTCCGAGAGTCATCTGGAAGTTCAAGGCGGAAGGGGTTCCAGTGATCCTGGTCGCTTCGGATTGGCCATGCCGGTTGTGTTTCGCAGATTTGGTGTGCCTAGTCGCCGATGTACCCTGGCAACTGCTGGTTCGTTCAGATCTGCTCTCCCAGGGACTGATTTACCACCAGAACATGGCGGCCCTGTGTTTAACGACTTGGCCGATGAATCCTGGATTCTAGCCCAGGCTGGTTTTTCACAACGGGTCACGTCCACAATGATCAGTGCTTGTAAGCCTGCGTCGGTACACATTTATCACCGTACCTGGAAGACATGTTTTGCTTGGTGCAAGGCTCATGGACGTCTTCCCCCTCATCTTCTCTATTCCCACCATTTTGGAGCTCCTACAGACCAGCCTGGACTCAGGCCTGGCGCTCGGCTCGCTCAAGGGCAAGATATCCGCCTTATCGGTCTTATTCCAACGAAGGATTGCAACAATACCTCAGGTGAAGACGTTCATTTAGGGGGTTACACATGTGCTTCCCCCCCCCCTATCGCATGCCTTTAGACCTTTGGGACCTTAACTTTGTCCTTTTAGTCTTACAGGAAGCTCCTTTTGAACCGCTTCAGGACATTTTGCTCACCTTGCTATCCTGGAAGTTGTTTTTCTTGTTTCAATCACATCAGTAAGGCGGGTTTCGGAGCTGGCTGCTCTGTCCTGTCGGGCGCCTTTCCTTATTTTCCATCTGGACAAGGTTGTCCTCAGGCCGTCCCCATCCTTTTTGCCCAAGGTTGTCTCATCCTTTCAACTTAATGAGGACGCTGTTCTTCTTTCATTTTGTCCGACTCCAGTCCACATGGTGGAAAAGGCTTTCCATACTCTGGATGTAGTCAGAGCTCTGAGAAGGTATATCTCGAGGATGGTGTCCTTCCAAAGGTCGGATTTCTTGTTCGTGTTCCTGAGGGTCACAGGAAGGGTCTAGCCGTTTCGAAGGCCATGATGGCTACATGGATACGTTCCACCATTCAGGAGTCCTACAGCATCAGAGATAAGCCTATCCCAACGGGCATCAGAGCACACTCCGCTCGGTCAGTGGGTGCTTCTTGGGCCATTCGGCATTGGTGGAGCAGGTCTGTAAAGCCGCAACTTGATCCAGCTTACATACTTTCTCGAAGCACTATAATGGTCATACTCAAACTTTGGCTGATTTGCTTAATTATTGTATTGTTAATGTTGTTACTTATGACTGTTGTGTTTGAAACTGTTAAGCTGTAAAGCGCTGCAGAATATGTTGGCGCTATATAAAGATTATTACTAGTATGCGGGGAAAAATTCTGCAGGCTGTGGTGGCACACATCTAGACAGTTGTTACGTGAAGCCTGATGTTTTCGGTTGTTGTTTCCCACCCAGTGACTGCTTTGGGACGTTCCATGGTCCTGTATCCCCCAACTAGGCTAAGGAGAAACAGAGGTTTTTGTGTACTCACCATAAAATCCTTTTCCCCGAGCCACTCATTGGGGGACACAGCACCCAACCTGTTAGCCTAATGGCTTGTGCTTGTTCCTTTTTTTGACATGTTGTTGTACTCTTATGTATTATTAATGTTCTCCTACTGCTTTTGCACTGAACTGGTTCTCTGGGAGCCAGCACGAGGGTGTATACTGCAGGGGAGAAGCTAACTTTCTTTGTATTAACTTGGTGTCGGCCTCCTAGTGGCAGAAGCATACACCCATGGTCTGTGTCCCCCAATGATTGGCTCGGAGAAAAGGATTTTACGGTGAGTACACAAAAATACCCAGTTTTTAACCACTAAAGTATACATAAAAAACCTTACAAGTTTGCTATCACCATAATTGTACTGACCTGAAGAATCATGTTGAACAGCAACAAAACAAAATCCAATGATGGAATTCCTCTTTAAGAAGCCGGTTTGTAGTTGCCATCGTTCCCATTAGATCAGTTTTAGGAGGACGTCCATTATCACATTGGCAAGTTAATGGGAGCCGCTCTGCTCACTTCTGCTGTGTTTTTGGTTTTTGTAGATGCTTCTCATCAATCAAAGAAATTTTTTTTTGTTTTGTTTTTTTAGCCCAAGACTAACCGTGGTGGTGGTGAAGAAAAGAATAAATGCCAGATTCTTTGCCAATATGGGCGGCCGGCTCCAGAATCCACCACCGGGAACAATCGTTGATAGTGAAGTCACCAGACCTGAATGGTTAGTACATATGTGCCCAGAATAAGTATGGAGGGAGGACTAGTAATGTCTGAAGTGTGGCTCCTGGGAGACCCCCACCTTACTTCAGACCCCACACTGGGAGATGTCTGGCAGTCAAGTAAATGAGGATGAGCTGCAATACCAGACACTGCCACATAAAAAGAGTAGCGCTGGTTTCTGATTTCAGACACCCCCTTTAATCCAGATCAAGGGAAAGTGGACACTAGGAGGTATTTTACTGTAAACCCCCCGACGTTTTAAATATTTCCATAGATCTCTGTTCCTATGGGCTCCTTGGTCGGGAGGCTCAAACATAGTGTGCTCAGTATCTTAAAGGGGTTGTCTATTACATGTAAAAAAAAAATTAGCCAATGGGGGGGTCTTAAATGAAAAAAAGCCCCCTACCGGACCCCTGACATTCCTCTGTGATACAGATCAATCCTCTTCCTGCTGAGACAGAATGTGATCGCTGAAGGGCATCAGTCATCACTAACTGGCTGCAGCGGTCACTTTGTGTTCCTTGCTGGAAGAAGTGCGGAGACTCTCAGGGATGGGAGGACACAGGCAGCGTTACAAAGAAGTGGTGGGGCTCTTGTATCTTTTTGAACTTTAAGACACCTTTGGGCCCAATCTTAATATAACATATACTGGACATCCCCTTTAATAAAGTGACCAGCAGCGATCTGACCGATGCTCTCAGCAATTAATCCATACTTCTTCTGTAAAGTCTCCGGAACAGAACTTGCTCAGAGGAGGCATGGACTTTAGGGCAACCACAAAAAGCTTAGCCAAATCCATTGTTCACGGACTTTCCTGAGTTTCCATAGTTGTCAGGTTAAACTGAAAGAAATGGAGTACAAGTCAGTATGTATGGAAGCTAGGAGCATGTTCACACGGGCCATCAATACAGAACAAAGACAGAAAATATCCTGCTGTAAGTAGAAGCAATCGTGCATATGGATAACACTGGGTATTTAATAAACACTGATTTTATAAAAGAAAAGTGAAAGCCATCCCAGCAACGTCAGTGTGCCCGAGTTCGGGATGGTGTTGACGAAGCACCCGATGTTCTCTATATCCACTACGCCTTTTACTTACAGAAGGTATTTATTGTGTTTGTTTTGGGACTTAGAGTTGCCAGGTTGCTCTCGATAGATTAGTGATGGCTGACACCATCGTCTATAAACCATTAACGCCCGTGTTGTCTGCTTCCGCCAAGGTATGGCTTCTTCATCATCAGCCAGTCTGTGAGACAAGGGACCGTCTCCCCCACACATTACAACGTGGTGTACGACACCGGAGGCCTGAAGCCCGACCACATGCAGCGCCTGACCTACAAGCTCTGCCACCAGTACTATAACTGGCCTGTACGTAGTTACTGGGAGATTACTGGAGAAGGGACTTCAGGAGTCCTGCCTGTTCACTGTTTTTTTTTTTCCTCTTAGGGTGTCATCAGAGTTCCAGCACCGTGTCAGTACGCCCACAAGCTGGCCTTCCTGGTCGGGCAAAGCATCCACAGAGAGCCCCACAATTCTCTGTCCAGTCTCCTGTACTACCTGTAGAAATTGTGCAGGGCTGGGGATTGTTCAAGTGTCTGGTTTGAATTTAAGTTTTTACTACCTGTAGAAATTGTGCAGGGCTGAGGATTGTTCAAGTGTCTGGTTTGAATTGAAGTTTTTGAAAAAATTGGCAGAGTTGGAAAAGCCAAAAGTAGCAGCAACCAAATTGTAGCTGTCATATATATTTATTTTCTTTACTTTTATTTTATTAATTGGAAATTATATTGGTTAATGTTGACAAAAGGTTTAATAAAATAGTTATGTTCTGGCTTCTCAATCATCCGATGTTTATTAGACTTGAGATTTTTCTGCTAATTTTGCAGAGGAGCTAGGTTGTTCCAATAAAATCTTCCATCTTTCAGCCAAAGAGAAATCATCCATCCTTCGGTATCGGAAGAGCCAGGGTGCACAATACTTGCCTTTTTGTAAGAGCAAAGTGGCTTCTTTAGAGCTGAACCAACATTTCTAGGCATCCATTCAAAATCAGACTTTCTCCTTCGCCTCATTGGGGGACACAGCCCGTGGGTGTATGCTGCTGCCAGTAGGAGGCTGACACTAAGTGATACACAGAAAGTTCGCTCCTCCCCTGCAGTATACACCCTCCTGCTGGCTCTCAGCTCCTCCCCTGCAGTATACACCCTCCTGCTGGCTCTCAGCTCCTCCCCTGCAGTATACACCCTCCTGCTGGCTCTCCGCTCCTCCCCTGCAGTATACACCCTCCTGCTGGCTCTCAGCTCCTCCCCTGCAGTATACACCCTCCTGCTGGCTCTCGGCTCCTCCCCTGCAGTATACACCCTCCTGCTGGCTCTCAGCTCCTCCCCTGCAGTATACACCCTCCTGCTGGCTCTCAGCTCCTCCCCTGCAGTATACACCCTCCTGCTGGCTCTCAGCTCCTCCCCTGCAGTATACACCCTCCTGCTGGCTCTCAGCTCCTCCCCTGCAGTATACACCCTCCTGCTGGCTCCCAGCTAACCAGTTCTTGCTTAGTGTCCGTAGGAGGCACATGGGTCTGGTTCAGACCCTAACGTTTTTATTTTATTTTTTACTTTTCTGTACATTTTTATTTTTTAAAGGGCCACTGTCGCCCCCCTCCAGCCGTTATAAACTAAAAGAGCCACCTTGTGCAGCAGTAATGCTGCAGTCTAACAAGGTGGCTCTTTTAGTTTATGATTCAGTTATTCCCTCAATAAAGCGTTTTAAAGTTTGTACAAAATAACCTGTCCTCAGACCTGGAGGCGGTCCGAAGCTTCCTCGGTGAATCTCCCAACGGCCGTCACTCATCTCTTCTGGGGATGTGGTCGCCGCCCCCTGCGCGCTGTTTCTTCTTAAATCCGGCGCCTGCGCTGTGCGTGCCTGCCTGGGGCAGGCGCAGTCTTCATTGTCCGTCATAGGTCAGATGCAGGGTGCCTGACTGCGCCTGTGCGGGCAGTGCGGCCACCCTGTTGCTGAATCCCTGCCCCGCACAGTGTTATTCATAATGCACAGTGCGGGGCTGGGGATCCTGGGCATGCGCACTGCGCTGTTCAGACGCTCCCCCAGCTCAGACGCTCCCCCAGCTCCCCCGCCTTCCAGCGTTATTTGCGGCTGCTTCATTCCAAACGCTGGCAAGGAAACCTGTATATTACGGCACCGCTGGAAGGCGGGGGAGCGTCTGAACAGCGCAGTGCGCATGCCCAGGAACCCCAGCCCCGCACTGTGCATAATGAATAACACAGTGCGGGGCGGGGATTCAGCAACAGGGTGGCCGCACTGCCCGCACAGGCGCAGTCAGGCACCCTGCATCTGAGCGATGAAGGACAATGAAGACTGCGCCTGCCCCAGGCACGCACAGCACAGGCGCCGGATTTAAGAAGAAACAGCGCTCGGGGCGGCGACCACATCCCCAGAAGAGATGAGTGACGGCCGTTGGGAGATTCACCGAGGAAGCTTCGGACCGCCTCCAGGTCTGAGGACAGGTTATTTTGTACAAACTTTAAAACGCTTTATTGAGGGAATAACTGAATCATAAACTAAAAGAGCCACCTTGTTAGACTGCAGCATTACTGCTGCACAAGGTGGCTCTTTTAGTTTATAACGGCTGGAGGGGGGCGACAGTGGCCCTTTAAGTAACAGAGTGAAGGGGGCGACGGATCCTTTCAAGGTTCCGATCTCCCCCAAATCATCAGGTGAGCACGGCGAGTATACCTACCCGTACCCTCTCCTGTGACGTGGAGAGCCATGCCTGAGCTCACTTCAGGGGCGACGGTTCCTTCACAGTCCCGATCTTCCGACACCAGCAGCAGTCGACCACATGGAGTGTCGCCTCCATGTATCCTCTCCTGGAGCCAGGCCTAATGCCAGACAACTGGCGCTGTCCACCCGGGGACTGAACTCTGTGGATGTACAGAGGCCCCCCTCTATGGCGTCCAAGCAGCCACCACTGTTAAAGCGGATGGTACAAGGAGGCGGACGGTTCCTCTCCACCTCCCTAACAAAGGGATGATGGATTAAAGTTTACCCCTCTATCCCTGCACCGTCCACGCTGCAATACCCGACCTGCAGTCATCTGCGGCGGCTCCATGCCGGGATCCTGTGGATCCTGTCAGCGGTGGGCCTCTGCAGCGGGATATTCACATGCTCACAGGCAGTCTCAGGTTTCCCTGTGGCCCACCTCCCTGAGGCAACGTTCCAGCCGGCTGCAAAAATTTAACCCCCCGGCTTCGGCCGTTGTGTAGGCCGCACCCCGGAAGCGCACTATGGTGCCCTAAGGTGGCTCTGCCCGCTTTTCTGGCATTTCTCGCCTGACACGGAAGCGCTCAGTTTTCTCGGCCACTACAACGTCCGTCACTTCAACCGCTGGTTTCGCTCCCGCCGGCTGCAGAAATTTAGGCCCCGGCTTGGGCCCTATTCATGAAAGTCTCGAGGCTCCGCCCTCGTGCCTGTGGCTCTGCCCCCGAATCGGTGCTTCTCGCTCTCTGCGAGATTTTATCACCTCTGCAACTCCCGGTGGCCATCTTGGTCCACCCGGCCGGCTCACACAGGGGCGACGACTTTGCATTAAAGGGGCACAATGACTCTGCAACATGGTATGACCAGTGTTCCCTGGTCTTAAAGGCACAAGACCAGTGTTCCCTGGTCTTAAAGGCACATGACCAGTATTACCTGGTCCTAAAAGCGCATGTCCAGTATTCCCTGGTCTTAGAGGCACAAGACCAGTGTTCCCTGGTCTTAAAGGCACATGACCAGTGTTCCCTGGTCTTAGAGGCACACGACCAGTATTCCCTGGTCTTAAAGGCGCATGACCAATCCGAAGCTGGTCACCCTAAATGAGCTCAGGAGCCCTCCGTAGCTGATCCCATTTTATCCCAGAGTACCTAGTTCCCTCAGTGGACTTTGTCACTGCCGCAACCCATTGCTTCTCTGACCAACAGATTGAATCCCTCCTTGATCCCTCTGTGGCTCGGAGTGATCGCAGGACTGATATACATGGTCCCTCCTACATGGGAGCCGTCGGCTAGCAGGGGCCGCAAGTATTCTGGGAAACGGAAGTTTTCATTTCATGATCTCCCCAAGGATTTGCTCAAAACAAGACTCTGAATATGGATCGGATATTGCCTTGGACCTGGACTTGCCAGAGCTTCAGTAAAGGATGAACTCGCCTGTTACGTGTTACGGAACCTGTTGTGAATTCCGCTCTTGGGCTCCCTCCGGTGGTTATAAGTAGCATTTTTGTGAGTTCTGCTCTTGGGCTCCCTCCTGTGGTTTTGAGTGGTATGGCTGCTTCTTGGATTTAGCATCAGCAGCTGTTCTCACTGATCGTCTTTCTGGCTCGGCTATATTAGTCTGGCCTTTTCCCTAATTCAATGCCAGTTGTCAATTGTTGAGCTTGGAGTCATGGCTCTCTGAGGATTCCCCTGTCACTCTGACCATTTCAGCAAAGCTAAGTCCTTGCTTGTCTTTTTGCAGTTCACTTGTTGTGGACTTTGTTGTTTAGCACTTTCTATGTTTTGCTCATTTGTCCAGCTTATCAGTATGTATCTAGTCAGCTAAGCTGGAAGCTCTGGGCGGCAGAGTTTGCCCTCCACACCTTTATTCAGGTGTGGAGATTTTTGCATTTCTCTGCGGTGGACTTTTTCTAGTTTTTATTACTGACCGCACAGTGTTCTGTCCTGTACTAATTCTTTCTAGCTAGTAGTGGCCTCCATTGCTAAATCTTGTTTCATACTACGTATGTCATTTCCTTCTCCTCTCACAGTCATTATTTGTGGGGGGCTGTCCTATCCTTTGGGGATTTTCTCTGAGGCAAAATAGCTTTCCTGCTTCTACCTTTAGGGGTAGCTAGATCTCCGGCTGTGACGAGGTGTCCAGGGAGTGACAGGAACATCCCACGGCTACTGCTAGTGTCTGTTAAGATCAGGAACTGCGGTCAGTATAGTTACCACCTGCTCAGAGCTAGTCGCATGTCGCTCCTTAATCACCAGACCATAACAGTACAACTGGCCAAAAATGAGCTGAATGCATCTCAAAAGAAGGAAAAGAAAAAGAGTTCTGAGACATTTTTTTTTCTTTAGTCTGTTTTGTCTTTTTCCTTCATCTTAATCTCTGGGTGATTCAGGATTTGGATGCGGGCATGGATGTTCAGGGGTTGTTTTCTCGTGTGGATCAGCTTGCTGCAAGAGTACAGAGTATTCAAGATTATGTTGTTCAGACTCCGGCCTTAGAGCCTAGAATTCCTACTCCAGATTTGTTTTACGGGGATAGATCTAAGTTTTTGAACTTTAAAAATAACCGCAAATTGTTTTTTGCTCTGAAACCCCGTTCCTCTGGTGACCCCACTCAGCAAGTTAAAATAGTTATTTCTCTGCTGTGTGGTGACCCTCAGGACTGGGCATTCTCCCTTGAGTCAGGGGATCCGGCATTGCTTAATGTAGATGCATTTTTTCAATCGCTTGGATTATTGTATGACGAACCTAACTCTGTAGAGCATGCTGAGAAAACACTGTTGGCCCTGTGTCAGGGTCAGGAAGCGGCAGAATTATACTGCCAGAAATTTAGAAAATGGTCTGTGCTCACTAAATGGAATGAGGACGCTCTGGCAGCAATTTTCAGAAAGGGTCTTTCTGAAGCCCTTAAAGATGTTATGGTGGGGTTCCCCACGCCTGTTGGTCTGAGCGAATCTATCTCTCTAGCCATTCAGATCGATCGGTGCCTGCGTGAGCGCAAAGTGGTGCACCATATGGCAGCATCCTCTGAACAGAGTCCTGAGCCTATGCAATAGGATTCTGACTAGAGCGGAACAGAGGGGATACAGACGTCAGAATGGGCTGTGTTTTTACTGTGGGGATTCTGCTCATGCTATCTCTGATTGCACTAAGCGTATTAAGAGGGTCGCTAGATCTGTTACCATTAGTACTGTACAGCCTAAGTTTCTCCTGTCTGTGACCCTGATTTGCTCATTGTCATCTTTTTCTGTCATGGCATTTGTGGATTCAGGCGCTGCCCTGAACTTAATGGACTTACCGTATTTTCCGGCGTATAAGACGACTGGGCGTATAAGACGACCCCCCAACTTTTCCAGTTAAAATGTAAAATCTTCTTAAAAGTCGGGGGTCTTCTTATAAACCGTGTCGTCTTATAGGGCCGGTGACTTTTGTGCCTTTTGGGGGGGGGGGGGGGGAGTGGGCCTGATGACGACGAGGGGGCGTCTCACAGGAAAGTGAGTATCCCCCATTACCTCATTGTATCGCTGCAGCGTGGGGTCTCTGCTGGGAGCGGCGACTGCTGCTCCTCATTGTGGCGCGTGGGTGCTGTGGGGCGGCGGCTCCTCTTCTTCAGTGCGGGGCCTCTGTGCTGTTGTGGGCCGGCGGCTCCTCTTCTTCAGTGTGGGGCCTCTGTGCTGCTGGGCGGCGGCTTATCTTCAGGCAGTCGGCGCTCCTCCGGTATCTCCTTAAAGCCCGGAGGCCCTGCCGGCAACTCCATCGGTGCAATGCAGTGGCCTCCGGGAACATGGCCGCTGCTCAGATTCAGATCTCGTCCCGAGATCTCGGGAGACGAGATCTGAATCTGAGCAGCGGCCATTTTCCCGGAGACAGCTCCATTGCTGCTATGCAGTGGCCTCCGGGAAAATGGCCGCTGGGGGCGGCGCATGCTCAGATTCAGATCTCTGAATCTAAGCAGCGGCCATGTTCCCGGAGGCCACTGCATTGCACCGATGGAGTTGCCGGCAGGGCCTCCGGGCTTTAAGGAGATACCGGAGGAGCCCCGACTGCCTGAAGATAAGCCGCCGCCGCTGCCCAGCAGCACAGAGGCCCCACACTGAAGAAGAGGAGCCGCCGGCCCACAGCACAGCCACCGCCGCTCCCAGCAGAGACCCCACGCTGCAGTGATACATGTCATGATCTCCATGGCCAGAGAACATAGCATAAGCCTATATAGGAACAAGCTCTTGGAAGATGGGAACTGTACTGACCATGAATTAAACCTACCGCACAACTAGAAGTAGCCAGGTAGCATGTCCTACTTTTTATCCCTATATGCCCAGCGCCGGCCGGAGAACTAAATAATGCTAGCAGAGGGAAATATAAGACCTGGCTCACCTCTAGAGAAATGCCCGTAAAGGAGACAGAGGCCCCCCACATATATTGGCGGTGATTTTAGATGAAATAACAAACGCAGCAGGAAAATAGTTTTAGCAAATTTGAGGTCCGCTTTCTAGATAGCAGAAGACAGAAAGAACACTTTCATGGTCAGCAGAAAACCCTAACAAAACACCATCCAGAAATTACTTTAGGACTCTGGCATTAACTCATAATACCAGAGTGGCAATTCCTGATCACAAGAGCTTTCCAGACACAGTAACGAAACTGCAGCTGTGAACTGGAACCAAAAAGCAAAAACAAACATGGACGAAAGTCCAACTTATCTAGTTGATGTCTGGGAGCAGGAACAAGCACAGAGAGGCTTCTGATAACATTGATGACCGGCAAGCAACTAACAGAGAAGCCAGGTTATATAGCGACACCCAGATCTGATGAGAACAGGTGAACAGGGAAGATGATGACACAAGTTCAATTCCACCAGTAGCCACCGGGGGAGCCCAGAATCCAAATTCACAACAGTACCCCCCCCTCAAGGAGGGGGCACCGAACCCTCACCAGAACCACCAGGGCGATCAGGATGGGCCCTATGAAAGGCACGAACCAGATCGGAGGCATGAACATCAGATGCAGTGACCCAAGAATTATCCTCCTGGCCGTATCCCTTCCACTTGACCAGATACTGGAGTCTCCGTCTGGAAACACGGGAGTCTAGGATTTTCTCCACAACGTACTCCAACTCACCCTCAACCAACACCGGAGCAGGAGGCTCAACGGAAGGCACAACCGGTACCTCATACCTGCGCAATAACGACCGATGAAAAACGTTATGAATAGAAAAGGATGCAGGGAGGTCTAAACGGAAGGAAACAGGGTTAAGAATCTCCAATATTTTATACGGACCGATGAACCGAGGCTTAAACTTAGGAGAAGAGACCCTCATAGGGACAAAACGAGAAGACAACCACACCAAATCTCCAACACAAAGCCGAGGACCAACACGACGGTGACGGTTGGCAAAAAGCTGAGTCTTCTCCTGGGACAACTTCAAATTGTCCATCACCTGCCCCCAGATATGATGCAATCTCTCCACCACCGCATCCACTCCAGGACAATCCGAGGATTCCACCTGACCGGAGGAAAATCGAGGATGGAACCCCGAATTACAGAAAAACGGGGACACCAAGGTGGCAGAGCTGGCCCGATTATTGAGGGCGAACTCCGCCAATGGCAAAAAAGCAACCCAATCATCCTGGTCAGCAGACACAAAACACCTCAGATATGTCTCCAGGGTCTGATTAGTCCGCTCGGTCTGGCCATTAGTCTGAGGGTGAAAAGCAGACGAAAAAGATAAATCTATGCCCATCTTAGCACAGAATGCCCGCCAAAATCTAGACACAAATTGGGTTCCTCTGTCAGAAACGATATTCTCAGGAATACCATGCAAACGAACAACATTTTGAAAAAACAGGGGAACCAACTCGGAAGAAGAAGGCAACTTGGGCAGGGGAACCAAATGGACCATCTTAGAAAAACGGTCACACACCACCCAGATGACAGACATCTTCTGAGAAACAGGCAGATCTGAAATAAAATCCATCGAGATGTGCGTCCAAGGCCTCTTAGGAATAGGCAAGGGCAACAATAATCCACTAGCCCGAGAACAACAAGGCTTGGCCCGAGCACAAACGTCACAAGACTGCACAAAGCCTCGCACATCTCGTGACAGGGAAGGCCACCAGAAGGATCTTGCCACCAAATCCCTGGTACCAAAAATTCCAGGATGACCTGCCAATGCAGAAGAATGCACCTCAGAGATGACTCTACTGGTCCAATCATCAGGAACAAACAGTCTATCAGGCGGACAACGATCCGGTCTATCCGCCTGAAACTCCTGCAAGGCCCGCCGCAGGTCTGGAGAAACGGCTGACAATATAACTCCATCCCTAAGGATACCTGTGGGCTCAGAGTTGCCAGGTGAGTCAGGCTCAAAACTCCTAGAAAGGGCATCCGCCTTAACATTCTTAGAACCCGGTAGGTATGACACCACAAAATTAAACCGAGAAAAAAATAATGACCAGCGCGCCTGTCTAGGATTCAGGCGCCTGGCGGTCTCAAGATAAATCAAATTTTTGTGGTCAGTCAATACCACCACCTGATGTCTGGCCCCCTCAAGCCAATGGCGCCACTCCTCAAACGCCCACTTCATGGCCAAAAGCTCTCGATTCCCAACATCATAATTCCGCTCAGCGGGCGAAAATTTACGGGAAAAGAAGGCACAAGGCCTCATCACGGAGCAGTCAGAACTTTTCTGCGACAACACTGCCCCAGCTCCGATCTCAGAAGCGTCGACCTCAACCTGAAAAGGAAGAGCCACATCAGGCTGACGCAACACAGGGGCAGAAGAAAAACGGCGCTTAAGCTCCCGAAAGGCCTCCACAGCATCAGGGGACCAATTAGCAACATCAGCACCCTGTCTAGTCAAATCGGTCAATGGCTTAACGACATCCGAAAAACCAGCAATAAATCGACGATAAAAGTTGGCAAAGCCCAAAAATTTCTGAAGACTTTTAAGAGAAGAGGGCTGCGTCCAATCACAAATAGCTTGAACCTTGACAGGATCCATCTCAATGGAAGAGGGAGAAAAAATATATCCCAAAAAGGAAATTCTCTGAACCCCAAAAACGCACTTAGAACCCTTCACACACAAAGAATTAGACCGCAAAACCTGAAAAACCCTCCTGACTTGCTGGACATGAGAGTCCCAGTCATCCGAAAAAATCAGAATATCATCCAGATACACTATCATAAATTTATCCAAAAAATCGCGGAAAATATCATGCATAAAGGACTGGAAGACTGAAGGGGCATTAGAAAGACCAAAAGGCATCACCAAATACTCAAAGTGGCCCTCGGGCGTATTAAATGCGGTTTTCCACTCATCCCCCTGCCTGATCCGCACCAAATTATACGCCCCACGGAGATCAATCTTAGAGAACCACTTGGCCCCCTTTATGCGAGCAAACAAATCAGTCAGCAACGGCAATGGGTATTGATATTTAACCGTGATTTTATTCAAAAGCCGATAATCAATACATGGTCTCAAAGAGCCGTCTTTTTTTGACACAAAGAAAAAACCGGCTCCTAAGGGAGATGACGATGGACGAATATGTCCCTTTTCCAAGGACTCCTTTATATATTCTCGCATAGCAGCATGTTCAGGCACAGACAGATTAAATAAACGACCCTTTGGGTATTTACTACCTGGGATTAAATCTATAGCACAATCGCACTCGCGGTGAGGAGGTAGTGAACCCAGCTTGGGTTCTTCAAAGACGTCACGATAATCAGACAGGAACTCAGGGATTTCAGAGGGAATAGATGATGAAATGGAAACCAAAGGTACGTCCCCATGAGTCCCCTTACATCCCCAGCTCAACACAGACATAGCTCTCCAGTCAAGGACTGGGTTGTGAGACTGCAGCCATGGCAATCCTAGCACCAAATCATCATGTAGATTATACAGCACCAGAAAACGAATAATCTCCTGGTGATCCGGATTAATACGCATAGTTACTTGTGTCCAGTATTGTGGTTTATTATTAGCCAATGGGGTGGAGTCAATCCCCTTCAGAGGAATAAGAGTCTCCAAAGGCTCTAAATCATACCCACAACGATTGGCAAAGGACCAATCCATAAGACTCAAAGCGGCGCCAGAGTCGATATAGGCGTCCGTGGTAATAGATGACAAAGAGCAAATCAGGGTCACAGACAAAATAAATTTAGACTGTAAAGTGCCAATGGAAACAGATTTATCAAGCTTTTTAGTACGCTTAGAGCATGCTGATATAACATGAGTAGAATCCCCACAATAGAAACACAACCCATTTTTCCGTCTAAAATTCTGCCGCTCGCTTCTGGACAGAATTCTATCACACTGCATACTTTCTGGCGTCTTCTCAGTGGACACCGCCAGATGGTGCACTGGTTTGCGCTCCCGCAGACGCCTATCGATCTGAATAGCCATTGTCATGGACTCATTCAGACCCGCAGGCACAGGGAACCCCACCATAACATCCTTAATGGCATCAGAGAGACCCTCTCTGAAAGTAGCCGCCAGGGCACACTCATTCCACTGAGTAAGCACAGACCATTTACGGAATCTTTGGCAGTAAATTTCAGCTTCATCTTGCCCCTGAGATAGGGACATCAAAGTTTTTTCTGCCTGAAGTTCCAAATGAGGTTCCTCATAAAGCAACCCCAAGGCCAGAAAAAACGCATCCACATTGCGCAACGCAGGATCCCCTGGTGCCAATGAAAAAGCCCAGTCTTGAGGGTCGCCCCGGAGCAAGGAAATCACAATCCCAACCTGCTGTGCAGGGTCTCCGGCAGAACGAGATTTCAGGGACAAAAATAACTTGCAATTATTTCTAAAATTCTGAAAACCAGATCTATTCCCCGAGAAAAATTCCGGCAAAGGAATTCTCGGCTCAGATACCGGAGCATGAACAATAAAATCTTGCAAATTTTGTACTTTCGTGGTGAGATTATTCAAACCTGCAGTTACACTCTGAAGATCCATTATAAACAGGTGAACACAGAGCCATTCAAAGATTAGAAGGAGAGAGAAAAAAAAAGAAAGACTGCAGCATAGACAGACTGGCAAGTGATCCAATTAAGAGCACACTCAAACTAGAGGAAAAAAAAAAAAAAAAATCTCAGCAGACTTCTTATTTCTCTCCTTTCTCAGCCAAGGATTTTAACCCTTTAGTGGGCCGGTCAAACTGTCATGATCTCCATGGCCAGAGAACATAGCATAAGCCTATATAGGAACAAGCTCTTGGAAGATGGGAACTGTACTGACCATGAACTAAACCTACCGCACAACTAGAAGTAGCCAGGTAGCATGTCCTACTTTTTATCCCTATATGCCCAGCGCCGGCCGGAGAACTAAATAATGCTAGCAGAGGGAAATATAAGACCTGGCTCACCTCTAGAGAAATGCCCGGAAAGGAGACAGAGGCCCCCCACATATATTGGCGGTGATTTTAGATGAAATAACAAACGCAGCAGGAAAATAGTTTTAGCAAATTTGAGGTCCGCTTTCTAGATAGCAGAAGACAGAAAGAACACTTTCATGGTCAGCAGAAAACCCTAACAAAACACCATCCAGAAATTACTTTAGGACTCTGGCATTAACTCATAATACCAGAGTGGCAATTCCTGATCACAAGAGCTTTCCAGACACAGTAACGAAACTGCAGCTGTGAACTGGAACCAAAAAGCAAAAACAAACATGGACGAAAGTCCAACTTATCTAGTTGATGTCTGGGAGCAGGAACAAGCACAGAGAGGCTTCTGATAACATTGATGACCGGCAAGCAACTAACAGAGAAGCCAGGTTATATAGCGACACCCAGATCTGATGAGAACAGGTGAACAGGGAAGATGATGACACAAGTTCAATTCCACCAGTAGCCACCGGGGGAGCCCAGAATCCAAATTCACAACAGATACAATGAGGTAATGGGGGATACTCACTTTCCTGTGAGACGCCCCCTCGTCGTCATCAGGCCCACTCCCCCCCCACCCACCATATACACCCGGCAAGGCGATACCCGGCGTATAAGACGACCCCCGACTTTTAAGAAGATTTTCAGGGGTTAAAAAGTCGTCTTATACGCCGGAAAATACGGTAGAATTCGCTAGGCGCTGTGGTTTTTCTTTGCAGCCTTTGCAGAGTCCCATACCCTTAAGGGGGATTGATGCTACACCGTTGGCCAAGAATAAACCTCAGTATTGGACTCAGCTGACTATGTGCATGGCTCCAGCACATCAGGAAGATTGCCGTTTTCTGGTGTTGCATAATTTACATGATGTTGTTGTACTGGGTTTTCCATGGTTACAAGTACACAATCCAGTGCTGGATTGGAAATCGATGTCTGTGACTAGTTGGGGTTGTCAAGGGGTACATAGTGACGTTCCTTTAATGTCAATTTCCTCTTCCCCCTCTTCTGATGTTCCTGAATTTTTGTCAGATTTCCAGGATGTATTTGATGAACCCAAGTCCAGGTCCCTTCCTCCACATAGGGACTGTGATTGTGCTATTGACTTGATTCCTGGCTGTAAGTTCCCTAAGGGCCGACTTTTCAACCTGTCTGTGCCTGAACATACCGCCATGCGGAGCTATGTAAAGGAGTCTTTAGAGAAGGGGCATATTCGGCCGTCTTCGTCACCATTGGGAGCGGGATTCTTTTTTGTTGCCAAGAAGGATGGCTCCTTGAGACCCTGTATTGATTATCGCCTTCTTAATAAGATCACGGTCAAATTCCAATACCCTTTACCTTTGCTCTCTGATTTGTTTGCTCGGATTAAGGGGGCTAGTTGGTTTACCAAGATTGACCTAAGAGGGGCATATAATCTTGTTCGTATTAAACAGGGTGACGAATGGAAAACGGCATTTAATACGCCCGAAGGCCATTTTGAATACCTGGTGATGCCTTTCGGGCTTTCTAATGCTCCTTCTGTATTTCAGTCCTTTATGCATGATATTTTCCGCAATTATCTTATCTTGACAAATTCTTGATTGTGTATTTGGATGATATTTTGATTTTTTCCAATGATTGGGAGTCTCATGTGAAGCAGGTCAGGATGGTATTCCAGATCCTTAGAGCATTATCACGATTTGTGAAGGGGTCTAAGTGCCTATTTGGAGTTCAGAAGGTCTCTTTTTTGGGGTTTATTTTTTCTCCTTCGTCTATAGAAATGGATCCTGTTAAGGTCCAAGTCATTCATGACTGGATTCAACCCACATCTGTGAAGAGCCTTCAGAAATTTTTGGGCTTTGCTAATTTTTATCGCCGTTTCATTGCCAACTTCTCTAGTGTGGTTAAACCCCTGACCGATTTGACGAAGAAAGGCGCTGATGTGACTAATTGGTCCTCTGAGGCTGTTGAGGCCTTTCAGGAGCTTAAACGCCGATTTACTTCTGCCCCTGTCTTGCGTCAGCCGGATGTTTCTCTTCCTTTTCAGGTTGAGGTTGACGCTTCTGAGATTGGGGCAGGGGCCGTTTTGTCACAGAGGAATTCTGATGGTTCCTTGATGAAGCCATGTGCCTTCTTTTCCCGAAAGTTTTCGCCTGCGGAACGCAATCATGATGTCGGCAATCGGGAGTTGTTGGCTATGAAGTGGTCATTTGAGGAGTGGCGACATTGGCTTGAGGGAGCCAAGCACCGCATTGTGGTCTTGACCGATCATAATAATCTGATTTACCTCGAGTCGGCCAAGCGGCTGAACCCTAGACAGGCTCGGTGGTCCCTGTTTTTCTCCCGTTTTGATTTTGTAGTCTCATATCTTCCAGGATCTAAGAATGTTAAAGCGGATGCCCTCTCTAGGAGTTTTTTGCCTGATTCTCCTAGAGTCCTTGAGCCGGTTGGCATTCTTAGGGAAGGGGTGATTCTGTCTGCCATCTCCCCTGATTTGCGGCAGGCGCTTCAGGAATTTCAGGTTGATAAACCTGACCGCTGTCCTGTGGGGAAGCTGTTTGTTCCTGATAGATGGACAAGTAAGGTAATTTCTGAGGTCCATTGTTCTGTGTTGGCCGGTCATCCTGGGATTTTTGGTACCAGAGATTTGGTTGCTAGGTCCTTTTGGTGGCCTTCCTTGTCGCGGGATGTGCGTTCTTTTGTGCAGTCCTGTGGGAATTGTGCCCGGGCTAAGCCTTGCTGTTCCCGCGCTAGTGGGTTGCTTTTGCCTTTGCCTGTCCCGGAGAGGCCTTGGACGCATATTTCCATGGATTTTATTTCGGATCTACCTGTGTCCCAGAGGATGTCTGTTATCTGGGTGGTTTGTGACCGGTTTTCTAAAATGGTCCATTTGGTACCTTTGCCTAAATTGCCTTCCTCCTCTGATTTGGTTCCATTATTTTTTCAGCATGTGGTTCGTTTGCATGGCATTCCAGAGAATATTGTGTCTGACAGAGGTTCCCAGTTTGTTTCCAGGTTTTGGCGGGCCTTTTGTGCTAAGATGGGCATTAATTTGTCTTTTTCTTCGGCGTTCCATCCTCAGACAAATGGCCAAACTAAGCGAACTAACCAAACCTTGGAAACCTATTTGAGATGCTTTGTGTCTGCTGATCAGGATGATTGGGTGGCTTTCTTGCCGTTGGCCGAGTTTGCCCTCAATAATCGGGCCAGTTCGGCTACTTTGGTTTCGCCTTTCTTTTGTAATTTTGGTTTCCATCCTCGTTTTTCTTCAGGGCAGGTTGAGCCTTCTGATTGTCCTGTTGTGGATTCTGTGATGGACAGGTTGCAGCAGATTTGGACTCATGTGGTAGACAATTTGACGTTGTCTCAGGAAAAGGCTCAGCGTTTTGCTAACCGCCGTCGCTGTGTTGGTCCCCGGCTTCGGGTGGGGGATTTAGTCTGGTTATCTTCTCGTCATGTTCCTATGAAGGTTTCCTCCCCTAAGTTCAAGCCTCGGTTTATTGGTCCTTATAAGATTTCTGAGATTATCAATCCGGTGTCTTTTCGTTTAGCCCTTCCAGCCTCTTTTGCCATCCACAATGTTTTCCATAGATCTTTGGTGCGGAGATATGTGGTACCCGTTGATCCTCCTGCCCCGGTGTTGGTTGAGGGGGAGTTGGAATATGTGGTTGAGAAAATTTTGGATTCTCGTTTTTCGAGGCGGAGGCTTCAGTATCTTGTCAAGTGGAAGGGTTATGGCCAGGAGGATAATTCTTGGGTTGTTGCCTCCGATGTCCATGCCGCCGATTTGGTTCGTGCTTTTCACTTGGCTCGTCCTGATCGACCCGGGGGCTCTGGTGTGGGTTCGGTGTTCCCTCCTTAAGGGGGTGGTACTGCTGTGAATTCCGCTCTTGGGCTCCCTCCGGTGGTTGTAAGTAGCACTTTTGTGAATTCTGCTCTTGGGCTCCCTCCGGTGGTTTTAAGTGGTACTGCTGCTCCTTGGATTTAGCAGTCAGCAGCTGCTTCCACTGATTGTTTTTCTGGCTCGGCTATTTAACCTGGTTCTATCCTTCAGCCTGTGCCACTTGTCAATGGTTCCTGCTTGGATTCACATCTCTGCTTGGATTTCCCTGATATTCTGACCTGTTCAGCAAAGATAAGTTCTTGCTTTGTTCTTTTGCAGTTCACTTGTTGTGGACTTAATCGTTCTGCACTTTCTATGTTTTTTCTTGTCCAGCTTGTCAGTATGGATTTATTCAAGTAAGCTGGAAGCTCTGGGAAGCAGATTTACCCTCCACACCTTTAGTCAGGTGTGGAGATTTTTGTAAACTCTGTTATGGATTTTTCTAGTTTTTAATACTGACCGCACAGTATTCCGTCCTGTTCTATCTAGCTAGACTGGCCTCCTTTGCTACATCCTGGTTTCATTCTGCGTATGTCATTTCCCTTTCCACTCACAGTCAATATTTGTGGGGGGCTGCTTATCCTTTGGGAATTTTCTCTGAGGCAAGATAGCTTTCCTGTTTCTGTCTCTAGGGGTAGTTAGTCCTCCGGCTGTGACGAGGTGTCTAGGGAGTGACAGGAACATCCCACGGCTACTTCTAGTGTTGTGTTAAGCTCAGGAACTGCGGTCAGTACAGGTACCACCTCCTCCAGAGCACGTCCCATGTTGCTCCTAAACCACCAGTTCATAACAGGCTTCTAATACTGGACCACGCTGGTATCTGAGCTCTGCACTACCGAACGCTCTGTCACATGGTAGCAAGAGCATCTGAACCTGAGGTACTGAACTGCTGTGAATCAGACATGAAGAGATTTTTTCTTTGCAATTCAGGTCCTTCCACAACATCTGTAAAGGAACAAGTTTTTGTTCTCATTTTTTCCCGTATAGACGTGTTCTTCAGATTATTGTCTTGCTCCTCAATAACACTTCATGTTCACTTATGGCCAGAAGACTAGATGTTTTCCCGAACACTGTTCATGGTTCCTCCGATACCAGCTATCCATCCACGTGGTGAGACAGCAGAGCCCCCTTTCATGTCTGACTGTTGTATGAGGGTCTCACAGGACGCCGTGCATCATCATCATTGCCTGATGATAATTGGCTTATCCTAGGGCAGCACGATCTGTAAAAACTGCCCTGCCACCATTGCCATAAACTTCAGAAATGACATTCTGTACCGAAGCTAAATACCAATACCATAAAACATACTGTCCTACGCTTAATACTACCATAGTGTAAGGTGCCTGGGGCGAGCTGCTGCTTCTTCACACCTTGGCACCTCACAAATAAACAGTGTCCCAGTCCATCGATGTTGTGCAGTGCACTCACTTTCCAGCTGGAGGCCTCCACTGCATCCATGTCCTTAGGTCCAGGATCACCTGCACACATCAGAGGACACCTGGGTCATTATAAATTCAACTTTATTGGACAGGTCAGATACAAAGTCTTTATCATGCAGTATCGGGCACAGCAACCTCAGATTACCAATCCGGCCCCACAGCCATCAAGAGATCCACTACGCTTCCCTCATGTGGTTCTCCGACTGGCTCCCTCCTTATGGAAGGGATGAAGGCACACTCCTCAGTGCCTAGGTCAGGCTGTAAATAAGAATATAGCTGTCTAGATGGAGCGCTGATGACAGAGGCCACCGGAGCACAGATTTATGGGTTTAAAATCTTTAATCACTGATAAAAGATTTTAAACCGCTAAATCTGTGCTCCGGTGGCCTCTGTCATCAGCGCTCCATCTAGACCGCTATATTCTTTTTATTTGTATTGCTGCTTCCTCCTTGAGGGACCGCGGTGGGAGCTGCAGTTGACAAGCCAAATCACCCTTCACTGCTCCAGGACCTTCCACCACGTGACCGGAAGGTCATTGATCATGTGGGACGCAGTACTCGGAGTCTCCTGCACACCGGCACATCTCCGGACTTCAGTCGTCCATCATTGCCCTGCGTCTTCCGTGTTGAGGTCTGGGAGCTGTCGTTCATCTGTCGTACAGGACTAGGAATCCTTCTGAGCCATTCCACATTGTTATGCTTGTCCAGCATAACTGTCTTCGGTGAGTAGGTCTATGACCTTTCTGCATTCTTTTCCCGGCTGATACCATTCATGTGCGCTCCCCTCTCTCTTTGTTTCTAGGTCAGGCTGTAAACCCAGGACGTTACAGGAAGATCCATAGGAAAATAGGAAATTTCGTGCGACCTCATGCTGCTAGAATGACATGTACTTCACGTGGCTCCAGCCCACTGCAGCTTGAACCTGGACTTCACACAAACCTCTCACTTAGGTCACATTCACACATTCAGTATTTGGTCAGTATTTTATATCAGCTTTTGTAAGCCAAAATCAGGAGTGGAATAATCAGAGAAAAAGTATAATAGAAACATGTCACAACTGTGCCATACACAATGACTGTGAAAGTGTTTATATACATAGAGACGGGGATGAGTACCTCATACTCAGTGATGGGAAGAGTGTTCCCATATGCAGTAATTATAATAGAGTAACCCTTTAAACCAGTGTTCCCCAACTCCGGTCCTCAAAAGCCACCAACAGGTCATGTTTTCAGGATTTTCTTTATTTTACACAGGTGATACTTGCATCAGCTGAACGACCAAGAATCACATCACCTGTGTAATATAAAGAAAATCCTGAAAACATGACCTGTTGGTGGCTCTCGAGAGCCGGAGTTGGGGAACACTGCTTTGAACAGTGCCTACGAAAGAGCACACCTAATCAAATTATGTCCCCATACACACAGTGCCTGAGAGAGTGCATATAATCAAAGACTATCCTCATTCGCAGCAGCATGCCCGCTGTCTTGGGGTCATATTCGACACTGAACTTTCCTTTACTCCCTATATCCGATCACTCACTCGCTCTTGTCACCTGCATCTTAAAAACATCTCCAGAATCCGACCTTTTCTCACCTTGGAAACTGCTAAGACTCTTACTGTCGCTCTTATTCATTCTCGTCTGGACTACTGCAACTCTCTTCTGATCGGTCTCCCTCTTACCAAACTTTCTCCTCTCCAATCCATCTTGAATGCTGCAGCCAGAGTCATATTTCTGTCCAGCCGCTTCACCGATGCCTCCATCTTGTGCCAGTCATTACACTGGCTACCAATTCGCTACAGGGTCCAGTGCAAACTCATCTCTCTCACCCACAAAGCTCTCCACAGTTCTGCACCGCCTTATATCTCCTCTCTCATCTCTGTCTATCACCCTACACGTGCCCTCCGTTCTACAAATGACCTAAGATTAACATCCCCTGTAATCCGAACCTCGCACCTCCGTCTCCAAGACTTCTCTCGTGCTGCGCCAGCTCTCTGGAATGCACTTCCCCAGAGGATCAGACTGATGCCTAGCCCTGACCTATTCAAGCACGCTCTAAAAACCCATCTCTTCAAACAAGCCTACCGCATCAACTACTCAGTAAACTAACTTTGTTCCCTCCTTCCAAATATTCTGAATCCGCACCCTACTATTCATCTGTCTCCACACCCTCCATGCACACGATAACTGCACTTGATACTTGACTATTGCACTTAAACACACGGGCTGATGACCGGATCATGCAGCTTTATATGAAAATCCCTATTTATTATAATTGCCAGAAATAACAAGCACTTTTCACCTATTGTGTCCCCCCATTTCCTTGTAGATTGTAAGCTTGCGAGCAGGGACCTCACTCCTAATGTCACTGTTTAAATTATCTTAACTTGTACCGAATTTATTGTTTGTACATGTCTCTGCTTAATTGTAAAGTGCTGCGGAATATGTTGGTGCTATATAAATAAAAAGTATTATTATTATTATTCGCAGTGCCTGAGAGAGAGCATATCCAAACAGAGGCTATCCTCATACACAGTGCCTGAGAGAGAGCATATCCAAGCAGAGACTAGCCTCATACACAGTGCCTGAGAGAGAGTGCATCCAATCAGAGGCTATCCTCATACACAGTGCCTGAGAGTGAGTGCACCCAATCAGAGGCTATCCTCACAACAGTGCCTGAGAGAGAGCACATCCAATCAGAGGCTATCCTAATACACAGTGCAGGATTGAGCGCATCTAATCAGAGGCTATCCTCATTCACAGTGCCTGAGAGCGTATCAAATCAGAGGCTATCCTTATTCACAGTGCCTGAGAAAGCACACCCAATCAGAGGCTATCCTCATACACAGTGCCTGAGAGTGAGCGCACCCAATCAGAGGCTATCCTCATCATAATCTATGAGAGTGAGTGCATCTAATCAGTAGCTATCCTCATTCACAGTGCCTGAGAGAGTGAGTGACCACATCCAATCAGAGGGTACCCCTATACACAGTGCCTGAGAGTGAACGTATCTAATCAGAAGCTATCCTCATACACAGTGCCTGAGAGAGAGAGCGCACCCAATCAGAGGATATCATCATACACAGTGCCTGAGAGCAAGCGCACCCAATCAGGGGCTATCCTCATACACAATGCCTGAAGAGAGTGCATCCAATCAGAGGCTATCCTCATACACAGTGCCTGAGAGTTAGCGTATCCAATCAGAGGCTATCCTCATACACACTGCCTGAGAGTTAGCGTATCCAATCAGAGGCTACCCTCATAGACAGTGATGAGAGAGAGCGCATCCAATCAGAGGCTATCCTCATACACAGTGCCTGAGAGAGAGCGCACTCAATCAGAGGCTATCCTCATACACGGTTCCTGTAAAATAGTGCCTGACACACAAAACCCACATACACAATGCTATAGTCAAAAAAAAAAAAAACCCACACAGATATGTTAGTGCACATCAAGTTTTTGCTCACAGTTACCTCAATTTCCGGTGTTAAATATTATCGATAAAGATCAGGGCTGGGAAGATGTTATGTTTGGCAGAAATTACACTGATGTAGTCATGTACGTGCCATTCTAAGGGTATGTTTCCACGGTCAGGAAACGCTGCTTTTTTGACGCTGCGCAGAGCTGCAGCGTCAAAAAAGCCGCGTCCAGATGTTCCAGCATAGTGGAGGGGATTTTATGAAATCCCGTCTCCACTATGCGTGGAAACCCGCACGCGGCGGCCCTGCGACTCCGGACATGCTGCGCGTCTTTTCAGATCGCAGCATGTCCGTACACCTTGCGGGGACGCAGCGTCCCCGCAAGGCATATCACAGGGCCCTATGGGAGCGAGCGATCATCCCGGATGTGAAGAGTTAACACATCCGGCATGATCGCGTCCCAGAAAGGGGGCGGGGCCTAGCGCTGAGCGGCTTCGCCGCTGCGGCGATCCCGCCGGCCATCCTGAAAGTGGAGACATAGCCTAAGGTTCTTAAAAATCCCCCTCATTTCCTCACCATCATGAAAGGAAAAAATGGGTACGGCAAGAATTAAGAAATTACAACTGGTGGTCCATGACTCCACTGTCCTCCATTCAGTAGAGTCTCAACTTTCATAAGTGTTTGGAAGAATAGGACAGAAGATTTGGGAACTGTGTTTCCTCTTCCTTCTTACCTAACGTCTAAATCCCATAGCTTGAAAGAAAAATGATCAACTTGAGCCCAACATTAGCAGTAGAGTCTTCTTCTATAGCAGGGTAGGACTTGCCTAGAACCTGACTTTCAAGATCATTTTTATATTTTTAGGTCATGATAGAAAGGACTTTTCTCCGATTTTCCTCTAGACTTCAGGTTTCACAGTGATGCTGAATTGAACATATTATGATGTGATGCCTGAGACGCTCAGCTCGGACGTTGTGTACTTGACTTGACTTGACCTTAGTAATTCTGCTTCTAGTCTCGTTTATAATTTTTTTTCTGCTTCATGGTCATCATGTTGAGCGTGTATTTCACCACCTCCCAAAGTCACCAGGAGCCCCGTTATATCCTTTTTGACCACATGCTGATCAGTGACACCATTCACATCGTCATGGGACTCTTTGTCTTTGTCACCACAACATATCTAGTCGTCTTCTTCTTTCGTCCTTGAAACATTACACTGGTCAACGCAATTTTTCTGGCAAAATGTTTTAAAACATATTTTAAGTCAATTTTGGCTGCTGATTACAAATATGAACTCCGTTCTTGGCTGTCACATCAGGATTTCGAGATTTTAAATTTTTGATGAAAATTACTCCCATCTAATGTTTTATGATAAAAATACATGATTTTCGATACTACATTGTATATTTTTAATCAAGGAATAACAAAGATTACAAAGTCTATGTACAGCAAGTCAAATATACTTACAAAATTAAACTGCAAAATATAAAAACACATATATATGGCACACAGATGAATGACAAATGGCAGTTATTTGAACTTTCTTTTCTTGGCTGATCTGCGATGTACAGCTTCTGGGTTGTCTCTCATCAAGCTCCAGCTATAGTCAGCCATCATATGTGAGTCCCACCGGCCTTGATACCGTTCTTCCATTGTTTTAATGTCCTGATGAAAATGCTCCCCTTGTTCCTCGCTCACATCCCCAAGGTTTTCTGGAAAAAAGTCCAATTGGCTGTGTAAATAGTGAATCTTGATACTCATTCTACATCCAAGATTTCGCAGACTCATTAGTAGCTCTTCCACAATCTCTTCATAGTTGTCGGCTTTCTTATTCCCTAGAAAATTCTGCACCACATTACAAAATGCATTCCAAGCTCTTTCTTCTGTCTCATTCATTGATGTGATAACATTTCGGTCTCTCATAAGTAGGGTTGAGCGAAACGGATCGGTCAATTTCATAAATCGCCGACTTTCGGTAAAGTCGGGTTTCGTGAAACCCGAGCCAATCCCAGTGTGGGATCGGCCATGCGGTCGGCGATCTTTGCGCCAAAGTCGCGTTTCATATGACGCATTCAGTGCCATTTCTCAGCCAATGAAGGTGGACGCAGAGTGTGGGCAGCGTGATGACATAGGTCTCGGTCCCCACCATCTTAGAGAAGGGCATGGCAGTGATTGGCTTGCTTTCTGCGGCGTCACAGGGTCTATAAAGGGGCATGCACGCCGACCGCCATCTTACTGCTGCCGATCTGAGCATAGGGAGAGGTTGCTGTAGCTTCGTCTGAAGCAGGGATATTGTTAGGGAGGAAAGATTAACCCCCAAACCGCTTGTGCTGTAGCGATTTCCACTGTCCAACACCACCTTTTCTTTGCAGGGACATTTTTTTTTTGGTGCATTCTAAGGCTCCCTGATAGCTGCATTGCTGTTTGTACGCCGCTGTGCAAACCAACTGCTTTTTTCAAAGCAAAAATCCTGTTGCTTCTTTCTGCACAGTTCTCTTGTTTCTTTGTCCACACTCTTGTGTGCAGCAGTCCTTTTTATTGCTGCCATACTTGTCCTTTGATCATTGTAGGGAGATTGAAATTCTACTACAGCCCTTGTATTTTTTTATATATCTGCCAGCCACTTTCTGCCAATCAAACTGTGTAGTGTAATACAGTGGGCCTGATTTTTTCCTGCATTCTCTCACACATAAAAAGGGAGTTTTATATTGCCACTGAGTGCATCTGCATCAGTCCTGTTTGTGGCGTATATCTGCCAGCCACTTTCTGACACTGAAACTGTGTAGTGTAATACAGTGGGCCTGATTTTTTCCTGCATTCTCCCACACATAAAAAAGGGAGTTTTATATTGCCACTGAGTGCATCTGTGTCAGTCCTGTTTGTGGCATATCTGCCAGCCACTTTCTGCCAATCAAACTGTGTAGTGTAATACAGTGGGCCTGATTTTTTCCTGCATTCTCTCACACATAAAAAGGGAGTTTTATATTGCCACTGAGTGCATCTGCATCAGTCCTGTTTGTGGCGTATATCTGCCAGCCACTTTCTGACACTGAAACTGTGTAGTGTAATACAGTGGGCCTGATTTTTTCCTGCATTCTCCCACACATAAAAAAGGGAGTTTTATATTGCCACTGAGTACATCTGCGTCAGTCCTGTTTGTGGCATATCTGTCAGCCACTTTCTGCCACTGAAACTGTGTAGTGTAATACAGTGGGCCTGATTTTTTCCTGCATTCTCCCACACATAAAAAAGGGAGTTTTATATTGCCACTGAGTGCATCTGTGTCAGTCCTGTTTGTGGCATATCTGTCAGCCACTTTCTGCCACTGAAACTGTGTAGTGTAATACAGTGGGCCTGATTTTTTCCTGCATTCTCCCACACATAAAAAAGGGAGTTTTATATTGCCACTGAGTGCATCTGTGTCAGTCCTGTTTGTGGCATATCTGTCAGCCACTTTCTGCCACTGAAACTGTGTAGTGTAATACAGTGGGCCTGATTTTTCTGCTGTCTCCCACACATAAAAAAGGGAGTTTTATATTGCCACTGAGTACATCTGTGTCAGTCCTGTTTGTGGCATATCTGCCAGCCACTTTCTGCCAATCAAACTGTGTAGTGTAATACAGTGGGCCTGATTTTTTCCTGCATTCTCCCACACATAAAAAAGGGAGTTTTATATTGCCACTGAGTGCATCTGTGTCAGTCCTGTTTGTGGCATATCTGTCAGCCACTTTCTGCCACTGAAACTGTGTAGTGTAATACAGTGGGCCTGATTTTTTCCTGCATTCTCCCACACATAAAAAAGGGAGTTTTATATTGCCACTGAGTGCATCTGTGTCAGTCCTGTTTGTGGCATATCTGTCAGCCACTTTCTGCCACTGAAACTGTGTAGTGTAATACAGTGGGCCTGATTTTTCTGCTGTCTCCCACACATAAAAAAGGGAGTTTTATATTGCCACTGAGTGCATCTGCATCAGTCCTGTTTGTGGCATATCTGCCAGCCACTTTCTGACACTGAAACAGGACACTGAAACAGTGTAGTGTAATAGTGGGCCTGATTTTTCTGCATTCTCCCACACATAAAAAAGGGAGATTTATATTGCCACTGAGTGCATCTTTGTCAGTCCTGTTTGTGGCATATCTGTCAGCCACTTTCTGCCACTGAAACTGTGTAGTGTAATACAGTGGGCCTGATTTTTCTGCTGTCTCCCACACATAAAAAAGGGAGTTTTATATTGCCACTGAGTGCATCTGCGTCAGTCCTGTTTGTGGCCTATCTGCCAGCCACTTTCTGACACTGAAACTGTGTAGTCTAATACAGTGGGCCTGATTTTCCTGCATTCTCCAACACATAAAAAAGGGAGTTTTATATTGCCACTGAGTACATCTGCGTCAGTCCTGTTTGTGGCATATCTGTCAGCCACTTTCTGCCACTCAAACTGTGTAGTGTAGTACAGTGGGCCTGATTTTTTCCTGCATTCTCCAACACATAAAAAAGGGAGATTTATATTGCCACTGAGTGCATCTGCGTCAGTCCTGTTAGTGGCATATCTGTCAGCTACTTTCTGACACTGAAACTGTGTAGTCTAATACAGTGGGCCTGATTTTTCTGCTGTCTCCCACACATAAAAAAGGGAGTTTTATATTGCCACTGAGTGCATCTGCGTCAGTCCTGTTTGTGGCATATCTGTCAGCCACTTTCTGCCACTCAAACTGTGTAGTGTAATACAGTGGGCCTGATTTTTTCCGGCATTTTCCCACACATAAAAAAGGAGATTTATATTGCCACTGAGTGCATCTGTGTCAGTCCTGTTAGTGGCATATCTGTCAGCCACTTTCTGACACTGAAACTGTGTAGTGTAATACAGTGGGCCTGATTTTCCCAGCAGTCTCCCACACCTATAAAGGGAAATTTAAATTCACAACAAGTTTACGTACACCTTCTACCTGGTTTTACAGTACCATATAACGGTTGTTAGTTTGGTTACATTTTTCCAAGAATGAGGAAGTCTGGTGGAAGAGGTCGTGGCCGTGGGCGGTCATTGCCAGCTGGTAATGATGGTAGTGGTGGTGGTCGTGGAGCATCAGGTGGTCGTGGGAAAAGCAATATAGCACCTAAGTCTCAAGTTGTTGAGCCAGCATCTTCGTCTGGCTACACAAGGCCTCGAAGACTCCCTTTTCTGGGAGTAGGAAAACCACTTTTAAAGCCGGAGCAGCAGGAAAAAGTTTCGGCTTTCCTTGCTGACTCTGCCTCTAGCTATTTCGACTCCTCTTCGGAAAGTGCAAAATTTAAAAGCAGCGCGTCGTCAGTGGATGCTCCCGGTCAGGAACAAGTCGCTTCCTTGTGTCCTTCACCCAGAACAACAGTGAAGGATGCGTCAGGCGACACAACAGGTTACTCCATGGAGCTCTTTACACATACCATGCCTGGGTTAGAAAGGGAAATTGTTAACAGGCCATGCCCATTACAGGATGAATCGGACATGGAGTGCACAGATGCACAGCCACAGCCAGATTATTATGCAGTTCCATTGACTCAGATCACAACATTGCCCTTGCAGTGTACTGAGCCAGAATCTGACCCTGATGAGACTATGGTGCCCCATCCCGAACGCTATAGCACCGGCTTACACGGTGACCGAGAGGAAGGTGCACAGGACATAGAAGAGGATGTGATAGATGACCCAGGTGTTGACCCCGATTGGCAGCCATTGGGGGAACAGGGTGCCGCTGGCAGTAGCTCTGAAGCGGAGGAGGAGGAGCCGCAGCAGGTATCAACATCGCAACAGCTTTCATCTGGCAGGCCCGTATCTGGCCAAAAACGTGTGTCAAAACCAAAAACAGTTGTAGGACAGCGTGGCCATCCGGTTAAAGTAGTACAGTGTGCAATGCCTGGAAAGGTATTCGATAGTAGGAAGAGTGCAATCTGGCAATTTTTTAACCAAGATCCGAATGATCAGTGCAAAGTGATCTGTAAGAAATGCTCAAGTACCTTTAGCAGAGGTCAGAATGTCAAAAATTTAAATACAACTTGCATGCGTAGACATTTAACCACCATGCACTTGCAAGCCTGGACTAACTACCAAACGTCCCGTAACGTTTTTGCACCCGCTCACAATGAAGCTAGTCAGCAACGCTACATTCCTTCCCTCACTGTAAGCCCACCATTTATGACACCACCTGCAGCAAATGTGGAGGTATCGTTGCAAGGCCAAAGCAGTCAGGGAATCACCAGGTTCTTGGTAGGAAACACTGTATGTAGGTCAACAGCAAGAATACCATCACCAACCCTCTCTCAGTCTGCATGTCCACCACCACCATTCCCGCTAGTTCCACCAAATGCAGCTCTCCAGTCAACTCACCCTACAAGAGACTCTCGTTAGGAAAAGAAAGTACTCATCCTCTCATCTGTGTACACAGGGTTTGAATGCCCACATTGCTAGACTAATCTCGTTAGAGATGATGCCCTACCGGTTGGTTGAAAGCGAAGCTTTCAAAACCCTGATGGCCTACGCAGTGCCACGCTATGAGCTACTCAGTCTACACTTCTTTGCGAGAAAAGCCATCCCAGCTCTCCACCAGCATGTCAAAGACCGTATTGTCCATGCACTCAGGCAATCTGTCAGTAGAAAGGTGCACCTCACAACAGATGCATGGACCAGTAGGCATGGCCAGGGACGTTACGTGTCCATCACGGCACACTGGGTTAATGTGGTGGATGCAGGGTCCACAGGGGACAGTAATATTGGGACAGTTCTGCCTAGCCCACGGTCTAGGAAACAGTTGGCTGTAGGCGTTCGCCACCCCTCCTCCTCCTCATCCTCCAGCAGAAGCGAGAGCTCGTCCACAGACCGCAGTCGCACGACCACTCCATCCGCAGCTGCCAGTGTTGCACACGAGGTGTCCCATTATGGAACAGCTAGTGGTAAGCGTCAGCAGGCTGTGTTGGAAATGAAGTGTTTGGGCAACAACAGACACACCGCGGAAGTTCTGTCCGAGTTCTTGCAGCAAGAAACTCAGTCATGGCTGGGCAGTGTACATCTTGAGGCAGGCAAGGTAGTCAGTGATAACGGAAGGAATTTTATGGCTGCCATAGCCCTTTCACAACTGAAACACATTCCTTGCCTGGCTCACAGCTTGAACCTGGTGGTGCAGTGCTTCCTGAAAAGTTATCCAGGGTTACTCGCCCTGCTCCTGAAGGTGCGAAGACTTTGCTCGCACATCCGCCGTTCGCCCGTACACTCCAGCCGTATGCAGAACGATCAGCGATCTTTGAAGCTTCCCCAGCACCGCCTAATAATCGATGTGGCAACAAGGTGGAACTCCACACTGCACATGCTTCATAGACTGTGTGAACAGAGGCGTGCTGTTATGTATTTGTGGGAGGATACACATACACGGGCAGGCAGTTGGATGGCAGACATGGAGTTGTCAGGTGTGCAGTGGTCGAAGCTACAAGACCTGTGTCAAGTCCTTCAGTGTTTTGAGGAATGCACACGCCTGGTTAGTGCAGACGATGCCATCATAAGCATGAGCATCCCCCTAATGCGTCTGCTGATGCAAAGTTTGATGCACATAAAGGAGCAGGCGT
The DNA here is from genome assembly GCF_051348905.1 of Ranitomeya variabilis. Classification (NCBI taxonomy): domain Eukaryota; kingdom Metazoa; phylum Chordata; class Amphibia; order Anura; family Dendrobatidae; genus Ranitomeya; species Ranitomeya variabilis. The sequence goes on from NC_135238.1 coordinate 43,394,836, forward strand.
CTGCAGCCGAGGAAGAGGGAAGCCTTGATGACAGTCAGCCATTGTCTACTCAGGGAAGTCTCCTGGACGAGGTGGCGGACGAAGAGGAGGAGGACGAGGAGGATGATGGGGATGAATATTTATGGGAAGAGGAAGCTTCTCAGGGGGCAATAGAAAATGATGGCATTGCAAGGTCAGGTACAGGGTTTTTGAGGGAGATAAGTGATGTTGATTTGCCAGAAAGTGCTCCTCAACCCAGCACAAGCAGTGAATTGACACCTGGAACATTGGGCCACATGGCGGATTGTGCCTTGCGTATCCTAAAAAGGGACCCCCGCATTATCAAAATGATGACCGGTGACGATTACTGGTTGGCCTGCCTCCTGGATCCATGCTATAAAGGGAAATTGCAAAATATCATGCCACATGAGAACCTTGAGCAAATATTGGCTACCAAACAAGCAACTCTTGTAGACCGCTTGTTTCAGGCATTCCCAGCACACAGCGGAAGTGATGGTTCTCACACGAGCTGCAGGGGGCAACATGGCAGAGGTGTTAGAGGTGCACAAATCAGAAGTGGCGTTGGACAGAGGGGTTTTATGACCAGGTTGTGGAGTGATTTCGCAATGACCGCAGACACGACAGGTACTGCAGTATCAATTCAAAGTGACAGGAGACAACATTTGTCCAGTATGGTTACTAACTATTTTTCCTCCCTTATCGATGTTCTCCCTCTCACGTCATTCCCATTTGAATACTGGGCAACCAAAATAGACACCTGGCCTGAATTGGCAGAATATGCATTACAGGAGCTTGCTTGCCCAGCTGCTAGTGTGCTATCAGAAAGAGTATTCAGTGCTGCTGGTTCAATACTGACCGAAAAAAGGACTCGTCTGGCTACCCAAAATGTTGATGATCTAACCTTCATTAAAATGAACCAATCATGGATTTCTAATTATTTCGCCCCACCATTCCCTGCTGATACCTAGCTTTCCTGTAAAAAGGTCTTGCTTTTGGACTCGTCTTACTGACTGCTCCAATTTCTCCATTTGCAGCTGCTGTATGTCCACCATAGGCCATTTTTACACCTCCCTAAATGGGCTGACTCCCCCCACGGGGCCGTGGTCACCACTTGGCGCAAGCACCCATGCGAGTGCCGTTTGGCTGAACAGGTGGGTGTGCCCACTTTTGGGCGACGGCACTGGCACAGGGTCCCTCATAGTACAATGAAGTGTCTCTGGCGGTGGTGGTGCACACCCAACGTCAGACACACCGTCGTAACATGAGGGGCCATGGGCCAGTACCGCCGCCCACGAGAGAGTGTTCCCCCCCAGCACAAACAGTGCTCTACCACTTGCAAAATTACCTCTCACTACTCCACCACTGTTTAGTCTGTGCTGTTAAATCCTTCAATGGCACTGCCAATACCAATTTGTTGACATGATTGATGCTAGTAAAAATATTCTGGGGCCCTGTCCTCCATTTACACCAGTTAATACTTTGCGCCAACTACCACTGTCTGCAAGTCAGCAGAGGAGCCCACCCCTGTACCTAGGTATGCCACCTGTTTATTTGTGAAATTTTTTTTTGGCCAGACATTAACCTCACTTTATTATTTTGGCCTACTAACAGTGTCAGACACTCCTTGCAGTTGTCCTCCACTGAACAAAGCTAGGCCGCCTGCGTACTCCTGTAACCTATTTTTAACTGCATTTTGCCTATTACTTTTTTGGCCCTACTAACTGTGTCACTGTCTGCCCCTCGGTGCAATCGTCCTCCGCTGACCACACCAATGCTGCCTGTGTACCCCTGTAACCTATGTAAAACTGCATAGAGCCTACTTTTTTATTTTAGGCCTAGTAAGTCTGTCTGTGGTCCCTCCTTGCAATTGTCCTCTGCTGACCACACCAATGCTGCCTGTGTACCCCTGTAACCTATGTAAACCTGCATAGAGCCTACTTTTTTATTTTAGGCCTAGTAAGTCTGTCTGCGGTCCCTCCTTGCAATCGTACTCTGCTGACCACACCAATGCTGCCTGTGTACCCCTGTAACCTATGTAAACCTGCATAGAGCCTACTTTTTATTTTAGGCCTAGTAAGTCTGTCTGCGGTCCCTCCTTGCAATCCTCCGCTGACCACACCAATGCTGCCTGTGTACCCCTGTAACCTATTTAAACCTGCATAGAGCCTACTTTTTTATTTTAGGCCTAGTAAGTCTGTCTGCGGTTCCTCCTTGCAATCGTCCTCCGCTGACCACACCAATGCTGCCTGTGTACCCCTGTAACCTATTTAAACCTGCATAGAGCCTACTTTTTTTTATTTTAGGCCTAGTAAGTCTGTCTTCGGTCCCTCCTTGCAATCGTCCTCTGCTGACCACACCAATGCTGCCTGTGTACCCCTGTAACCTATTTAAACCTGCATAGAGCCTACTTTTTTATTTTAGGCCTATTTTAGGCCTAGTAAGTCTGTCTGGTTACCCCTGTAACCTATTTAAACCAGCATAGAGCCTACTTTTTTCATTTTAGGCCTAGTAAGTCTGTCTGCGGTCCCTCCTTGCAATCGTCCTCTGCTGACCACACCAATGCTGCCTGTGTACCCCTGTAACCTATTTAAACCTGCATAGAGCCTACTTTTTTTTATTTTAGGCCTAGTAAGTCTGTCTGCGGTCCCTCCTTGCAATCGTCCTCCGCTGACCACACCAATGCTGTCTGTGTACCCCTGTAACCTATTTAAACCTGCATAGAGCCTACTTTTTTATTTTAGGCCTAGTAAGTCTGCTCCACTCCTTCCAATTGTCCTCCGCTGACCACACCAATGCTGCCTGTGTACCCCTGCCACATAATGGAAGCTGCATAGAGCCTATTTTATTATTTTGGGCCTAGGAAGTCTGTCTGCGGTCCCTCCTTGCAATCGTCCTCCGCTGACCACACCAATGCTGACTGTGTACCCCTGTAACCTATTTAAACCTGCATAGAGCCTATTTTTTTTAACTTTAGGCCTAGTAAGTCTGCGCCACTCCTTCCAATTGTCCTCCGCTGACCACACCAATGCTGCCTGTGTACCCCTGTAACCTTTTTTAAACTGCGGAGAGCCAACATTTTTGTTTAAGGCCTACTACCTGTGTCTGTCTGCGCCACTCAATACAGCTGTCCTCCTCTGAAAAAAGCTGAGCTTCAATTGTCAGGTTTTCAGCCTATAGGAATTTGAAAACTGCATTGGGGCTACTAGTTTGGTTGGGCCTACTAACGGTGTCTGCCGCTCCTTGGTGTTCTCCAGGTTTTTTTTCCTGAGCTTCAATCTTCAGGCTTTCGGCCTATATTTTAAATATGAAACTGCATTTGGGATACTAGTTTGGTTGGGCCTACTAACGGTGTCTGCCGCTCCTTGGTGTTCTCCTCCACTGTACAAAGCTGAGCTTCAATCTTCAGGCTTTTGGCCTATATCAGAAATTAAACTGCATTTGGCCTAATAGTTTGGTTGGGCCCTACTAACGGTGTCTGCCGCTCCTTGGTGTTCTCCTGTTTTTTTTTCCTGAGCTTCAATCTTCAAGCTTTCGACCTACATTTTTAATATGAAACTGCATTTGGGATACTAGTTTGGTTGGGCCTACTAACAGTGTCTGCCGCTCCTTGGTGTTCTCCAGGTTTTTTTTCCTGAGCTTCAATCTTCAGGCTTTCGACCTACATTTTTAATATGAAACTGCATTTGGGATACTAGTTTGGTTGGGCCTACTAACGGTGTCTGCCGATCCTTGGTGTTCTCCTGGATTTTTTTTCCTGAGCTTCAATCTTCAGGCTTTCGGCCTATATTTTTAATATGAAACTGCATTTGAGATACTAGTTTGGATGGGCCTACTAACGGTGTCTGCCGCTCCTTGGTGTTCTCCTCCACTGTACAAAGCTGAGCTTCAATCTTCAGGCTTTCGGCCTATATCAGAAATTAAACTGCATTTTGCCTAATAGTTTGGTTGGGCCCTACTAACGGTGTCTGCCGCTCCTTGGTGTTCTCCTGGTTTTTTTTCCTGAGCTTCAATCTTCAGGCTTTCGACCTACATTTTTAATATGAAACTGCATTTGGGATACTAGTTTGGTTGGGCCTACTAACGGTGTCTGCCGCTCCTTGGTGTTCTCCTGTTTTTTTTTCCTGAGCTTCAATCTTCAGGCTTTCGGCCTAGATTTTAAATATGAAACTGCATTTGGGATACTAGTTTGGTTGGGCCTACTAACGGTGTCTGCCGCTCCTTGGTGTTCTCCTGTTTTTTTTTCTGAGCTTCAATCTTCAGGCTTTCGGCCTATATTTTAAACATGAAACTGCATTTGGGATACTAGTTTGGTTGGGCCTACTAACGATGTCTGCCGCTCCTTGGTGTTCTCCAGGTTTTTTTTCCTGAGCTTCAATCTTCAGGCTTTCGACCTACATTTTTAATATGAAACTGCATTTGGCCTACTAGTTTGGTTGGGGCCTACTAACAGTGTCTGCCGCTCCTTGGTGTTCTCCTCCACTGTACAAAGCTGAGCTTCAATCTTCAGGCTTTCGGCCTATATCAGATATTAAACTGCATTTGGCCTACTAGTTTGGTTGGGCCCTACTAATGGTGTCTGCCACTCCTTGGTGTTCTCCTCGACTGTACAAAGCTGAGCTTCCATCTTCAGGCTTTCGGCTTATATGAGATATTAAACTGCATTTGGCCTACTAGTTTGGTTGGGCCCTACTAACAGTGTCTGCCACTCCTTGGTGTTCTCCTCCACTGTACAAAGCTGAGCTTCAATCTTCAGGCTTTTGGCCTATATTTACAAATTTTAAACTGCATTTGGCCTACTAGTTTGGTTGGGCCCTACTAACGGTGTCTGCCACTCCTTGGTGTTCTCCTCCACTGTACAAAACTGAGCTTCAATCTTCAGGCTTTCGGCCTATATCGGATATTAAACTGCATTTGGCCTACTAGTTTGGTTGGGCCCTACTAACGGTGTCTGACACTACTTGGTGTTCTCCTCCACTGTACAAAGCTGAGCTTCAATCTTCAGGCTTTCGGCCTATATCTGATATTAAACTGCATTTGCCCTACTAGTTTGGTTGGGCCCTACTAACGGTGTCTGCCACTCCTTGGTGTTCTCCTCCACTGTACAAAGCTGAGCTTCAATCTTCAGGCTTTCGGCCTATATCAGATATTAAACTGCATTTGGCCTACTAGTTTGGTTGGGCCCTACTAACGGTGTCTGCCACTCCTTGGTGTTCTCCTCCACTGTACAAAGCTGAGCTTCAATCTTCAGGCTTTTGGCCTATATTTACAAATTTTAAACTGCATTTGGCCTACTAGTTTGGTTGGGCCCTACTAACAGTGTCTGCCACTCCTTGGTGTTCTCCTCCACTGTACAAAACTGAGCTTCAATCTTCAGGCTTTCGGCCTATATCGGATATTAAACTGCATTTGGCCTACTAGTTTGGTTGGGCCCTACTAACGGTGTCTGACACTACTTGGTGTTCTCCTCCACTGTACAAAGCTGAGCTTCAATCTTCAGGCTTTCGGCCTATATCTGATATTAAACTGCATTTGCCCTACTAGTTTGGTTGGGCCCTACTAACGGTGTCTGCCACTCCTTGGTGTTCTCCTCCACTGTACAAAGCTGAGCTTCAATCTTCAGGCTTTCGGCTTATATCAGATATTAAACTGCATTTGGCCTACTATTTTGGTTGGGCCCTACTAACGGTGTCTGCCACTCCTTGGTGTTCTCCTCCACTGTACAAAGCTGAGCTTCAATCTTCAGGCTTTCAGCCTATATTTACAAATTTTAAACTGCATTTGGCCTACTAGTTTGGTTGGGGCCTACTAACGGTGTCTGCCGCTCCTTGGTGTTCTCCACTGAACAAAGCAGTGCCGCCTGTTTACTCCTGTTACCAATTTTGAACTTTATTTGGCCAACTTTATTATTTGGGCCTACTGTGTCTGCCTCTCATTACAGTTGTCCTCCACTGAACAAAGCAATACCGCCTGGTTAGTCCTGTTACCAATTTTGAACTGCATTTAGCCCACTTTATTATTTGGGCCTATATCTGTGTTTCCTCCTCATCCTGCCCATTGCCCAGCCAGTGCTACATGAGTCTGCTGGTACATTGACCCAGACCACTACATTCCCCTTGCACTCTACACAGCCAGAATCTGACCCTGCTGAAAGTCAGGTTCCTCTTCCCGCATACTATACCACCTTACACGGGGACAAAGAGGAAGGCGCAGATGAAAGTGCAGGTTCCTTCATCAGGTGGGGAGGGCATACTCGTTGGTGACGTCACTGTCACAGGGCCCCTCATAGTACGCAAAAGTGTCTCTGCCGGTGGGAGGCGCCCCCGCCGTCAAACACAACGCCGTACTTTGAGGGGCCCTGTGCCAGTGCCAATGCGAACGAGTGGGCCCCCCCCTGCTTGCTCAGGATCACAGCACTTGCAAAGTTGAAATACTGACCTCTCCCTGCTCCACCGCCGTGACGTAGTCCGCGTTTCCTGGGCCCACGAAAAACTTGAGCCAGCCCTACCCCCCCACAACTTTAGCCAAATGACCCCCAATTTTCAATGCCTAACTATTATTATAAGGTCAATTAAGATTCACAAGCTTAAGTGACACGAATTGATGTTTTTGACATTAAAATGGGCACTATAGGTGTTTTCCTGTCCTCCACTCACTGCCGACTTTGCTCCCCCATTGACTTACATTGGGTTTTGTGTTTCGGTCGATCCCCTACTTTGCGCGATAATGAACCGATTTCACTCGACTCGACTTTTGACAAAGTCGGGTTTCACGAAACCCAACTCGATCCTAAAAAAGTAAAAGTCGCTCAACCCTACTCATAAGTGTTCTTATTTGAGGTCCATCAAATATTCTAGCCCCTTTCTTCTCTTCACTAAAACCAGGAAAAGTTGAACATATATAGTTAAAGCATTCTCCACTGTTATTGAGAGCTTTGATGAGCTGCTTCATCAATCCAAGTTTTATGTGTATGGGAGGAAAGACAATGTCCTTCCTATCCACTAGAGCAGAGGTCCCCAACCTTTTTTGCACCAGGGACCGGCTTTAAGCAAGACCAGTTTTCCATGGCCCGGTGGGGGTGGGGCAGGGGCGGGGCTTTGGTCATATGGGGGTGGGGTTATGGAGGGATGGAGCTTAGTGCATACTTATCATATAATTATGACATTTATAATGAGAATGTGATTCAACTTACCATAGGTTCAGAATGAGTGGGAGCACCATGCTTGTTTCCCTGGTGCTCTGCACCATTATTGCCCCATAGCTGTGCCAGATAGTGCTCTGCACCGTTTATTATTGCCCCATAGCTGTGCCATACAGTGCTCTGCACCGTTTATTATTGCCCCATAGCTGTGCCATACAGTGCTCTGCACCGTTCATAATTGCCCCATAGCTGTGCCATATAGTGCTCTGCACCGTTCATAATTGCCCCATAGCTGTGCCATATAGTGCTCTGCACCATTATTGCCCCATAGCTGTGCCATATAGTGCTCTGCACCGTTCATTATTGCCCCATAGCTGTGCTGCTGCTGCAATAAAAATAATAAATGACATACTCACCTCTCTTGCTTGCAGCTCCTCAGCGTCCCGTCCCGGCGTCTCTGCACTGACTGATCAGGCAGAGGGCGGCGCACACTATATGCGTCATCGCGCCCTCTGACCTGCACAGTCAGTGAGGAGAGACGCCGGGAAGATGGAGACAGCGCCCGGCGTGTGGAACGAGGACAGGTGACTATGTAATACTTACCTGCTCCCGGCGTCCCGCTCCTTCCCCCGGACAGCTGGTCTCCGGTGCCGCAGCCTCTTCCTCTGTCAGCGGTCACCGTTACCCCTGATTAGAGAAATGAATTATGCGGCTCCGCCCCTATGGGAGGTGGAGCAGCCTATTCATTTCTCTAATGAGCGGTCCCACGTGACCGCTGTACAGGGGAAGAGCTGCTGCACCCGGAGACCGTGGGACGGGCAGGGGGAGCGTCAGGATCGCCGGGCATAGGTGAGTATGCCTCAGCGCCCTCTCCCCCTCACCCGCCGACCGTGACTCAAGTATAAGCCGAGGGGGCACTTTCAGCCCAAAAATTTGGGCTGAAAATCTCGGCTTATACTCGAGTATATACGGTAGCTGTCAGCGGCGCCGCGGACCGGCTGAAAAACCCCAACGGCCCGGTCCTGGTCCGCGGACCGGCGGTTGGGGACCTCTGCACTAGAGGATCATGGATGACATTCTTATCGCCAGATGCCAAACTCTGTCGCTGAGGCCATTCAGTTTTCATCCAATGCTCTGCTGTAGCTCTACTGTCCCAGTAGCACAGAAAACAAGGGTGTTATCATAACAAATGGGAATTATGCATGTTCAAAGAAAACAAAGATATTCTCACATTTTTTGGGAGACTAAATGAAAACTAAATTTACCTTAGTGAACCGTAAAAACCGGCACTTTTCATACACTACTTATATTTATCATGGAATTCTTGAAAATGGGCTATATACCTGTAGCACAAAAACGTGATGTGATAGAGAAATTATAAGATCAGATTTGAATTCAGCTCCCGCAAATTAGTCTAAAACTGTTCTTAAAGTCCATGCCAGAAATTTTTTTATTTTTTTTGTAGACCAGTGTTATGTGTCCATCTGTTTCCCGCTATGACACACAGAATGGTGCACCTGACAGAAGACAATTCTCACCATTGTGGCCATTTGGATAATTGGGATAATACCCAACGTGGCAGATTTCATGATTTTGTGCGTCTCTGTCCAGAATGACTACTACTTCTCTCTTTACTGTCTCTGCACAAGATTGGCCTTTCTAAAGAACACATCTCAAAATACCTTGAGAATATTGACTGATATCGTGAGTTTTTCATTTGTGGGGTTGATCATCATCTTGACTTACGTCAAGATAATGTTCATCGCTCTTAAGAGTTGACTTGGGAAAACCGATGGCCTCTAAGGCTGGTAAAACGGTCATGCTCCATGCCTTCCAGCTTCTCCTTTGTTTAGCGGCGTTCTCCTACAATCTGATGGAAACATACCTGAGAAAATACTTTCTTACTTTACCATTCATCAATTTTTTCTTCGTCATGTGTCTTCCAAGTATCATCAGCCCCTTAATCTATGGCTTCTGGGATGAAACCTTCCTCAAATACGTCAAGAGAATTGTGCGTTGTAAACATCTAAGAACAAAATTATGGACAACATAAATTCTCTTCTTTCTTCTTTCTGGTCCAGAAGATTTCAAAATCTAAGAACCGGTAGGAAAGATTCAAGAACTTTGATTTTAACTTCCTTTTTTTAAACTTGTATTATAAATATCTTACACCTTATTATATGACAAAAAAAGAGAAAGTTTGGCATTAACAGAACACCCGCAGTGCTACACATCGGACACACCGAATGCCTGAAGTGGATACCGAGGTGCTCAACTTAATTGTAGATGATTATAATAAATGCTTTAAACAATGGAAAATGTGGCACTCACCATCCATAAAAAAATTACTTTATTGTGACATCAATAAACCATGCCAGTGGAGAAATCAGGATACTTTGTGGATGACTGTAGATTTGCGTGTGATAACGCTTCTACAGGGCCCAATCAATTTTATGATTTCACAAAATAGTAATTTTTTATGGATGGTGAGTGCCACTTTTTAATTTTTTAAACCATTTGTTGTACCCTAGCATATTTCAGTAACATCCAGAGCTACAATCATAATACTGCTGACTGGCGCTTATGACTCCCCAGCCAACAACGTTGTTGCCTTCACTGGAACAAGCTGGGATCGTAGAGGCTGAATTTTGAAAGCAGCTTTGGATGTGAATGGAGTATAAGGCGAGACGTCATTAAAGAACAGCACCAGTATATTCAGATGCCTCTCAAGCAGGGATGGACATATCATTAGTGCAACTTGTTCAGCCGTACAATGGCCCATTTCTACCTCCAAAGAAGGTGGAATTGTACATTATGATGAACTATTGGGCTGGAAAGGGGCCATAGACTGTTCTTTCACAGGGGCCCTTTTCTGCCTGTATCTGCCCCCATTCTTAACATCACCTGGTTGTACATACCAATACGTGATACCCAAATAAAGAGACATGGAAAATGACAACCCTTATTCCACCAAAAAGTGTCTTCCTAGCAAAGCATTCACCTCCCTAACAGATCTCCGTCTTCTTGCTGATTTTTTTCTGCATCCTAAAATCCATGTGTCTCCCAGATGCAAATTGTTGAGATAAATAGTCTTTTATAGTGCCCAGATAAATCCACAAAGAGGAGCAAATGGTCTAAACTACTTACTATGGTCTGGCAGACCTTCATACCTTGGCAGTGGTCAATGCTGAAAGAATAACTCCATAGTAAGCCACGTGTGGAGATCAAGCCACGGCACTCACCTTATATTAAAATCCATTTTCATTATTGCATAGACAGTGTGATACAGGCATAAAATGGAGAGGACAAGTAGCACCTTCCTCTGACGCTTTCCCAAGGCTCAAGACGAAATGGCCATAGTCGGGGTGCTGCTATTTTCCTTCTGTCCTTCCAATAGAGAAAAATGATTGCAATCGATGGTGAGTGCCGTGGCTTGATCTCTACACTCAGCATCCAGAAATTAATCATGTCTGGGTCCCCCAACAAAACAAGCAATTGTGCTACTTATTGGCCTCTTATTTAGTTTCTATTACCCTTTTTTCTCGCATTTGGTTATTTTCATTATTGCCAGTGCTCTCAGTGTTGGTAGTTTTCTTTTTGACTGCAGGTTTGTGCCTGGTTTTTAATTTCTTGATATTAAAAAAAATACGGATGTGATAATTATGTTTTGCCCTTTGGCCCTGTGTCTTTTTGCTGAGATACGCTATAAAATGTTAAAAATTATAAGTTACACATTGTTATAATATGTGTTTCCTTTTTCATTTCCATTATATTTTTGTGTGCTTTTATGTAACTTTTTATTTCCCTAATTGTAAACCTGTTGTCTAATTAAACCTGTTCATAGACCTTTCCTTAGCTCTTACTGTAAAATTTAGCCCCGAGCCTAGCCCTAAAACTACTCCTAACCCTAGCAATTATCCTAATCCTAGCTATGACTAACCATCTAGCCCTAACACTAGTCGTAGTACTAACACTAGATTTATCCTTAGTCCTATTCCAAACCCTAGCTCTAACCGTGACCCTACAAAAAGTCTTAACCCTAGCTCTAGCCCTAGCGCTAACACTAGTCCTAAACCTAGCCATAGTCTTACCTGTAGCCCTAGCCCTTGAACTGGTACTTACCATTGCTTTTACCCTAGCCCTAACACTAGCCCTAGTCCTAACCCTAGCTATAATCCTAATTTTAATCCTTGCCTTAACACTGATCCTTAGCATAGTTCTAACCCTAGCACTAACAATAGCTCTAGTCCTAACCCTAGCTCTAACCCAAGCCCTAACAATAGCTCTAGTCCTAACCCTAGCTCTTACCCAAGCCCTAACAATAGCTCTAGTCCTAACCCCAGCTCTAACCCAAGCCCTAACAATAACTCTAGTCCTAACCCTAGCTCTAACCCAAGCCCTAACAATAGCTCTAGTCCTAACCCTAGCTCTAACCCTAGCGCTAATAATTGCTCTAGTCCTAACCCTAGCTCTAACCTAGCCATAGCAATAGCTCTAGTCCTAACCCTAGCTCTAACCCTAGCCCTATCAATAGCTCTAGTCCTAACCCTAGCTCTAACCCAAGCCCTAACAATAACTCTAGTCCTAACCCTAGCTCTAACCCAAGCCCTAACAATAGCTCTAGTCCTAACCCTAGCTCTAACCCAAGCCCTAACAATAGCTCTAGTCCTAATCCTAGCTCTAACCCTATCCCTAAGATTGGTCTTAATTCTAGCTCTAACCGTCATTCTAACCATAGAAAGGGTTGAAAAAAAATATGATAAAATGAAAAATGTATCATTGGGGGACACCATTTTAAATTTGGAGGTCTCACTCAACAGACTTCCGTCTATCCTTTCTCAAAATTAGAAGTGAGAGAAGAAACAGAAAATTGGAAGAGCTCAATGCAGCACAGCAGAGCACACGATTCAATACTGACTTGCCCAGCCTCTGCCATTTAGATTTTTGTCTATGCAGAGCGCAGCAGCAGACGACAGTCTCTTCTTAAAAGCTGTGCTCTGCATAAGAACTGGTGGCCGCGAACGAGATGACAAAGCAGCTACTAGCTGCATTACTCAATTAGCGCATTGGCCACCCGTTGGCCATACAATGTGCCCATGTGCTGCTCTAAGAGGAGGTAGTGCTGCTTGCTGCTGGTTCATTTGATTTTAACTTTTTGAGTGGCATAGTCACAGATTTGTGGATTCATACTGTAAGGAGATGGACATACTGCCATGTTCCCCCTTGAGTAACAAGTGTGATGTTACAGGAAAGAAATATATCTTGGTACCGTGTTAGCCAGTAGATAGAAAAATATTTAGAATTGAGAGTCCTCAGTGGTTGAGTTGTGCTGTATAAGGTGATGTAATACATTATGATGTTTGTAGGTTTAATGATCTGCATCCTTAGTAATAGAATCGTGCTCTGCCCAGCAAAAGGTAGATAGCAGGGAGAGACAGAGTTAATGGTTGTGACTAGCCCAGGATGGAGGGGTTATGTAGGAAGGCAGTGGGGAATTTCCTGATAGAATGTCAGACAGGGCCCAGCTTGGAGATGTAGCAGACCTCAGGCCTGATGGTAGGCAGATCCGCATGTAATGGGTGTTCGTGTGGCAAGAGGGAGACCTGAGTGACAGTAAGATTCCAAGGAGAATAAATACACAGTGAGAAGCCCGATTACAGGCAGGAGATTCAATAACAATGGAAAGAAAGGACATGGACTAAAGCTTAGAGCGGGACAGTGTGGAGTCTTAGAGCAGAGAGGTAACGAGAGACCAGTGAAGGAGACCAAATGGAAGAGAATTTACATGGCATTGAAGTAATAAAGTGTCTATACCAAGTGGCCGCCATGTTGGGACACAAACACTCCTACGGAGAACAGAGACGCATTGTAATGGGATGGCTCTTGCTGACTGGACTGAGGAGTTGACTGGCTGACTGGACTGAGGGAGCGTACCGTCGCATCCCACCCTGCGGGGTCCCCATTAGTCAGCCGAGTACTGAGAGCAGCTGTGTGGGGGCCGCAGGGTTATAGAGGAAGATGGAAGCTCCTGAGATTGTTTGTAGGGCAATAGTGAGAACTAGAAGAATGCTGGAGAGAGGCAGCGTAACATCATATGTGAAGTAAAAGTGTTCACTTCTGCATAATGCTAAAGAAACAACCATGAAGCTTATTACCTACTATTTGTTGTACATAAAACGCACTAAGTAATTGTTCAGTAAAAGACTGTTTGTGTAAAGTGGTTATCTCCATCACTGAACCTTACAAGACCTGGTCCTGGCCAGCTGTAGTCACCGGCATAATGCGACCTGCAGAGGGATAATGGCTTCACAGCACAAGTTGACACACCCAGCCAGGACCCTCATCTTCATGTAAAGGTCTGAAAGATGAGTACCTCACTCATGGCTATATCACAGCGCCATATTACAATGCCTTCTGAGAAAGTGCCACATATGAAGCCCCTTGGTTCAGTATCGGGACTAAGACTCATCTACTGTATGAAAGATGTGGACACCGACTCACCAGTAGGCACAAACGATAATTAATCCCACAGTTTGTGACTCTTCCTTGTCCATTTTTTTCATCTTTGCCCCATTTATCAAGTATTTTTCCATTTACCATTTGGATATTAGGACATTCATTTCCGAACTGGTCGCAAAGGAACGCTGCAATGGGGACATTGGTGCTGGGTGTGCGCTGATGCGGCTATCATGGTGTGAAATGAAATGGCGTAGTGTCCAAAGTGATGAGATTGGCTTGTAAATTGGGCACTCCAAAAATTCTTGATCTTCACTTGGGCAAGTTTCTCAGAAGGAAGAAGTGAAATAGCTATGAGGTGAGATTTGGCAGATCATGTAGGACTTGCCCAGGTTTTATCTGACAGTCCACCAGAAATGGTGGCAGGCAAGGACCCTATGGCAGAGACCGATTCCTTGGCTTTGGCCTCTTGGGGATGTAGCAGTTTTGCACTGGACAATAGTGGGTCATGCCTTTGGATTATTTTGGGAACATTTGATGGAGCTGACCAAAATAGGTTTGGACATTTTCATTGTTGACTTACAGGAGAACCTGGAGATAAAAGTATTCATAATGTGGGGGGAAAGACACCTGGTGAGATGTGTTATTATGGCTGGGGAAACCTGTTTGTGATCTTTAAAGTGGGCAAAGTCGGGGATTATTTAAGTAAAGTTACTAATGTTGAAAAGTTGTTGAGTCCTGATGTATTTAGCCACTTTTTTTTTCAAAGCTCAATTTCAGGAAAATCTCTGTGCTCCAAGAAATGAAGACTAGTGTTGAGCGATACCTTCCGATACTTGAAAGTATCGGTATCGGATTGTATCGGCCGATATCTGAAAAATATCGGATATCGCCGATACCGATACCCGATACCAATGCAAGTCAATGGGACACAAGTATCGGAAGGTATCCTTTATGGTTCCCAGGGTCTGAAGGAGAGGAAACTCTCCTTCAGGCCCTGGGATCCATATTCATGTGTAAAATAAAGAATAAAAATAAAAAATATGGATATACTCACCCGTCCGGCGGCCCCTGGACCTTAGCGGTGTTAACCGGCAGCCTCCGTTCCTAAGAATGAGCAGGTGAAGGACCTTCGATGACGTTGCGGCTTGTGATTGGTCGCGTGACCGCTCATGTGACCGCTCACGCGACCAATCACAAGCCGCGACGTCATCCCAGGCCCTACACACTGCATTCTTAGGAACGAGAGTCTCCTCTCCTCCAGACCCTGGGAACCACACACTTGGAACTTCCGATTCCGATTTCCGATATCACAAAAATATCGGAACTCGGTATCGGAATTCCAATACCGCAAATATCGGCCGATACCCGATACTTGCGGTATCGGAATGCTCAACACTAATGAAGACCAGATACTTAATTTCACATAAGAACAGATCTGTAATGTTAGGAAAAAAGGGTGTTATTTTTTCTATTTGGGGGTTCCCACCATTATGAAATGGCATAAGTTATTGAATAGTTATTGAATAGGGGCCATCGCCTGATCAATTCAGTCTCCTGCCTACTCTCACGAGAAACCAGTGTTGTACCGCCAATGGGGGCAGACCGTGAAAATGATATGGGGCCCGTCAGCTGGGGAGTCACTGTTTACTTTCACTTTTGCTGATATCTGCCATATATGTCCTGCAGAAGGTGGGAGGATCTGTATGGAGAAGCCTGAGCTCAGCCTGGTAAATACAGTGGTTGGAGCAGGTTTTAATCCCTTAGATGTGGAGGCACTTGAGTGGTTAGATTGGGTGAGAGACCTCGGACAACACATTGAGCCCCTGCAATGTGATCCTGGAAATCCAACGAGTTAAAGGCAGCCAAGAGCCCATAGCATGGTTCCCATTTCAGGCCTATCTTTTGGGACCCTTGGATTTCATTCTAAATTCCTTGGTTGGGGGTAATTGGGCGATGGAGACTGCCAAATTCCAAAGCCCATGTGATGGGCATTCATTATTCTATTGGCAACATGACATTGTGACACAAAGTATAATGTGCCAGCATAAAAAAGTATAATAACACTACTAATGGTAGAAATAATAATAATAAAACAATAATAAACGTATTAAGAATAAAAATGTATCACTTAAAGGGGATATGGGAAAAGAATTATAAAAAAAACCCTCAAAAACTAAAATAAATGAATGAAAAACAATAAACAAAATCCTTAAAAAAGAATACTATAAATGTGAGTATAAAAAGTTTGCTATGCTTAGATTTTGTAAAAACAAAAATAGCGACACATATAAGATATTCCTTCAGTTGCAAAAGCGCAAACAATAAAATTATTGGACTGCCTGGCATGAAATGCAAAAACTATATAAAAAAATAGAAACTAAACATTATTGTATTTGTCATCCAGAAATGGTGATTATAAAACAATTCTTCTTACATTAAACAAAACTTCATAGAGATATGATGGAAAAGGAGCCCGAATATGAAAAGGAAACAACGTCCCTGTTTCTAAATGTACTTGGAGCGTCACTCATTTCATTGTCATTTATTTTATTATTTTTTTTATTACTTTTTGTTGATTTCGATCGTTCATCTTCTACTAATCACCATCATTACTTGGCTCCAGTAATTGTGCGTTTCTTGTAGAAGCCTTTGTGCTAATTAATAGGATCTCTCCGGGGTCAGGAGACGTCACCATAAGCAGATGAGCTTCTTTCCTGAGGCCGTTGTTTTCCCTCTTGGCCCCGGGCCGCTCGCACCTCTTACATCTTGATGAAACGTGTTGTTTACTGCTCAGCGACCATAGATAATTCGCGGCTCATCAGTGCGAGAATAATGGAGAAAATATTGTCATTAGCGGCAGTTATCCTAATGAATACCAGAGGGGAGACGTGGAGCGTGCGTCCCTCGAGGTAGCAGCTCACTTAGAGTTTCCTTCCCTCGTGTTCCTGATCATAGATTTGTAAAGTACGATGTGAAATGTTAGATGAGACCCTTCTACTGGACTGGACCATAACTTCCAATGAGCTTGGGGCCAAGACTAGGGTTAGGACTAGGGTTGGGGAAAGGGCTAGGGTTAGACTTGGTGCTAGCATTAGTTATTGTCCTGTACCCAGAGTCGTAAGTAGGGATTCTCATACAGGGTGAAACACTTATAATGATGAAGATAGAGCCTAGTTCTAATGGAGGACAATGCTGTTACTGTATAACAATCACTAAGACCGATATTACCGCCATACAGTGACCATAGGAAGGTACCAGCTCTGCAGACGGTATAAGATATTACCGCACAGTTATAGATAATGACAGGTGACTTTCCTTCTTTCACTTTTCACTTATTTTCCATCTGCCCAGACCACCACGAAGACTTCTTCTTCCAGCCATGATTGGTATCCACAGAGATTGCAACACAGACACATTTGACTTCACATTTCCAGCACCGTCATCATCTATTTCTACACAAACTCCCCATCCTGCCGATACTTCCGATTCCGATATCTTCACATATATATATACCACCAAGAGTCCATACATTCTAGGTTAAACCACACACACAGACACACACACATCAATTCACGTCACTGGGCTGTCTGTCTCATAGAAGACGGCTCCTCCAGATAGAGACGCTCTTTCTAACCACTTATACTCTGACCAGGAGATGAGGATTCTGACGCAGTGACAGGACTCCTATATTAATTAAAAATCACCTAAAAATGTTTAATACAATATGTTTTATAAACTGGAGAGTTAGAAAAAAGAATGTTTTCATAGGTTTTTTGTTACTGAAATTTACAAATCTGAAATTTGTAAAAGAAAAACAATGTGCTTTTCTCGCTATTTTCTGAGACTCGTAATCCATTCTTCACAATCTGGACCTATGTGAGGACTTATTTTTTTTCTCCCTGAGCTGACGTTTTTACCGATATAATTTTGGGGCAGATATGATGTTTTAATCGCCTCTTATCGCAATTTATTGCAATGTTGCGGCTGCCAAAAAATGTAATTCTGGCGTTTTTTTCCTTGTTATACCATTTACAGATCAGATTCATTTGCCCATATTTTGGAAGAACTGACTTTTACGAATGCAGCGATACCAAATATGTGTAGTTTTTTATTTTTTTTAATTGTTCTAATGCTATTATCAGTGTGGCTCCTGCTGAGGGCCCAAGGCAATTGTCCAGTGTCCGTCCCCCTAAGGCCGGCCCTGTCCCTCAGTACCACCCAAACTGTAATACTGCCCTCTAAAATGTGATAATGTCCCCCTGGATGGCCCCAAAATGTAACACTGCCCTCTGAGTGTCCCTTTAAATGTAATACTGCCCTCTGAGTGCCTCCTAAAATGTAATACTGCCACTTCAGTGCCTAATCTAAAATGTGGTAATGCTGCCTTAGTGCCTCCCAAAATGTTATAATTTCCCTTGAGTATCCTCTAAAATGTAATAATACCCCCCAAAATGTAATAATGACCACTGAGTGCCCCCAAAATGAAATAATGCCCCTAAAGTACCCACCCTAAAATGTGGCAATTCTCCCTTGGTGCCCCAAAAAAGTAATATGAGTGCTCCACAAAATGTAATAATACCCTCTAAGTGCCCATCCTAAACTGTGGTACTTCTCCATTCTCCATTAGTGCCTTTTTTTAAAAGAAATAATGTCAGAGAAAAAAAAATATTCACCTGAAATGATGACATCATCTCGCTGCCTGCGCTGGGACGCTAAGGTCCTGTGTGTGCCCCTGCTGTCCTGTAAAAGCCATATTACTTACATAGGTATAAGTCCCGGTCCTGGATACCCCTCAGCCACCCCGACAGCGCCGTGTCGCCATATTGGCTTCCTCCATAGGGGCCCCTATTATGATAGTGATTTATAGGATTAGCACTGGGCACATTTACTGACCATTATCGGGCAAACAATATATGGTATTGATATGTATTATTATTTTTATAAGAACAGTGTTTGTGGGTTACACCGCTGCCTTGCTTCTATGGGCTCTGGCCCTTGTTTTACCCCAGCCTTATGCATTTTGTGAAATTCCTTTGCTTAATTTTATTTCCTATTTATGTTTAATAAATTAATTATTTTAACATTATATAATTTTACCTTTGCCTGTTTTTCCTCTGTTATATTTACAGAGGATATGGTAAATTATGATTATTTTGAGGTGGTGATTGGACGTTTGATATATATAGATGTTTGGAAGGGGTCAATTAAATTTTTCGGAGATTTCCATGGTTGCTCAATCCTGATGATCATATCACTAACAACCAAACCTACTGGTTCAGTTCCTACTGGGCAGTGACAGAGGGAGCAGTGGACATGAGCTGGCAGAGGAGGGTGAGAATTGGGGTGACACAATGTGGACGTGGGAGGTGCAAGCATGGAGACATTATTACTTTACACACCCAATAACCTTTTGGTGAGTCACAAGTCACAGGAGGCACAGCTGGAGGGAAGTGCTCGGGGACCTCTGGAGAGCACTGGAGCTAGGAAACAAGGGGAGGCACAGACAACTGCTCTACAGTGTTAAATCACATGATCGATGATAAGTCTGATCGTCATTGTTGGGCACCAATGGGCACAGAAGAAAGGGATGTCACTTTCTGACAACAACACCACAATCCCCTGGAGTCTTTTATGGATCTGACCAGTCTCACAAAGCCCTCACAGATTGATAGGTCCATAACAGTTGGGGCACAAGCAGAAGCTACCAGCTGGGCAGAGTGGGCAACTGCTCTGTCTACTCCCAGAGTTAGGCCTATGGGAATCCCTGGGCGAGGGCCACTGTCAGCTGTACCAGCGTTCTCTGAACAAATAAAGCCTGTAGCAGAGCAGTATTAGAGTAGAGCTCTACTGTGCTCCGTCTTGTAGGCCGAAGCCTGCATGACGCTCTCGGCCTACAGGACAGCAGGGGTACACACAGGACCAGGCAGCAAGATGATGTCATGATTTGAGGTGAATATTTTTTTTCTCTGGCATTATTTCTTTTAAAAAAGGCACTAAGGGAGAAGTACCACAGTTTAGGTAAGGCACTGAGTGCATTATTAAATTTTGTGGAGTGCTCAAGTGTCATTATTACTTTTGTGGTGCACCAAGTGAGCAGTCACATTTTAAGGTGGGTACTTATGGGAGATTATTACATTTTGGGGGCACTCAGTGGCCATTATTACATTTTGGGGGGCATTATTACATTTTAGAGGATACTTAAGGGAAATTATTACATTTTAGAGGCGTTTTGTGAAATTAATTTGCTTAATTTTATTTCTCTGATCGCCCATGACGGCACCACGGAGAGAGGGGATCCGCCCACCAAGGACAGGAAACCTACGGATAAAAAGGCGGTACCACTCTCCTGCATCAGTTGGTTTCCTGTCCTTGATGGGAGACCTACGGACTTACCAGGATCGACGTGGGAATTCCGGGGCCATCCAGTCCGGTTCAGGCAGCTGGGGTCCCTCTGCCTCGGCTGAGGTGGTGACCCGAAGCGCCACCGCGGGGGGCTAGTGGGCCTCTAGGGTGTGCGGGGGAGGTGACAAGGAGTTTGCGGTCACCTCCCCAGGTAAGATGCAGCAGGCAACATCCAGGGGGGTCCCTCTGTGGTTGCGGGAGGTGCGGCGCGGCCCTCCCCAAAAACATGCGTCAGTCTGCACACTGCACCGCCATCGGGTGTGCAGAGCCGCGCGGTAGGGACTGCATAGGACCGGGGGCGCCGGTCAGCAGCGCCATTTCTGCACTCCCGGCGCCATCTTGCAAGTTCTGCGCATGCCCGGGATTAAGCTGGTCTCGCGAGGCGCCGGCGGGGTGTCGCTCGTGCGTATACACGCTTCTGCGCAGGCGCCGCTGAAGCCCGACTGCGCAGGCGCCGGCGTTCGGCGCTCCTCGCCATCAGCTGGGCGCTACTGGGCAGGCGCGGATATAAAAAAAAAAAAAAAAAAAAAGCGGCGTGAAGGCTTTAAATGAGGAAAGTTACTTCCTCCTAGCGGCTCTGCAATATATCAGCAGGAGCCTCAAAAAAAAAAAAAAAAAAGCTACTTGCGACTACACCAGAGTGCTGTCAAAGCAGTGACCGCAGACCAGCAGCAATATGAGCGACCCGGCATCTCCCTTGCCAGAATCACCTCCACCTGTAGCATCGCCACAGCAGCAGCAGCAGCAAAAAAGGCGACAGCAGTGCCAGGACACCAGCAAAGAACGCCAGAGGTCCCAACACAGTAAGGGGTCCAGTACGGCGTCGGGGAAAAAGCCAGAGGCGGAGAATCCCCAACCGGTATTTATGGGTCCTGGAGGTGGTAAGTGGATCTTCGTGAAAGTCAGAGACAGTAAGGTTATTATTTGTCTCTTTTAGGGGAGGAAGAGCGTAGGCAAAACAAAGCATAAAATTTGTGCCATCTGTAGAGAAGATCTTCCACCTGCCTGGGAGAAGACGCTGTGTAACGCTTGCATACAGCAGACAGTATCTGAAAGTCTGCCAGGGTTTGCAACCGACTTAAAAAACCTGATTAAGGAGCAAGTGGAAGACACCCTTAGATCCCTAAAGAAGGGGAAAAAACGGAGAAAGACCAGGGATAGGTCTCCGTCTCCGGTCTCAAAATCTGACAGCGACAGTGCGAGTTCAGTATCCTCCTCCTCCTCCTCCTCCTCATCTGCATCATCCACTTCTTCCTCGGGGGGGCACAACTGTTTCCCACTAGAGGACACCGATGGCCTCATAAAGGCGGTGAGAAGTACTATTATTATTATTATTATTTATTTATATAGCACCATTGGTTCCATGGTGCTGTACATGAGAAGGGGTTACATACAAGTTACAGATATCACTTACAGTAAACAAACTAACAATGACAGACTGATACAGAGGGGCGAGGACCCTGCCCTTGCGGGCTTACATTCTACATTCTACTATGGGGTTAGTAGACTCCCACCCCAAAAAATCGGTACAAGACATCATGTTCGGGGGCCTAGAACAAAAAAAGAGGAGAGCTTTTACACATAATGATGCAATTGCAGCTTTAATTAAAAAAGAATGGAAAAAGCCCATGAAAAAGTCTCTCTTAACTCCAAAAAGGAAATACCCTTTTGAGGATGAATCCTGCTCCCTTTGGGAAAAAGCCCCCAAATTAGATGTAGCAATAGCTAAAGCATCAAAAAAATTTGCACTCCCGTTTGAAGACATGGGGGTACTAAAAGACCCTATGGACAAGAAGGCGGACGCCTTCCTCAAAGGCTCTTGGGAGGCAGCAGGGGGGGGGCATAAAACCTGCAGTAGCAGCGGCGTGTACATCTCGCTCCCTAATGATTTGGCTAAATCAACTAGAGGGTCAATTAAAAGGGAAGACTTCCCGAGACTCGATACTGAATACTTTACCAGTAATGAGGGGAGCTGCGGCTTTCCTGGCTGACGCCTCGGCCGACTCAATCAGATTAGCCGCTAGGTCAGCAGCACTGGCTAATGCGGCCAGGCGCGCCCTCTGGCTTAAGAACTGGCCAGGCGACCTCCAAACGAAAACAAGACTGTGTACCATCCCCTGTGAAGGAGAATTCTTGTTTGGTTCCACTTTAGACGACATTTTAGAAAAAGCTGGGGACAAGAAAAAGTCCTTTCCTCCTCTGGGCCTCCCCTCTTACCGGAAGCCCTTTCGGAACAAGAGGTTTTTCCGCAAAAACCCGGGGAGAAGCCAAGGGAAATGGGAGGATAAGAGGAACAAAAACAAGGGGTTTATCTTTAATAAAAACCCCAATGATAACAAGAAACCTCCACAATGAAGGTTCGCCCCAGGTGGGAGGGAGGCTGTCTCTCTTTCTCCCAGCCTGGGAAAAGATTACCTCCAGTCAATGGATACTGAACATCATAGAATCAGGACTGAGGTTAACATTCAAAAGATATCCTCGTCCCTCTTTTACGATGACATCCACAAGGTCTTCGGCAGAAGAGCAGCTGGCACTAGAAAAAGAAGTCATCGGGTTAGTAGAAAAGAGAGTACTCCTGGAGGTTCCCCCTCAAGAAAGAGGACAAGGACACTATTCCCCTCTATTTCTGAGAAGAAAACCAGATGGGTCTTTCAGAACCATCATAAATCTGAAAAGTCTAAACAACTACTTAGAGGTTCAGGCATTCAAAATGGAAACGATAAAGTCGTCTATCAAAATGCTGTTTCCTCAATGCTTCATGGTGGTCCTAGACCTAAAGGACGCATATTATCACGTCCCAATACACAAAGATCACCAAAGATTCCTCAGGATGGCGGTTCACATCAGAGGAGTCCTAAGTCACTTCCAGTTCTCAGCTCTGCCTTTTGGTCTAGCCATAGCCCCGAGGATTTTCACAAAACTGATTGCGGAGGTAATGGCTCACCTCAGGGAAGAAAATACCTTGATCGTACCATATCTGGACGATTTCTTGGTAATAGGCTCCTCCCCGCAGCATTGCGAGAATCAACTGGCAAATGTGATTCATACCCTAAAAGAACTGGGCTGGCTAATAAACATAGAAAAATCCAGACTAATACCTTCTCAAGTTCAGGAGTACCTAGGTCTCACCCTAGACTCCATAAAAATGGAATGTCGGCTCCCGGAGAGCAAAATACAGAAACTAAAAAGTTTGGTATCAAGGGTTCAATCTCTCCCCTCCATAACACTCCGTCAGGGTATGTCCCTCCTAGGCTCCATGACCTCTTGCATCCCTGCAGTCCAGTGGGCCCAATTACATTCGAGAGACCTACAATGGCAGATATTGTCAGAACAAACCCATCTAGGAGGGCATTTAGACGGGCGGTTAATTCTATCTCCTCGTACCAGCCACTCTCTGACATGGTGGAAGTCGCAGGAAAATCTTTCCCAGGGGGTCCCGTGGGTAATTCAGATCTCAAAAGTCCTAACTACGGACGCAAGCCCCTCAGGGTGGGGAGCTCATCTGGGCGATCTGGTAGCCCAGGGCACCTGGTCTCCGTCCCTAGCAGACAAATCCTCCAATATGAAGGAACTTCTTGCGGTCAAATTTGCCCTTCAGGAATTCTTGGAAGTCCTTCACTCTCATCACGTAAGAGTGATGTCGGACAACCGGGTGGTAGTATCTTACCTAAATCACCAGGGGGGCACCCGTTCCAAAAATCTAATGGAAGTGACCAACTCAATCCTGCAAATAGCCGAGAGCAACCTCCTATCCCTAACAAGCCTACACATAAAAGGGGTAGACAACTACAAAGCGGACTTCCTCAGTCGGTCCAGCCTAAAACAGGGAGAATGGGAACTGAATCAGGCAATATTTACCCAGATCACAGAGAAATGGGGGGTTCCCAAAATAGATCTCTTTGCGAGCCATCTAAACAAAAAAGTAGCCTCCTTTTGCTCCCTATCGTCTCTGGGGAACCCAGTAGTTGTGGACGCTTTCCTGATGTCTTGGGGTCATCATCTGCTCTATGCCTTTCCTCCTCTCATTCTGATTCCAGCAGTGCTGAGGAAGATTCGGGAGGACGGGGCGCTGGTTATCTTAATTGCCCCGTTCTGGCCGAAGAGACCTTGGTTCTCATGGATGAGGAAGATGTCAATATCCGACCCCTGGGTATTACCAGACCTTCAGGATCTATTGTCGCAGGGCCCAGTTTGTCATCCACGGGTCAAGAACTTGCACTTGACAGCTTGGCTCTTGAATGGAAGCTGCTAGAAGACAGGGGGTTCTCTGTTGTGAATTCGCTTTTTGCTCCCTCTAGTGGTTACTAGTTTTTTGGACTCTGGTTTTTCTGTCATCCCTTTTATCCGCACCTGGGTCGTTAGTTAGGGGTGTTGCTATATAAGCTCCTTGGACCTTCAGTTCAATGCCTGGCAACGTAGTTATCAGAGCTAGTCTGCTGTGCTCTTGTCTACTGATCCTGGTTCCAGTTATATCAGCTAAGTCTGCCTTTTGCTTTTGCTATTTGTTTTGTTTTTTGTATTTTTGTCCAGCTTGTTCCAAATCTATATCCTGACCTTTGCTGGAAGCTCTAGGGGGCTGGTGTTCTCCCCCCGGACCGTTAGACAGTTCGGGGGTTCTTGAATTTCCAGTGTGGATTTTGATAGGGTTTTTGTTGACCATATAAGTTACCTTTCTTTATTCTGCTATCAGTAAGCGGGCCTCTCTGTGCTATACCTGGTTCATTTCTGTGTTTGTCATTTCCTCTTACCTCACCGTTATTATTTGTGGGGGGCTTCTATCCAGCTTTGGGGTCCCCTTCTCTGGAGGCAAGAAAGGTCTTTTTATTTTCCTCTACTAGGGGTAGCTAGATTCTCCGGCTGGAGCGTGTCATCTAGAACCAACGTAGGAATGATCCCCGGCTACTTCTAGTGTTGGCGTTAGGAGAAGATATATGGTCAACCCAGTTACCACTGCCCTATGAGCTGCCTTCCTCTTCCGATCTGGTTCCTGTGTTTTTCCAGAATGTGGTTCGTTTGCACGGCATCCCTGAGAATATTGTGTCAGACAGAGGATCCCAGTTCGTTTCCAGGTTCTGGCGATCCTTTTGTAGTAGGATGGGCATTGATTTGTCGTTTTCGTCTGCTTTCCATCCTCAGACTAATGGACAGACGGAGCGAACCAATCAGACTTTGGAGGCTTATTTGAGGTGTTTTGTCTCTGCTGATCAGGACGATTGGGTGACATTCTTGCCGTTGGCTGAGTTTGCCCTTAATAATCGGGCTAGTTCCGCCACCTTGGTTTCGCCTTTTTTCTGCAACTCTGGTTTCCATCCTCGCTTTTCTTCGGGTCATGTGGAGCCTTCTGACTGTCCTGGGGTGGATTCTGTGGTGGATAGGTTGCAGCGGATCTGGAATCATGTGGTGGACAACTTGAAGTTGTCACAGGAGAGGGCTCAGCGCTTTGCCAACCGCCGCCGCGGTGTGGGTCCCCGACTACGCGTTGGGGATTTGGTATGGCTTTCTTCCCGCTTTGTTCCTATGAAGGTCTCCTCTCCCAAATTTAAACCTCGTTTTATTGGGCCTTACAAGATATTGGAAATCCTTAATCCTGTGTCTTTTCGTCTGGATCTTCCTGTGTCGTTTGCTATTCACAATGTATTTCATAGGTCCTTGTTGCGGCGGTACATTGTGCCTGTAGTTCCTTCTGCTGAGCCTCCTGCTCCGGTGTTGGTTGAGGGCGAGTTGGAGTACGTGGTGGAGAAGATCTTGGATTCTCGCCTCTCCAGGCGGAGGCTTCAGTACCTGGTCAAGTGGAAGGGCTATGGTCAGGAGGATAATTCCTGGTTGGTCGCCTCTGATGTTCATGCGGCCGATTTAGTTCGTGCCTTTCATGCCGCTCATCCTGGTCGCCCTGGTGGTCGTGGTGAGGGTTCGGTGACCCCTCACTAAGGGGGGGGTACTGTTGTGAATTCGCTTTTTGCTCCCTCTAGTGGTTACTAGTTTTTTGGACTCTGGTTTTTCTGTCATCCCTTTTATCCGCACCTGGGTCGTTAGTTAGGGGTGTTGCTATATAAGCTCCTTGGACCTTCAGTTCAATGCCTGGCAACGTAGTTATCAGAGCTAGTCTGCTGTGCTCTTGTCTACTGATCCTGGTTCCAGTTATATCAGCTAAGTCTGCCTTTTGCTTTTGCTATTTGTTTTGGTTTTTGTATTTTTGTCCAGCTTGTTCCAAATCTATATCCTGACCTTTGCTGGAAGCTCTAGGGGGCTGGTGTTCTCCCCCCGGACCGTTAGACGGTTCGGGGGTTCTTGAATTTCCAGTGTGGATTTTGATAGGGTTTTTGTTGACCATATAAGTTACCTTTCTTTATTCTGCTATCAGTAAGCGGGCCTCTCTGTGCTATACCTGGTTCATTTCTGTGTTTGTCATTTCCTCTTACCTCACCGTTATTATTTGTGGGGGGCTTCTATCCAGCTTTGGGGTCCCCTTCTCTGGAGGCAAGAAAGGTCTTTTTATTTTCCTCTACTAGGGGTAGCTAGATTCTCCGGCTGGAGCGTGTCATCTAGAACCAACGTAGGAATGATCCCCGGCTACTTCTAGTGTTGGCGTTAGGAGTAGATATATGGTCAACCCAGTTACCACTGCCCTATGAGCTGGATTTTTGTATTCTGCAGACTTCCACGTTCCTCTGAGACCCTCGCCATTGGGGTCATAACAGTTCTCCCCAGGGTTAATCTCAACCTTGTTACAAAGTAGGAAGCCAGTTACAGCGAAACAATATGGCAAGATATGGAAAAAGTTTCTGTCTTCATCAGGTGCAAAAATAGGGAAAGAAATTCCCCTTAATTCCATATTAGAGTTCCTACAAAAGGGGTTAGAGATGGGGCTGGCCACTAGTACCCTGAAAGTTCACGTGGCAGCATTGGGAGCCCTATTCAATTTTGATTTAGCTTCAAATAGGTGGGTCGCTAGATTCATAAGAGCAGCAGGAAGATCAAGGCCTCTTCCGGTAAAAATCGTTCCTCAATGGGACTTAAACTTAGTCCTTAAAGCCCTGACCAGTCCACCATTCGATCCATTACACGAAGCTTCAATAAAAAACCTATCTCTCAAAACCGCTCTGTTAGTCGCCCTCACTTCTGCACGTAGGGTCAGCGACTTACAGGCTCTTTCGGCTAACCCTCCTTACACACAATTTCTAGAGGATAGGGTCATTTTAAAAACAGACCCAGCATATCTCCCGAAAGTGGCTTCAAAGTTTCACAGGTCTCAAGAGATTTCTCTCCCCTCCTTCTGTCCCAACCCTGTAAATAAGAAGGAACAAACATTACATACACTAGATGTAAGACGATGTCTCTTACGTTACCTAGAAGTCACGAAAGAGAGTAGGGAGGATGCCTCTCTGTTTGTGTGTTTCCAGGGTCCCCGGAAGGGGAAAAAAGCATCGAAAGCCACCATAGCAAGATGGATTACGGATGCCATCAGTCTTTCATACTCGGCAAGTGGGATGTCCGTTCCCGGGGAGGTTAAGGCTCACTCGACAAGGGCAGTGGCATCTTCCTGGGCGGAGAAGGCCGGAGTTCCCATAGACCAGATATGTAGAGCTGCTACCTGGTCCTCACCATCTACATTCTATAGGCACTATAGATTGGACCTAATCTCCTCTTCGGACCTTACCTTCGGTAAAAGGGTTCTGGAAGCGGTGGTCCCTCCCTGAATGTACTATCTATGCAATTCTCTCCGTGGTGCCGTCATGGGCGATCAGAGAAAAATATAGTTCTTACCGATAACGGTATTTCTCTGAGCCCATGACGGCACCCGTACATTCCCTCCCTTCACTTATGGGTGCTCACATTAAATAGTGCCATAGTTTATTCATAGTTTTAAAATCACGCGGTATCTCGTTATGCTAAACAGTTAAAACTAACAAATGTTTTAGTAGTCTCCCATCATTCTCTATGTAAAACAACTGATGCAGGAGAGGTACCGCCTTTTTATCCGTAGGTTTCCTGTCCTTGGTGGGCGGATCCCCTCTCTCCGTGGTGCCGTCATGGGCTCAGAGAAATACCGTTATTGGTAAGAACTATATTTTTCTTATTTATGTTTAATAAATTATTTTAACATTATATAATTTTGCCTTTTCCTCTTTTTCCTTTGTTATATTTACAGAGGATATGGTAAATTATACCTTCCAAACATCTGTTCCATATATAAAGCCCATTAAGTCCTCCCCCTCCCCCATAGTATGATGTGTCCATCACAGCCCCCCGCACAGTATGATTTCCATCACAGTACCCATACAGTATGATGTCCTCCATTGCCCACTCTACAGTATGATGTCCATCATAGCCCCCCATACATATAAGATTTCTATCACAGTCCCCATACAGTATAATGTGCTCTATAACCCCATACAGTATAATATTCCCCACAGTCCCCATACAGTATGTTCTCCCTAACCCCCATACAGTATAATGTCCAGCACAGCCTCCTGTACAATATAATATCCATCACAGTCCCCATACAGTATGATGTCCTCCATAGCCCCACACAGTATGAGGCAGTCCACAGCCCCCATATAGTATTATGCCCTCCATAGTCCCACACAGAATGATGTTCTCCACAGTCTTCATACTGGATGATGTCCAGTGCAGTCCCCCATACAGTATAATGTCCTGCACAGTCTCCATACAGTACAATGTCCACTATGGTCTCTCATACACTATAATGTCCACCATAGACCCTCATTTAGTATGTTTTCCTCTATAGCCCCCCATACGGTATGATGTCTTTCATAGTCCCCATACAGTATGATATCCTCCAGAGCCCCATATACAGTATGAAGTCCTCTATATCCTCCATACAGAATGATGTCGTCCACAGCCCCCCATGCACTATGATGTCCTCCATAGCTCCCATACAGTATAGGGTCCTCCATAGGCCCCCATACAATACGATCACCTCCTTAACCCCCCCCCCCATACATTGATATACCCCACCATCCAACTCCCAGGCCCAGTAATATAAGAAAGATAAAGAAAACTTATACTCCCTTAATTCTTGTGGCCCAACCACCGCAGCCTCTGTCATCATCTCTGTCTTGTCTCGCAGTGAGATGGCTCAGGTGACATGATGCAGTGACGTCATTCCCTGTACAGAGCTAGCATCCAGCAGGCCATAGGCCGGAAGAAGCAAACGAAGGAGCAGAGAGTGGGTGTCTCTGTGCTCCGCCACAGCTATTAACAGAATAAAGACTGGAGCAAAACCCTGAGCCTTGGCAACTACTGGTTAAGGAAATTGGAATGAAGTGAAAAGTAGATCCAAAAGGATGTAGAAGTAGTTCATTGTGAAAAAGTTACTGAAAGGCACGAAAAGGGTAATGGCTGGACCGGCATCTCCATCAGGTCTGGCCCTGACTGTATATTAACAGCTGTCATGCAGATACCGTGGGTTGTAAAAAATATTGTTATTGTGGGAATAACTTATATATTATATTTTATTATTTTTAATTAATTTTCCCTAATATACTGTATATTTCTTCAATTTAAGATACAATAAAGCAGAAAGTGAACCTTGAATTGTCCTTATTCTTTATTTCTTCTTATTCATTATGCTTCGCGACCCCTGGGGAAATAAATGCTAAATGCAAAGTTAATGTCATTTGTGGCCATTTGTAAATCCTACAGCAGAATGTCATCATCTCCTGATTGCCTTGTGGCCGTTCCTACAGGGAGCAGACAGGTATAAATAGTGGTATGTGTGACACACAGGAGAGAATCCGGGGTACACAGAGCTGTTACCTGCACAGGTGAGACCTCAGGACCAGGGGGTGACAGACAGAGATACACACTGACTATACAGTGATTATGAATGACTGACGTGATACAATGTACTTGGGGTACAATCATCCACACACATGGCTTCAGGATCTATTTAGAATGTAGCTTCCATCTCCTCCCTTCTGGTTTATGCAAAAAAAACCCTTAAAAATTATAGCAAACTTACAAGTAAAAATTCCTCAAGATTCCTCCAAAGGGAAAATGAAGTGATAGTATCCACCCTCGATTGCTGCTCGATTGAAATGATGGAATTGGTGGACCTTCCGTTAGAACCTGCACTTTATTATTGAAAGGGAATCTGTCGTGTTATTTCAAGCATCTAAACTGTACCCAGTACGTTGTTAGTGATGCAATTTTTTTAATTAAAAACGGTGCTGCAGTGTTGTCCAAAAAGCACTTTATATAGTTGTATGCTTGTTTAATTACAGGGGAGTACTTCATTTTTTGTTCAATTACGGGTGTCGCCGTCCACTCAATTTGATTGATTTCCCTGGTTGTGCCAACGTCATTGGAATCCTGCACTTGCGTAACGTGGCACTTGGAGTCGCACTTGCGCTGTGTTGAGTGGGCAGCCACACTTGCACAGTGTGTAGCGTGGAGCTAGTCATGTTTGCGCAGTGTGTAGCGGGGACCTTCGCATCACGGCACATTTACGGCTCCCTAATTGCCACGGCGCACACACGGCTCCCTGCTCGACACTGCGCAAGCATGGCCAGCTCCACACTACACACTGCACAAGCATGGCTGTCCACTCAACACTGCACAAGAATGGCTCCAAGCACACCACACAAGCGCGGGATTCCAGTGACAGCAGCACAACCAGGGAAATCAATCAAGTTGAGTGGACGACGCCTCCCGTGACTGAATAGGAAATGAAGCACACCCCTATGACTAAATGAGCAGGTACCATATAACTATACAAAGTGCTTTTTGGACATCATGACAGCACTGCTTTAAATTAAACAAGCGTTAGTGATGCGCATTACATCACTAACAACTATCAGGGGACAGTTTAGATGCTTGAAGTGACTTGACAGGTTCCCTTTAACAGAATCAGCTCAATCTCAAGCAATGGCTACTTGATGGATAAACAATCTGTTGGAAGATCGATATTATCCAAGCCTAGATAGGTCCACCAGGGTCCTGTCCACCATTATCTTGATAGTAAAAAGCCATGGGTTTGCTGTTTTTTCTCTTTGCCTTGTTCCTTCTATTCTTCCGACCATGATGTCCTTCACTCGTGATTGCTCTCTTTGTATGATGTGTCCAGGTAAGTCATAACTTGGTGATCCTTGCTTAGAGTAACATGTCTGCCTTGATTTGTTCCAAAATTGTTTAGTTTGTTTTCCATGCCTTCCATGGTACTGATAACATCCTTCTCCAGTACCACATTTCAGAGGTATCGATTCTTCTTCTGTCTTGTTTCTTTATCGTCCAGGTTTCACATCCATATGTTACTAAAGAAAGTATCAGACTATGTATGAGCCGTGTCTTCATCATCAGTGAAATATTCCTTGATTTGAAGACCTTGTCTAGTGACTTCTTTGCTGACTTGTCCACAGCAATTCTCCTATTGACTCCTATTCCGATGTTGACGCTGCACTATAGGGTCTAAAATAAAGGGCATTTGAGAGATTGCGCCCATAAATAGAGCAAGTCCCAAACAACGGTGCACATGAGACCATACTCCTCTCTGCAGGAAGAGATAAATGACTATCTACTTGTGTTTGCTTACAGGTCAGGCCACCTCCTGGTGCTGACCTTTTTCTGCAGAGACCAGGGCAATTAAAATGTTTAGTTGGGCAGAAGTTGGTGATCACTGATTATATCAGCCATTTCTATGAATTTGTCTTTCCAGGCTTCTGGAGAAATCCATATTCTAAAAGTCTTTTAGATCTTCTGGAAAGGTAGACAATTATGATCAAAATCAATGTAGTCCTCACCACTGGTCCATGATGCCAGACACCACAATAGAACTTGGAACTTTCACAACTTTCACAAGGTTGGCATCACCAGTCCCCATCAGCCTAGTTCTGTATTTTCATAACTTTCATAACCATTACAGGAGAGAAGGTTGGCTTCAACATCAGGACAGGTTTCCTTCCTCCATTTTCCTTAATGATTAATAAATATTTAAACCATCTAAGTTGTATGAGGATGTGTCTCACCAACATTCAGTGTAGACATGTTTACTTTAATTCCCTGATAACTGTTTTTTTCTCTTTTAGCCTACATTCGGGGCTGCTCCGTGATGGTAAATTCTAGTATTTCTGCCCTGGCATTGAAAATTGCGTTGTTTAACTCTAACATCCTCTACTTGTCATTACTAACATTGTTGCTGGTCTCCTTCATCCTGTTCCTCTGCTGTATGGTCATTATGCTGAGCGTGTATTTCACCACCTCCCACATGCACGAGGAGCCCCGCTACATCCTTTTTGCCCACATGTTGATTAGTGACACCATTTACACAAGCACAGGACTCCTTCTCTTCTTCAGTGTGATATATCTAGTTTACTTCCCTGTGCCCATTTGCTATATAGCAGTGACCATAACTTCTTTGGCCTTTAAGATTGCACCATACAACCTGGCAGTGATGTCCTTGGAACGTTATGTGGCCATCTGTTTCCCGTTACGACACACAGAATGGTGCACCCGCCAGAAGACAATTGTGACCATTGTGGCCATTTGGGTAATTGGGATAATGCCTAACTTGGCTGATTTTATGATTTTGTGCCTCTACGTAAAGAATGACTACTTCTCTCTTTACTGTCTCTGCACAAAATCTGAATTTATGAAGATTGAAGCTCAGAGTACCTTGAGGTCTGTTATCCAAGGCTTGAGTTTTTCTTTGGTGGGGTTGGTCATCCTCTTCACCTACATCAAGATCATGTTGGTCGCTAAGAAAATAAACTCTGGAAATTCCGTGGCTTCCAAGGCTGGTAAAACGGTCATGCTCCACGCAGTTCAGCTCTTGCTTTCTTTAACATCCTTCTCCTATAACCTGACCGAAACATACCTGAGACAATTCTTCTTTATGTTACCATTGATCAATTTTTTCTTCTTCATGTGTCTTCCAAGGTTCATCAGCCCCTTAATCTACGGCTTCCGGGATGAAACCTTCCTCAAATACATCAAGCGAATTGTGCTTTGTAAACATCTAAGAACTTTTATAAATTTACGGACATCATAAATTCTCTTGTAGCTTCCTTTCTCTCAATAAAAAGATTAATTTGGTTTTCAAAAATTACTGATTAAAATGTTTGAATAATTAACTTGTATTTAAATGTAATGATAAGGATATTTACAAAGGTTTTGGCAAGATCTGTGGGGAAAGGTTGGTTGATTATTCAGCCAAGGCGACTGTAGTGGAGAAGTTTCTACAAGAAATACAACATTTTAAAAAAAATGTAATACTATTATCATTATTATTTATTGTTATAGCGCCTTTTATTCCATGGTGCTTTACATGTGAGGAGGGGTATACATAATAAAAACAAGTACAATATTCTTAAACAATACAAGTCATAACTGGTACAGGAGGAGTGAGGACCCTGCCCGCGAAGGCTCACAATCTACAAGGGATGGGTGAGAATACAGTAGGTGAGGGTAGAGCTGGTCATGCAGCGGTTTGGTCGATCGGTGGTTACTGCAGGTTGTAGGCTTGTCGGAAGAGGTGGGTCTTCAGGCTCTTTTTGAAGATTTCGATGGTAGGCGAGAGTCTGATGTGTTGTGGTAGAGGGTTTCAGAGTAGGGGTGATACGCGAGAGAAATCTTGTATACGATTGTGGGAAGAGGAGATAAGAAGGGAGTAGAGAAGGAGATCTTGTGAGGATCGGAGGTTGCGTGTAGGTAAGTACCGGGAGACGAGGTCACAGATGTAAGGAGGAGACAGGTTGTGGATGGCTTTGTATGTCATGGTTAGGATTTTGTACTGGAGTCTCTGGGCAATGGGGAGCCAGTGAAGGAATTGACAGAGAGGAGAGGCCGGGGAATAGCGGGGAAGGGGGGGGGATAGGTGGATTAGTCGGGCAGCAGAGTTTGGGATAGATTGGAGGGGTGCGAGAGTAATACGTCACCATTTCCATAGATTTAATGACCAATCTGGTCCATTGCAGGAGATGTAGAATTTTTTTACATCAGATTAATGAAGAGTCTCCCATAAATCACAACAGTAGAGATTACTATGTGCAGACACTGAACAGGCAAAGATCAATCAAAGGAATCAAAGATTGAAACGAGTAAAATAAATATTATTATTATACTGTATTTTATTATAGTTATGTTATTTTGTTAACATATCATCAATCTCAAATCAAGGGACAATTGTACGTCCCACCTTATGTCTCCAACATAAACACAACCGGTTAAGGGGGCAAGCAATTAAAATTTGGATAATTAGATAGTATTGTTGTATCCTACTGGGCCATTTACTAAAGTGACAAGTACTAGATATCTGTCCATAAATTAGACTGGAATTGAATTCTACTAGAATTTTACAAAATTTGTGGAATTTATTTTGTAATTTGCTTCCATGTGGATTCAACAAAGTGGCAGCTGCTGGTTGCCATTTTTCTAAATTGTACAGGGCCATCAAAAGTAAAAAAAAATCCTTAAACTCACTTAATCACTCACTTGTCCGGGCCTTCCGCTCCTTACCATCACCTGTCCGGTCAAAGTTGCATATTCTAATCCCTGCCGCTCACAGGATTTACATATGATGGTGGGAAATCAGAAGATATGACGATGACCGGAAGAGTGGCGGTAACAAGCAGAGGGACAGGAGAGATGAGCAGCGAGGTGAGCATAAGGACTTTTCTTTTTACATATTTCAGACCCCAGAGCATAATAACGGACACTAACCCTTCACCCCAAAACCTGTCTTCACCTTCTTGACCAGGCAAAATTGTACAATTCTGACCACTGTCACTTTATCAGGTAATATCTCTGGAATGCTGCAACGAATCAATGATTCTGAGAATGCTTTTTCATGACACATTGTAATTTATGTTAGTAGTAAATTTAGGTAAAAATTTTTAGCGTTTATTTCTGGATACATCAGAATTTTGGTGAAAATTAAATTTTGCAATTTACATTTTTATATCCTTAAACTAGTTAGTCATGCTGTACAAAATAATTTATAAATAACATTTTCCATATGTCTACTTTACATCAGCACAATTTTTTAAACATAATTTTTGCTGTTAGGAAGTTAGAAGGGTTAAAAGTTAATCAACAATTTCATACTTTTCCAACAAAATTTACAAAACTATTTTTTATACAGACCACATCACATTTGAAGTGACTTTGAGGGGCCTATCAGCCATAAAAAAAAATAAAAGTGACACCATTCTAAAAACTGAAGCCATCAAGTGCTTCACAGGAATTAATGCAATATGGAAGGAAAAAATAAAGTTTTCCCACAGAAATGTACATTTGTCCTCAATTTTACATTTTTTTACAAGGATAACAGAAGAAAATCAACCAGAAAATTTGTTGTAAAATTTCTCCTGATAATGTTGATACCCCATATGTGGTGGACAACTACTGCGCGGCAGGACTCGTAAGGGAGGAAGCGCTATATGACTTTTAGAGGGAAACATTTTCTGGAATAGATAGTGCCATGTCAAGTATTCAGAGCCCCTGATGGGCCTAAGCAGTGGAAACTCCCCACACGTGACCCCATTTTGGAACTACACCCCTCAAGGAATTTATCTAGCGGTGTGGTGACCACCTTGATCTCACAGATGCTACAGAATTTTATAATGTTGAGCTTCGAAAATGAAAAAATACATTTTTGCCACAAAAATGTTTTTTAGCCCCTTATTTTTTCTTTTTCACAAGGGTAACAGGAGAAAATGGACAATAGAATTTATTGTGAAATTTCTCCTGAGTACGCCAATACCCCATATGTGGTTGAAAATGACTTTTGAGGCAGAATACAAAGCTCAGAAGTGAAATAACGCCATATTGTAGTGCAGATTTTGCTGCACTGGTTTGAGGGTGCCATGTCACGTTGTCAGAGCCCCTGAGGTGCCAGAACAGCAGAACCTCATTTTGCAAACTACACCTCTTAATTAATTCATCTAGGGCTTCAGTGATCATATTGACACAACAGGCAGGGCAGGGACGAGGGGTCGGCATCTGCCCAGGGCGCTACCTCCAGCTTACATGAGGGGGCTCATTTTGAAAAAAAAAACAACTGAAATTGCTGAATCCCTGCCTCTGCCCATCACATTCTTCCAGCCGCAGGCATTCAGCAGAGCTATGGATAGGGTGCGGTCACACCGGGTAGCAATGTCAGTCACTGACAGCGCTCACCCCTCTCTCTGCTTGTACCCCGGCCACTGTTCAATCCCCACACTCAATTGTAGTTACATCTGGAGACAGAGCTGCGCTGGACAGTGAGCCTGGATTAGGTGAGTATAAGCTTTTTCTTATATTTTTTCATTATTTTCATAAAGAATGGAGGTTATTATACCTAGGGCCGGTGAGGACATTCCAAGAGGAGCTGGGTATGGAGAGACAAGAGGGGCTGTGGAGACATCACACGAGGGGCTGGATAAGAGGACATAAGGAGATTGCTATAGGGACATTATAAGAGGGGCTGTCTATGGGGACATTATAAGAGGGGCTGTCTATGGGGACATAAGGAGCTGGCTAAGGGGACATTTCCAGTTGGGGCTGCCTATGGGGATATAAGGGGCTGTCTATTGGGACATTACAAGAGGGGCTAGCTATGGGGACAAAAGGAGCTGGCTATGGGGACATTTTAAGTGGGACTGGCTATGGAGACATAAAGGGCTGTCTATGGGGACATTATAAGAGGGGCTAGCTATGGGGACATTAGAAGGGGGCTTTCGGGGCATAATGAGAGGCTGACCATACTGTATTGGATGCTGTTGGGGACCTTATATTGGGGGTTGTGTTACCATACTGTATAGGGGGCTGTGATGGATATACAGTGTGGGGTGCTGTTGGGGACATTATACTGTATATAAGGGTCTGTGAGGCCATTTTACTGTATGGGGTGCTGTGAGGATCATAATACTATATAATGGAAAACTATGATGGGCATCATAGTGTATATTGGGGCTGTAGGGATGAGGACTGCCTTACCCTGTTCTTACCCTTGAAGACAACAGACGTGCTATGTGAATATCGTTGTGAGGTTTTATTTGTAACAGTAATGTGTGCATCATGGTGATGTACAGTACATATGGTATAAGCTAACGATAGGACAGCATAGGGTATAGAATAAGGATAATGGTTTAGCATAGAAAATAAGAAATGGTTAAGGATAGCATTAGACCAGTGGGTGGGCACTAGTGCTGATAAAAGGGGGGTACTTCCTGGTTAGAGGAAGTTCTGTGTCAGCTAGAGAAGTGTATAGTGGAGTTCAAGATCAGATGGAAGGGCAGCATGGGTGCTGGGGGTAGCATGGGCCAAACGTTCAAGGCAGTGGGAGGCTAAATGGAGATCCCAGATGGACATTCCAACAGCGTCTGGTGGAGCCCAGGGCTTGGGCCAGTAGCATGGAGCGGGCCTGGTCTTCCGACGTCACAAAGTCAGTGGACATGGAGATACATGGGGTACAGGTGGCTGGTCCCAGGTTCACTGACGGAGTGGACAACAAATCTCTGAGGCTGATGGAGTCAGTGGGCTTCGGGGTATCCCATAATGAACAAGTGGCAGAACAGAAGAGGAGCTGTACTAAGGAGAAAGGAAGTCTATCCCACCTGTATCCACCTGTTGAACTTGGACTGTTTAGTAAAAGTTTGACAGTTGCAGAACCAGGTGGCCCTTGCATTGTGTGTGGCGGCTCCTAAGGACGGAAGCCTGGAAGCAGTGTAGACCTGCGGCCTACAAGTGAGTTTGAGGTACCCCACACCCTACAGCACAATGGAGCTGCTACACCACTTTTCTGTAAAGTGCCAGAGCATAATCGGACAGCAGTTCAGTCGCGACAACCGCTCTTGGGCACATTACATATGGGTGGCTTTGGTGACTGACACACTGTGTAGGAGGACAGTGTGAGAAGGGGGCACAGTTTGGAGAGAACAACATAGTTGGCTGGCTGAGGATATAGTGTGAAATGGGCACAGTATGAATATGGAGATGGGGCAGAGTGCAATGGGGCACAGAATGGAGAGTGGTTAGCATGGTGGGGGGACAGTATGGAGTTATAGAGTGTAAGAGAAAACTGTGTAGAGGGGACCCCCATGGTGTAGGCCATGGTTTATAGGGGCCAAAGGTGTGGTGGTTATAATTTAAAATGGCAGACACTGGGGATGTTATAGCTGATAATGTCAGACAGAAGGGTGGTTATACTGTAAAACCACAGGGTCCTGGTTCTTACCGCGGCTTTGCTTTCCTCACAGGGAGAGTGATGTCACTCTTGGAAGCAAGGGAAGATCTTCTTTATCAGGTAAACACAAGCATACAACATGTTCACACTCCAGGCCAGAAGGGGGAGCTCTGATCCAGCTTGTGGGTGGCTCCCCTATATATATATATTCTGGTCTGGAGTGAAAGTGAGTTAGTTCCTGTCAGAGAGACAGAGGAGAAGGAAGCAAAGGGGCCGTGCAGCCACGAGAAAGTGCTGCAGCTCCTGGACAGAGATAACACAGAATGAAGAACAGCTTGTAGTGAGTGTGCAGGAGAGCGGAACACAGGAGAGTAAAGAGCTGGGGAGAATAGCTGCGACTCAGCTACCTCCTTGCAGAGTGCAGATACCGGTAGCCAGAAGACCAAGGTTGTTTCCAACTCTAAGAGGCACAGCAGAAACAGGCTACACGTCACCTGTCCGCCATAATACCCAGGAGACACAGTAGCGCATAGAGCCCGGGTCGTGATAGAGTCCCTGTAAAAAGGCTTGAGCCACATGCCATACGGGTTAGTGTCCCACCTTTAAGAAGGACAGAGAAAACAGTGAGGACCTTGACAGAAGCCACAGGCAGCAAGGGACTACACCACAGCGCTAGTAGGAAGGCTTTCAACTCCACCTGGTAAAGGGGACTCTGACCTCGCTTCCAAGCTAGCCGGACCCTGCCTGTACCTGTAATCAGGGACCCTGTACTGTGACAGCCTGTACCTGTAATCCGGGATCCTGGACTGTGGCAGCCTGAAGTCTTCAGTAAAACAGGTAAAGAGACAGCAAACCTGTGTCCTTCGTTTCTTTATACACTACCCACCATCTCCAGCTACACACTGGGAACCACGGGGACCCAACTTCACCTGTGGGAAGTTATACCATCTTAGCTGCCATAACATCACCCCAGAGGACCCCTTTTGAGCAGCGTCGGTCCCCACTGACTGAATACCACAGGTGACATCACGAACACAAACTTTATTCAAATGCCTTTTACATGGGCGCCCAGGGCCATGGACCGGGTCACCGCAGCCGTGACACTTCCCCTTAAGTATTGGACCCGATACCGAGTACCCCTAGGCCCTGGTGGGCATTCCAATACCTCATTAAGGCGGACAGTGTGAAGGTCATATACTACAGGAAGCTTATTTAGGTCATTATATGTATAGATATTTTTATGCAAAGGGAATTTTAATAATACTGCATGTCAGAATGTGCTGCAGAAAATTGGAGAACTGGAAAGTCAGCAGAGAAGAGCTGTTGATATGAAAAGTCACTATGAACGAGATGGAGATGAAAATAAAGAAATTACTAAATCAGGGAGGATGTCACCTATAAGGTACCTGGTGTAAGTGTTTACTTATTTATACTGACTATGTCTCATCAGAATGGAGGTTCCTGTATGGTCCACAGTCTGATAATGACTGATAACAACAACTCCCAGCATCTACTTACTGTTGTTAAGGACATACTTGGAGTTGTAGATTCATGAGATACAAATGTATATGGGCCTGACTTCCGACATTACAACTGATTGCTGTACGAAGCTTGGTGATGTATACATGTACTGATGGTGGTCTGATTTTGTATTTATTTACTGTCAGTGGTTTTGTCATGTATTCATGTAATGATGGTGATTTTAGTGACCTATTAATTACTGATGATGGTTCTTGTGCCATTTTTACGTGCTGTTGATGGTTCTGGTGATGTTTACTTGTACTGATGTATTCATGTAGTGATGATGGTTCAGGTGTGAATACAGCATCAGAACTATCATCACAAGGTGAATACATCACTAGAACCAGGCAAAATTGTACAATTCTGACCACTGTCACTTTATCAGGTAATAACTCTGGAATGCTGCAAGGAATCAGTGATTCTGAGAATGCTTTTTCATGACACATTGTAATTTATGTTAGTAGTAAATTTAGGTAAAAAGTTTTAGTGTTTATTTCTGGATACATCAGAATTTTGGCGAAAATTTAAATTTTGCAATTTAAATTTTTATATCCTTAAACTAGTTACTCATGCTGTACAAAATAACTTATAAATAACATTTCCCATATGTCTACTTTACATCAGCACAATTTTTGAACCATAATTTTTGCTGTTAGGAAGTTAGAAGGGTTAAAAGTTAATCAACAATTTCATACTTTTCCAACTAAATTTACAAAACTATTTTTTATACAGACCACATCACATTTGAAGTGACTTTGAGGGGCCTATCAGCCAGAAAAAAATAAGAGTGACACCATTCTAAAAACTGAACCCATCAAGTGCTTCACAGGAATTAATGCAACTTGGAAGGAAAAATTAACATTTTATTTTTTTCCTACAGAAATGTTAATTTGTCCTCAATTTTTCATTTTTACATGGATGACAGAAGAAAATGAACCATACAATTTGCTGTAAAATTTCTCCTGATAATGTTGATACCCCATACGTGGTGGACAACTACTGCGCGGCAGGACTCGTAAGGGAGGAAGCGCTATTTGACTTTTGGAGGGAAACATTTTCTGGAATAGATAGTGCCATGTCAAGTATTCAGAGCCCCTGATGGGCCTAAGCAGTGGAAACCCCCCACACATGACCCCATTTTGGAAACTACACCCCTCAAGGAACTTATCTAGCGGTGTGGTGACCACCTTGATCCCACATATGCTACACAGAATTTTATAATGCTATACCGGAGATACAAGAGTCAAAAACTGGCCAAAATTTAAACAATCGCCACACATCCAA
This sequence comes from Ranitomeya variabilis, assembly GCF_051348905.1. Taxonomy (NCBI): domain Eukaryota; kingdom Metazoa; phylum Chordata; class Amphibia; order Anura; family Dendrobatidae; genus Ranitomeya; species Ranitomeya variabilis. The sequence continues at coordinate 43,435,764 of NC_135238.1, forward strand.
AGTAACAAGACCGCAACATGTGAAAAAATTTAGTATGTAGAAAGAAACGGTGTGGATCCAGCTCCGGGATAAAAATGCAAAACTTACTGAGGACTAAGGGCATCTTTGTTGCCCGAAACGCGTCCAGGTGCTGGTTGCTCTCCGTCACCTTCATGCTGGTCATGTTCTAGCAGCGTTTTAAATGTTTAAATAAAATTTTGCATTTTTATCCCGGAGCTGGATCCACACCGTTTCTTTCTACATACCAATCAGTGTTGTGGCAGCAACACTCTGTATCCGTGCTCGGACTGACTTCTACCATCTCGTCTGAACTAGGGGTGAGCTGAAATACCGTTCTTTTTTCATGTGCAAAAAATGTAGTAGACAAGTAAAAGGGCTAATTACCCATAAGTTACAAGGTGTCCCGTCCGGCTCCTGGTCACAGACCCCAACGCGCGTTTCGCGTTTGTGTATTGCCGCTTCCTCAGGATGTGTGGCGATTGTTTGAGTATGGTTAGTGCCACTCTGTAAATACAACATCTGGTTTAATCGCTATGCATCAGGCTTATAAGCATTCATGTGAGGGTAATAATTACTTTTTTTTGTTATAATAGCTGATTCAATTTTTGTCCCTGTCTGCTGCACCTGGGTCATTGGTTGTATCCACAGATGTAGTCACATTTGAAAATTTTTGTTTCTTATTATATATGTATGTTTTTAGGTGGAAATTGATTTTTCAATAAATGTGTTTTGTTATTATTACTATTTTGGCCAGTTTTTGACTCTTGTATCTCCGGTATAGCACAATTGTTATTGAGTCGCCTAATGTATGCTATTTACTGACGTTCATTTTTATACAGAATTTTATAATGTTGAGCTTCGAAAATGAAAAAATACATTTTTCCCACAAAAATGTTTTTTAGCCCCTTATTTTTTCATTTTCACAAGGGTAACAGGAGACAATGGACAATAGAATTTATTGTGCAATTTCTCCTGAGTACGCCAATACCCCATATGTGGTTGAAAATGACTTTTGAGGCAGAATACAAAGCTCAGAAGTGAAACAGCGCCATATTGTAGTGCAGATTTTGCTGCACTGGTTTGAGGGTGCCATGTCACGTTGTCAGAGCCCCTGAGGTGCCAGAACAGCAGAACCTCATTTTGCAAACTACACCTCTTAATTAATTAATCTAGGGCTTCAGTGATCATATTGACGCCACAGGCAGGGTAGGGACAAGGTGTCGGCATCTGCCCAGGGCGCTACCTCCAGCTTACATGAGGGGGCTCATTTTGGAAAAAAAAACCTGAAATTGCTGAATCCCTGCCTCTGCCCATCACCTTCTTCCAGCCGCAGGCATTCAGCAGAGCTATGGCTAGGGTGCGGTCACACAGGGTAGCAGTGTCGGTCACTGACACCGCTCACCCCTCTGTCTGCTTGTGCCCCGGCCATTGTTCAGTCCCCACACTCAATTGTAGTTACATCTGGAGACAGAGCTGCGCTGGACAGTGAGCCGGGATTAGGTGACTATAAGCTTTTTCTTATATTTTTTCATTATTTTCCTAAAGAATGGAGGTTATTATACCTAGGGCCGGTGAGGACATTCCAAGAGGAGCCGGGTATGGAGAGACAAGAGGGGCTGCGGAGACATCACACGAGGGGCTGGATAAGAGGACATAAGGAGATGGCTATAGGGACATTATAAGAGGGGCTGTCTATGGGGACATTATAAGAGGGGCTGTCTATGGGGACTTTATAAGAGGGGCTGCCTATGGGGACATTATAAGAGGGGCTGTCTATGGGGACATTATAAGAGGGGCTGCCTATGGGGACATAAGGAGCTGGCTATGGGGACATTATAAGAGGGGCTGTCTATGGGGACATTATAAGAGGGGCTGTCTATGGGGACATTATAAGAGGGGCTGTCTATGGGGACATTATAAGAGGGGCTGTCTATGGGGAAATTATAAGAGGGGCTGTCTATGGGGAAATTATAAGAGGGGCTGTCTATGGGGACATTATAAGAGGGGCTGTCTATGGGGAAATTATAAGAGGGGCTGCCCATGGGGACATTATAAGAGGGGCTGCCTATGGGGACATAAGGAGCTGGCTATGGGGACATTATAAGAGGGGCTGTCTATGGGGACATTATAAGAGGGGCTGTCTATGGGGACATTATAAGAGGGGCTGCCTATGGGGACATTATAAGAGGGGCTGTCTATGGGGACATTATAAGAGGGGCTGTCTATGGGGACATTATAAGAGGGGCTGTCTATGGGGACATTATAAGAGGGGCTGCCTATGGGGACATTATAAGAGGGGCTGCCTATTGGGACATAAGGAGCTGGCTATGGGGACATTATAAGAGGGGCTGTCTATGGGGAAATTATAAGAGGGGCTGCCTATGGGGACATTATAAGAGGGGCTGTCTATGGGGACATTATAAGAGGGGCTGCCTATGGGGACATTATAAGAGGGGCTGTCTATGGAGACATTATAAGAGGGGCTGCCTATGGGGACATTATAAGAGGGGCTGTCTATGGGGACATTATAAGAGGGGCTGTCTATGGGGAAATTATAAGAGGGGCTGTCTATAGGGAAATTATAAGAGGGGCTGTCTATGGGGACATTATAAGAGGGGCTGTCTATGGGGAAATTATAAGAGGGGCTGCCTATGGGGACATTATAAGAGGGGCTGTCTATGGGGACATTATAAGAGGGGCTGCCTATGGGGACATTATAAGAGGGGCTGTCTATGGGGACATTATAAGAGGGGCTGTCTATGGGGAAATTATAAGAGGGGCTGTCTATAGGGAAATTATAAGAGGGGCTGTCTATGGGGACATTATAAGAGGGGCTGTCTATGGGGAAATTATAAGAGGGGCTGCCTATGGGGACTGTTATGGTTACCCCAATGACCAGGGGAATAAAAATACAAAACGGACTAGCTCTCGGGTGATGGAAACTAAGGTCGACCGTGACCTGAACCTGACCCAACACTTACAGTAGCCGGGGGATGTACCTACGATGCCCTAGACACCACGCGCCAGCCGGAGATCTAACTACCCCTATAAGAGGAATATACAGGCCTGCCTTACCTCCAGTGAGGAACCCCAAAAGATGATAGTAGGCCCCCACAGATATTGACGGTGAGTTCAGAGGAAATGACATACGTAGGATGAACAGCAGATTTAGCACAGTGAGGTCCGCTTACTAGATAGCAGAAGGACAGGAAAGTGTTACTTCACGGTCAACCTAAAAACACTATTCAAAAACACCATCCAGAAATTACTTTAAACTCCAGTGACAACTCATGCCACTGGAGTAGTAATTTTCTGTCCACAAGAGCTTCCAGCACTGAAGAGTCACATTGCAGATAGCTGGACAAAAATAGCAAAAACAAGAAACAAAATTCAACTTAGCTGAACTGGAACTTGAGGCAGGTGAATGCAACAGAATGCTACTAGCACATTGTTGGCCGGCATATGACTAACAGCCAAGCAGCCTTAAATAGGAAACTCCCCTAGAGGGTGGCGACAGGTAATCAGAGATGGAGGAAGGCACATAAGAGACACTACCATAACAGACCACCGGGGGAGCCCACAAACCGAATACACAACAGGGGACATTATAAGAGGGGCTGTCTATGGGGACATTATAAGAGGGGCTGCCTATGGGGACATAAGGAGCTGGCTATGGGGACATTATAAGAGGGGCTGTCTATGGGGACATTATAAGAGGGGCTGTCTATGGGGACATTATAAGAGGGGCTGTCTATGGGGACATTATAAGAGGGGCTGTCTATGGGGAAATTATAAGAGGGGCTGTCTATGGGGAAATTATAAGAGGGGCTGTCTATGGGGACATTATAAGAGGGGCTGTCTATGGGGAAATTATAAGAGGGGCTGCCCATGGGGACATTATAAGAGGGGCTGCCTATGGGGACATAAGGAGCTGGCTATGGGGACATTATAGGAGGGGCTGTCTAAGGGGACATTATAAGAGGGGCTGTCTATGGGGACATTATAAGAGGGGCTGTCTATGGGGACATTATAAGAGGGGCTGCCTATGGGGACATTATAAGAGGGGCTGTCTATGGGGACATTATAAGAGGGGCTGTCTATGGGGACATTATAAGAGGGGCTGTCTATGGGGACATTATAAGAGGGGCTGCCTATGGGGACATAAGGAGCTGGCTATGGGGACATTATAAGAGGGGCTGTCTATGGGGACATTATAAGAGGGGCTGTCTATGGGGACATTATAAGAGGGGCTGTCTATGGGGAAATTATAAGAGGGGCTGCCCATGGGGACATTATAAGAGGGGCTGCCTATGGGGACATAAGGAGCTGGCTATGGGGACATTATAGGAGGGGCTGTCTAAGGGGACATTATAAGAGGGGCTGTCTATGGGGACATTATAAGAGGGGCTGTCTATGGGGACATTATAAGAGGGGCTGCCTATGGGGACATTATAAGAGGGGCTGTCTATGGGGACATTATAAGAGGGGCTGTCTATGGGGACATTATAAGAGGGGCTGTCTATGGGGACATTATAAGAGGGGCTGCCTATGGGGACATAAGGAGCTGGCTAAGGGGACATTTCCAGTTGGGGCTAGCTATGGGGATATAAGGGGCTGTCTATGGGGACATTATAAGAGGGGCTAGCTATGGGGACATTATAAGAGGGGCTGTCTATGGGGACATTATAAGAGGGGCTGTCTATGGGGACATTATAAGAGGGGCTGTCTATGGGGACATAAGGAGCTGGCTAAGGGGACATTTCCAGTTGGGGCTGGCTACGGGGATATAAGGGGCTGTCTATGGGGACATTATAAGAGGGGCTAGCTATGGGGACAAAAGGAGCTGTCTATGATGATACTATAAGATGGGCTGCCTATGGGAAGTTCACCTTCCAACAAGACAATGACCCTAAGCACACAGCAAAAATAACAAAGGAGTGGCTTCAGAACAACTCTGTGACCATTCCTGATCGGCCCAGCCAGAGCCCTGACCTAAACCCAATGGAGAATCTCTGGAGAGACCTGAAAATGGCGTCTACCAACGTTCACCATCCAACCTGACAGAACTGGAGAGGATCTGCAAGGAAGAATGGCTGAGGATCCCCAAATCCAGGGGGGAAAAACTTGTTGCATCATTCCCAAGAAGACTCCTGGCTGTACTGGTGCAAAATGAGCTTCTACTCAATACTGAGCAAAGGGGCTGAAGACTTATGGCCATGGGAGATTTCAGTTTTTTCTTTTTCAATAAATTTGCTAAAATTTCTACATTACTGTTATCTTTTCAGTCAAGATGGGGTGCAGAGTGATCATTAATGAGAAAAAAAATAACTTTTTTGAATTGACCAAATGGCTACAATGACACACAGAGGGCATGAATACTTTCCTCACCCACTGATTATACCTATGGCTATACTCCATTTCTGTGTTAGTCTGTGTTGTTGTATACAAGTGACTGGTTCTCACAAACTCTTTTGAAGAAGCAATAAGAAATGGGCAACATTAACGACTGTATACGTAGTGGTCAGCTAATGAAACTTAGTGCAGCAGATGAAGCGCATCATGTTACTTCCCTAATAAATGGGAAGATGCACAGCAGCGCCATCAACTCAGAACCGGCCACAACCAGTGGGAACCAGCTACACTTGTCTACTGTTTGGAGAAGTCTGGCCAGAAGTGGCGTTCATGGAAGAATTGTGGCCAAACGTTAAAAAAAGTGACAAAAAGAAGTGATGGAGGTGATTGCGGTCACCAGATACTGATGATGGAGGGAACGGGCGGTCAGCAAATATTGATTTTATTTAGATTTCTCTTTGCATTTTGTTAATTGATAAACTATTCACACTTCTATTTTTTAAAGAATTCTAATTTTGCAGCATTTTTTTCAAACATGTCTAATAGGTTTGCGCAGTACTGTATATATAGAAGTCACACTTGGCAAACGTTCTAGCTCATAATTATAGGTATCAGGTCAATGACTGAATCACAAGGGTATAATGATTGCAGTTCAGGTCCCACTGGGCTTGATGTTGTGCAGTGTGATTACCCGGGTGGGAAGAGATTTGGAGCGGCCCTCAGAGCAGGGAGGGTATATATATATATGTGTATATGTATATATGTGTATATAGACTTGAGTCATGGGATGTGACTGCTGATCTGAGATGTGGTGAGTGTGAAGAGGCGGCACAGACATTTTGTATCCACTATAACAAGATAAACAAGAATCATTCTACAAAAGAAAAACTTTTATTTTGCCTTTTTGGTTGTGAATTGTTAAATGTATTTACCAAAGCCCCTTATTGGGGAACGTCTGACAACTATTTAAAGTGTATCGCCAGCTTAAAGGGGGTGTTCACCTTTGGGGACATGACTTTTTTTTTAACTTAAATGCATGTAATTAGGGCTAAAAATATATTTTTTTGCAATTGGGCTTCTGTAAACATTTTGCACCTTTTACTTTTTGCAGCCTCTGGTTGCATTGTCTATTGCAATGTGTTAACTGAGAATTCGTCGGTCAGCTCGCTATGACAATCTGATGGAGGACTTTGCATCTTTATTTGATTAGTCTTCTTCTATTGCTCGTTTCATCCGATTTGTAACCGTAAACCACATCAAAGTTAGAAGTGCAGGGACACAAAGAGTCTGTAACAGCCAAAAGGTGCAACGTGTTTATGGAAACCCAATTGCAAAAATGATTGTTATCCGCAAATCCATGCATTTAATAAAAAAAATGTCCCAAAAGGCAGATGACCCTAAACACTGGTGAAGACACAATGTGGACGGAAAGTTTTAGTTTGTATTTTTTCCTTATCAGGGAAACATTGAAAAAGTTTTGATTTTTTTTCAGTTGTGAAACTTTTTTGTTGTTGTTGGAAGCGGATATAAATGTGCGTGAAGGTTTCACAAATGTGATTGTTCATCATATGAAGGTAAGACTGTGTTTTCTTTTTTTTTTTTCAGGAAACCAATTTATATAAAAATATTCAGTTGAAAAAAGAGCAATGCAAAATTCTCCAGCTCTGATACATGAGACAATTATCCGGTGGACAGGTTATTTTTTTTAACTCATCCTGTTGATTAGATGGCTGCCCTAACACCTGTCCTGTCTGCATACTTTATTTTATTCCAGTAGAACATTTCTTAAAGGGATTCTCCATCACTTATCCATTCCACCCAAATGGGTGATGTATGGGACAGTTGCAGGGAGAACCATGCGATGTACAGATACACAGCTCATCTCTTTTAATTCATAGGACATCTCTCTGCATACAGCAAGAAGTCTCCACATTTAGGCAGAAGAGAGAGGAAATCCCTTTAACAAAGCACATAGGTCCTCATCTGTGATACTAGAGACAGCAGAAATACAGGGAACAATGTGAAACTGTGCTCCTGACAAACTGCAAGTCTGACGTTTTTAAATTTTGGAATGGAAAAAGGAAGGAACAAAAATAATAAAACAGAACAGAATGACAATGTTTGGTTTCAGCAGCCTCTATGTATCACTGAAGAATAATAAAGCAGATAGAATAGAATGACAGTGTTTGGTTTCAGCAGCCTCTATGTATCACTACAGAATAATAAAACACATAGAACAGAATGATAATGTTTGGTTTCAGCAGCCTCTATGTATAACTGCAGAATAATAAAACAGAACAGAATAATAATGTTTGCTTTCAGCAGCCTCTATGTATCACTGCAGAATAGTAAAATAGAACAGAATGACAATGTTTGGTTTCAGCAGCCTCTATGTATCACTGAAGAATAATAAAGCAGATAGAATAGATTGACAGTGTTTGGTTTCAGCAGCCTCTATGTATCACTACAGAATAATAAAACACATAGAACAGAATGATAATGTTTGGTTTCAGCAGCCTCTATGTATAACTGCAGAATAATAAAACAGAACAGAATAATAATGTTTGCTTTCAGCTGTCTCTATGTATCACTGCAGAATAGTAAAATAGAACAGAATGACAATGTTTGGTTTCAGCAGCCTCTATGTATCACTGCAGAATAATAAAATAGAACAGAATGGCAATGTTTGTTATTAGCAGCCTTTATGTATCACTGTAGAATTATAAAACAGATATAACAGAATGATAATGTTTGGTTTCAGCAGCCTCTATGTATCACTGCAGAATAATAAAAGTGATAGAAGAGAACGACAATGGTTTCAGCAGCCTCTATGTATCACTGCAGAATGAGTTGCCATTCATATCAGTCTTTGAGCGTGTCCAGCATCGTGCTCAGTACCCTTCATCTTTCTTCTTTGTCTTTGAGATGAGTAGTTTAAATATTATTACTGATCCATTAAAAAATAACTTGTATTAATTTGTTCGTTTCTCATAACTCAATAGTACACATGAAAATAAGTAATTTTGTAATTTATCTTTTCAGAGAAATCTGCTTCTTTCTCCTCCTGAACTGATCTTTCAATCTCAGTACAAGGGTAAAAGCTGTAAAATGTATATTCCGTGAAGACAGATGTGCACAATACTGAGATACTGTAGCTGTTGACAGTTGCTGCCTATAAGATTCTAGAGGAGAGGAGAGAAGGGAAGAGCTGGAGGAGACCCTGACATTCTGCTGCAAGTTCTCCTGAAATGACAGTTACACTTTAAATCTATGTTTTAAAAAAATAAATACAGTTTAAAAAGTAACTGTCATTTCAGGAGAACTTGCGATTGGACAAGAGAGTTGCTGCCTTTAAGATTCTATGGAGCGATAGGGGGAGGAAATGGAGGAGTTAGAGGAGACACTGACATTCTGCTGCAAGTTCTCCTGAAATGACAGTTACACTTTAAATCTACGTTTAAAAAAAAGGAAAAAAAAATTGAAATGTAACTGTTGTTTCAGGAGAGATTGGACATGACATTTGCTGCCTCTAAGATTCTATGGAAGGGAAGGGGATGAGGAGAAGGGAGGAGCTAGAGGAGACACTGACATTCTGCTCCTAGTTCTCCTAAAAGTTGAAATGTAACTTGTTTCAGGAGAACTTGCAGTAAAATGTCAGCGTCTCCTCCCCCTCCCCTCTACGTAGAATCTTTTAAGAACCAATGGTCATCTACTAACACAGTAATGTGAACGTCTGTCTTTCCTAAGTACAGATTTTACCCCTGAATTGTCAGCAAAAGATCAGTCCTGGAGGAGAAAGAAGCAGAGTTCTCTGATAAGATAATTTACAAGGTTGCATATTTGCATGTGTACTATCGATTTATGAAATAAAAGTTAAAGCAATGCTGACTCTTTACATATAATAGTTGCGTTCCTCCACATCAGGTCTCCAAAAGTCTTCTCAACTGGACTCTTCACTTTTTACAGTCTGCTGTGTGCATCCATCAGTAAAGTTAGGAATAATCAGCACAAGTGAAGAAGGCTCCAACCAGGGGAGACAGCAGAACCATATAGGGTGCACGAACACTACAATAACTCATCACTATGCTTTTGAGGTGGTAGTGGCCCTCATACCTTTTGGGCCCCTGTGTGGCTGAACAGGTTGCACCAATGGTATGTCCGTCTTTGTTTCCCTCCATAAACTCTTCTTCATACTTATGCCCAACACAGAACACCTTGTCCTTGAATTATTTATAGAATTGTTTTACACTATGAATGCTTTTGATTTTTCCAAACTTTTTGTATTGTTTTTTTTTTTCATTTTATTTCTTTTTTTCTGAATTTCAGATGAATTTCACAAGTAGTCAAGCAAATTCAACCAAAGTGTCTTCCCAGCTGAGTATGAACCTAGAGGTCCTGAGAACAAGTGGTTTTATCCCGACGTTCCTCTGCTTCTTTTTCTTCTTGTATTTCATAGCTGTGATGTTGAGCATCTTCCTCAAGAGTCCGAGTGCTCGGGAAAGTGCCCGCTATGTCCTGTTTGCCCACATGCTTATTAATGACACTGTGTATCTTGCTCTTGGAATTTTTCTCTTTGCGTTTTACTTTTATCCAATCACTTTTCCCGTCCCCTTCTGTTACATTCTCGTCATCATGTCTTCGACGACTCTGAAGGTCACGCCATTCAACCTGGCAGCCTTGTCCTTGGAGCGCTACATAGCCATATGCTACCCGCTAAGACACGGAGAGTTCTGCACAGTGCACAGGTGCGGTATCGCTATTTTGGTCATGTGGACCATAGTCCTGATTCCCCATATTGTGGACGTCATTATTCTCATCTTTTCAGTTGAGAGAGCCTATTTCCTACTTTATTTAAAATGTGGCCGAATAAATCTCGGATTCACCCCGGCACAGGAAATTATTCGAGTTTTTTCAAATGCTTTTACTTTTTCCCTGGCTGGTCTAATCATTATATTCACCTATGCCAAGATCATGATGGTGGCTGTGAAGATGAACTCCGGTAAAGCCTCAGCCTCCAAAGCTGGGAAAACCATCATACTCCACGCGTTTCAGCTCCTGCTGTGCATGACGTCTCTTACCTACAGAATTGTGGAAATGCAGTTCTTAGATAATATAGTACTGCTGGCCGTCATCAATTTTTGCTTTTTCATGTGTCTTCCAAGGCTTATTAGTCCTTTGATATACGGTATAAGGGATGAGCTTTTCTCTAGTAACATGAAAAAATATTTTTTGTGCAACAGGCTGAAGATGTCTTTTAGAAAGTCTTAAAACTAAAAGGCAATATTGATTATAAAGTGGAGATTGTGGTGATTTTTCCATAGTCAAATAAAGGATTTCTACCAAAAACTCCCTTAAATGTGGTTTGCAAGATGTTGATGGCTCCTTGTTGGAGTCTTTCTTCTGATCGAGCACGTTCTGATCTACAGGAAGGCCAAAATCCAGCCAGTACACAGAAGTGGTCCTTTTAATGGATAAATTCAGTACAGACTTTAAGGGGGTGAATAGTTATGCACACTGATGTTTTCAGCTGTTTTGTCCTATTTGTTTGCTTCACAAGAAAAAGAGAACCAAGGTTTACTGCTGTAGGCATGCTTCATAGTTACATAGGTTGAAAAACGACATCGGTCCATCAAGTCCATCAAGTTCTCCCTTTCTCCAGCAATTGTTCATTTTGTCACTAAATTATCTATACCTTGCAATGTTATGTGTATTGAGGATATTGTCCAGCCCTTGCATAAAAGCTGTTATAGTGTCGGCCATTACTACCGCTTGTGGTCGGCATTCCACAGTCTGACTGATCTACAGTAAAGAACCCTTTCCTATTTATCTTCCTTCCACCCGTAATGAGTGCCCCTTGGTCCTTACTGCGGTCCTTGGAAGGAATAAGTCATGCATCGTCCTCTGTACAGACCACACATATATTTATACATGTAAATGTCATCCCCTCTGAGGTGTCTTTTTTACTAAGCTAAACAAGTTCAACTTTTCCAACCTTTCATCCTATGAGCGGCCTCCATCCTTGTAATAATCTAGTTGACACCTTTGAACTGACTCTAACTTCTGAATCTCCTTTTTAAAATGTGGAGCCCAAAACTGGATCCCATATTCTAGATGTGGCCTCACCAGTTATTTGTAAAAGGGTAATAATACATTGGGATTGTGGGATTTTATCTCTCTTTTTATACATATAGTACTAATATCTTGTTTGCTTTTGCGGCTGCTGTCTGTCATTGAGTGCTGCTGCTCAGCTTACTTGTAACCAGAATCCCCCGTCCTTCTCCTGTTCTGTAGTCCGAAATTGTTCGGAAAACGATCACAAAACATAAATTCGGCACGAATATGGCACATTCAGTTTTGTGATTGGAAACACGGTAACATTTGGTAAAAGTACAGGAAAATATTTGCGTTGACACAAAAGTATTTTCACCACTTTTGCACCGATAATGGTGTTGTATCATGAGTGTTTGGCACGTGTTTGATGAGGGAGGGGGGTTGCAGAGCTCAGAGGCGCGGCATTCTTGTAAATAGTTGTTTGTTTTTTCTCCTAACTTTATGTGTGCACTTTGTGGCTAGCCAATCATGGCGCAGGAACATCCACAATGTCCAGACACAACGGCTTGTGTCATAGGCTGCTGAAATCACATGTCCTTCTCCATATAAATAGCGGACATCTTGTTTTAGCGCCATTTTTACACTGTAACAGCGCAGAGAGGCTGCTCCTGACGCTGGCACTATAAGCAGCAAGATTGTAGCTAGTTAGCTAGGCGGTTCTATATCAGTCACATAGTGTAGCTAGATGGTGTCCGGTGTGGCTGTTAAATTTACCTTCCAGCATTTTTATTTTTTATTGTCATTACTGAGGTCCACAGACAAAGCCAGCAGGGAACATGTCCTACAAGTGTGTTGTGCACTGCTTCTAGTGTGCTCCATGCACGAGTATAGCATTCTAATAAATGTTATTTCACTAGCTAAATGTGATACAGCCCGCTGTATCCCACCTTGTCATTTAGTGCTGTGGTGATATGAAACTGTCTGCAGACCTAAGGCACATTAAAAAAAAAATTACAATTTTTCTGTTGCAAAAAGCCCACTGTATCACACTTTGTTGTTGGGTAGTAAATTAAGCTGTCTGCAGATTTCATGCAGATAACCAAAAATGTTTTTCTGTTGCTAAACGTCATACAGTAGGGGACCTGACTTTCAAATAGTTTGTAGCATCTAGTGTGTTATAGATACCTGATCCAGAGACCACCAAAAAATTCTTGTGTTCCTAACGTCATACAGTACAGGACATCTGACTTTCAAATTCTTTGTAGCATATCTTCATTGTCATACAGGCCTCATCCACACTCAAACAATTCTTTCTTCTGTGAGTAACACGATACATCACGCCTTATATCACCTTGTAATTTACTGTCACTGAAATTCAGCTGTTTGCAGAGGTGGTGCAGAGTTTAAAATCTATTTTTCATGACTTGGAAAAAGCGAGGCTGTTGTTGAAGGGGAATTAGGCTTGGTGTTCAAGATGTATGTGGGGTAGATGGTAAGGTTAGTGAAAACACTAGTGAACCAACGTCACGTCCTGTGCAAAGACATCTGACAACTTCTGTTACAGGACGGGCTACTCCACTACCTTTCTTTGGCAGATGCACAGTGGTACGCCTTGTTGATGAGGCCCTGAAAGACCATGTGCTGGAGTAGATAGCAATCGCAGCTTCAAGTGGCCTTTTCTCCTCATCCTCCACCTCAACATCACACCCAGTACAGTCCACAGAGGTGGCACCCAAATTCCCTTGCTCCCCTCTGTGTCCCAGCTCTCCAACTGTACAACTGACTGTACAGAACCACAGACGGTGGTCTGAAGAGCTTTTTCACACATTCTATGCCATGGTCATCAGAAATGTACTCAAAAGCTTCACAGAGTCAAGAGGAGGAAATCTGCACAACTTTTTTTTTTAGCTTGGATCCTGGGCAGGACGAAGTAGGGTCTGAACGCTATCCTGATCCTCATCATCAGATGTTAACCCCTGGGGGGAGATGATCCTGATGAGACTCAGATATCTGAGGCTCCTGAGGACTGTACTTTGCTGTCAGGGTAGGAAGAGTAGGAGGGCAAATCCTAGGGTGAGGAATGTGATAACAGAAAGGATGATGATGATGAGGTGTTAGATCCCGTTGGTGTGAACATAGAGGCACACAGCTGAGTAGGTCATCTGAGGAGGAAGATGAGGAGGTTATGTTGCGCCATATGTCACAGACACGTAGTGATGCAGCCACAACGAGCAATGCATCCTCAGCCACAACTGTTTCTGTGACCAGCAGTGTCCACGGGTCTGCAGCTCACAGGGGTGGCAAAGGTTGTCTAGCCTGGGACTTTTTTGACACTGCAAAGGATGAGCCAACTCACGTAATCTGCCAGCTTTGCAAAAAAAATAACTGAGTAGAGGTAAAAAGTGCAATATAATTTGACTAGTACATGTATGAACTTTCACATGCGCAATCTACATGTGTTACTGTGGGAATCCCACTGCGCAAAAATGCAGATGAGCAGACCTCAACAACCATCAGCCACCCCATCAATCGCATCTGCTGCTTCTTCCTCCTGCTCTGTTACTGTGCCAACTATTGAGATGCAGGTCTTCGACCGCAGAACCTCGGGTTCTTTACCCTCTCCAGTCATGCTGACTGAAAGGCCGCCTTCAGCTGTAACGGAAGCAGACATACCTGCTGTTTTTGACCGATCTCAGAGAATGAGCACACCACTAGTTTCTCAATCCACAGTAACATCTCCTTCTGCACCTCTCTCATAGTCCAGCAGCTTGTCTGGTTCACAATACTCCACCCCGTCTCAGCAGTGCAGCCAGCCCATGGTTCCCAGTTGTGGTCACGTAAAATATTGTTTCCTCCTATACATGACAAAGCTAGGAGGTTGAACTCCACCATCTCCAGTCTGTTGGCCACAGAAATGCTGCCTTTTTCCTTGCAGATACAGACGGTTTTCGAAAGCTGATGGCCGTCGCAGTCCCCCAGTACCAATTGCCCAGTCGCCATTACTTTTCTAAGAAAGCTGTGTGTGTACTACACCAGCATGTTGCCGACAATGTCACACCTTCCTTGACTAAATCTATGTCTGCCATGGGTGTCCATCTGTTGGATTGGGAGTAGTAGAAGACCTGTCGGTCCCTATTATACTAATTCTACTGTGGTGAAATTGATGCCACTTTTGTGGTGTTTGCCAATAATTTTTGGAAATGTGAACACTCCTGGTTGTGTCTCCTTCATGCGTGTTGCCTGTAGCAGTAGGCCTCCGAGACCGTCAGGCCTCCACTTCCTTGGACTCAACTACCCCTGTTACTGTCCTTAGATTTTTCTGACAATGGCAGTCTACAAAACTGATATTTGTGCCACCTGAGTGTGGCTCAGCATGAAAGCAGGTAGAGGTGTTCCATTTGGTATCAGGCTCCCAGCACAGGAGGTCTACACCGATCCCTCACCCACCTCATCTTACTGTGACGTTCAATTGAAAGCTGTAAATGCTGTCCCAGACCCCAATACCTCATGCCTGGCTGATTGCTGCAGAGCCATCCTACGATCTGTGCTGTGGGTGAATTGAGGCCACTTTCCTGGTGTCTGTCCCTCATGTGATGTGTGTTGGCAGCATTTGGGGCCGTTATGAGGTGTTGTTTTGTTGTGCGTTTGTTCTTTCTTCCCATTGTCATGAATGGCGTTCGGCTATGTTGGGCGAATATTCTACTAATTAATCAGTGAATATTGCAAATTCAGCGATCGTAATCCGAACTAAACACTGAAATATTTGCTCATCTGTAGTCCCGAGTATCCTCCCATCTAATGTAGTTGCAGCCATAGGATTACTCTGTCCTGGGTGCATTACTCTACATTTATCTACATTAAACATTGTTTGCCAATCAGACGTCTTATCCAGATCGTTCTGTAATATTGTAACGTCAAGGTCAGATTTTAGTATCTTACATAGATGGTGTTGTCAGCAAAGAATAGACTGACACTTTACTATCAATCTCATCCACTATTCTTTAGTATCTTTACATGAACTGATGAAATCCCTAAAAAACCAAGTGAAATTCCAGGTTGTAAGATATATAAGACATGCCCAGGTTATACCAGCTGTACATAGAAAATTATGTACAGGAGATACCCAGGTTATACCAGCTGTACAAATATTATTATATACAGGAGATTCCCAGGCTAAACCGGCTGTATATATATAATTATATACAGAAGATGCCCAGGTTATACCAGCTGTGCATATATAATTATATACAGGAGATGCCCAGTGTTACGGAACCACTCAGCACCCAGAATATGTGTGCAGTTATATGTATGTATAATAGGTTCCATGTGAGATGCATCAGCCCACAGACTGCGCCCTTGGGCAGAGGGGACAAGATATCCCCCTTCTGTCCTCCCCCACCTTTGTAATTCCCACAGTAAATATCGGCAGTCTCCGGCCCCCTGCGGCTATTGTAATGTATGCCTGCCGCTTTTCTATTGGCCTGCCCACTGTATCTGTGTGATATATTCTGTGTCCTGTGAATAAAGTGTTGTCAGACTGGAAATACTTGGAGAAGCAGTGAACTTTTATATGCGCCCATGTAATCAAGGAATTCCAGCCAGCGTCCTTCATTCAGACTCCAGCAAAAGCACAGTGGACCTCCTGAAACACGGGGTGGTACTGAAAGAGGTACCCCAGCTCAGTAGACCCCGTTACACTGGTGGCAGACAGCGGGATATGATACCCCTTCTACAGGAGGAAAGGAATGAATGGAAAACAACTACCAGAAGTTAAAGAGGACTACATTAAAAGATCTGGTGGAAGCCCGAGGGTTAATCACCAGCAACAAGACAAAAGCGGATTTGATAGCAGCCATCATGGAACACGACAGTGCAGCGCCCCCCAATGTGAACGTGGAGGAGACTGAATTCCAGAGGGAGGTAAAGAACAGACTGGCGTTCTATGGCCCAAACTCTGCAGTAGAGATCATACGAGAGGTGATGGCTGATGTGCGTACTGATCTGAAGGAAAAGATGGCCGAGCGGACCAGGATAGAGCTAGCCAAGATGGAGATGGCAGAGCGGACCAAAGTGGAGCTGGCCAAGATGGAGATGGCAGAGCGGAGAGAGGAGAGTCAGGGAGCAGGGGGAGCTCTGGCCTCCGACCAGGTACCTTCAACAGTAAGCCACAAAAAGATCCAGTATAATGCCTTCCGACAGTTGGGGGAGGCAGAGGAAGACATTGATGGCTTTCTGCAGGACTTTGAGCGGCAGGGTGCCCTTCATCAAATGAAGCCGGAGGAATGGGTTAAGATTCTGGCCAGCAAGCTGACAGGCTGGGCAGCGGACACCTATCGCACGGTACCTGATGAGGACTGTATGGACTATGAGCAGATCAAAGAAGTGATCTTGGCCCGGTATGCGCTGACACCAGAGGCATACCGCCAAAAGTTCCGCGGACTTATAAAATGAGTAATCGATACCCACGCTGAATGGGCCTGTAAATTATGGCGGTCACAGCTACAGTGGGTACAAGGGAGCCAAGCAACCACTAAGGAGGATGTCCTCCAGCTCGTCTTGTTAGAACGATTCTTTAATGGACTAACCCCTGAGACACAGGAATGGCTTCGCGACAGGCGGCTAACGACTCTTGAGGAAGCCGCTCGTCTGGCCGATGAACATCATGATGCCAGGAGGCCTCAGTTGTCCGGATCAAAGATGGTCACTAGGGGTCCGCCCACGGACCTGGAGGGCCCCAAACCACCGAAGATTGTAAGGGGACCAGCTAGAAACCCGGCCTACCACAGTTCCCCTGGGGCGTGATGCCACACCTGCCGTCAGCTGGGCCACCTGCAAAGACAATGTCCCAACCGGACTCAGTATACCCAGTGGCCAAAGGTGGGAACAGCTACCTTCAGCCGGGCCGCTGTACACTGCTACCAAGGCGAAGCTGACCCAACATTGGGGGCTACGACTAACCAAGGGGTGGAAGAGATGGAGGAAGTGCTGAGTGAAGTGGACCCCGTGCAGGCAGCCCGGGCAGGTAATCAACAACAGCATCGACAGATCGTGTGGGTTAATGGGAAACGTACGCAGGGACTAAGAGATTCAGGGGCAACTTTGACCCTTGTGAAGCCTCATCTCATTCGGGACCAAGAGAAGATGGACCGGACAGTGGCAGTCTGTGTAGCAGGGGGAGCCATACATCGACTGCCCACTGCTAGGATTCACCTGAACTGGGGAGTCGGGGATGGCCTTGTTGAGGTCGGCTTGATGGAGGATTTTCCTGCAGACGTCTTGCTGGGAAATGACTTGGGGCCCATGTTGTGTGCCTTCTTGGTTGCCCCTCTGGCTGAGACATATCCTGTGACCACCCGGAGACAAGCTCAAGCTGCGGAGGCGGAATCACACTCAGAAGAGGCTCAGGTAAGACATCCCAGCCCTACACGTATTCCCATAGCCAGGCACATTTCTTGGGCCACACCAGATGAATTTAAGAGGGAGTTACTTGAGGATCCTTCATTGGAGGGATATCGTGGGAAGGCACAAGAGGGGAGAGGGGTACTGGAAGGGGAACAGTTTATATGGAAGCAGGGACTCCTCTACCGGATCACAGAGCAGCACCACACAGGGACAAGCCCCACTATAAAACGACAGCTGGTAGTTCCCAAGAAGTATAGGCAGGAGTTACTGCGAATCTCTCATGACATACCCTTGGCCGGGCACTTCGGCGTCAGTCGCACCAGGCATCATCTGACACAAAACTTATTTTGGCCGGGGGTAACCTATGATGTTCGTCACTACTACCAGACCTGTGACAATTGCCAGTGCATTGGCAAGAGGGGAGATCGATGCAAGGCCAAATTACGCCCCCTCCCCATTGTGGAGGAACCATTTAGCCGAGTAGCAGTCGATCTGATAGGGCCATTAGCCAAACCCAGTCCGTCAGAAAAGGTATATATTGACAGTGGTAGATTATGCCACACGGTATCCAGAGGTGGTTGCGTTACCTAACATACTGGCAGAGACGGTGGCGGCTGCCCTGCTCCAGGTTTTCTCACAGGTTGGATTTCCCCGGGAGATTATCTCGGACAAGGGTACCCAGTTTACAGCAGAGGTGACCAACCAACTGTGGAAGCTGTGCGGCGTAAAGTCCATTAGAAGTGCCCCGTACCACCTGCAAACCAATGGGTTGTGTGAACGCTTTAACGGGACGTTAAAACAACTCATTGGGACTTTTACCAGGACCTACAGGGACTGGGAGAAATTCTTGCCTCACCTCCTGTTTGCCTATCGGGAGATGCCCCAAGAATCCACGGGGTTCTCCCCGTTCGAACTGGTATATGGGAGACGGGTAAGGGGACCCCTAGACTTAGTGCTAGAACACTGGGAAGGGGAGGGCCTCATAGAAGGGGTACCTATTGTACCCTATGTGCTGGAATTCTGGGACCACCTACAGGAGCTGACCCAGGCTGTACATGGGAACATGCAGGTGGCCCAGTGGCGCCAGCGTGTATGGTACGATCGGAGGGCCAGAGAGCGCACCTTGGAAATAGGACAGAAGGTCCTGGTGTTAGAGCCCACCAGGCAGAACAAGTTCCAAGCTGCATGGCAGGGGCCCTACCAGGTAGTGGGGAAAATAGCCGACACAACCTGTAATGTCACCGATTGTGATGACCCCAGGGTTATCCGCATGTTCCACGTGAATATGCTGAAGCCCTACCGGGAGCGCCCTGAAGAGGTAGTGGCCATCTGTGCACCTGAAGCAGAGGATTTAGCCGGACTTCCATCGCCTGATGTTTTAGAGGAAAGGACTCAGTCTAAAACATGGGACCAGGTACACTTGGGTGAAGACCTAGGCCCCGGGAGAGACAGAAGGTGGAGGAGTTGTTGAGGCAGCGACAGAGGATGTTTTCGGGGAAACCAGGTTACACTCGCCTGGCATAACACAAGGTTGGGACCCGGGATTAGACCCCCCTGCGACAACCCCCCTTCCGCTTCCCTGAGTCTGTACGAGAAGGGATGCGACAAGAGATACAAGAGATGTTGCGTTTAGGGGTCATTGGAAAGTCAGATAGTCCCTGGGCATCCCTCGTAGTGTTAGTGCCCAAGAAGGATGGGACTACACGGTTTTGTGTAGACTATCGTAAGCTCAATGAGAAAACAGTGACGGATGCGTATCCCATGCTGCGTGTGGATGAGTTGTTAGACCGGCTGGTGGGGGCAAAGTATTTGACCACCATCGATCTATGCAAAGGCTACTGGCAGATTCCCCTTAGTCCTGACGCTATTCCCAAGTTGGCATTTGTCACCCCGTTTGGCTTATTCCAGTTTCGAGTTATGCCATTCGGGATGAAGACTGCCCCGGCGACCTTCCAGAGGCTGGCTGACCGGCTTCTGGATGGTCTCCAGGACTGTGCTTGTGCCTATCTGGACGACATTGCCATCTACAGCGCAACATGGGAAGAGCATCTAAATCACCTAGAGACAGTATTGGACAGGATCCACAAGGCCGGAATCACCCTGATCCCAAACAAGTGTCACGTGGGCAAAGCAGAGGTTCAGTATTTAGGGCATTGGGTGGGAAGTGAGAAACAGAGACCAGAACCAGCCAAGATTGAGGCCATAGCCAAATGGCCCACCCCTCACACTAAAACCCAGGTCATGGTGTTTCTAGGGACAGCGGGGTATTACAGGAAATTCGTTCCCAATTACAGCAGCGTAGCAAAGACCCTCACTGATCTGACCCGTAAGAACAAACCCCGCCAGGTAACCTGGACCCCAGAGTGTGAGAAAGCCTTCCGCCAGCTAAAGGACGCCCTGACCAATACCCCTGTATTGGCCGCACCCGATCCAACTAAACGTTTCCTTGTTCACAGAGACGCTTCTATGTTTGGATTGGGGGCAGTACTGAGCCAAGTCGGGCCGGACGGCCAAGAACACCCGGTAGCTTACCTGAGTCGGAAACTACTGCCCCGTGAAGTAAGCTATGCTGCCATCAAGAAGGAGTGCCTGGCGGTAGTATGGGCACTCAAAAAGTTACAACCATATTTGTATGGACGACAGTTTTCCCTCCTAACGGACCATAATCCCCTAGTCTGGCTTAATCGGGTCTCCGGAGACAACGCCAGATTACTGCGGTGGAGTTTAGCCCTACAACCTCTGGACTTCACCATCCACTACAGACCCGGCAAACAAAACGGTAACGCCGATGGACTAAGTCGACAAACGGAACTTGTACCAACCCCATAAACTTCGGTCATCCCCAAACCGATCCGTTAAGGATCAGACTGTGTATGCCGATCGCGTCGCTGAAAAGTGGAGCCATGTTACGTGTTACGGAACCACTCAGCACCCAGAATATGTGTGCAGTTATATGTATGTATAATCGGTTCCATGTGAGATGCATCAGCCCACAGGCTGCGCCCCTGGGCAGAGGGGACAAGATATCCCCCTTCTGTCCTCCCCACCTTTGTAATTCCCACAGTAAATGTCGGCAGTCTCCGGCCCCCTGCGGCTATTGTAATGTATGTCTGGTCTGCCGCTTTTCTATTGGCCTGCCCTCTATATCTGCGTGATATATTCTGTGTCCTGTGAATAAAGTGTTGTCAGACTGGAAATACGTGGAGAAGCAGTCAGCTTTTATATGCTCTCATGTAATCAAGGAATTCCAGCCAGCGTCCTTCATTCAGACTCCAGCAAAAGCCCAGTGGACCTCCTGAAACACAGGTTGGTACTGAAAGAGGTACCCCAGCTTGGTAGACCCCGTTACACCCAGGTTATACCAGCTGTACATATATTATTATATACAGGAGATACCCAGATTATACTAGCTGTACATATATAATTATATACAGGAGATGCCCAGGTTATACCAGCTGTACATATATAATTATATACAGGAGATGCCCAGGTTATACCAGCTGGACATATATTATTATATACAGGATATACCCAGATTATACCGGCTGTACATATATAATTATATACAGGAGATGCCCAGGTTATACCGGCTGTACATATATAATTATATACAGGAGATGCCCAGGTTATACCAGCTGTACATATATAATTATATACAGGAGATGCCCAGGTTATACCAGCTGTACATATATAATTATATACAGGAGATGCCCAGGTTATACCAGCTGGACATATATTATTATATACAGGATATACCCAGATTATACCGGCTGTACATATATAATTATATACAGGAGATGCCCAGGCTATACCGGCTGTACATATATAATTATATACAGGAGATGCCCAGGTTATACCGGCTGTACATATATAATTATATACAGGAGATGCCCAGGTTATACAGGCTGTACATATACAGTATAATTATATACAGGAGATACCCAGGTTATACTGGCTGTACATACTGTATATAATTATATACAGGAGATGCCCAGGTTATACCGGCTGTACATATATAATTATATACAGGAGATGTCCAGATTATACCAGCTGTACATATATAATTATATACAGGAGATGCCCAGGTTATACCGGCTGTAGATATATAACTATATACAGGAGATGCCCAGGTTATACCGGCTGTACATATATAATTATATACAGGAGATGTCCAGATTATACCAGCTGTACATATATAATTATATACAGGAGATGCCCAGGTTATACCGGCTGTACATATATAATTATATACAGGAGATGCCCAGGTTATACCGGCTGTAGATATATAATTATATACAGGATATTTCCAGACTTTATTATCACCGCAGCTCAGGTCCCTTTGGACTGGATTCTGTGCAGTGTGGTTATTTGGGTGTGAAGGATTCAGAGCGCTCCTGAGAGCCGGAAGGGTATAAATATGTGGAGTCCGGTAGTGATTATCATCAGATGGAAAGAGAATTACAGGACTGGACGTATGGTAAGTGGGAGGTGCTGGCAGAGAATGGAAACTATCAGCAGGTTCCTTTATTCATGTACAGTATTTGTTGGCTGAAAAGTCTAGATTCTACTCATTTCTTAAAAATATTGAGGACCCAAAAAATGTATATATATGACATAGACAGGTTATTGATGTTACTGCCCACCATGCAATACTCTGCGTCCCCTGTGGAGGTGCTGCAGGGAGATCAGATCTCTGTCCACAGCTGGTTGACTGGAGTCCTAGTAGCAAGAGACTTCAATGGGTGTATTATGGACCCTACTCACGAAAAGTGATCATTTCATGTGGACAACCCCTTCACCTCTCCTGTAGGTTGTCTGGATTCTCTGGACGTGATTTGACGTTATTGACTACGGGGGGGGGGTTACCATGTAGATCACACGTATTCATCCTCATTCTGACCTATACACTGATTTGGGTGACTACCTGGATGGGAACGGTGGTTTTCTGATACATTTTTCAGTGCGTTTTTAATTGATTTGAGTGAAGTAAAAAACGCACAGAGAATTAACATTCAGCAGATTATTTTCTGCACCAAATTTCCAAGTCAAAAATACATAACGTGTGCAGGACGCGTCAGGTTTCTAACTCACTTAGCTGGCATCAGGTTTTGTGACAAATCCACGCCGAAAAAAGAGATAAAAATGCACCAAATCTGCAATGTGTGCACACAGCCTAAAATTTTTAACAGGTTTTTTAAGGGTTATATTATAGCTCCCACCCATCCCGGATACAGCGGGACAGTCTTGATTTGGACACTTTGCCCCGCAGTCCCGGCCGGGATCTCCCTCTCCCACTCTGCAGTGAAAAGCAGCCGGCGCCCCTCTTGTATCAGGCTAAGCCCCCTCTGTCTGACCCTCTTCTTATCTAGCAGTCATATCATGTCCTTCCCTTCTCCTCCTAGATTCAGGTATTTTCAGCAGCGAGAGCAAAAATGAAACCACCAGCACCAGCAGCAGCAGCAGCAGCATTAGTAGTAGTAGCAGTGCTTGTGTGCTCTGCTCTGGCTGCTTCCTACGAGTCCCCTTGTGTCTGCTGCTTCTTCACTGCTGTGTCTGCTGCAGGCACATGGGGACAGAAGACAGGATTGTCTCCTCTTTTGCAGGCACAGCATTGGGTCAGTGACATGACAGAAGCATCGCTCGCAGACAGCTGCCAGGTCCTAGCTGGATCTCTGCTAGTGACATTTCCAGGAAACTGCAGCTCCTAGACAGACTCCGGTACAGGGTGCAGTAGAAAATACGTAACATAAATAAAGATCTTTATGAGCTTTCTGGTGGTTGATAAATCCTCTGAAAAATCTGCGTATGTATGTGTATAAATATATTTTTTTTTCATAATTTTAATTAAGTTTATTAAAGGGGTTCTCCAGGCTCGAGTTAAGTCTGCAGTCGGGGGCGTAACTACTAGAGTCGCACAGTGTCGGACTGGAGCACCAGAGAAAATAATTCTTGGAGACCACTTTGTAACTGCATAGAAATAAATGCAAGACCACCAATTGTAAAATACACTAATATCAGGGTATATAATATAAAGTAGTACATGTCTCAATTATGCAGCAGGGGTTGGAGTAGCCCCCCTCATAAAATATAAAGTAGCCCCTCATAGGGTACAATGTATCCCCCTCATAGTATATAAAGTAGCCCCCTCATATAGTATAATGTAGCACCCTCACAGAATATAATGCAACCCTCATATAGAATATAATGCAGCCCCCTCATAGCAAATAATGCAGCCCCCATACAATATAATGTAGCCCCCAATAGAATATAATGCAACCAGCCTCAGAGTATAATGCAGCACCCCATAGGATATAATGTAGCCCCCTCATAGGATATAATTCAGCCCCCTTCAAATATTATAATAGTTTAATACAGCCCCCACAGAATATAATGTAGCCCCCTCAGAGTATAATGAAGCCCCTCATAAGGTATAATGCAGCCCCTCCATGGAATATAATGCAGCCCACTCATAGGGTATAATGCAGCCCCCTTCAAATAGTATAATATTATAATACAGCCCTCCCCACAGAATATAATGTAGCCCCGATCAGAGTATAATGCAGCCCCCTCATAAGGTATAATGCAGCCTCTCCATGGAATATAATGCAGCCTCCCACAGAATATAATGTATCATGCTGCCCCCCTCATAGGGTATCATGCTGCCCCCCTCATAGGGTATCATGCAGCCCCCCTCATAGGATATCATGCAGCTCATCCCCGTAGGGTATCATGCAGCTCCCCCTCCATACATCTAGGACTCATTGATATATATCTTTATATATCTATATATATAATTGTCTAAGGGTTTTTCTGTCTGTCCTGGAAATCCCGCGTCTCTGATTGGTCGAGGCCGCCAGTCTTCGACCAATCAGCGACGGGCACAGTATTGACGTAGATGTCATAATGGTTGCCATGGCAACGATGATGTCATAAAGGTTGCCTCGACCAATCAGCGACGGGCACAGTCTGCCGCGAATTCTGGAATCATCATTGTCCATATACTACGGGGACATACATATTCTAGAATACCCGATGCGTTAGAATCGGGCCACAATCTAGTAAATATATATATATATATATATATATATATATATATATATATATATATATATATACTCACCTCTCCTCCTCACTCCCACACTGATTCCGGCGGTGGCTCTGCTCCGATGTCAGGAACTACGCTGCAGTCGGTCTGGCACACAGCAGGTACGCGATAAAGTGACGTCATCGCGCACCCGCTGTGTGTCAGAGACAGAAGGGAATGATGGGAGAGGGAGAGTCATCTGACACTTTCTTCTCCATTATTGCGCAATGGGGGGAGGCGCTGACGCTGGGACCCCCTGGCTTATGGCCCCATAGCAGCCGCATGGGCTGAGGGTCCCTGTGGGAGCGGGGGCCCTGATAGCTGACAGTGTTAGCTGCAGCCTGCGGCAAACACTGCCCCCTATTAAGAAATGAAGTCACTTCTCTCCATGCCCATGGGGGCGTGGAGAAGCGTGAATATTCATTTCACTTTAGTAGTTGGAACAGGCTTAGGCTTCCTGCCACCCGCTGCTGCTCCACTGGCACCGGGGGCCCCATGGCATCTGCGTGGTGTGCCGCTATTAGCAACACCCCACTGCCTGGGGGCCCCTGGAGCAGTGGGGGCCCTAGGCAGCTGTTGGCCCTGTATGCCAGCAGGTGTCAGGGCCTGGGCCCACTGGAAAATCCTCCGGTTCTCTGGTGGCCCAGTCCGATCCTTTTCACAGAGGTCACCACCAGGCCAGCTGATGCCAGCAAATACTTTGGGTGTTTTGCTGCACAGAGACCCGTTGGGTCCATGCCGGCAATACATACTGCCGGCCAATCAAAGGCCAGCAGCTGACTTCAGTGTGCACATGACTGTGGGCGCATGGCAGAGGTGTCATGTGCTCCCGTCGCTTGCACATTGAGATCAGCTGCCCGCTTCAGAAGAGGACGCCGCACGGCGAGGGAGAGGAGAGAAGGTGGGTAGAATTAGGTTTTTTTTCGATACATGAAAGAACATCAGAATGGAGGACATATGTACCAGAATGGGACCCAGGATAAGGGACATATGCATATAACCCATCCTGGCCTGGTGATGTTCCTTATCCTGCGCCCCATCCTGGTGTATATATCCCCATCCTGATATCTACAACTGCTTCTCACTAAATTAGAATATTATCAAAAAGTAAATATATTTCAGTTCTTCAATACAAAAAGTGATACTCATATATTCTATAGAGTCATTACACACGGAGTGATCTATTTCACGGGTTTATTTCTGTTAATGTTGATGATTATGGATTACAGCCAATGAAAACCCAAAAATCATTATCTCAGTAAATTAGAATACTTTATAACACCAGCTTGAAAAATGATTGGAAAATCCGAAATGTTCCCTACTGAAATGGGCACCCAGGGCCACGGACCGGGTCGCAGCCACCGTGACATCCCATTTAAGTACCGGACCCGGTACCGAGTACCCCACGGCCCTGGCGGGCGACTCATATATATATATATCAGAGTGGAGAGGGCTGTGCTGATTCTCCAGTGTCAGCAGGGGGCGCTCATGCGACTTCGAGTATACGATTTGCATACTCCCAGCAACATTCCAACGAGAAGTGTTCGCTCTCGCTCAGTACGCCTGCATTGAGCAAGGACGCGCTCATCTAGTCAGCACCTGACCACCCACCCGCTATCAACACTGGAGAATCTTCACAGCGCACAGTGCTGTGGCTGTTAGGATTCAAAAGTCTGACATTGACCTCAAGACTGGACATCCCCTTTCAGACAAAAAAATAAATTTTATTACGTAATAAATATATTAACGAGTTTGTACACTACCTGGACAACCCCTTTAAAAGTAAAATAGTTCCCTTGTCAAATAAAAATACCCTATATAATACTCTCCTCTTTTACTGGCGCAGTTCCAGTGATGTCAGCGCCTGGTCTCCCGAGGCTCACATGACATTATGCCACATGAGCCCTGCAGCCATTCAGCGTTTTTTTTTATACGCTGCTATTTTTGCATTTACTCATTGTTTTCTATGGGTGAAAAAAAGCTGAAAAAACATTGAAACAACCCTGAAAGAAGTGACATGCTGCTTCTTTCAGCAGATTTACAAATCAGTCAGGAAAAAAAAAACTATGTGTGTGCATGGGATTTCTGAAATCTCATAGCTTTTCATAGTATTGTAAAGCACAGCTTAAAAGTTGCATTAAAAAGATACAGCAAAAAATGCACCATGCTTTAATTTATCCAATTTTTGGACAAAGGAAGTAAGAGTGCTGCAGCCTGATAGCAGCTGCTGATTGGCTGCAGGGCACATGTGACATAACGTCATGTGAGACCTGGCGCCAACAATGCTGTAACACTGCCAGCAGCAGAGGTGACTGCAGACTATTATTATTTTGTAAGTTGGAATATAGTCATTGAGAAGGGGTTGTCTGAGTAATGGACAATTCGTTTAATTCTATGGCCCAGTGTTCAGTTGTGTCTCTCCACACCCAATGTCATGTCGGATGGTAGAGCACAAACATCAACATTAGAATTATGCAAAGTCTTGTGTTGGTGCTTCCAGTGCCAATGCAGAGCACAGTAGTCGAGATAAGATTGTCCTCGCCTGCTACACTCTGTATAGGCAGTGACCGAACTGACATAAGATGAGCAGCTAACGAATGAAAACTGTGATGAATTATGTGCAGTATTAAGAGAGGCTTTTGTGATTTAGCAAATTTTGTTGGAAATATTTTTTTTTCTGACTTTGATTATGGTTTATAAAACAATGTGATTGGCAGTGCTGAATGGGTGTGGTTAAGGGGATGGTTTAAACATTTGCCACGGTGCACTTAGCATGCCGCTATCTTTGACCCTCTTTGCTTCACTGAAAAGTTGGGAGATATGATTATAGACCAACAAAATGCACTCGAGACCATGGAAGTCTATGGATGAGTAATATAATACGATACATTTTTTAACAAGTTTTTTTGAGGCTTTTATAGCAATGAAATCTACCCAAGAATTTGTAAAAGTCTATGGATGAGCAATATAATACCAATTCATGTTTGGACAAGTTTTTTTTGAGGGTTTTATACCAAGGAAATGTACTCCAGACCATGGATTAGTCTATGGATGAACAATATAATAACAATAACATTTTGAACAAGTTTTTTTGAGGGTTATATAACAACAAAATGTATCCCAGAAGACAGAATCATGGATGGGTGACAAATTTAACATAGAAAACATTTTTAACGCTTTTTTTGGAGTGTTATATTTCATAAAAATCTACCCCAGAACACAAAATAGTGTTTTGGTGAGAAATGTAACCCAGCTAAATTTTGTAACACTTTTTGGAAGAGTTATATATCGTAGAAATGTAGCCAAGACCAAATAACTCTCTATACCTGAAAATATACCCCAGCAAAATTTGTTAACACTTTTTTGAGCGCTATACATGATAAAAATGTACCCCAGGCCACAAAATGATGTATAGGTAAGAAATGTAACCCAGCAACGTTTTTAAATGCTTTTTTGGAGTGTTATGTATCCAATAAATGTAACCCAGACCACAGAATAGTATATGGGTAAGAAATGTAACCAAGCCAAATTTTTACGTTTTTTGGTACTGTTATATACTATCAACTTGTGGCAGAAATCTCATAATAATCTATGGATGAGTAATATAATCCATAAATATTTTTCAATGCTTTTTGTGAGTTTTATATACCACCTTAATGCAATAATAACCATGTTAAACTGTATGGATGACTCATTGAATCCATAAAAAATGTAGAATGTAAATATTTTGAAAGTGTAGTTGATGTACTTATACAGTCATAAAGGCAGGCTTTGCAGGAAGTGCAAAGCCAGGCAAAAATTATAAGGAGCATCATCGATAAACCTCTAAAAGGCAAGAACTCCCAGGTCTCATTAAAATATTAAATATTAAAAACACTTTATTGACTGCTATGCCTGATCATGCTGGTGTTAGATAGGTTCTTAGTGGTCAGGCCCCACTGATCTTGGCATGGCACAGGTTGCAATTGGCCATTTTGCTTGTCTCAGAACTCTTTAAAAAAGTCCCAGACTGAGGAACAAAAAGCTCTTTGATGGAGAAATTCAGTAGTGTCAGTGCTCTCCTGAACAGTTGCCCACCTTCTCCCCCGAGGTCACCCCACCGCTTCTTCCTGTCTTCTGACAATTTCTCCCCATCAGCCCTGCTGGCCTTGCTCTGCATGCCAGCTTCCCAGGTTTGGTCGGTGACTTTGTCATCCACCTCCTCGTCTTCCCTGGTCCTCCTCACTTTGTAACTTAATAACAAACAGACTTAGCGGCAACTGTGTCTCATCATCATCATCTTCCTCCTTAGTCAAAATTTGCCGTTCCACACCATTTTTTTGTGGATGTGACAGCTCTAAGTTTTGTGGATCACTAAGCAGCTTGTCTTCCTGTCCCTCTTGGAGCATGCAGGTTGAGAGGCCATGATCAAGAAATGTTGTAAAGAGCTCCTCGGAGTGTTCTAGTTTGGGATCACTAGTCTCCTGGGACTCAACATGGTGGGAGGAAAGAGAATCAGGGTAAGGATTAAGTGATCCAGACTGTAGGCTGTTTATATTGGACCATGTTGAAGACTAGGTGGTGCTCCCAAGCCTGCTGGAAGCATTATCTGCTATCTAATCGACCACGTGTTCACACTGTTCTTGCTTCAGAAGTGGTGTATGGTGCCTCCATGCAAAGGAAACTATGTGTCATGGATGGGTGTGTTCCTTGTGAACCAGCAACAGGCGTAGTCGCACCTTCCCCATGTCCTCAGCATTCACCATCATCAGCACTTCCACTTCCTCATCCCTTCCCGCACGGCTTACGCATTTCGCAATTGCTAGGTCTCTTGAAACCAAGTTTATTTTTAATTTAAAAAATTAAATTTAATTTAACTTCTGCAGAAGTGAAAGCATTTTTTGGGAGTTTAATACCATCGTAATGTAACAGAAAAAAAACAAAAGTGTATGGATGACAATCAAATTCAATCCAGAAAAATGTTTCAACCCTTTTTTGGAGTGTTATAAGCCACAGAAATGTACCACAAAGCACGTAAAAATTTAAGATTGAGAAATTTAACCCAGTAAAATTCTGAAAAGCTATTTTGAAGTGTTATATATCACAGAAATGTATTTACATAGTAACATAGTTAGGCCAAAAAAAGACATTTGTCCATCCAGTCCAGCCTATATTCTGTCAAAATAAATCCCAAGATCTACGTCCTTCTAAAGAACATAATAACTGTAAGATACAATATTGTTACGCTCAATTTCATATTACGTAATACTGTATGGCTGAGAAATGTAAACTTGCAAAAAATGTTAATGCTTTTTTCAGTTTTATAGATCACAGGAAATATACCCCACACCACAGAGTAGTGTATTGATGAGAAGTATAATCCAGCCAATTTTTTTACGTTGTTTTGTAGTATTAGATAATATCACAGAAATTTACCTCACAAAATGGAATAGTGTATGTGAGTGAGACATGTAAACAAGCTAATTTAGTAAAACTTTTTTATGTCACAGAAATGTACCACAGAACTGAAAAATATAAGACTGCAACATTTTTAAAGCTTTTTTTCAGTTTTATAGATCACAGAAAATGTCACCCAGACCACAAAATAGTATATGGATGAGAACTGTAATCCAGCCAATTTTTTAACTGCTTTTTATTTTGTAGCGTTAGATAATATCAAAGAAATTTACCCCAGACTACGGAATAGTGTATGGGTGAGAAATGTAATCCAGATAATTTTTAATGGTTTTTTTGAGTGTTAGATATCACAGAAATGTACCACAACACACGTGAAATTGTATGGCTGAGAGATTTAAGGATGCAAAAATTTTAAATGTTTTTTTCAGTTTTATAGATCACAGAAATGTCCCGCAGACCACGGAATAATGTATGGAAGAGAACTGTAATCCAGTCAATATTTTTTAACTTTTTTCCTCTGTTAGATAATATCACAGAAATTTACCTCAGACCATGGAATAGTGTATGGGTGAGAAATATAATCCAGCTAATTTTTAAAGACTGTTTTGAAGTGTTAGAAATGTGACAGTGACGCTCAGGCAATCCCTGCATGCTTATTTGGCTGTTCAACAGGTGCCAAAAATGCAAGGTGGGGCATTAGAATTTAACCCCTTTCTGACTTTGGACGTACTAACCCGTCGAGGTGGGGTGGGCCCGTATGACCACCGATGGGATAGTACGTCCAGCGCGATCGGCCGCGTTCACGGGGGGAGCGCGGCCGATCGCAGCCGGGTGTCAGCTGACATCCGGCACTATGTGCCAGGAGCCGTCACGGACCGCCCTCGGCACATTAACCCCCGGCACACCACAATCAAACATGATCGCGGTGTGCCGGCGGTACAAGGAAGCATCGCGCAGGGAGGGGGCTCCCTGTGTGCTTCCCTGAGACCCCCGGAGCAACGCGATGTGATCGCGTTGCTCTGAGAGTCTCTTACCTCTCCTCCCTGCAGCAGGCCCGGATCCAAAAGGGAGGGAGGTGGCTTACCGAGTGCCTGCTCAGAGCAGGCGCTTGGTAAGCCTGCAGTGCTGTAAGTCAGATAGGTGATCTGACAGAGTGCTGTGCAAACTGTCAGATCACCGATCTGTGATGTCCCCCCCTGGGACAAAGTAAAAATGTAAAAAAAAAATTTTCCCAAGTGTAAAAAAAATAAATAAAAAAATTCCCCCCCAAAAAAGCAAAAGAAAATAATATATTGTTCCTATAAATACATTTCTTTATCTAAATAAAAAAAACAAAAAGAATAAAAGTACTCATATTTAGTATCGCCACATCCGTAGCGACCCGACCTATAAAACTGTCCCACTAGTTAACCCCTTCAGTGAACACCGTAAAAACAACAACAAAAAAACGAGGCAAAAAACAACGCTTAATTATCATACCGCCAAATACAAAGTGGAATAACACGCGATCAAAAAGACGGATATAAATAACCATGATACCGCTGAAAACATCATCTTGTCCCGCAAAAAAAGAGCCACCATACAGCGTCATCAAAGAAAAAATAAAAAAGTTATAGTCCTCAGAATAAAGCGATGCAAAAATAATTATTTTTTCTATAAAATAGTTTTTATCGTATAAAAGCGCCAAAACATAAAAAATGATATAAATGAGGTATCGCTGTAATCGTACTGACCCGAAGAATAAAACTTCTTTATCCATTTTACCAAACGTGGAATGGTA
Organism: Ranitomeya variabilis; assembly: GCF_051348905.1. Lineage (NCBI taxonomy): Eukaryota > Metazoa > Chordata > Amphibia > Anura > Dendrobatidae > Ranitomeya > Ranitomeya variabilis. The sequence goes on from NC_135238.1 coordinate 43,467,830, forward strand.
TAAACGCCTCCCCCAAAAGAAATTCATGAATAGCTGGTTTTTGGTCATTCTGCCTCACAAAAATCTGAATAAAAAGCGATCAAAAAATATCACGTGCCCGAAAATGTTACAAATAAAAACGTCAACTCGTCCTGCAAAAAACAAGACCTCACATGACTCTGTGGACCAAAATCTGGAAAAATTATAGCTCTCAAAATGTGGTAACGCAAAAAATATTTTTTGCAATAAAAAGCGTCTTTCAGTGTGTGACGGCTGCCAATCATAAAAATCCGCTAAAAAACCCGCTATAAAAGTAAATCAAACCCCCCTTCATGACCCCCTTAGTTAGCGAAAAATTAAAAAATTAAAAAAATTTATTTATTTCCATTTTCCCATTAGGGTTAGGGCTAGGGTTAGGGTTAGGGTTAGGGTTAGGGCTAGGGTTAGGGCTAGGGTTAGGGTTAGGGCTAGGGTTAGGGCTAGGGTTAGGGCTAGGGTTAGGGCTAGGGTTAGGGCAAGGGTTAGGGTTAGGGTTGGGGCTAGGGTTAAGGCTACAGTTAGGGTTGGGGCTAAAGTTAGGGTTAGGGTTGGGGCTAAAGTTAGGGTTAGAGTTTGGATTACATTTACGGTTGGGAATAGGGTTGGGATTAGGGTTAGGGGTGTGTCAGGTTAAGGGGTGTGGTTAGGGTTACCTTTGGGATTAGGGTTAGGGATGTGTTTGGATTAGGGTTTCAGTTATAATTGGGGGGTTTTCACTGTTTAGGTACATCAGGGGCTCTAAAACGCGACATGGCATCCGATCTCAATTCCAGCCAATTCTGCATTGAAAAAGTAAAACAGTGCTCCTTCCCTTCCGAGCTCTCCCGTGCGCCCAAACAGGGGTTTACCCCAACATGTGGGGTATCAGCGTACTCAGGACTAGTGTTGAGCATTCCGATGCTGCAAGTATCGGGTATCGGCCGATACTTGCTGTATCGGAATTTCCGATACCGAGATCCGATATTTTTGTGATATCGGTATCGAAACAACATTAATGTAAAAAGGTGTAAAAGAAAGAATTAAAATAAAAAATATCGCTATACTCACCTCTCCGACGCAGCCGGGACCTCAGCGAAGGAACCGGCAGCGTTGTTTGTTTAAAATTCGCGCTTTTACTTGCTTACGTGAATTCCCGGCTTCTGATTGGTCAGGGCGGCCATGTTGCCGGGACGCGGACCAATCACAGCAAGCCGTGACGAAATTACGTCACGGCTTGCTGTGATTGGTCCGCGTCACGGCAACATGGCCGCCATTAACCAATCACAAGCCGTGACGTCACGGGAGGCTGGACTTGCGCACTTTTTAAAAAGCGCGCGTGTCCAGCCTCCAGTGACGTCCCCGGCTTATGATTGGTCACGGTGCCATGTTGCCGTGACGCGGACCAATCACAGCAAGCCGTGACGAAATTACGTCACGGCTTGCTGTGATTGGTCCGCGTCACGGCAACATGGCCGCCATTAACCAATCACAAGCCGTGACGTCACGGGAGGCTGGACTTGCGCACTTTTTAAAAAGCGCGCGTGTCCAGCCTCCAGTGACGTCCCCGGCTTATGATTGGTCACGGCGCCATGTTGCCGTGACGCGGACCAATCACAGCAAGCCGTGACGTAATTTCGTCACGGCTTGCTGTGATTGGTCCGCGTCCCGGCAACATGGCCGCCCTGACCAATCAGAAGCCGGGAATTCACGTAAGCAAGTAAAAGCGCGAATTTTAAACAAAAAAACGCTGCCGGTTCCCTCGCTGAGGTCGCGGCTGCGTCGGAGAGGTGAGTATAGCGATATTTTTTATTTTAATTCTTTCTTTTACACATTTATATGGTTCCCAGGGCCTGAAGGAGAGTTTCCTCTCCTTCAGACCCTGGGAACCATCAGGGATACCGTCCGATACATGAGTCCCATTGACTTGTATTGGTATCGGGTATCGGTATCGGATTGGATCCGATACTTTGCCGGTATCGGCCGATACTTTCCGATACCGATACTTTCAAGTATCGGACGGTATCGCTCAACACTACTCAGGACACATTGGACAACAACTTTTCGGGTCCAATTTCTCCTGATACCGTTGGGAAAATACAAAACTGGAAGCTAAAAAATCATTTTTGTGGAAAAAAAAGATTTTTTCTTTTCACGGCTCTGTGTTATAAACTGTAGTGAAACACTTGGGGGTTCAAAGATCTCACAACACATCTAGATAAGTTCCTTGGGGGGTCTACTTTCCAATATGGGGTCACTTGTGGGGGGTTTCTACTGTTTGGGTACATCAGGGGCTCTGCAAATGCAACATGACGCCTGCAGACCAATCCATCTAAGTCTGCATTCCAAATGACGCTCCTTCCCTTCCAAGCTGTGCCATGCGCTCAAACGGTGGTTCCCCCCCACATATGGGGTATCAGCATACTCAGGACAAATTGGACAACAACCTTTGGGGTCTAATTTCAACTGTTACCCTTGGAAAAATACAAAAGTGGGGGCTAAAAAATAGTTTTTGTGGAAAAAAAAGGATTTTTTATTTTCACGGCTCTGCGTTATAAACTGTAGTGAAACACTTGGGGGTTCAAAGTTCTCACAACACATCTAGATAAGTTCCTTGGGGGTCTAGTTTCCAATATGGGGTCACTTTTGGGGGGTTTCTACTGTTTAGGTGCATTAGGGGCTCTGCAAACGCAATGTGACGCCTGCAGACCAATCCATCTAAGTCTGCATTCCAAATGACGCTCTTTCCGTTCCAAGCTGTGCCATGCGCTCAAACGGTGGTTCCCCCCACATATGGCGTATCAGCGTACTCAGGACAAATTGGACAACAACTTTTGGGGTCTAATTTCAACTGTTACCCTTGGAAAAATACAAAAGTGGGGGCTGAAAAATAATTTTTGTGGAAAAAAAAGGATTTTTTATTTTCACGGCTCTGCGTTATAAACTGTAGTGAAACACTTGGGGGTTCAAAGTTCTCACAACACATCTAGATAAGTTCCTTGGGGGTCTAGTTTCCAATATGGGGTCACTTTTGGGGGGTTTCTACTGTTTAGGTGCATTAGGGGCTCTGCAAACGCAATGTGACGCCTGCAGACCAATCCATCTAAGTCTGCATTCCAAATGACGCTCCCTCCCTTCCGAGCTGTGCCATGCGCTCAAACAGTGGTTCCCCCCCACATATGGGGTATCAGCGTACTCAGGACAAATTTGAAAACAACATCTGCTGTCCAATTTCTCCTGATACCCTTGGGAAAATACAAAACTGGGGGCTAAAATATAATTTTTGTGGAAGAAAAGGATTTTTTATTTTCACAGCTCTGCGTTATAAACTGTAGTGAAACACTTGGGGGTTCAAAGTTCTCACAACTCATCTAGATAAGTTCCTTGGGGGGTCTAGTTTCCAATATGGGGTCACTTTTTGGGGGTTTCTACTGTTTAGGTACATTAGGGGCTCTGCAAACGCAATGTGACGCCTGTAGACCAATCCATCTAAGTCTGCATTCCAAATGACGCTCCTTCCCTTCCGAGCTCTGCCATGCGCTCAAACGGTGGTTCCCCCCCACACATGGGCTATCAGCGTACTCAGGACAAATTGGAAAACAACTTTTGTGGTCTAATTTCAACTGTTACCCTTGGAAAAATACAAAACTGGGGGCTAAAAAATAATTTTTGTGGAAAAAATAATAATTTTTATTTTCACGGCTCTGCATTATGAACTGTAGTGAAACACTTGGGGGTTGAAAGCTCTCACAACACATCTAGATGAGTTCCTTAGGGGGTCTAGTTTCCAAAATGGTGTCACTTGTGTGGGGTTTCAATGTTTAGGCACATCAGGGGCTCTCCAAACGCAACATGGCGTCCCATCTCAATTCCTGTCAATTTTGCATTGAAAAGTCAATCGGCGCTCCTTCCCTTCCAAGCTCTACCATTCGCCCAAACAGTGGTTTACCCCCACATATGGGTTATCATCGTACTCAGGACAAATTGTACAACAACTTTTGGGGTCCAATTTCTTCTCTTGCCCTTGGGAAAAAAAAAATTGGGGGCGAAAAAATCATTTTTGTGAAAAAACATGATTTTTTATTTTTACGGCTCTGCATTATAAATTTCTGTGAATCACTTAATGGGTCAAAGTGCTCACCACACATCTAGATAAGTTCCTTAAGGGGTCTACTTTCCAAAATTGTGTCATTTGTGGGGGGTTTCAATGTTTAGGCACATCAGGGGCTCTCCAAACGCAACATGGCGTCCCATCTCAATTCCAGTCAATTTTGCATTGAAAAGTCAAATGGCGCTCCTTTGCTTCCGAGCTCTACCATGCGCCCAAACAGTGGTTTACTCCCACATATGGGGTATCGGCGTACTCAGGACAAATTGTACAACAACTTTTGTGGTCCATTTTCTCCTGTTACCCTTGGTAAAATAAAACAAATTGGAGCTGAAATAAATTTTTTGTGAAAAAAAGTTAAATGTTCATTTTTATTTAAACATTCCAAAAATTTCTGTGAAACACCTGAAGGGTTAATAAACTTCTTGAATGTGGTTTTGAGCACCTTGAGGGGTGCAGTTTTTAGAATGGTGTCACACTTGGTTATTTTCTATCATATAGACCCCTCAAAATGACTTCAAATGAGATGTGGTCCCTAAAAACAAATGGTGTTGTAAACATGAGAAATTGCTGGACAACTTTTAACCCTTATAATTCCCTAACAAAAAAAAATTTTGGTTCCAAAATTGTGCTGATGTAAAGCAGACATGTGGAAAATGTTACTTATTAAGTATTTTGTGTGACATATCTCTGTTATTTTATTGCATTAAAATTCAAGGTTGGAAAATTGCGAAATTTTCAAAATTTTCGCCAAATTTCCGTTTTTTTCACAAATAAACGCAGGTAATATCAAAGAAATGTTATCACTATCATGAAGTACAATATGTCACGAGAAAACAGTGTCAGAATCACCAGGATCCGTTGAAGCGTTCCAGAGTTATAACCTCATAATGGGACAGTGGTCAGAATTGTAATAATTGGCCCGGTCATTAACGTGCAAACCACCCTTGGGGGTGAAGGGGTTAATGTAGGACCCCGCCTATTACTCACTGAGTAACGAGTACATCCGAGCACTGTGATAACCGAGTGTCACCGAGCACGTTTGCTCATCCCTATTGCGGACTTGTCTCACCACCTTAGCCATTCTGTCCAGTCTTTTCTTTCTTACAGAGAATGATGTCCTCTCAGGACTACTTCTCTCTGCATCTGGGCTACTGGCGCCGAGTATACTTTTTATGCCAGGAGATGTATCACCCGCTGCCTAAGTCAGCACCTCGGTGGCGAATAGTGTGACATCAGAGGTCTCCTAAGTGCTTTAAGCCCCAGTGCAGAGGGTACGTTAGTGCAGCGCCCCAGAGTCCTGGTCGTTGCAGTACTGTGGCTCCGCCACTATGGGGAGCTACGGTGCGTCCGATGGCACTGAAGGAGTTCATCTGATCAGGTATCACAGACACCAATACATTTCACAGCTGGGCCTCTGGGGGGAGCTAAGGGTGCTATTCATTAGGCCACTCCCCACCATAGTGGGTAAACTGGGGGTCAGGCAGGAAGTTAGATCAGAAAGCTGACTGGATTGGACAAAGCAACACCTGGTGGCAGAGGGTGTTGTGGAGGAAGAGACAGTAGGGTCTCTGTCAGGGGTGGGATCCTGACAGAGGCTTGGCATAGAAAAGAACGTAACGGGTCCGCGCCAGCTCCGGGAAGCGGCGGGGCCCAAGAAAGGACTAGAAGCGAGATAGATTGTGCTGAGTGAGAAACGAGATCAAGCAATAGGAGAATACCAGTAGGGGTCGTGCTGTAAGACCGGAGCAACACCCTACTGAGGCGCATTACCGGTGGCCGGAACGCCGAGGGAGTATCATAACATTCAGCTTCAAGCAATACTCTAAACAGCGGCAGGACAGTCAGTCTAAGGCGGGCTGTCTCACACAAATCACCTATGAAGTCTTGGGGGGCACCTTGTGGAGAGGGGCGACTCTAGGGTCCCGGAAGAGCTCCGAGCCTACCCGTCAAACGGGTGCCGTCCCAACCAGAACATCAGGGAGGGACGGAGGATTAGAAGAACATCATTTAATCGAGTTGTGAGGGAACTTAAGAAACAGACACAACGGTTGTGGGGACTTTCCGTAAGCACAGCAGGGAAGGACCGCAACACATAGCGCTAGAAGGAAGGCACCGATTTCCACCTGTGAAGAGAACTCTGGAGGTGCCATTGGACCGGCCGGACTTGCGCAGCCTGGTGAACCGTATTCTGGACTGTGGACTCAGAGATCTTCAGTAAAGAGGTAAAGAGACTGCAACCTGGTGTCCTCGTTATTTACTGCACCGCACCACCACTACCACCATCCACACCTATCATTCACTGTGCGCCCCACGGCAGGGTCACGGACCGGGGCCTAGCCGCCGTGACAACCCCCAGAAGCAGAGACCCGTAGGCCCGGTGCCGGGTACCCCTCGGCCCTGCGGCGGTGGGGGCGCTACAACTTGGCGTCACGAACAGGATCTACTTAAGCCTGAAGAATCAGGTCATGTGTGCCTTGGAACTGTGATTTATCGTGCTTGGACTGTACTTTATTGCAAGGACTGTGCTGCGCCAGTTGCCGCCAAAATCCGCCGCCATTGCAGCGCTGAGGAGAGCGCAAGAAGAGAAGAGGGGCGTGAAGTGGGCGTAGGCAAGCTGGAGAGCGCGAACAGCAATGGCCGCCCAGTCTAAGTATTTCTGTGTCCTGAGGACGTGCCCGTCAACAGCCGAGGTCCGCCTCCTGATCCTGGTTGGAGGGTGGAGACCATGGGGACGGGGCCGCCCACGAAAGAGACCGCGGGAAGAAGACGCTGGAGAAGAGACAAAGATGGCCACGCCAGAAGCCCCGCATGAGAAGGATCGGGCGCGGAGAGAGGTTGGACAGCCCAATGTAGCCCAGGGTACGCCGGCACTGCGGGGACTGACCCTAGCAGGGCCAACGATGGGCCGACCTCCCCGGCCGCCGTCGGAAGAGAGCATGGCCGCGGCCGAGGCCCGGCAGATTGCCGCCCGCCTGGAGGCCGATGCCCGCGTGATCGCTAGGCTGGGCCGACCCACGGAGGTCTGCTTGGCTCCAGTATCCCCTGCTTCTCCCAACCCGGCCGCGGCTGAAAGTGCGCTGCAGACATCAGGCCTGAAGATCATGCCTGAGGCCGAACACCTGCGGCGCTTGATGGCTGCATGGCGAACCCGACCCCAGCCGGCCGCGCAGGTTGACCTGACCACCAACGCGGAGGTTCCCTCATCCCACTGGGGGGTAGTGGTCTCCTTCAACCCCCAATATGGACGCGGGGTTATCCAGGAAATCGGGGAGCCGCTACAAATCCACGTGGATCGGGAGGAGGTGGAGCCCTGCAGCGGAAGATTTCCCCGCGATCTGGAGCCCGGTGATGCGGTGACTTACACCCGATGGAGGAGGGCTACGGGAGAGGCTGGCTGGATGGCGCGAGGCGTGCAGCGATGCATTGCCCTCCAGGCTGCTGCCGGAACACCGGAAGAAGATGATCCCGTGGGGAAAGCAGCAGAGCCCGGCCCTGCGGAACCTCGAGAAGACCAGCCTCGCCGTGCCCCGGAGGGACGTGTGCGCCTGCCAGCGAGAAGGGCCTCCCGGCGAGGGATCTTATCGTTGCTGGGACCGGAACCGCGTCCTGGCTCACCAGTGCGATCTGTTGGCCTGGTGAGACCGGATAGGAGACCACCACAGTAAGATTTTACTGTACTTTCTTACTTGTAAATAGTTACCGTTTTATTGCTTTTATGTGGCTGCTAAAACCCGTCCAGGGTAAACTCTTAAAGGGGTCCCTTCTGTTGACCCGGGATCCCTATTGTTTTTGGTTATTTTCTATTTTTCCTGCATTCTTCAAAAACTGAGAAATCATGAACAGTGCATGATCAGAACTTCTTTGTACATAGTTTGCACCTTATTAAAGGCGCTCCCTACTGGTTTTACTTAAAGAAGGACTCTTTGCGAAGATACCGCACTGGAACCTTTGCTGAGTGTGGACTGGTAGCTTGAGAAGATACGCTACCTCATAGAGACTTGGTCCTCTCTTAAAGGGGATGTTCATTTGTCACACTTCGATAGTAATATTGCTTAAGATAAGTAGCAATAATGTCTTGACCAAAGGAAATGATGATAATGTTTATATGAGAAAAGTTATATGTGTTTAATTAGTTAAATGTGAAGAAATACTGATAATGTGCTCTGAGAAGAAAAAGGTGAAAGATAGAAGAAGGATGCAGTGGACCCGTAGGGATAGACGTGGTGTCCAGCATGCATAATAGACAGAAAGAAAGAGAGAAAGATAATGAGAAGGCTTAATGTTCGATAGAAAATGTTTTTGATAATGCTGATAGATAGTTAATGGGGATAGAAGGTAAACCCTGAGTTCTCATAGGAGTCAAGAAAAGATGGCTCAGTGCTATAAAACTGAAAGTAATGTTATGTTCTATACTGTGTATAGTAGTTGAAAAGGCAGTAGGCCCTGGCTGAACGGGGCGGTCCTGTAACAGAAAGGAGAGGCAGTAGGTCTGGTGCCGATAGGACAGGCGGTCCTGCAGATCCCAAGTAGGAGAATGTAAAAGTTAAAAATGCCTTATAATGTGATTATAGGAAGGTCTTTAGTGGATGCAGAGTGTATGTCCTTAAAGGCAATGTTAAATTATTGTTCAACAGTTTTGCACTTAGTAGAATACCCGGTTGGGTAAGAAAAGCTAATTATAGCATGTTGCTATGATATTTAACCATGTTTGTAACGTTCAAGTGTCCGTACCTCCCATAAAGGGAAGCCTGTTCAAGTATACTTATTGTTATTGCACTCAACAAAATTGTATGTCTTTTTGCTAACTTGTATTGTTGTTTTCTTCCCAGTCCCGGAGTACTGTGTTTAACCAGGGGGGAGTGCAGCGCCCCAGAGTCCTGGTCGTTGCAGTACTGTGGCTCCGCCACTATGGGGAGCTACGGTGCGTCCGATGGCACTGAAGGAGTTCATCTGATCAGGTATCACAGACACCAATACATTTCACAGCTGGGCCTCCGGGGGGAGCTAAGGGTGCTATTCATTAGGCCACTCCCCACCATAGTGGGTAAACTGGGGGTCAGGCAGGAAGTTAGATGAGAAAGCTGACTGGGTTGGACAAAGCAACACCTGGTGGCAGAGGGTGTTGTGGAGGAAGAGACAGTAGGGTCTCTGTCAGGGGTGGGATCCTGACAGAGGCTTGGCATAGAAAAGAACGTAACGGGTCCGCGCCAGCTCCGGGAAGCGGCGGGGCCCAAGAAAGGACTAGAAGCGAGATAGATTGTGCTGAGTGAGAAACGAGATCAAGCAATAGGAGAATACCAGTAGGGGTCGTGCTGTAAGACCGGAGCAACACCCTACTGAGGCGCATTACCGGTGGCCCGGAACGCCGAGGGAGTATCATAACATTCAGCTTCAAGCAATACTCTAAACAGCGGCAGGACAGTCAGTCTAAGGCGGGCTGTCTCACACAAATCACCTATGAAGTCTTGGGGGGCACCTTGTGGAGAGGGGCGACTCTAGGGTCCCGGAAGAGCTCCGAGCCTACCCGTCAAACGGGTGCCGTCCCAACCAGAACATCAGGGAGGGACGGAGGATTAGAAGAACATCATTTAATCGAGTTGTGAGGGAACTTAAGAAACAGACACAACGGTTGTGGGGACTTTCCGTAAGCACAGCAGGGAAGGACCGCAACACATAGCGCTAGAAGGAAGGCACCGATTTCCACCTGTGAAGAGAACTCTGGAGGTGTCATTGGACCGGCTGGACTTGCGCAGCCTGGTGAACCATATTCTGGACTGTGGACTCAGAGATCTTCAGTAAAGAGGTAAAGAGACTGCAACCTGGTGTCCTCGTTATTTACTGCACCGCACCACCACTACCACCATCCACACCTATCATTCACTGTGCGCCCCATGGCAGGGTCACGGACCGGGGCCTAGCCGCCGTGACAACCCCCAGAAGCAGAGACCCGTAGGCCCGGTGCCGGGTACCCCTCGGCCCTGCGGCGGTGGGGGCGCTACATTAGCAAAGAGGACATTATGCACTGGAGGAAAGAAGAGGCCGAATGGAGAGGACGATCAGTGGTCGGCACAGCAGTGGTGGAACAGATAAGTGGCGAGTTGAGTATTATGGTGTTTTTTTTACATCCTATGTTTCTTATGCTTTAGGGTCTACAGAGACCCCACAACATAATAACGAACACTCAATGTGCACTGAATAGCTTAAAATTGAATAAAACGTTCTTGACAATTTGCATAAACAATCTATTACTCATCCTAGTCACACTTCCTTGCTACTGGTTTCAGGACTTCCCTCGGGCTTCAACAGGACGTGTACCGAGTTTGATCTCCACTCATGGGTATTCAAGAACATTTTCGTCTTATTGCTATCAATTTTGTAGAACCTTTCTTAAATGGCTTATAGGACGTTTGCGGAGGGACACAGATGTACATGGATGGGACAGTGATACATTTCGTCTAGAATATTTATCTCTCCAGTTACTTTAATGATTCTCTTTTTGTCCAAGTGGCCATGGTTTCCCTTTGACAACTGGCCATTTGCTGCTATCTTTGGGCCGTCAAATTTAGTACTAAGATTAACATCTGTAGGTTTCCTGATTTGCATTCAATTAAAGTTGGCCAACAGTGATTTTTTCTGGGTTGGCCAATCATTTATTGTGTATGGGGTCTCCCAACACTTTCCAACTCTTTCCGACAGATGATGTCAGGGTAGAGAATGACTGGATGTCTGGACATCTAAAGTGATCTAAGTAATGATAGAGCGATAATGTGGCTAAAAAACGTAGGTTATTACCTTTATAATCCAAAAAGTTTAGAATGCAAATGTTTTTTTTAGAAGAGGATTTTACAAAAGTAATGCAATTGCAAAAAGACACAGTCATCAAGTTCCACCAAGTGATGGACGAGCATAAAGGTAGGCGCTACAGTTGCAACCATAATGCATCTAACGGGACTTTCACACTGCATTTTGCCATCTATTCGTTGGCTCCATTTGGGCTTACGTCTTAACCCCCTGCCAAACAGTATGCAGGAGTATGCCCCGACGGGACCATAGACTATAATTCTGCCGACAGAGTAAACATGTTCTCTGTCATGCATCATTTTCGGGCATACATGCCTATTGGGGATGGACACCAAGGCGCAGTTTCATCCAATTAATTAGATGAGACCAGCTGGGATTTGGATGGTTAATTCTGCAACTGTCCCTCCAGCATCCAACAGAGTCTGTTTGAGCCTGATGTCAGGCTGTAGTGTAATGGATCTAGTAAGATACGCAAGGGACAGTGTGAAGGTTTTCCCCCGAGTACGGACTTTATACTTTCAAACAGTAGGTCTTAAATATTGAATTTCAGTAACGGATTGGGAGCGCCCCCAGACGCAGGGCCGTGGGGTTACTCGATACCGGGCCTCTCTGTCTCGGTCCTGGGGTTGTCGCGGTGGCTAGACCCGGTCCGTGACCCTGCTAAGGGGCGTCCAATGAAAGGTGTGATGGTGGTGCACGTCGCGTTGAATAATGAGGACACAGGGTTGCAGTCTCTTTACCTCTTTACTGAAGGATCCACAATCCAGAGCACTGCTAACAGGGCTGGCTGAGACCGGCCGGTCCGAAGGCACATCCAGAGTTCCCTTTGCAGGTGGAAATCAGTGCCTACCTTCTAGCACCTGTGTGTTGTAGTACTTCCCTGCTGAGCACCACGGGATAGTCCTCACAACTGTTGTGTCTGTTCTGATGATATTCCTCACAACTCGTATCTGTTTTGATGTTCTTCTCCGTCCCCCAGATGATATGGCTAGGACGCAACCGTATGGCCTAATCATGAAACCCTTTGCACCCCCTGGTGGCCGGAGTGTGACGTGTAATGTGTGACTGTGATACCTGGTCAGGTGAACTCCTTAGGTGCCATCAGACATACCATCACTCCCCTTAGCGGCGGAGCATCAGTACTGCAACGACCAGGACTCTGGGGCGCTGCAGATTTATGACCACATCAACGTTTGATGTGGTCATAAATCATATGAGTACACTTCAGGAAAAGAGAAGTATGAATTCAAGTGTACTAATTGAACACTGGTAACTCATTCTGCAGCCATCTATGTACAGTGATACGTAGAGGCTGCAGAAGACAAAATGATTTTTACTCTAAATGTATGCATTTAAAGGGTTTTTAGTCTCCAAATTGAAAGTTATCCTGTATTCTATTACTGATTGTTAGGGGTTCGAGCACTATAATGTCATTCATTGTTTTCAGGGTTAAGGGAGAAAGGCAAATGGCATCACTCAATGGCCGCTCATAAGTTTGGTGATGCTCATCTTTGGTTAGAAATTGGCCAGAAATTCCCATACACTCCCAGCAGTTAGAATCGTTGTCAAGTATGCATGTTTATTGCCATGTACCAACACAACTTTTCCAGCAGCCTCCACTAATTTTAATTTGGGTCTCCACCTGACCCATATGTACAAAAAAGTCTGTTTCCACACAAGCCCTCCAAACACCCTCTCTAAGGGGCTTAGAAATAGTTTTTGGCAAGTGAACTAGGTTTTATCCAAAAACTGAGGATAAATTGTCCATAAATTGCTGCATTTCTTTAAAATGTCTTATGCTGTGAATGCTTTTTTATTTTTCCAAATTTTGTTGACATTTATTTCTAAATTTCAGATGAATATCACAGTTGGTCAAGAAAATACAACCAAAGAATCCTCCCCACTCTCAGACCAAGTTGTCAGAATGACAGTTTTTATTCCGACCTTCTTCTTCTACTTTATCTTCTTGTATTTAATCGCTGTTCTGTTGAGGATCTTCTTCAGGAGTTCGAGCGCTATGGAAAGTGTCCGCCATGTCTTCTTTGCCCACATGATTATTAACGATACTGTGTTTCTCACTTTCTCACTTTTCCTTTCTGTCCTTTACTTTTATCCCATTGCCTTTCCCATTTCATTCTGTTACCTAATAGTCACTGTGACCTCAACGACTCTGAAGGTCACGCCATACAACCTGGCAGCCTTGTCCTTGGAGCGCTACATAGCCATATGTTACCCGCTAAGACACGGAGAGTTCTGCACAGTGCACAGGTGCGGTATCGCTATTTTGGTCATGTGGATTATTGGACTCCTCCCCAACATTGCAGATTTCATGATTGTCATCTTGTCAGTTGAGAAGAATTATTTTGTACTTTATGTAAAATGCAGCCGCTTCAATCTCAAACATAACCCCGCACAGGACATAACAAAAGTTTTTGACAACGCGTTTCCTTTTTCCTTGGTCGGACTAATCATTATATTCACCTATGCCAAGATCATGATGGTGGCTGTGAGGATGAACTCCGGTAAAGCCTCAGCCTCCAAAGCTGGGAAAACCATCATACTCCACGCGTTTCAGCTCCTGCTGTGCATGACGTCTCTCGCCCATAAAATTGTGGAAATACAGTTTCCAGATAATATAGTACTGCTGTCCAACATTAATTTCTGCTTTTTCATGTGTCTTCCGAGGCTTATCAGTCCTTTGATATACGGTATAAGGGATGAGCTGTTCTCTAGTAACATGAAAAAATATTTCCTGTACAACAAGAAATCTCCAAGAGTGGATTCAAACTAAGGGCAATAGATTCTCAGAGACCTGTTATAATATTATCAGCTTGGAACATAGTGAAGGCTGCGTCTTCTTGTAATGTAAATAAAAGTTGAGAAGTCTTTGGGCTTTATTGCGAAAACTCACTTGGACATGTAAGATGTTGAGCGTACCGCTTTGGAGTCTTACTGAAGATCAAGAAATGGACATCAGGGAGAAAAGGGTTTTAGCCACAGTCTGGCCCCAGCGCTGAACCATAAAGGGCCATCAAAAGATTGAAAAAAAGTACAAATCCATACACACCTCATCACTCATCTCCCCGGCTTCTCCTCTCTTCACCGCCACCCATCCAGTCCTCACTGCATCTTCTGATCCCGGTGCTGATCAGACTCTATGTGCACGGAGGGCTACGGCGCGCGTCGTGGGCGTATGACGCCGTGACCTTCCGAGAACTTGTGTAGAACACTCCCAGGCCTCATGAAAGCTGGACGTGCCGGTTGAGTCTGAGATGCCCGGGGATTCTAGTGTGGGCAGTGAGGGATCAGAAGATGCAACACTTAGGGGGGTCGTCCATTCTGGCGCAACATCTGCTAAAACACTGGATAATCACCGTTCCCAAGACCCCACTGATCATGCAATGTTAGCGCTGCTATTTCCAGCAGGTGACGTGACGGCGGCAGATTATCAGAGGCTCCTGTTTGGCCACAGTCCTTACTATTCTGTAAGGGTCGGACAGCCATGCTTTATTGACATCTGGTGCAGAATACAGTACAGATCAATCATGTCGGCCTATTACTGATGATCGAGGACAGTACAATGCCAATAGAAAATAAAATGCCCATATGCCAGCAATAAATCCAAAACATCATAAAAGGAAATCCTTCAACATACAAAAAAAATAAAACATAACAATTAGGAAGGAACACGTTGCTCATTTTGGTCTTGACGTGGGGGAGTGCTGGAGTCAGAGGTGCCTGATTCACGAGGAGGTGTGCGCCTCGCCACTAATATTACTCTAGTCAGAGACTGGAGTAAGATTTCTGGCATATTGTAAGTCTCACCCCTGAAAGCAGTACAGTTGAAAATCCCCATAATGCCGGGATCCCCGCAGAACACTGCGCAGAGCATCACACTGCCGGTCCTGGTAGGCTGGCTGTCAGGAAACCATGATGCCTGGAGTCTGATGATACTGTCAGGGTAACTGTGCGCAGTGACCCACCAGCCCATATGACACCTGTAAGGGCAGTGCAGGTGGTCACTACACAGGTGGGATACCGCCCAGTACAACATGGAACAATAAAGGAACACCCGGAGTTACAGAAGAGGCTATATGGGGGTTATCCCCTCCTTCTGGGACATGCTCTACCAGCCTCACCCGCTACCTATCTGCGCAGGACACACTCCCAACCATTTTCATATTACTCCCAAAGAGAACTTATGACGCCCTTTATAACACCCTAAAATAGGTGCAGACCAGTGGCTTAACAGTTGCCGTAAGTATCAAAGTCTTTGAGGGACCAATGCCCCAATGTCAAGTGAACAGCCCCACAGATCAAAGTTTTGATTGCCTGCCCAGCGCTGCCTATGCAGAGCGCAGAAGTCGAGACAAGTTTGATATTGGATTTTAATAGGAAACAACTCAACTAAAGTGACAAAGCTCACACTAACTTTAAGTGAGATTTGTTGTGTTGGTTGCTGTCTATGCAGAGTGCAACAGCCGAATACAAACCCATCTCAACTCCTGCACTCTGAGATGCAATATCCGAGATGAGAGTGGCTCAGCAGCTAATGAATGAAGGCAGCATTGAATCAGGTGCACTGAAAATTCATTGTCTTTATTCCTTACTAAGGGCAGATCTTATATTTCTTATGTTTTTACTAGAGATTCAACATAACCAGTTTTGCAGAATTTTGCTAAGATATCTGTTTGTGGAGGATAAATTTGTTGCTGGTCAAAATAAATTCCCAAACCTCCAACTGCACTAAACAAAACAACTTGTCGGGGGTTGTGGGTAGCCAAACTGGGCAATTGCCCAGGGCCGCCATCCAGAAAGGGAACTCCTGCTTCTTCAGCCCCACCATGGAGTGTAGAGAAGATGTCCAGCATTGCTTACAGTGTAACGCCATGCATCCTCCACAGTCAAAGAAGAGTTAGAGAAGGAGGGGAAGGGGCCACCACACAGCAATCAGGACAGAAAGTGGCGCAGTCCTGTCTGTGCGGTGTCCCCCTCTTCATCATGTCTTTGGGTACGTGCACACGATGCAGATTTGCCTGCAGAATTTTCTGCACAGAATCTGCATCTCTTGCCACGGAAACATCAGCACGGATTTGATGCGGTTTTTATGTGGATTTTCATGCGTTTTTGAAAGCTGAATAAAAAACTATTATTGAACAAAAAAAAAGATTTGTGATGTCATTTCTTGTCCAACCTCTTCATTTACATACTCCAATGAAGAATAATGTTTATTGAGCGCCCGCTAGGGCCGTGGAGTACTAGGGCCGGGTCCAGCGGTACTTAAAGTAGTTGTCACAGTGGCAATGACCCAGTCCGTGGCCCTGGGCGTCCGGTTAAAGGGGATGAATGGAAGTGGAGAATAAAGTCTATAAAGGATAATTTGTGACGCCAACTGTGGTATTCGGCCAGGGAAGGCCGACGCTGCTTAAAGGGGTCCACTGGGGCTGATGGAGTTGCAGCAGAGTTGTTATAGCTCCCCTCAAGTAGAGCTTAGTCCCCAGGGCTACCGGTACAGTTGGTAAGAGGGATGATTGATGGTGGGGTGCAGGAATGAGGGTGCAGGAAATAATTGAAGGACACAGAGCTGCAGTTTCTTTTACCTTTTACTGATGAAATGCAGGTACAGTCCAGGGTACAGGCAACAGGCGATGTGGTCCGGGCAGCCTGGAAACAACTTGGGATTCACTTAGCCAGGTGGGTTCGGAGGCCTTCCTTCTGCGCCACATATCTGACCCTCGCTGCCCGATGCTCTACACAAGTCCTCTCAGTGTCTGTACTTCCAACCCGTATGGCTGACAGCCTGAGCTTGTCTTGGACACTGCCTTCTCATGGGAGCCCCAGGCTCCTGACCTGCTGTGTTGCCTCTGGATGTCAGGTGGGGCCTGGAGACTTGGAATCTCCTGCCCTCCGGATTCGGTGGCTGAATATGAAATCTTCTCACCATCACGGACCCTGGTGTCCGGTCTCTGCGCTTTATCTTGGGGTGAACCCAATCACAGCTCCAGACCCCAGGCTCCTATCTTTTGCTTCCTTTCCCTTCAGTGTCTCACACTAAACTCACTAACCCCATCTCCAGACCAGAACTTATAGGGAAGCTACCCTGAAACCAGGATTAGAGCTCCCCCTTCTGGTCTGGAGTTAGGAAGGTGTTGTGTGTTTGTATTACCTGATTAGGAAATCCCTTCTTGTGTCCAGGCATGATATCTGTCATGGTTCTCAATGGCAAGAGAACATAGAAGAGCATAAATAAGGACTAGCTCTTGGAAGATGGAATCTCGAGCTGACCGTGAGCTAAACCTACCGCACAACTAACAGTGGCCGGGTAGCGTGCCTACGTTTTACCCCTAGACGCCCAGCGCCAGCCGGAGGACTAAATAACCCTAGCAGAGGAAAATACAGACCTGGCTTACCTCTAGAGAAATTTCCCCAAAAGGCAGACAGAAGCCCCCACATATATTGACGGTGATTTCAGAGGAAATTGACATACGTAGTATGAAGATAGGTTTAGCAAATGGAGGTCCGCTTACTAGATAGTAGGAAAACAGAAAAGGGAACTTCACGGTCAGCTGAAAACCCTTTCAAAATACCATCCTGAAATTACTTTAAAGACTCTAATATCAATTCATGACACCAGAGTGGCAATTTCAGCTCACAAGAGCTTCCAGCCACAGAAATAATCAAACACTGAGGACTGGAACAAAAATGCAAAACAAACTTAGGACTAAAAGTCCAACTTAGCTGATAGTTGACTAGGAGCAGGAACATGCAACAGAAAGGCTTCTGGTTACATTGATGGCCGGCATAGGAGTGACTGAGGAGCAAGGCTAAATAGAAAACTCCCACATCCTGATGGAAACAGGTGAAGCACACAAGTTCAGTACCACCAGAGACCACCGGGGGAGCCCAAAAACCAAATTCACAACAGATATCACCCCTCCCTATGAAGAAGGCAATGCCAATGTGGCAACCAGACACCTGGGGTGGCACATTCCCCCCTAGTACAATTCAGTACTCCCGGACTGAGGAAACATAAAGAAAACATGTTAACAGGTGAACAATTATTAAAGGGTTACAAGGTTTCAAAAATATAAAAATTTACAAAAACCAAGCTGGTTTTCAGGTTGGTCTTCAGTCTCTGCTGCTTCAGGTGCAGTTGGTTTGGGAAAGATCAGGACAGGTACTATGATGGCTTGATTTACCTGTTTCTATGACTGGGGAAAGTCTCCAAGAATGGTATGGATTTTCTTTTCCTTCTCTTCTATGGGTTGAGGGGTATCTTGGTCTTTCTCTCTGTCTCTAAGTTGGTCAGGCCATACCTTCAGATGATCTCTTGATACTGCTTTTGAGGTCTCTCCTCCATCTTGACTGATGAGGCACACTTTGGTGTTATCAAAGTTTGAAGGCATGACGGTGTATGGTTCTGCCTCCCACTGATCATCTAGTTTGTGAATTCTTCTTTTTCTTTTTAGAACTTGTTCTCCAGGTGATAAAGGAACTGCAGGGGCATGCTGATTATAGTTCCTCTCCTGCCTCTGTCTTGCTTGGTACAAGCTTCTTTCCACTTTGCGGTATTGCTGCTGCTGCTCTGTATCCCAGTCTGCATTTGGTGATGTGCCAGGCTGGAATTCAGTTGGTGGAATTTACCGGGATATGGTTGTATAGATCTACAAAGTCCAGTAATTTCTCTTGCCATTGGTTTCTCTCTTCCAGGGGCAAGGTCTTCAACAAGTCAATTACCACCTGGTTCATTTTCTCACACATGTCAATTGTCTGTGGATGATATGGCGTTGTGTGATTTTCTTGCATCCGTACAGGTTACAGAACTCCTGGAACACTTCTGCCTCAAAGGCTGGGCCTTGGTCAAGGAGCACCTTTTCAGGGTATCCATGTGGTCGACAAAAGTGTTGTTGAAATGCCTTGGCTGCCCTCTTTGCTGTTTGGTCCTTGATGGGCACAGCTACCAGGAACCTTGAGTAATGGTCCACTATGGTCAGGGCGTAGACATAGCCTGAATGGCTTGGGGTCAGCTTCACGTGGTCCAAGGCTACCAGTTCAAGCAGCTGTTTGGTGACCATGGGCTGTAGGGGAGCCCTCTGGCTGTTACGGTCTTTCCTGTGCAGCTTGCAGGGGCCACATTCTCGGCACCATGTCTCAATGGCTATCCTCATGCCAATCCAGTAGAATCTTTCACGAAGTAGAACCTCCAACATCTTCCATCTGAAGTGTCCTGCTCCATCGTGGTACACTTCCAAGACCATTGGCACATCTCACCTAGGGACCACCACCTGCCAGACCAGTTCGTGAGTGCATTGGTCGATGTTCCTCCGACACAGCTTACCCTCATAGATGAACAGCTTGCCCTTCTCCTTCCACAATTTTTGTGTCTATTGTGGAGCATCTGGACCACGGTGTGAATCAGCTTGTGTCAGTAGCTCCTTTACTAGGCGGACTGCTGGATCACTATCCTGCGTTTCTGCCCATCTGTGGTGGGGCAATGGGTTCAGTGTGGCTTCTCGCCTGTCATTGCGCTGGCTCCTCACACAATGGGAGTACTGGGCCTCCGGGGCGGTGGAAGGCTGGTAACTTGATCTCTTTGAGTGCTTCCGGATCTTCTTCCTCTTCTGGTAAATTGGGCATCCTCAACATTGAATCAGCATTACTGTTCTTATGCCCTGCTTTTTACTTGATGGTAAACTCGTAGTTAGACAAACGGGTTATCCATCGCTGTTCCAATGCACCTAGCTTTGCCGTTTCCAGGTGAGTCAGCGGTGAATTTTACTGAAGCTAGGTAGTGCTTGAAGCCCAGACTATGGTGAGAAACTCCAACTTAAAGGAACTATAGTTGTTGGGGTTCCTTTCGGTGGGATGAAGCTTCCTGCTGGTGTAGGCAATCACTTTCTCTCTGCCTTTCTGCACCTGGGACAGCACTGCTCCGAAACCCATGTTGCTGGCATCTGTGTAGAGTATAAACGGTTGGTCATAGTCAGAATAGGCCAGGACTTCATCTCCCATGAGAGCCAACTTCAAACGGGTGAAGGATTCTTCCAACCTGTCATTCCACTCGAACGGAGGAGTCTTGCTCTTGGCCTTCTTAGATTGGCACACTAGCAAGTCTTGCAGGGGTGCGGCTAGCTTGGTAAAGTCCTTGATGAATCTTTGGTATTAGACTACCAACCTGAGGAACTGCCATACATCATGAATGTTGCTGGGTTTTGGCCACACCGGTGCCACACCTTAGTCGCTTACCACGTGACCTAGGTACTGGACCTTGGGCTTCAGCAGGTGGCATTTGGACGGCTTCACCTTCAGGCCAAAGTTGGACAGGGCTTCAAACACCTCAGCCAGGTGCTTCAAATGGTCTTCTTAGGTTTTGGAGAATACGATGAAGTCATCCAGGTACAGCAGAACAGTCTTAAAGTTCTTGTGCCCGAGGCAACACTCCATCATCCTCTTAGACGTCCCTGGTGCATTGCACAGCCCGAATAGCATGTAGTTGAACTCGGAAAGACCCATTGGTGTTGTGAAGGCAGTCTTCTCTTTATCTGACTCTGCCACGGGAAGCTGCCAATACCCACTGGTGAGATTTAAGGTGGGGAAATAGTTAGCGGATCTCAGTGCCGCTAACGGCTCCTCAATTCTAGGTAATAGGTAGGCATTCTTGTGTGTAATGCTGTTGATTCACCTGTAGTCAATGCTGTTGATTCACCTGTAGTCAACACACGTTCTCATGGTACCATCTTTTTTTCTAACGAGGACTAATGGAGCTGCCCAGGGGCTACAACTATCTTTGACCAGACCAGTCTCCTTCATCTCCTGTAACATATCTTTGGCACAATGATAGTGAGCGGGGGTTACAGGCTGGTACCTTTCTTTAATGGGTGTATGTTCTCCAGTGGGGATATGGTGTTGAACCCCTTTTACCTGCCCAAAGTCTAGTGGGTGTTTGTTGAATACCCGCTCATACTCCTGGACCACTCGGTAAGCCCCATGCTTTTGGTGCAAAGGAGTGGAGTCAATGCCTACGTGCAGTTTCTGACACCAATCCTCCAGCTGTCCTGCAGAGCCATTGTCCTCCTCCTGGTTGGGACGGGACCAAGATCTCTGCTGTTTGTATGGCATTGTTACTGACAGTTAACAGTTTAGCAATGGTGGCATATCTGGATAAATGGACCTCTTTTCCCCCACAATTCAGGATGTGTATCGGTACCCTCCCCTTGCAGACATCAACTACCCCTTTGGCTGTCAGGATGGTCGGCCTACAATCAGAATACACAGGTTCTACCAGGGCCTGGTATCTATCTATCAATCACCGATCCATTATCTACCTATCTATCTAACTAGTATGTTTCTATTATCTATTTATCTATTATCTATCTATTTATTATCTATTATCTACCTTTTATCTATCTTTCTATCTATTTTCTGTGCTTATACTGCGGATCTCCTCACAATTCCATAAGGATAAATCAAGGTTCAACATCTGTAAGGCTGAAGTCTCTTGTGGGTTATTACTTCCATGATGTTCAGAAACAGAATTTTGATGTCAAAACCAATCTCTGACATTACTCATCCTTTGGAATACATCAGGGGCTGAGAAGCAGATATATAGAGCTCAGCCCCTCCATTGTCCCGTATCCTTCTCACTATATAGATTATGCAGCTTGTTGATGTAAATGGAAACACTTACATAATCCTCGTACAGTAAGTAGTAGAAACTGATAATGGGGTAGCTAGAACCATTCCAGTAGGTCTTTAGAAACCTGTGATGCCCAGAGGCAAAACCCAGATATATGGGTGCAGAGGTAACAATAGCACCAGGAACCATATTTAGGGTATGGGGGACAAATACTATGAGTTTTGATGGTACTTTATGAGTGTCACTTTATGCTGTATATAATGTGATGTCTGTTAGACTTGCTGCATGGTAAACGATGGTTGAGGGAGGTTAGCCTGCAGCCAGAGCTACATTCTGGAGGTTTCATAGCTGAAATTTCCCTTCAAATTCATTTTTTTTCACATGTGCAGAATGTGATTTCAGTTGTAGGAAGTGTCATCTTAAAAAGGCATGGTGCAATTACCTGCCCCTTGTATTTTAGTAATAATTTGGGGGGATCCTTTGCCAGAAATCTAATGTGTATAGATACTTTCAGTCACTAGAAGAAGAATTCCTCACTAGGACTCTAATATCTCTAGAGTCCATTTGGTTGCCTACAAGTTGTCCTACTCTGATGACTTTCATGAATTTCAATGAGAAAAGCAATGTAGCAAACTTTCTGCAACTTGAGGACCATCAATTTAGGTCTGATAACTATTGCCTAACTGTTGCTTGTGCTTTAGGTTATGACTGTCCTTTTTCTTTAGCATGAGGACTTCAACCAGAAGATTTTCTGTTACTATTCTGATAATGGTCAACTTCACTGAGGTCAGCAACAAGACGAACAATCAAACTGTAGAAATCGTGAGGAGTACCCTGCTTGCCTTAGTGCTCCTGTCCTTCTGTGTCTTCATCTACTTTGTGACAATCATCTTGTACGTCTTCTTCACCACTCCTCATGTTCGGGAGAATGCTCGCTACATCCTGTTTGTCCACATGCTCATAAACGATACCTTGCTACTTTCTGTGTTGATATTCGTCTCTCTTGTAGCTATATTTGATGTGTACATCCCTGTGCCGATATGTTATGCCCTCGTCATGTACTCCACAAGTTCATTTAAGGTGACAGCCTACAACTTGGCCATCATGTCCTTTGAACGTTACTTTGCCATTTGCTATCCGTTAAGACATGCACAAGTCTGCACCATGCAGAGGTCTCTTTTGGTCATTGGAGTCATGTGGCTTCTGAGTAGCACTCCTCTGGTGCCTGACTTTATCGCCATGTGTTATTCAATGCCAAAGAATTTCTTCTCCACCAGCTTGATATGTCAGTGGTCAACATTTGCAATGAACAGTTTTCAATTAACCCTAAGGTCATTGATGGAGATCACCACCTTCATCTTGGTGGGATTGGTCATCCTTTACACCTATGTGAAAGTTATGGTGGTGGCTCGGAAGATTGGATCTGGGAGGTCTTCTGCTTTTAAGGCAGAGAAAACTGTTCTTCTTCACGCCTTCCAGCTCGGACTCTGTATGATGTATTTTTCATATTCCTTCACTGATGCTTACTTGAGGAAATATTTCTATTTTATACCAATAACCAACTTTTTCTTATTCATGTGCATCCCCAGATATATCAGTCCTTTGATTTATGGTGTAAGGGATGAAGTGTTCCGAAAATATATAAGGAAGATGAACTTCTTTGTATAGTTGGATGGATGTCACTAAATAAGGCCAAACTTTACAACTTTTTGCAAAATGGGTGCAGCCCAAAAGGATGGTTGGACAATATTTATTAGGTAGACTAGGAATGAAAGGACCCATATCTACTTGCCCACTATCAGGTATAATACAACACATATTATAATAAATTTGTCCCAATCACCCAATTTAATTTTTTTTACTTAAAAAATATGTTTTAGTAGAGGTGGGCCAAATCTTGGGTAGGTTGGCAGTATGTATAGTATTCATCTTTTGGTTCTACTTTAGTTCAGGCATTGGTGGGCAGATCCTACTCCTGTAAACAAGCAGTATCCAGTGTAGAATGCCTTTTCACTCCATGAGAAGTTGAAAAATACATTTTGCTTTGATCCCGATATGACTATTGTAGATGGGAGCCAACAGAGGACCCTCCAACTATGAAAAACACGTGACCAGTACTATTATTATCATACAGCCAAAGCTCACCGGAGGATTTTCAGGTATTCTTGTTTGGTCCTGAGAAGCCACATTCGAGATATCTGTGAACAATACTCCAATCTTAGAGACTGATATTCTGTGTTTCCATTTCTAAGAACCAAGTAAAACTGTAAAAGTGAAAACAAAAAAACATGAAAAACTTAAAAAAAAAAAAATTGAAAAATCTTGTGGAATGTAAAAATTTGTGAAACTCAAAAATTTGTAAAATTTCAATAATTTGAAATTTTTAATAATAATGAAAACATTATTAATGTTTGAATAATTCAATCTTATGGATAGAATTGAGCAAAATGATTTGTACTGCCCATATTCGGTGTTGAGTCCTCCAAGGAAGTCAGGCCAGGAGGGGCAGTGTTCACTTCTGTATCCGATGTGTTCAGCCCTGTATCTGGATTTTGCGACGTCTTTATGTCTTACTCTATGAGATGCCTGGGATGCTGGCCCCAGGAATGCAGTCTGCCCCGGAGTAACTCCTCAGTAGACTGGAAGCCAGATTAGGGGAGAGCGAATCTTTTGCTCAACTCTAGTTGTAGATCATTATAGTCTCCAGAGACAAATAAGAAAACAGGGAACTGCATACAGATTTGTGTGTATAGAATAAAATGTTGTTATTCTGCTTTATCGAAGGCTTCCACAAATACCACAAAACTTTTATTATCATCTAATGAGAATGAGAGGACTCTGCTCATCTTGCCACAGTCTGTACAGACAAACTGACTGAGTGAGCTACAGAAAACGAAAAGCATCAGCCTTACGTGAAACCAGAGTGTAATCTATAGTATTATTTTCTATGAGGATAATAAAGAAAAAAAAGATCAACATTGTCATACTTAAAGGGGTTGTCCTACTTGCTTCCTTTTCTAGTACAGGGTCAAGAGAGAAAAAGCTGATTACATGGTGTTCCTAATACACAGCGACAATCTGGGTAACGCTCAACATTTGACCCTTCTTCCAATAGCACCACCAAAAGAGAAATGAAGCGTTACTCATGTATCATGGACTCTGTGATGTATAGATGTGCAGCGTACTCTAAGGAGGGTGAGAACATGACTGTGCGACACTGGGGAAGCCATATGAGGAATAGAAAGGCGCCTTATAACTCTACATCCTGAGTACCGTGCTGTACCTACAAGACATTGTATTCTGTAGCGTTGTGCCTAGCAAAGATGCAACCAAAAGCTTATCTTCCCTGATTCAGCACCTGAACTGGTCCCGCAACCTACCAAATGCATATAATACACGTGCCTTCTATATGCCAGAAGGGCTTGTGGGTACCATGGAACACCAGGGCTCAGGTACAAATGCTAGAATTCCCTATCCTGCCCTTATTCGATGACCAGACTATGGACATTTGTTTTGGATCGGCCCAGAATCGGTCTGTTTTGAGGTTTTATGCTATTTTAGTAGATTGTCCCTTTTGCATTTTCTGCATGCTCAACATTGTGATTTATGATGTTGTTCCTTTAGTCATTGCCACAATCCTCTTGATCCTCCATGATTCGGCTTTTGTATGTACTGAACGACGTTATTGGTCCACTAGTTGGCCCCAGTGACATACCGAACAGCAGGCCTATGACGGCTTTATTAAATTTATTGGCTGCATGGAGCACAATCTTCCCAGAAGAAGGGGCAAGCACTTTCCTTTTATTCTGCAAGAATTTTCAACTATTTTACAGAAGTAGAATAACGGGGGGGGGGGGGGGGGGATATATCCTTTACAAAAACAGAGAAGATGCTCCAAGATCACTTTGTATTAGGCCTCATAAGCCAGTAACTGTAGAGGATCAGGTTAGCGTAGAAGAGTCACAAGTTATAACCTGACTTAATGTTATACCACACGCTGAAGTAAGCCATTGTAACGGGGCTCAGGGTGGTAGCTGCAGGTGAGGTACTCGTCTTCTGCGCCCCGACCCACTAGAGAAAAACGGGGTCTTACGTTAGTGTGTGTGTGTGTGCATGCGTGCGTATGTGTGTGGACATGTTACCATAATGGACACCTCCTAGCTCTTCTTGGTCTTCCATGCATTGCACGGCTCCGCTCCTCTTTACAGACACTCTGTAAAGACACTCAGGAGATGCAGATGCCTTTCTCTTGGTTTCAATACAGTGAAATGTTTTCAATTAACATTTTTCAGTGGTATAGTTGGTGAACTGCAGAACAGGTTAGAGCATTTCAACCATTCTAAATATAGAGACAATTTAGCTGAGCTCTTTCAGTAACCATTATCCTTTATGACATTTTTCGTGATCTGCGTACCTACAGATGGGCGAACCCAAACAGTAAAGTTCGGCGTTCATACCGAACACCTACTGTTCGGTCACAAACACCGAACACGGACTTCGCCAGGAAGTGAAACTGTTCAGGTTCGGCCCCCCAAACATTTTGTCGCCCTTTCATGGCAAACACCATTTCTGATCGGCAGCAAAATCATCACCGCCAGTAAGACAGCCGCGGTTCTCACGCTGTCAAAAGACAGCTTGAGCGCACAGCAGTGATCAGGGGTATAAACTTCACCTCCGGTCACTGGTGTCAGCTGATGGGACTACTGCTCCCAACCAACTGCCGCCGGCTCCTGCACTGTAAATAAGTAATTAGAAAAAAGAACAGTGTGGATTCCCCTGTATTTTTGATAACCAGCCAGGCAAAACTCACAGCTGGAGCTGCAAATCTCAGCTCTTAGCTTCAGCAAGGCTGGTTATCAAGAATAGAGGGATCCCCATGCCATATCTTTTTAATTATTTAAATAAATAATTAAAAAAAACAATGTGGTATATCCTCCATTTTGAAAACCAGCCTTGCTAAAGCAGACAGCTGGGGGCTGATATTCTCAGGCTGGTAAGAGGCCATGGATATTGCCCTCTCTGGCCTAAAAATTGCAGCCCACAGCTAGAAAAGACACATCTGTTAGAAATGTCAAGTAGAATTCATATTTGTGGGGTTGATGTCACCTTTGTATTGTCCGGTGACATAAAGCTGATGGATTAGTAATGGAGAGGCGTCTATAAGACACCTATACATTACTAATCCTATATATCTATGGTAAATAAAGACACAGCCAGAATAAAGTATTTATTTGAAATAAAACAAAACACGCTTTTACTTTTTTATTTAAAAATAACAGTTATGCTCACCTAATGCCTATTCTACTGAATCCCTCGTCTCCTGTAATAAAACAAAAATAAAAAACAACCATACCCTTCACCTGTCCTTCGTTCTGTCCCACATAATCCATGTCTGGAGATAAACAGCTTTCAACCTGGATGGTGCCAAGATTTGACCATCCAGGCTGAGAACCACTGGTGACTGAGCTGCGGCGAGCGCAGCATCAGTGACTAACAGTGACATAACTGAGGTTACCGCAGGTCACTGAGGCTGCGTTCTCAACCGGTCTGAACTGTGGTGGCCTCGGTAAGATGCCCACTAGCACCGTGAGAAAATCTCATGGTCAAGAAGCGAGTTCATCGTAGTTCACGAGGAGAATTTCACTGTGGTGGATTTGAACTGTGGTGAACTCACCTCTGCACCATGAGACTTTCTCACGATACTAGCAGGGATCTTACCAAGGTCACAGCAGTTCAGCCCGGTTGGGAATGCAGTCTGTTTTCTGACAGGAGACGAGGGATTCAGTGGAAGTAGGCGTTACGTGAGTATAACTGTGTTTGTTATTTTTAAATAGAAAAGTAAAACTATGTGTTAAGTGTCAAGGTCCCACCACAGCCCAGGGGGAATCTCGAACCACCTCTGCTGCGGTCTCCCATTCTCCTCCTGCCGCAGTGGAGCCTGCTCAGCAGAGACATTGGTCCCAGCACCTGGCTCAGGCAGATGCTGTGCGTTTGGTTACTGCTGCTCCTCCAGGTTCAGCCATAGTAACCAGCACTGTTCAGCGGTAAGCTGAGTTGTTGACTGTTGATGGACTAATCTAGCGCCAGACAGTGCTTTTCAAGCACAAGACCACGATCCTTACAGCATCTATCCAGCAGCGACCGGCAGTGCGGCGCCATGCGCAATCAGTGCGCTTTCCTGGCCCTAGACAGGGTGGTTAGTGGCGTTCGCCAGTGCGGCGATGTACGCACTCTTGTGTGGTAAATATTAGTTAGTTTTCCCCTGGCACCACGGTTGTGGCACCGAGCACTAGTGGTCTAGAGAGACTCTTCCCCCTGTCCTTGGGGCAGAGTTCTGTGACTTGGCTCTAGTGCTCACTCTGCGGCTTGGCGGCCCTGTGAAGTAACAGGGTTCGTCTCCCTTTTCATACCGGGTGAAGCTAACCCGTGTGTCAACACGTTATACCGCCATTACTTAGCAGAAGGTTCCATCTCTGCATGGTGTACCCCGGGCTGCGAACGCACCTCTTATCACTCATTATATTATTTGGTGCGTTCCACCACCCCTAACACGATGCTTTGTTTTATTTCAAATGAAAGACTTATTCTGGCTGTGTCTTTATTTACCATATAACAACAGGATTACCAATGGCTAGGTGTCTTATAGACAACTCTCCATTACTAATCTGTGGGCCTGATGTCACTGGACAATATAAAGGTGACATCAACCCCACAAACAAGAACCCCACTTGCTACTGCTATATGGCAAATGGGAAGAGCCAGGCAAAGCACCAGAATTTTTGCATATAATAGATGTGCTTTTTCTGGGCGGCTGCGGGCTGCTATTTTTAGGCTGGTGGGGGCAATATCTATGGCCCCTTACCAGCCTGAGAATACCAGCCCCCCAGTTGTCTGCTATAGCAATGCTGGTTGTCAAAAATGACGGTGACCCCACACCCTCTGTTCTTGATAACCAGCATTGCTTAAGCTGACAGCTGAGGGTTGCAGCCCCCCACTGTGAGTTTTGCCTGGCTGGTTATCAAAAATACAGGGGAACCGACACCATTTTTTTTCATTAATTATTTACAGCACAGGAGTCGGCTGATGAATACTCCCATCCGCCTCTCCCGCTCTTATTGTTATTAGTGGCAGCAGGCGTCAGCTGATGGGAGCAGTAGTTCCATCAGCTGACACTAGTGACCGGAGGTAAACTTTATACCTCTGATCACAGCCGTGCCCTCACGCTGTCTTTTGACAGCGTGGAACCGTGGCTCTCTGACCGGTGGTGATGATTTTGCAGCCGATCAGAAGCCGTGTTTGCTGCATTGTCATGCATGACAGCGTGGCAAACACTGGATGTTCAAGCCCCCATTCAAGTGAATGGAGTCCTGGTTCAGGATGGGGGAGTAGCCGTGGGCTAAACTCGAGTAACAAGTACACTCGCTCATCACTACTCCCAGCTCTTCTGGTCTGTGACCCATTGCACAACTCCAATTACTGTGACCGCATGAACAGAAAACTACACCCATCCATAAAAACAAAATCTTCTTTAAATGGCAGTTTGACTTGTACACAAAGAACAGCAGGAGATGCCTTTCTCTTGATTACAATACAGTGGCATGTATGGGGCAGCACGGTGGCTCAGTGGATATCATTGCAGTGCTGGGGTCTTGGCTTCAAATCCCACCAAGGACAACATCTGCAAGGAGTTTGTATGTTCTCCCCATGTTTGCGCAGGTTTCCTCCGGTTTCCTCCCACATTCTAAAAACATACTGATAGGGAATGTAGATTGTGAGCCCCACCGGGGACAGCGATGATCAGGGCCGTATTTAGAGTTTATGCTGCCCTAGGCACTTTTCGTGGTGCCTCCCCCATTGGTGAGTATGACTAATGCAGACCCTGTCGGCAGTGACTAAGGCTAATTTCACACTAGCGCCGTGCACTGCGTCGCTATGCGTCGTTTTGCAGAAAAAACGCATCCTGCAAAAGTGCTTGCAGGATGCGTTTTTTCTCCATTGACTTGCATCAGCGACGCAGTGCGACGGTTGCGTCGCCACCAAAAAACGTTGCATGTAACGTTTTTTGGTGCGTCGAGAACGTCTTTTCCGATCGGCCATGCGCGGCCGGAACTCCGCCCCCGCCTCCCCGCACCTCACAATTGGCCAGCGGATGCGATGAAAAACAGCATCCGCTGCCCCCGTTGTGCGGCGCTTTCAACGCTAGCGTCGGTGCGCCGCAACGACGCATAGCGACGTGCAGTGCACAACGCTAGTGTGAAAGTAGCCTTAGGCTACTTTCACATCAGCGATTTTTGCCATTTGCGGAAGATCTGGCAGTTTTTCTGCATCTGCCACATAGCAGATCACTTACGGCAACACTGTGTTCGGCCTCATTCATTCCCTATGGGACTTGCAGACATGTGCAGCACTTGCGGTTTTGCCGTGATCCAGAAAATGCGGTACTTGCAGCAATGGAAAGAAAAGTTGCTAGCAGTGTTTTTTGTATCACCACAAGTGCCGCACATGTCCGCAAGTAGACATCACTACCTGTCCCTGCACCTTGCTAGCTCATCCCTAGCATCCCTCTCTGACCTAAAACTACACTATAAAGCTTTAATAATAATAATAATAATCTTTATTTATATAGCGCCAACATATTCCGCAGCGAATAGAAAAACAATTTATTAACCGACATTCCTACGATAATGAGGGCTCCAGGCTACAGCGTAAGTGCATTGTTTTCCCTGTGGAGGGATTCAGGAAGACGGCCACCACAGGCGGCGCATGTGCAGACTGAGATCGCATCTGGACCAAGATCCGAATCTCCACCTTCGGTGGCTCACAGCTTCAGAAATATGGCCGGCAGGAAAGCAATGCGCTTCACTTAGCTCTTACCGCCAACATTGGGCCCGCAGCATTGCACGGATGTGACACCCCCTCCTCCCATTCAGGGCCCGCTGCATTGTCCCACTTCTGCCACTGCAGACTTCCAGAGGAGGGGACTCAGCCTCCTGTGATCCTGTTTACAAGGCGGGAGACCGCTATTACTGGATCGGGGACGCTATTACAGGGCAGGGACATGTGTATGTATGTGCACACACACACACACACACACACAGACTGCACAGGGGGCACAGTAGGCACACATACATAGACTGCACAGGGGGCACAGTAGGCACACACAGACTGCACAGGGGGCACAGTAGGCACACATACATAGACTGCACAGGGGGCACAGTAAGCACACACACACAGACTGCACAGGGGGCACAGTAGGCACACATACACAGACTGCACAGGGGGACACAGTAGGCACACACAGACTGCACAGGGGGGCACAGTAGGCACACACACAGACTGCACAGGGGGGCACAGTAGGCACACACACAGACTGCACAGGGGGACACAGTAGGCACACACACAGACTGCACAGGGGGACACAGTAGGCACACACACAGACTGCACAGGGGGACACAGTAGGCACACACACAGACTGCACAGGGGGACACAGTAGGCACACACACAGACTGCACAGGGGGACACAGTAGGCACACACACAGACTGCACAGGGGGACACAGTAGGCACACACACAGACTGCACAGGGGGACACAGTAGGCACACACACAGACTGCACAGGGGGACACAGTAGGCACACACACAGACTGCACAGGGGGACACAGTAGGCACACACAGACTGCACAGGGGGACACAGTAGGCACACACAGACTGCACAGGGGGACACAGTAGGCACACACACAGACTGCACAGGGGGGCACAGTAGGCACACACAGACTGCACAGGGGGGCACAGTAGGCACACATACATAGACTGCACAGGGGGGCACAGTAAGCACACACACACAGACTGCACAGGGGGACACAGTAGGCACACACACAGACTGCACAGGGGGGGCACAGTAGGCACACAGACTGCACAGGGGGGCACAGTAGGCACACACACAGACTGCACAGGGGGACACAGTAGGCACACACAGACTGCACAGGGGGACACAGTAGGCACACACACAGACTGCACAGGGGGACACAGTAGGCACACACACAGACTGCACAGGGGGACACAGTAGGCACACACAGACTGCACAGGGGGACACAGTAGGCACACACAGACTGCACAGGGGGGCACAGTAGGCACACATACATAGACTGCACAGGGGGGCACAGTAAGCACACACACACAGACTGCACAGGGGGCACAGTAGGCACACATACATAGACTGCACAGGGGGACACAGTAGGCACACACAGACTGCACAGGGGGCACAGTAGGCACACAGACTGCACAGGGGGGCACAGTAGGCACACATACATAGACTGCACAGGGGGGCACAGTAGGCACACACAGACTGCACAGGGGGACACAGTAGGCACACACACAGACTGCACAGGGGGGCACAGTAGGCACACACACAGACTGCACAGGGGGGCACAGTAGGCACACACACAGACTGCACAGGGGGACACAGTAGGCACACACACAGACTGCACAGGGGGGCACAGTAGGCACACATACATAGACTGCACAGGGGGGCACAGTAGGCACACATACATAGACTGCACAGGGGGGCACAGTAAGCACACACACACAGACTGCACAGGGGGCACAGTAGGCACACATACATAGACTGCACAGGGGGACACAGTAGGCACACACAGACTGCACAGTAGGCACACAGACTGCACAGGGGGGCACAGTAGGCACACATACATAGACTGCACAGGGGGGCACAGTAGGCACACACACAGACTGCACAGGGGGACACAGTAGGCACACACAGACTGCACAGGGGGCACAGTAGGCACACAGACTGCACAGGGGGGCACAGTAGGCACACATACATAGACTGCACAGGGGGGCACAGTAGGCACACACACAGACTGCACAGGGGGACACAGTAGGCACACACACAGACTGCACAGGGGGGCACAGTAGGCACACACACAGACTGCACAGGGGGGCACAGTAGGCACACACACAGACTGCACAGGGGGACACAGTAGGCACACACACAGACTGCACAGGGGGGCACAGTAGGCACACACACAGACTGCACAGGGGGGCACAGTAGGCACACACACAGACTGCACAGGGGGGCACAGTAGGCACACACACAGACTGCACACACCCATCACAAGCCAGTGCCACCAGAGCTCAGCAGTCTCCAGTGAGCAGTAGAGCAGAGCCTCAGCAGGATAACCCCGCAGCAGTGTGCCGGCATGAGTGCCTCACTTCAAGCCGAGGTCTGGCTCTGGCCCAGTGTTCTCCACTACCTGTCAGACCCCAGGACCGTCCTAACCAGCTGCGATGTGGACTGGGGACGCTGTGCCACTCTGGATCTCCTCCTTCCAGTCAGGTGAGTTCGGCAGACACTGACTGCACACAGAGTGGGCGTGTCTGTAGTGCAGGGATGCAGCTGCCGACACCCAGCCTTTAACCCAGCAAGCAGCCAGAAGCTGGGGGACCGTCCCAGGGGCATCTGAACCCTGCGCCCCAGCCCAGCCTGCCCCTGGTGGGATCCGATACTCCCACAGCAGCCGGAAGACAGGTGGGTGGGCGGCCCGACACAGGACTATGAGGCAGAAACTGAACTTGGCGCCTCAGCGAGGAGGGGGTAGGGCTTGCACTGTGACTTGTTTCCGGTGTTCTGAAATTTGTCGGCATGTCGTAGATAGTAGGGATGGGCGAGGCTACGGAGTCACGTGGCGCAAACTGACCAATCACGGCCAAGCAACAGCTGAAGC
This sequence comes from Ranitomeya variabilis, assembly GCF_051348905.1. Classification (NCBI taxonomy): domain Eukaryota; kingdom Metazoa; phylum Chordata; class Amphibia; order Anura; family Dendrobatidae; genus Ranitomeya; species Ranitomeya variabilis. Next base: position 43,501,111 of record NC_135238.1, read on the forward strand.
TGCAGGGTGGAGAGAAGAGGAGCTCTGGGCGGCAACATGCCTGAAAATTTCAGGGACGGGCGTGAGTATGGCACCTGGGGGCCTGGTTAAAACCACAATAGTGAGGGAGGGGGCGTGACAAAGGGAGGGGGACGCCCTGAAATTTCTGAGCATAGTAACGCCCCCCTCCCTTTGTCACGCCCCCTCCCTCACTATTGTGGTTTTAACCAGGCCCCCAGGTGCCATACTCACGCCCGTCCCTGAAATTTTCAGGCATGTTGCCGCCCAGAGCTCCTCTTCTCTCCACCCTGCATCTTCAGCTGTTGCTTGGCCGTGATTGGTCAGTTTGCGCCACGTGACTCCGTAGCCTCGCCCATCCCTACTATCTACGACATGCCGACAAATTTCAGAACACCGGATCCCTGTGCATTACACATGAGGGCGGCGCGCTGTATCTGACACCCCCGCAGCAGCCATAAGACTTAGGAGGGCGGGAGAAGGGAGGGCGGGAGAAGGGAGGGAAGGAGGGCGGGAGAAGGGAGGGAAGGAGGGCGGGAGATGGGAGGGAAGGAGGGCGGGCGGACCCGGACTATTTAAAAAAAAACAAAAAAAAAAAAACACCTTGCCTTGCTCAGGTGCCGCCCCCCCCGCATCTTACCGCCCTAGGCACGTGCCCTCAAGTGCCTAGTGGCAAATACGGCCCTGGCGATGATAATGTGTGCAAACAGTAAAGCGCTGTGGAATATGTTAGCACTATATAAATAAAGATATTATTATTATGTCTTCAATAAACATTTTTCAGCGGCATAGCTGATAAATTAAAGAACATGTTAAAGACCTTCAACCTTTCTAAATATAGCTAGCTCTTCCAGTGACCATTACCCTTCAGGCTACTTTTCGGGAACCACATACTGATGCACGTGTGGCTGCTACCATACTGAATGTGTCCCCATCCTTGCTGACTCATCTCTTCTCAGAACTGCAGCTTCAAAGACCTGTCTGACACTTATTCATTCCCCAGAGACCTTTAGGGACTCTACCAAAGTTCCTGGCAATACATCCCCTTCAGCAACTCGCCTGCTAAAAGTATTTTGCTGCCACTGATGAAGTTCTTCTTATTTGCTTCCTCTTCCTTTCTGCTCTTTTCATCCAAACACCCCCCCAGGTTCTGATCACCTTAACCATAGGGTATCTGTACTTCTCTCTTCCTATTACTTAACTAACTTAAATAAAACATTGGGAGTTGTTATAGAGGTGGAATGCCATCCTCTAACCCCTCACACTCCTCCATTCTTTAATGATGGTCATCCGTGACCATCCAGGACCTTTAAGAAGGGTGAGCGTATACACAATAAAACACAGTAAATCGATCAGGACTGAAGGCTTAATATAGATGTCTTCTCCTCCACTGATTGGCTCCTATAGGTTAAGGGCCCCAGAAGACCAACAATACAGTCCTGAGCACAGTCCATAACTTTTTAAAATTTCTACTAAGACTGGTCCTTTTTGATAAGGACCCCAGAAACCACCAGTGTCCCTAAAAATAACAGTATCTGTTATTAAGGGTATCAGACACCCACAGATGCACCAGCATCTGCAGTCCAGCAGAAAACGTTACAAAAGGCATATCAAAACAAAAATCAAAAACAAAGATCTAACCAATTTGGCTATTACAGACTCATCTGGCCTTGTGGGTGTCTGGCCGCACACTGCATTGATCTCTCGGCCATGGGGTAATGTGACCGTTGTTTTTGACCCCTGATGAACCCTCAACAACTTGGAGGGGGAAACGCGTCGGGTCCTTCTTCTACCTCCCGCTGATAAGTATTGACTTTCTATTTTCTCTGATACCGGCCCCCTGTGATATTTTTTCCGGGTGGAGGCTATGTGTAAGGCGATTGATGGGAGACTTTTTTTTCTTGGATCGATTGTGGGTCCTTGATTCGATCTGTTATGATGAATTGTACACATTTTGTCAGCGTTTAGGTATTTAGATTTGTGTCCTATTGGAATTGTGTCTTTACTATTTCTGATTTGTACTCCGTAGGGCATTTAATAATATCATTGGGTGTGTTTAAATAATAAGTGCAATATTTGGATCTGCAAAGTAAGGGATCCCTGTGTAGACATTTTTTGGAAATCAATAGGTATGTATCAGGTGGTCATTGTTTTGAAGCAGAATACTCTTTTGAATACGAGATAAGTCTATTCAAGCTGCTTCTTTACCCACAACTTTTTTTACTTTGAGATAAGAGATACCTCTAATCAGATTTTACTCACCAGATAGAGCCCAAACACAGGCTCATAGAATTATTAGCTGCTGCAGATCAACCTCTCCTCGTGACCAGCCAGAGTAAAAAAAAACTGACCATGAAGGGCCGGACAAATGCCACTGCATACCACCGTTTTTGGCACCAGCACTTTATGAATTCGACCATCTCCCCGGGGTAGAGACTGTGTAGCCAAAGGGGGAAGGTACCTCCACTTGACAGTGCTTCTGATCACATAAATACGGTCTTTGGTCTCTTTTTTCTCTAAGAAACTGAAGCCTCACTTAATATCAAATTCTAGCACTCGGCCCTTTGTCTGGGCTTCCTACCTGGTCATGCGGCAGTCTAAGTTTGAACCTTCCAGCCACTCCCTAATATAGATATTAAATATCCATCCAATTCCTCCCCTCCACTACGTCATCATACCCTGCTAGACATTCCCACCACAGACTTTTCAGAGGATGGCTAGGGGTACACTCTAGTGGGGATGAATAGAATCACATCTTCTTCCAGTAAATTTCCAGCTTGGGCACTTCTGCCCCATATATCTTTTAGCAGTGGTACGCATGCGCTGCCCATGGACCTGTGGGATTGGCGGCTGGCGGTCAGTTGCGAGTGGTGCTCCTACGTCTTCTAAACAGATGATCTGGGGCTTCCGACCGTGTGACCGGTGGCAGTCAATACCCCCTTTTGTCTCAGGTGCCGTTAGGACGGCGCATGCGCCGAATGTACTGCTGAACATATTGGGTTCATTATAAGTCTACCACTTAGGCGAATGCGCATGAGGCCCACATTTGCCACTTCATATGTGGTTTCCGGTGTCCATACGGAAGTACAGCTATCTCAACATTAGGACATATGCCCTGTCCATACGCAATTACACACGGGCGCATGTGCAGTCCAGACACATAGTTTTCTTTCCTCTTACACAAACAGGCAGCAGCAAATTAACATCGCAGTGCATACTATTTAAACCGGCACACCCCCTGCCCTGACACGCCTCCCGAAGAAGCAGTTGTGAAACGCGCGTCGGGGAAGAGGGACGCCGAGAGAATTCCACGTGGCTATACATAAGGTAATAGTGTAGTTTTACATATATTTATAGCTGCAGCACTATAGCACTTTATACATTAAAATAATAAGGGTCAAATATTTAGGCACCCAGCTATATGGAAATGCCCAGTTAGCTTATACCTTATAGTCATTATGCTATTTCTGCTTCAGTGTGAATAAATCGTATTTACTCTATTAATAGCCCATAGAATTTTTAGGAAGACTCTATGGCTGTATAGTCCCTCGTTGTAGGATTGAGCACCCTTCCTTTTATGTTTACTTTTTGTTTTTGATTTTAATATTAATTAATAAAAATGATTTTTATCTATCTAATACTATTGTGGTGGATCAGTTCTTATTATTACTAGGTCACCATATAGTGAAAATTAGCTCACCTCTACTAGTCTGGCTGTTGCCCCTCCAGATTCTTCTTTCTCTTACGGAGATTCTGCGTCCATTCCAACAGCTTGCTACACAATTGCTGGAACTGGAACGGCCTCTTCAGAGGGTGGTGCCACAAAACTGACTGCCTCAAGAAGTGTTCTTTTGGCCGCATCAGCGGAGTCTGGTTTGGCTGCTTTTGGCACACCGCAATGCTGGCGGGCACCTCTTCCTCTGGTATAAGGCTCCAGTATCACACCCAGAGTTCATAGACCAGAAGCCACATGTCCAATTTTTATATGGAGAGGGACATGTAACTTAGGCAGCCAATGACAGAAGTCCTTGTGTGTGGACGTTGTGGATGGTTTCTGTGCCCTTATTAGGCTTCCGGAATTTCCACACATTAAGTTAATAAAAAAAAAAAAAGAATAATAGTCCGCCACTCATCTGACCTCTCGTCACCACCTCCCTTCATCAAACATGTCCCCCTCGCTCATCAAACAGCACCACTATCCAAGCCAAAGTCTTCACAAAAGCATTATTGGAAAATTGATCATTTATCTAACTTTGGCTTAATTTTGACGAGTTTGAGGAAAATGCTGCGGAACATTAACACAAATCCGAATGTTCAAGGTTCTTGCCGAATTTGAGGTTGGCGAACTTATTCTGAACAAGTTCGCTCATCTCTAATCGTCAGCTCAACATTTCTGAAGGCCTTGAAGACCAAGTTACAAGATGGCCATGACTGAGAGGTATCATCAATGCTCAAAATCACTGAGCTGGAAAAAAGAGATAATTGCAGTTCATTCAAGCCAGAGTTACTCATAGCAGATGGGCTGTGAAAAATGTGCTGAATTCCTAATTGTAGTAGAATTCACTTTAAATACCGACAATAACCAATTAGTTTGTAAGGAAAATGCCAAGGTGGGGTCCTGTAACAGAGCCAGAAGGCAAAACTCTATAAACCTAAGTACAAGGTACAATACCAGATGGGTTGCATCTAACGATGAGGGGATCAGGGAAATTTCAAATTCGCCAATTTGTGCAGTTTTTCCTGGTTTGGGGTCTTTGCAGAGCTTAGAGCGTAATATTAAACATAACATTAAAAAAAATTATAAAAATCCTTATACTTACCTCACCGCTCACCTCTCCGGCCCCACCGGTCCGGTCCTCAACGCATATTCTGATCCCTGCTGTCTGTGCTGAAATCCCGGCTCTGATGAAGCCAGGGAAGATTCTGCACAGGTGCACAATTAGGGCACAATGTCATTACATATCGAGGTGCACCATGACCTTGCACACACATTTGTAGAGTCATCCCAAGCCTCAGCAGAGCAGAATGCTGGCTCACTGCCAGAAACCTTGGGATTTCAGTATAAGCAGCAGTGATGATAAAATCCATGAGGAATAGAAAAATCTGCAATTTGGAGAACACAGATTTTTGGAGCATTCAGGTAATGTAGAATTCAATTCCACTCTAATGTATTCCCTTATTTGTAATTTCATCAAAGGTAGAGCCTTATCTCATAACCCAGTAGAAGCTAAGGCCGGGTTCACATTACCGTTTCTGTGCGCAGCGTATGATCCGCATACATCCTCATGCGTCATGCGTAAATATCTTTAACATGGTGCACACAGAGACATGCATTTGCATGCAAATTAATATGCATGCATCGTTTCACGGTGTCCGGCAAACGCAACGTGTTGCATTTTTTTTAGGCGTCAAATATTGCGCAATCATGCGCATGGGGACAATTGCGTCAAAACAGCGCATTGTCTATGGAAATGCATTGGTACGCAAGGACATGCATACGCATGCGTTCGATACGCATGTGTACTTCAGACTGTGCATGTCCAGGAAATGATGTCACCGCCTCCACCATGCGCATAAACAACGAAAACGCATGGCAAAACGCATTTAAATGCATGCACACGCAGTGTTTTTTTGGCATCATGCATAAGATGTGGAGGCGCAAGCATGCGTTTGTGCATGCAGATGATATGCTGCGCACAGAAACGCTAATGTGAACCTAGCCTAACAATCTTACTGGTGAAGAAATTGGAGACATCAAGGTCCCAACATCGTGCTTAAAGTCGAGAAAATAGCGCAGACTTATCAACTTTTTTTAATTGTTCACAACTTTAGTGCTGAACCCACGGCAGGACCAAGGGGTGGAATGGAGCAGCAAAGAATGCCGCAGAAAAGGCAATGCGGGTACTGTCACTGGGAGTGCAATGTTTGGGAAGATGCTGAGGGAGTACCTTGCTGACCGTACCAACGTCCTCGGTGATTCCTCTGTGCCTTCTAATTATTGGGTATCCAAGTTGGACACGAGGCATGAACTGGCTCTCTACACCTTGGACGTCCTGGCCTGCCCTGCCACTAGTGTTCTGTCAGAGCGGGTTTTTTCCCTCATCCCACAAGAATTTATATAGCTACGCTGCAAATACCAGACTCTGTGAACACTACTCATTCCCCCCTCCCAGAGTCATGTAACACAAAATAGTTAATAAATAACATTTCCCACATGTCTACTTTACATCAGCACAATTTTGGAACCACACTTTTTTTGTTAAGAAGTTATAAGGGTTAAAAGTTGACCAGCAATTTCTCATTTTTATAACAAAATGTACAAAACCATTTTTTTAGGGACCACCTCACATTTGAAGTGACTTTGAGGGGTCTATATGAAAGAAAATAGCCAAAAGTGACACCATGCTAAAAACTGCACTCCTCAAGGTGCTCAAAACCACATTCAAGAAGTTTATTAACCCTTCAGGTGCTTCACAGAAAATAAAGCAATGTGGAAAGAAAAAATAAACATTTCATTTTTTTTCACAAAAATTTTCTTTTAGACACATTTTTTTTTCAGTTTCACAAGGGTAGCAGGAAAAATTTGCCACCAAAATTTGTTGTGCAATGTCTCCTGCTGAAACCCAATATCTGGAGGAAAGCCACTTGGGCGCATGGCAGGGCTTAGAAGGCAAAGAGCGCCATTTGACTTTTTGAATGTAAAATTTGCTGGTGTAATTAGCGGATGACATGTCATGTTTGTAGAGCCCCTGATGTTCCTAAACAGTGGAAACTCGCCACAAGTGATACCATTTTGGAAACTAGACCCCTTTGGGAATTTATTTAGACGTGTATTGAGCACCTTGAACCCCCAGGTGCTTCTCAGAAGTTTATAAAGTTGAGCCATGAAAATAAAAAAATCACATTTTTCCCACAAGAATGATTTTAGCCCCAAATTTTGAGTTTTCATAAAAATAACAAGAGAAATTGCATCATACAATTTGTTTTGCAATTTCTCTTGAGTATGCCGATACCTCATACAGTATGTGGGGAAAACTACTGTTTGGGCGTACAGCAGAGCTTGGAAGGGAAGGAGCGCCATTTGACTTAATGAATGCCAAATTTGCTGAAATAATTAGCAGATGCCATGTCACGTTCGAACAGCCCCTGATGTGCCTAAACAGTACAGTGGAAACTAGAGATGAGTGACCTTGTTCGGAAAATGTTCATCAATCTCAAATTCGGTACAAACATAGCTCATTCTGATTCATGTTTTGATTCTCGAGCATTTTTCCTCAAAGTTGGAAAAATTCGGGCACAGTTCGGTAAATGATCGCATTTTCACTAATGCTTTTATTAGGACTTTGGCTAGGATAGTGGTGCTGTGTGGTCAGAGGTGGGGTACATGCTTTATGAAGGGAGAAGGTGGCGAGAGATCAGAGGAGCTGCGGACTGTTCTTTTTTTAATTAACTTAACGTGTGGAGATTCCGGCAGCCAATCAGGGTGCAGAAATCATCCATGATGTCCATAAACAAAGGCTTCAGTCATTGGCTGCTGAAGTCACAAGTTCCTCTTCATATAAAAAAAGACATGTTGTTTTGGTAGTGCCATTTTTTCAATGTAACAGCGCCGAAAGGCTGATCCTGCTGCAAGTGGTCAGATAGTTAGAAAGGAATTTTATTGTCAGCTACTTCAACTAGATAGGAACATGTGTGAATTCGACCTTCCAGCATCTACCTCGTTTGTGTTAATACTGTGGGGCAGGCAGGAGGACACATTTCCAAATCTAACTCGTTTGTGAGACTCAGTACAAGCAAAAATTGCAATAATTTGACTACTACATGCATACCTTACTCTGAGATTCTCACTGCGTTAAAATGCGGACCAGCGAGACTCGCCAACCACAGGCCGTCCCATCAACCGCATCTGTTCCTTCTTCCTCCTCCATCACAATGGCAAGTGTTTTCGCACAGGTCTCTGGACACAGAATCTCCACTTGTTTGACCCTACATAGTCAGGGTGAGTGATGACCCATCAGCTATTATGGAAATAAAGATGTCTGCTGTTTTTGTTTCACAGAGCACACCACACCTTTCTCAAACCACCATAACATTTCCACCTGCGCCTCACTCACAGTCCAGCCATCCTGTTCTCCATACTCACAGCAGCACAGCTCTCGGTCCCGCAGTTGTGGTCACGTAAAAGAATGTTTCCTCCTACACATGCCAATGGTAAGAGCTTTAACTCCACCATCTCCATTCTGTTGACCGCGTAAATGCTGCCTTTCTACCTGGTGGATACATACAGTTTCCAAAAGCTGATGGCCAAGTTAGTCCCCTACTACCAGTTGCCCAGTTGCCATTATTTCTCTAAGAAAGCTGCGCCTGTGCTACACCAGCATGTCACAGACAACATCACCCGTTCCTTGAAAATATCTATGTCTGCCAGGGTGCATTCCACCACTGACACACAAACAAGCAAACATGGCCAGGGGAATTAAATCTGGCTGACTGGGAACTGGGTGACTGAGGTGGCTTTGCGGGCAGGGGGGCAAGGGACTGCTCCACATGTCTTGGAATCCAAGGCTTACGGGACAAACCTCTGTATCTAACACTTCCTCCGCTGCTTCTACCTTCTCCACCTCCTCTAGGGCGTCCACCTGCACCCTCAACCTCTCCCTTAATAAACCACATGTTCCAATAGTGCAAAGAGAATCCCCCCTAACCCTGTACTGCGCAGCCAGGGCTCACTGCAATTAGGCAGTGTTTAAATTAATATGCCTTGGAGATCGCAGATACACAGCTCAAGAGTTGCGGACAGCTATCAAGGACAAGTTAGGGCAAAGGATGTCTCCACTGAGTGCAAATCTGGTGGTGGACATACGCCAGGGCAATCTCACACATGTGCCTTGCATGGCTCATGTCCTCAACCTGGCGGTAGAGCAATTTCACCGCCACTATCCCAGCCTGGATGCACTGCTGCAGAAATCACGATCACTGTGTGCTCACTTCTATCATTCGCACACAGCAGGTAATTGACTTGCATCGTTACAGAGGTCTTTCGGCCTACCAGTTAGCCATTTGACATGCGATGTACAGACATGGTGGACTTCCACTCTGCACATTTTGCACCGACTGTGGCAGCAGCAATGAGCCCTGGTGCACTAGGTCCTTTTGCATAGCCTGAGCAAACACAGTACTGATGGGGTGCAAATCACACTTGTGGAGTGGGAACAGATGAAGGACCTCTTCACCCCTCTGTGCAGTTTTAAAATAGTCTGCAGGAGGAGGTGGTGGTCAGAGAGAGATGGAAGCAGAGGAAGATGCGGAACGGATAATAAGATCTCTGTCATGGCTTGGACAGGGTTAATACCCTGCCCTCTCAGGGTTAATTGTTGTGGCCTCTTTTTGGAACCGGGAGGGATATTTATACCCACTCTGGACTAGGATTCTCTGTCAATTATACTTTCGCTCTGAGTGCCTGACCCCTGGTGTGCGTGTGCATACTGTGGTCTTTGGTCTCCGTGCTCGATCTGGTCTGTTGATTTTCTCGGCTTTCTGACCTCCGGCTTCCACCTTACTACCCTTCTGTCTCACCCTCCAGTACCTCCCAGTTATTGACCTCGGCACGTTTGACTACTCTCTGGCGCTGTTCGCCTCCTTTGCACCCCGGCATCTGGCTCCAACCCTGGCCACTCCCCCTCTGTCACATAGTTCAGGTCCGGCTTGCTGCCCAGTGAGTTCTTCGCCATTTTGCGCTGGGCTCCCTTACTGCGGTGAGTAGCCTCCCAGCAGTAGTTACACCCGGGATCCTTGACAATCTCTAAGTTCCGGACTGTCATCGCACAGATGGGTGCCATGGGAGGGTGGATTACAACGATCGAGGGGCTCTTATAGTGATGGGTGCGCAATAGTCAGAAGATAGAGAGGATAATGATCTCCTCTCTGTTGTCCGTGGTTGACGGGAGGGCACGGAGGAAGCAACCTTGAGTGTTACCCCTCCACCAACACACCATGGACTTGGACCTCATGGAAGCGCAAGTCACATGAGCACCTTCTTGCTGCACTATCTGCAACATGATGCCCATATTGTTAGCATTAGAAATAGCGCCGACTACTGGGTTATCTCTTGGTTAGATCAACGGTACAATAGTAAATTTTACCAGATGCTTCCTCCCCCGGAGAGGGATGTGCACTTGCTGCAGTATTGAAACACATTTGTAGACAAATTTAAGAGTGGTTTTCCCCAAGACAGCAGTTAGACACACAGTGTGCAACACAGGTCTAAACTTCCAACCCAGGGAACATCGAGGTGTCATTGCAAAAACATTAGCAGCAACAATGTAAATGGCAGAAGGAAATTCTGTAAGTTGTTTCCCACATTTTTTAGACCAGACCACGCACCAGCAGAACAGAGTACAAGTCTGACACGTGGAGTGAGGGACTGGAGGGGATGGTGCAGGAGTATCTGGAGCTCAGTATCAATACCATCAGGTGAATTTGACCATTTTGAATTTTGGTCTTCAAAAATTCAAGAGTGGCCTGAGCTCGCCTGTCACACCTTGAAGATTTTGTCATGTCCGGCAGCAAGCATTCTCTCAGAACGTGTCTTCAGGGCTGCTGGTGGTGTCCTGATGGACAAGCGCACTCGGCTGTCCCCTGAAAGTGTAGACCTCCTAACTTTCATCAAGATGAACAAGTTGTGGATCTCCAATGACTTCTGCAACCCAGTCTTAGACTGGGCAGACTAGGCGATGGTGTCATTTTTATTGTGATGCATTGATCACGCATTATTGCAGCCTGTGAAGCTTTTGCCATGGCTTCTGTGCCTGCTGTTGCTGTTGCTGCTGATGTTACAATTTTTTGAAATGTGGAGACTTCAAGCTGGGTCTTCATCTGGCGGGTTGCCTGTAATGGATGTTGTGTCACAGGCCTAATTTACGGTTTCTACTCTGAGGAAATTGATGCCACTTTAGTGATGTGTGGCAATAATTTTTTGAAATGTGGAGTCTCCTTCATGTGTGTTGCCTGTAGCAGTATTGCTCCCAGACAGGCAGGCCTGCACTTACATTAAGTCAACAAGCTGTGTTACTTTCCTTAATCTTTATACCAATAGGAGTCTACAAAGCTGATATTTCTGCCACCTGAGTGTAGCTGAGCAGAGAAGCACTTTGAGCTGTTGCATGAGGTATCAGAGCTCCCAGCAAAGAAGGCTTACACAGATCCCTCACCCACCTCATCTTAATTGAAACTTAAGGTACCGTCACACTAAGCGACACTGCAGCGATAGCGACAATGATGCCGATCGCTGCAGCGTCGCTGTTTGGTCGCTGGAGAGCTGTCACACAGACCGCTCTCCAGCGACCAACGATGCCGAGGTCCCCGGGTAACCAGGGTAAACATCGGGTTGCTAAGCGCAGGGCCGCGCTTAGTAACCCGATGTTTACCCTGGTTACCAGCGTAAAATGTAAAAAAAACAAACAGTACATACTTACATGCGTCCCCCGGCGTCCGCTTCCTGCAATGACTGAGCGCCGGCAGTAGCAGGGCACAGCGGTGACGTCACCGCTGTGCTGTACTTTCACTTTCATTTTACGGCGCTCAGTCAGTGTGGGAAGCGGACGCCGGGGGACGCATGTGAGTATGTACTGTTTGTTTTTTTTACATTTTACGCTGGTAACCAGGGTAAACATCGGGTTACTAAGCGCGGCCCTGCGCTTAGTAACCCGATGTTTACCCTGGTTACCAGTGTAAAATATCGCTGGTATCGTTGCTTTTGCTGTCAAACACAACGATACACAGCGATCGGACGACCAAATAAAGTTCTGGACTTTATTCAGCGACCAGCGACATCACAGCAGGATCCTGATCGCTGCTGCGTGTCAAACTAAACGATATCACTAGCCAGGACGCTGCAACGTCACGGATCGCTAGCGATATCGTTTAGTGTGACAGTACCTTTAACCTCTAAGCTGTAAATGCTGGCCCAGACCCCGATACTTCATGCATGGCCCATGCCTGACTGCTGCTGTGCTATTATCAAATTTCTACTCTGGGTCAATTTGTCACTTTTCCTGGTGTGCACCTCTAATTTTTAGATATGTTTGGACTCCAAGTTAGATCTCCTTCATGTGTGTTGCCTGAATTTGGCAGACATCTCAGAGCACCAGGCCTACACCTGTCACTCCTCCACCTGTTGCTAATCAATGTTTCAGCCAGAAATGCTGGTCTTGGCCCTGTCCCAGGCCTCCATGCTACCTAATTATACTATTTGCAATCTCGGTCAATTTATGCCATTTTCCTGGTGTCTCACCCTAATTTGAGCTCTTTTGGCAGCTTTTTGGCCCACCTGAAGGTGTTATCTATGCGTTTGGTTTTGCCTCCAATTGAATTCAGTGGGGTTCAGTATGTACAACGAACATGTTTGACGAACATTAGGGACATTCGCGAACATCGGTCCCCAAAGAAGCTGGGCGAAAAGTGCGCGTCGAGGCAGAAGGCAGGAGCTCCCTACACTCTGTTTACGCAGCGGTTTACCAAACAGGTATGCTAAAAGTCGTTTATCATTTTTTCAGCTAGCATTTACAAGTAACGTATTCATGATAGATAGCCAGCTAATGACATCTGACATGCGCAGATATAATTTTAATCATTGCACTAATCAGCAATATGTCTTCTTGTCTACTTAATAAGATTTAAAACAATTGCACCCATGTATGTATTATTAATGAGGTTCAATGATGATGATAGTTATGTTTAATTTCTAAACACATGGTTATCTCAGTATACTACAGTGATCTTCATTGTTTGTGTCCGATGGTTTCTATAAGAACAAGCACTTTACACCTATAAATGTTTCATGCCATCTGCTGGTAACACTAAGTTGCTGCAATTGGTTATTTGCTTTTCTGATGAGTTGTTAGTGGAAATGGCAGGATTATAAAACTAAGAGTGTGCAGTTCCTTGTGTGATACATTTATTATCCTTCATGTAATAAACTCTTAGATCCAATAGTCAATTGTATGCCTATTCTGATATCAATTAGTTGTGATTTGCACAACCATATTGTCATTGTACTCCTCGCTGCTACCAACATATAGGAGTTTACAGCCTTCTATTATTTCCAGGACCTATTCCTGAATTTTATTATAAAAAAAAGTTTATTGACTTTTCTAAATAAAAATTGTGTTTTTATGTTAACCCCTTTCTGCCAGCTGACGGAATAGTACATCAGCTGGCAGATCCCCGGCTTTAAGGTGGGCTCCGGCGCTGAGCCCACCTTAAAGCCGCGACATGTCATTTATCCAGCGCTCTACACTGAGCACTTACTTTGAGGTTTCCATAAAAATCTCTGAGTGGTTTGAAGGGTGAATCCCCCAAGGGATCCATTCACTATAATGAGGCAGCAGAGTTACTCTGGACTCCATCTGGCCTCTGTCCAGCCGTGTCCTTCTTTTCAGAAGTGCAGAAAACTTTTATGCTCACCTAAAAGACAAACACTGCCAGACCACAGATCCTATGGCCTCCACAGGAACTGCTTGTGCCTCATTATAGGGAATCTTCCATTGAAGGTTCCACCTGAATCAAGGATTTCAGAGATTTACACAGAAACCCCAGTGTAAGCGCTCAGAGCAGAGAGCAGGATAAATTTGAGTTGGGCCTTACTACGATCTTTGGGAGGCAGAATGAACAAATCCACAGCAGGTGAAGAATTGGTTTTATTCATTTTTTTACACCATTCCTTGTGCGGTATAAGTGATTTGGCGACTTTATTCTTTGGGTTGGTGCAATTACAATGATACCAGATTTATATTGGATTTTTATCTTTGGCTGCTGTTACACACTAAAAGACACTTTTCATTGCAAAAAATAGTTTTTGCATAACCATGTTTTGAGAGCTATAATTTTTCCATATTTTGGCCCAAAGAGTCATGTAAGGTCTTGTTTTTTTGTGGTACAAGTTGACGTTTTTATTGGTACCATTTTTGCGCACATGACATTTTTTGATCGCTTTCTATTCTGATTTTTGAAAGGCAAAAAGAAAAAAAAACAGCAATTCAGGATTTTTTTTTCATGCCATTCCACATGTGATAAAATTGATAATTTAGCTTTATTCTTCGGGTCAGTACAATTAAAGCGATACCACATTTATTTTTTTATGCATTGCAGCTTTTACACAATAAATACTATTTTATAGAAAAACTAATTATTTTTGCATCACTTTAGTCTAAGAGCTATAACTTTTTTATTTTTCTGCTGATGGAGCTGTATGGGGGCTTGTTTTTTTGTGGGACAAAATAACATTTTCAGCGGCACCATGTTTTTTTTACACTCGCCTCTTTGATCACATTTATTGCACTTTTTATCGGCGGTATGATGAAAAAGCATTGTTTTTTGCCTCTGTTTCCTTTTTACGGTGTTCACTGAAGGGGTTAACGAGTGAGACAGTTCTATAGGTCGGGTCGTTTACATAAATGTATTTATTGGAATAATATTTTTCAATTTTTTTTGTTCTTCGGGGTTTTTTTTTAATATATTTTTAATTTTTTTTATACTGTCCCAGGATGGGATACAAGCCACCTTTCCTCCAGGACCCTGAAGGACCCCACAGCCATCTTGTGGCCCGGGGTCACCATGGAAGCACAAATGTGTAATGGAAACACCCAAGGAGCTCACTCCCTGTGCGATGCTCCTCAATGTCATTGTCGCTATTGACAGAGGCATCAGAGGGGTTAACCCTTTAACACCAAGGGTGGTTTGCACGTTAATGACCGGGCCAATTTTTACAATTCTGACCACTGTCCATTTATGAGGTTATAACTCTGGAACGCTTCAACGGATCCCAGTGATTCTGACAATGTTTTCTTGTGACATATTGTACTTCATGATAGTGGTAACATTTATTTGATATTACCTGCGTTTATTTGTGAAAAAAATGGAAATTTGGCAAAAATTTTGAAAATTTCTCAATTTTCCAACTTTGAATTTTTATGCCCTTAAATCACAGAGATATATCACGCAAAATACTTAATAAGTAACATTTCCCACATGTCTACTTTACATCAGCACAATTTTGGAAACAACATTTTTTTTTGTTAGGGAGTTATAAGGGTTAAAAGTTGACCAGAAATTTCTCATTTTTACAACACCATTTTATTTTAGGGACCACATCTCATTTGAAGTCATTTTGAGGGGTATATATGATAAAAAATACCCAAGTGTGACACCATTCTAAAAACTGCACCCCTCAAGGTGCTCAAAACCACATTCAGGAAGTTTATTAACCCTTCAGGTGTTTTACAGGAATTTTGGAATGTTTAAATAAAAATTAACATTTAACTTTTTTCACACAAAATTTATTTTAGCTCCAATTTGTTTTATTTTACCAAGGGTAACAGGAGAAAATAGACCCCAAAAGTTGTTGTACAATTTGTCCTGAGTACGCTGATACCCCATATGTGGGGGTAAACCACTGTTTGGGCGCATGACAGAGCTCGGAAGGGAAGGAGCGCCATTTTACTTTTCAATGCAAAATTGACTGGAATTTATATGGAACGCTGTCCAACACAACTGATGGTCCCAACCCCATTTATAAGGCAAGAAATCCCACTTATTAAACCTGACAGGGCACACCTGTGAAGTGAAAACCATTCCCGGTGACTACCTCTTGAAGATCATCAAGAGAATGCCAAGAGTGTGCAAAGCAGTCATCAAAGCAAAAGGTGGCTACTTTGAAGAACCTAAAATATAAGACATATTTTCAGTTGTTAAAACCTACAAGAGAAAAAGTAAGCAAAAACCCTGATGTAACTAAGTAAAAAAGCAAAAGTGCATTTAAATAACACAGAGTTTTCAGTAATACTCTTTTTTGATCAAAAAATAGCACAAAAGCCATCCCACCGCGTAAAGGTAACTCTGATCGGGACAGTCCTACACTGTATAATATTAAAACTTTACCATGTGTCAATGTTGACCTCATTGTGACTAAGGGCAGACAAAAGGACTGGGCCCAACCAGTGAACACCAGACCGGGGATCTCACGCCGTTAACGGTGATAAAGGGGCAGGACGGCATACTGGGACTCACACCTGTCCCTGCCACTATAAAGGGGCCCTGGCTTACCCTTATCTCAGGGGTACCTATAATGGTTAGGAGGCCTGAGCCGCCAGCGTATTCCTGTCTCCTGTGCAGGCCCTATCAGTGGCCCCCTCTCCCCCCCCCAGGGAGGAGGACTGCACCAGTGGATTAATATGACAAGTAAACAGGGTATGCAGACAAGGTAACTAAAATCTCAAACTCACCAAATGCTCACACAGCCACAGAGGAAACACAGAGAAGGGAAGAGGGAGGAAAAAACTTAGGAAGGAAAACAGGTTTAACATGCAACCAAAACAGCAGACAACAATCTCTGTAAATAAACCTCCAAGCTCCTAACACCATGCTGCTTCCCACTTCAAGCCAGGGAGAATAACTGATCACTGACAACAGTTGTAGTCAAAGCTGAGTCTATATAGGAGAGGAGATTACCAAAACCAATTCAGCTGAGAAACCAAGCTCTCAGCAACTTCAGCAACAAGGTTTAACTCCTGCCTTGCTGGCACAAGACAGCCAGTATATTCACACACAGTTGCTCAATATACCACAATAGCAAATCCCTCCCAAACGAAGGGTATATGTACCATCCAACTAGAACCTACACATTAAGTGTGATCTATAGAATAAATCGATCTCCACTATGGTACTGATATAATACAATCAATTTTATTAAACATAGTAATAAAAACATAAAAAATTGAATTACTACATGTAAGAAAGGTACAAATCCACAAAAGGATCCACAAAATTGATTGTTTTATATCAGTACCATAGTGGAGATCGATTTATTCTATAGATCACACTTAATGCGTAGGTACAAGACAGCCAGGTCAGAATTCAGAAGAGCTTCTGTTCACCGTGTGTGAACGAGGCCCAGAGTGCTGCGGTTCTCTGGAACCTCTCTGTCGCAGTAGCCCCGTGACAGTACCCCCCCTTCTACGAGGTACCTCCAGAACCTCAGGACCAGGTTTCTCAGGATGAGCTGTATGAAATGCCCTGACTAACCTAACCTCAGGGACATCGGCTGCAGGTACCCACATCCTCTCCTCAGGACCGTACCCTTTCCAATGTACTAGATACTGTAGAGACCGGCGAACAAATCGAGAATCCATGACCCTGGCTATCTGGAACTCGAGATTTCCATCAACAAGGACCGGAGAGGGAGGTAAAGGTGATGGATTAGGTGACGCCACAAACCTCTTGAGTAAGGAGCGATGAAAAATATTATGGATCCTAAACGACTGAGGTAAAGCCAGCCAAAATGCAACAGGATTGACGACGGCCACAATCCTATAAGGGCCAATAAACCTAGGGCCCAATTTCCACGAGGGAACTCTCAGTTTAATATTCTTTGAGGACAACCAAACTCAATCACCCACACATAGGTCCGGACCTTCCATACGTCTCCGATCAGCCGCATTCTTATATCTGGAACTCATCCTCTTTAATTTATCAAGAACCCCTTGCCATACGGACGTGATGGATTAAGAAAACCTCTCCTCTTCAGGAACCCCTGAGGAATCCTTCCTATTAAATGAACTGAATTGAGGATGAGAACCATATGCCCTGAAAAACGGGGACTTACCAGTAGACTCATGAGTACAGTTGTTTATTGCAAACTCTGCCAACTGTAAGTACTTAACCCAGTCCTCCTGATTTTCTGAAATGAAACACCTGAGAAGTTTCAAGATTTTGATTTACACGTTCAGTCTGACCATTGGATTGAGGATGAAAAGCTGAAGAAAACGACAAATGAATCCCCAGCCGGCTGCAAAAAGCCCTCCAAAACTTAGAAATAATTTGCACCCCATGGTCTCACACAATATCTGAAGGAACACATGCAGTCTCACAACCTCCTTGATAAAGATCTGTGCCAGAGTCTTGTCATTAGGTAACGCGGGAAAGGCAATAAAATGTGACATCTTGCTAAATCTGTCAACTACGGCTAAAATAACTGTATTACCCTCAGAAACCGGCAAGTCAGTGATGAAGTCTATTGACAAATGGGTCCAAGGTCTATTGGGCATCTCCAGAGGTTGGAGAGACCCAGACAGGCGAGTACGAGGGGTCTTGGAATGCGCACACACACTGCAGGCAGCGACATATTCCTGTACATCATGATTTACCCCAGACCACCAAAAACGCAGAGTGATAAGGTCCGTGGTAACTTTACTTCCAGGGTGTCCGGCCAAAACCGAATCATGATGTTCATTGATGACCCTAAGACGAAGATTAGCAGGAACATAAAGTTTACCTAAAGGACAGGCTGCTGGGGCGTCCCCCTGCGCCTCTACCACCTCTCTCTCAAGATCCGAATTAATTGCGGCGACAATTACACCCTTCTGTAGTATAGGACCTGGCTCACAATTATCCCCACCCCCCGGAAAACAGCGGGATAACGCATCAGCCTTGACATTCTTGCTTCCTGGCCTATACGTAATATAGAAATTGAACCTGGCGAAGAACAGAGACCACCTAGCTTGCCTAGGTGTGAGACGCTTCACAGATTCTAAATACAACAGATTTTTGTGATCTGTGATCACCATGACTGGGTGAAGTGTTCCCTCCAAAAAATGGCGCCATTCTTCAAATGCTCATTTAATTGCCTTTGGTCTTCACCATAGTGGAGTTTGGAGTGTGACTGTTTGAGGTTGTGGACAGGTTTCTTTTTATACAGATAACAAGTTCAAACAGGAGCCATTACTACAGGTAATGAATGGAGGACAGAGGAGCCTCTTAAAGAAGAAGATACACGTCTGTGAGAGCCAGAAAGTTTGCATGTTTTTAGGTGACAAAATACATATTTACCACCATAATAGGCAAAATAAATCTTGCCATATCAGGCAAGATGATTTTCTGAATTTGTTTTCTCAATTTTGACTGTCATAGTTGTGGTCTACCTATGATGTCAATTACAGGTCTCTCTCATCTTTTAAATTGGGAGAGCTTGCACAATTGGTGGCTGGCTAAATACTTTGTTTCCCCCACTGTATATCACCTGAACAACAAAAAATACAGAAATGCATCATCAGAAGCCCTAGAACAATCAACAGTACATAAATACAAAAGTACTGAAAGTACTGAAATGCATCACCAGAACCACCATCAGTACAGAAATTCATTAACAGATGAACCAAAAGTACAGAAATATAGCAGCATAATCACTATTGGTATATAAATACATTACCATAACCACTATCAGTACATGAATATATAAAAAGAACCATTATCAGTACTGATACCAAGCCATATATTCTTCTCTTCTGATACTTATATAGCAGTGTATTCCATCTGTGCAACGCAGAAGTGATGTTGACGTTGCCCTGACCCCGAATTGCTTCAATTGTGCTAGTTCCTGAAAGGCAATTCAATCTAGGGAGTCGGCATTTTCCACAGTTTGGAGAATGGCCAAGGGGGAGCAAGCGAAATGCAGTCACCTGGGAGACACTTCAACCCACCACATCAGGCAGCCGGACAGTCCAATCAGATGTACCCAGGGCAAATGCATCACCTAGATAGGCTTCTTTGCAAGGCTATGCTCCCATTGTGCAAAAACATACACTTATGGAAAACCTGCTGCATTTTAAAGCAGAATCATATGACAACGCATGCTGCAGAATGCACTCACTCCGGGTGAGAGGCGCAACATGTCAATTTATGCTGCAGATGTACTCGTGAATTTCAACCTTTGCAATGCAAAAGATTAAAATGTGCGGATCCCCCAGTTATTAACTTGCAATGATATCTGCAGCAGAAAAAGCCGCAGCGTTATTCGCAGAATCAATTACCGCTACGGGAGATTCACAGTGGAGATGCCTAATGGGAATGTAACCTACTGGGTTTGTAATTATTGTCAACATTGCTCCACCTGAGGGCTCCAGGACACTATGTTCTCACAAAGATGGTCTCCAGCCACTCCTTACTGGACCACCCGTCACCAAGACAGGAGCTGATCATACACAGTGCACTAATTATTACAACAACTGGTTAAATTCAAATTTTCTGAAATATTGATGGTTTTTTTTGCATTTTCCGAGTACAAAAAAAAGTCTGTTTTGACCCATTTCTCTTCGGAACATGTAGAAATCCAGCTTGCTTGTTGTCTAGACTGGGCACGGAGTGACACTGTGCATTATCTGAGCCCTGGCACGCTGCCCCCTCCCTTCTATTGTATGGTATCAGGGGATAAATGCAGGGGCAGTGTGATCATCTGGGCATCAGCACCACACCACCATGCGCTGCCTCGGGACGCTGGCCCTGCTGCTCTTGTTTACTGCGATTCTGCTGCTTGGTTCGTATACTTGTTGTCTTCAGAGCATGACTGCCTTCTGTTGGATGTAGCAGAGCTGCATGTGTTATTTGTGGAGCGTGACACCTGCCTGGGGTAAGGTAGGGCTTATCATGTAGATTTATCCTGCCATAGAAGTTGTATACCTTTATCATACGACCTTCATGGAAGCCATTACACCTCGTGCACGGTGGAGTCATGGTGGACAACTCATGGTGGACAACCCTTTGTATTGTGGATTCATGAGGGACACATAGAATCAACGATTAATCTGTGAGGACCCATGAGTTGACACTGGTGAAAACCTCAGAATATTGTGCTTGGAAATTTCCAGATCTCCAAGAAAATATTCACTATAGTCCCTGTTCAGACTAACGTTGGCAGATTTTTTTTCCAGAATTGGAGCATGAGGATTAAATCTAAAATTCGAGTCGCTATTCAAAGTTTTGACATCTGGAGAAAGGGATCCCACCAAAAGAAAGAAGAGTGACCTCCTAGAAGGAACCTTTATTTTTCTTGCAGGATGCAGATTGGTTTTGGACCATAAAAAAACAACAGTGTCCTCAAACAATATTGTGGTCTTATTGTTTTTTTCCTTCTTGTATCCCTTTTGTTTGGAGAAAAAAGCAAAAACAGAATGTAGATTTTTAAATACATCTTTTATTCAAAAATTACTGAGCAGTAGTGATAAGAGAACACAAGCGAGAATTGCAGCTGCGGGGACTCCAACATATTTTTCGAGCATGCCGAAGACACTTGGTTAGCACACCGGCATTAAAATGTAATCTTGTTACCTATAGAGTTGAGCGACTTTAACTTTTTGGGGGTCGAGTCGGGTTTTGCGAAACCCGACTATCTCAAAAGTCGAGTCGAGTGCAATCGGCCGATAATCGCGTAAAGTCGGGGATCGATCGAAACACGAAACCCAATGCAAGTCAATGGGGAAGCATAGTCGGCAGTGAGTGGGGGCCAGGAAAACACCTACAGTGCCCATTTTGATGGCAAAAACATCCATTCTTGGTTGTGAAGCTTGTCAATCTTAATTAACTTTATAATAATAGTTAGGCATTGGAAATTGGAGGTCATTTGGCTAAAGTTGTGGGGGTAGGGCCGGTTCAAGTTTTTAGTGGGCCCAGGAAAGGTGGACTACGTCACGGCGGTGGAGCAGTGAGAGGTAAGTATTTCCACTTTGCAAGTGCTGTGATCCTGAGCAAGCAGGGGGGGGGGGGCACTCGTTCGCATTGGCACTGGCACAGGGCCCCTCAAAGTATGGCGGTGTGTTTGCATGGCGGGGGCGCCTCCCACCGGCAGCGACACTTCTGCGGGCCCTGTGCCTGTGACGTCGTCAATGAGTATGCACTTTCTTCTGCACCTTTCTCTTTGTCCCTGTGTAAGGTGGTATAGTATGCGGGAAGCGGAGCCTGACTTTCAGCAGGGTCAGATTGTGGCTGTGTAGCGTGCAAGGGGAATGTAGTGGTCTGGGTCAATGTACCACAAGAGTCATCTAGCACTGGCTGGGCAATGGGCAGGATGAGGATGAAACACAGATATAGGCCCAAATAATAAAGTGGGATAAATGCAGTTCAAAATTGGTAACAGGACTAACCAGGCGCCATTGGTTTGTTTAGTGGAGAATAAAACACAGGAGCGGCAGACACCGTTTTAAGGGCCCAACCACAGTAGTAGGCCAAATGCAGTTTAATATTACAAATAAAGGCCGAAAGCCTGAAGATTGAAGCTCTGGAAAATAACACAGGGCAACACCAAGGTGCTATGCAGCTTCCATTATGTGGCAGGAGTACACAGGCAGCATTGGTGTGCTCGGTGGAGGACAATTGGAAGGAGGGACCGCAGACAGTAAGTACTCCAAAAAACTAAATACACTGTGTTCCAAATTATTATGCAAATTGGATTTAAGTGTCATAAAGATTTAATCAATTTGTTTTTCAAATAAACTCATGGATGGTATTGTATCTCAGGGCTCAATGGATCACTGAAATCAATCTTAAATACATGTGATAATTGGTTTTCCAGGTGATTCTAATTAAAGGAAAACTACTTAAAAATGATGTTCCACATTATTAAGCAGGCCACAGGTTTCAAGCAATATAGGAAATAAAAAGGATCTCTCTGCTGCTGAACAGTGTTAAATAGTGCAATGCCTTGGACAAGGTTTGAAAATATTAGATATTTCATGAAAACTTAGGAGTGATCATCATACTATGAAGAGATTTATGACTGAAACAGAGTTCATGCAGATAAAGGCATATTGAGGAAGGTTTCTGCCAGATAAATTCATTGAATTAAGAGAGCAGCTGCCAAAATACCATTACAAAGCAGCAAAAAGTTATTTGAAGTTGCTGGTGCCTCTGGAGTCCCTCAAACCTCAAGGTGTAGGATCCTTCAAAGGCTTGCTTTGGTGCAAAAACCTACTATTCGGCCACCCCTAAACAGTGATCACAAGCAGAAATGGTTGCAGTGGGCTCAGACATACATGAAGACTATTTTTCAAGCAGTCTTGTTTACTGATGAGTGTCGAGCAACCCCGGATGGTCCACATGGATGGAGTAGTGGATGGTTGGTGGATGGCCACCATGTCCCAACAAGGCTGCGACGTCAGCAAGGAGGTTGAGGAGTCATGTTTTGGTCCAGAACAGCTGGTAGGGCCCTTTAAGGTTCCTGAAGGTGTGAAAATGACCTCTGCAAAGTATATAGAGTTTCTGACTGACAACTTTCTTTCATGGTATAAAAAGCAGAAATGTGCCTTCAGGAGCAGAAGCATCTTCATGCTGACAATGCACTATCTCATGCTGTCATGCTGCAAAGAATACATCTGAGTCATTGGCTGCAATGGGCATAAAAGGAGATAAACTCATGGTGTGGTGTTGTGAATTCAGTTTGTGGGCTCCCCCAGTGGTCTGTTATGGTAGTGCCTCTTATGTGCCTTCCTCCATCTCTGATTACTTGTCGCCACCCTTTAGGGGAGTTTCCTATTTAAGGCTGCTTGGCTGTTAGTCTTATGCCGGCCAACAATGTATCAGTAGCATTCTGTTGCATTCTCCTGCCTCAAGTTCCAGTTCAGCTAAGTTGAATTTCGTTTCTTGTTAATGCTATTTTTGTCCAGCTATCTGCAATGTGACTCTTCAGTGCTGGAAGCTCTTGTGGACGGAAATCACTACTCCAGTGGCATGAGTTGTCACTGGAGTTTAAAGTAATTTCTGGATGGTGTTTTTTGAGTAGTGTTTTTTAAGTTGACCGTGAAGTAACTCTTTCCTGTCCTTCTGCTATCTAGTAAGCGGACCTCACTGTGCTAAATCTGCTGTTCATCCTACGTATGTCATTTCCTCTGAACTCACCGTCAATATCTGTGGGGGGCTACTATCACCTTTTGGGGTTCATCACTGGAGGTAAGGCAGGCCTGTGTATTCCTCTTATAGGGGTAGTTAGATCTCCGGCTGGCGCGTGGTGTCTAGGGCATCGTAGGTACATCCCCTGGCTACTTCCAGTGTTGTGTCAGGTTCAGGTCACGGTCAACTTAGTTTCCATCACCCGAGAGCTAGTCCGTTTGTTATTTTTTCCCCCTGCCATTGGGGTATCATAACAGTTTGGCCGGCCAGTAAAAAATCTATGTGTAAAATATGCACTAAAGCAGGAAGGAGGAGAAAAGTTTTTTTTTTTTCTGTGTTTGAAAGTGCACCCTGGTTGCTCATTGTATTTCTTGCTTAAACTGCAGTCTTCAGCCTTTTTTTTTTTTTCCTCCTCTCCTCTTAACCTCTGAATGGCTTGGGTTACACCCATCTGAATCATGGATCCACAGAGTTTAGTTGCAGGTTTGAATAACCTTGCGACAAAAGTACAGAACTTACAAGATTTTGTTATACTTGCTCCAATGTCTGAACCGAAGATTCCTCTGCCTGAATACTTTACCGGAGACAGATCCCGGTTTTTGAGTTTCAGAGAAAATTGTAAATTGTTTTTGTCTCTGAGATCTCACTCTGCTGGTGATCATATACAACAAGTTAAAATTGTTATTTCTCTACTGCGGGGTGACCCACAAAGTTGGGCTTTTGCATTATCGCCAGGGGATCCTGCGTTGTTAAATGTAGATGCGTTTTTTCAAGCTTTGGGGTTGCTTTATGAAGAACCTAATTTAGAGAGTTTGGCTGAGAAAGCCTTGATAGCTCTTTCCCAAGGGCAAGATGAAGCTGAGATATACTGCCAGAAATTCCGTAAATGGTCGGTGCTTACTAAATGGAATGAGTGCGCTTTAGCAGCTAATTTCAGAGAAGGTCTCTCTGATGCCGTGAAGGATGTCATGGTGGGGTTCCCTGTGCCTACAGGTCTGAATGATGCCATGAAATTGGCTATCCAGATTGATCGGCGTTTACGGGAGCGCAAATCTGTGCACCATATGGCGGTGTCTTCTGAGGAAAAATCGGTGCACCATATGGCGGTATCTTCTGAGCAAAAACCTGTGCACCATATGGCGGTGTCTTCTGAGAAAAAACCTGTGCACCATTTGGCGGTGACCGCTGAAAAGGCACTAGAGCATATGCAATGCGATCGTGTTTTGTCTAGAGGCGAACGTCAGAATTACAGGCGCAAAAATGGGTTGTGCTTCTACTGTGGAGATCCAGCTCATGTTATATCTGCATGCTCTAAACGTATAAATAAGGTTGATAAAAAGGTTGATAAATCTTTTTCTACAGGTACCTTGCAGTCAAAATTTCTTTTGTCCGTGACATTGATTTGTACCTTATCATCTGTTACTGTGAATGCTTATGTGGATTCTGGCGCCGCTCTGAGTCTCATGGATTGGTCCTTTGCCAAGCGTTGTGGGTTTGATTTGGAGCCGTTGGAAGTTTCTATTCCCCTGAAGGGTATTGATTCTACACCTTTGGCTAGCAATAAACCACAATATTGGACACAAGTGACTATGCGTCTTACCCCAGACCATCAGGAGATTATTCGTTTCCTTGTGTTATACAACCTACATGATGTCTTAGTGCTTGGATTACCATGGTTACAGATTCATAATCCCGTCTTGGACTGGAAATCTATGTCTGTGTTGAGCTGGGGATGTCGGGGTATTCATGGGGATACACCTTTGGTTCCCATTTCTTCATCTACTCCCTCTGAGATCCCAGCATTTCTGTCAGATTTTTATGATGTCTTTCAAGAGCCTAAAATTGATTCTCTCCCTCCTCACAGAGAGTGTGACTGCGCTATTGAATTGATCCCCGGTAGTAAATTTCCTAAGGGTCGCTTGTTTAATTTGTCTGTACCTGAACATACTGCTATGCGGGAGTATATTAGAGAATCTTTGGAAAAGGGTCATATTCGCCCCTCGTTGTCTCCACTAGGGGCAGGATTTTTCTTTGTGGGTAAAAAGGATGGTTCATTGAGACCTTGTATCGACTATCGACTTCTGAATAAGATTACAGTTAAATACCAGTACCCGTTACCTTTACTGACTGATCTGTTTGCTCGCATAAAGGGGGCTAAGTGGTTCACTAAGATCGATCTACGTGGTGCGTATAATTTGGTGCGGATTAAGCAGGGGGATGAGTGGAAGACCGCATTTAATACGCCTGAAGGCCATTTCGAGTATTTGGTAATGCCTTTCGGTCTCGCGAATGCTCCTTCCGTTTTTCAGTCCTTTATGCACGATATTTTCCGTGAATATCTGGATAAGTTTATGATTGTGTATTTGGATGATATTCTTGTTTTTTCGGAGGACTGGGAATCTCATGTTCAACAAGTCAGGAGAGTTTTTCAGGTTTTGCGAGCTAATTCTCTTTTTGTAAAGGGCTCAAAGTGTAGTTTTGGAGTTCAGAGAATTTCCTTTCTGGGATATATTTTTTCCCCTTCATCTATGGAGATGGACCCTGTCAAGGTTCAGGCTATTTGTGATTGGATACAACCTACTTCTTTGAAGAGTCTGCAGAAGTTCTTGGGTTTTGCTAATTTCTATCGCCGATTTATAGCGGGTTTTTCTGCCATTGCTAAACCTTTGACTGATTTGACCAAAAAGGGTGCTGATGTTGCTAATTGGTCCTCTGCGGCTGTGGAGGCCTTTCAGGAGCTTAAGCGCCGCTTTTCTTCCGCTCCTGTGTTGCGCCAGCCTGATGTGTTGCTTCCGTTCCAGGTTGAAGTAGATGCTTCGGAGATCGGAGCAGGTGCAGTTTTGTCGCAGAAAGATCCTGACTGCTCAGTGATGAGACCATGTGCGTTTTTCTCCCGAAAGTTTTCGCCCGCTGAGCGAAATTATGATGTGGGAAATCGGGAACTTCTGGCCATGAAGTGGGCGTTTGAGGAGTGGCGTCATTGGCTTGAGGGTGCTAGACACCAGGTGGTGGTCCTCACTGACCACAAGAATCTAATTTATCTTGAGTCGGCCAGGCGTCTGAATCCTAGACAGGCGCGCTGGTCGTTGTTTTTCTCCCGATTTAACTTTGTGGTATCATATCTGCCTGGGTCTAAGAATGTGAAGGCGGATGCCCTCTCTAGGAGTTTTGAGCCTGACTCGCCGGGTGATTCCGAACCTACCGGCATCCTGAAGGATGGGGTGATATTGTCAGCTGTCTCCCCAGACCTGCGGCGTTCTTTGCAGGAGTTTCAGGTGGATAGGCCTGATCGCTGTCCGCCTGGTAGACTGTTTGTCCCTGATGATTGGACCAGTAGAGTTATCTCGGAGGTTCATTCTTCCGCGTTGACAGGTCATCCTGGAATTTTTGGCACCAGGGATTTGGTGTCTAGGTCCTTCTGGTGGCCTTCTTTGTCTCGAGATGTGCGCATGTTTGTGCAGTCTTGTGATGTTTGTGCTCGGGCCAAGCCCTGCTGTTCTAGGGCTAGTGGGTTGTTGTTGCCCTTGCCTATTCCTAAGAGGCCTTGGACGCACATCTCTATGGACTTTATTTCTGACCTTCCGGTTTCTCGTAGGATGTCTGTCATCTGGGTGATTTGTGACCGTTTTTCCAAAATGGTTCATTTGGTACCTTTGCCCAAATTGCCCTCCTCCTCTGAGTTGGTTCCTCTATTTTTTCAGAATGTGGTGCGTTTGCATGGTATTCCTGAGAATATAGTGTCTGACAGGGGTACTCAGTTTGTGTCTAGATTTTGGCGGACGTTCTGTGCCAGGATGGGCATCGACTTGTCTATTTCGTCTGCATTCCATCCTCAGACTAATGGCCAGACTGAGCGTACTAATCAGACCTTGGAGACTTACTTGAGGTGTTTTGTGTCCGCTGATCAGGATGATTGGCTTGACTTTTTGCCATTGGCAGAGTTTGCCCTTAACAATCGGGCCAGTTCTGCCACTTTGGTTTCTCCATTTTTTTGTAATTCAGGGTTTCACCCTCGGTTTTCGTCCGGTCAATTGGAGTCTTCGGATTGTCCTGGAGTGGATGCTGTGGTTGATAGGATGCATCGGATTTGGGGACAGGTTGTGGACAATCTGAAGTTGTCCCAGGAGAAGACTCAACAGTTCACTAATCGTCATCGGCGTATTGGTCCTCGTCTTTGTGTTGGGGACCTGGTGTGGCTGTCTTCTCGATTTGTTCCTATGAAGGTCTCGTCTCCTAAGTTTAAGCCTCGGTTTATCGGCCCTTATAGGATTCTGGAGGTTCTTAATCCTGTGTCCTTTCGTTTGGACCTCCCAGCATCTTTTACTATCCATAATGTTTTCCATCGGTCATTATTGCGGAGGTATGAGGTACCGGTTGTTCCTTCTGCTGATCCACCTGCTCCTGTGTTGGTTGAGGGTGAATTGGAGTATGTGGTGGAAAAAATCTTGGACTCCCGTGTTTCCAGACGGAAACTTCAGTATCTGGTTAAGTGGAAAGGTTATGGCCAGGAGGATAATTCTTGGGTGACAGCATCTGATGTTCATGCTCCCGATTTGGTTCGTGCATTTCATAGTGCTCATCCAGATCGCCCTGGTGGTTCTGGTGAGGGTTCGGTGCCTCCTCCTTAAGGGGGGGGTACTGTTGTGAATTCAGTTTGTGGGCTCCCCCGGTGGTCTGTTATGGTAGTGCCTCTTATGTGCCTTCCTCCATCTCTGATTACTTGTCGCCACCCTTTAGGGGAGTTTCCTATTTAAGGCTGCTTGGCTGTTAGTCTTATGCCGGCCAACAATGTATCAGTAGCATTCTGTTGCATTCTCCTGCCTCAAGTTCCAGTTCAGCTAAGTTGAATTTCGTTTCTTGTTAATGCTATTTTTGTCCAGCTATCTGCAATGTGACTCTTCAGTGCTGGAAGCTCTTGTGGACGGAAATCACTACTCCAGTGGCATGAGTTGTCACTGGAGTTTAAAGTAATTTCTGGATGGTGTTTTTTGAGTAGTGTTTTTTAAGTTGACCGTGAAGTAACTCTTTCCTGTCCTTCTGCTATCTAGTAAGCGGACCTCACTGTGCTAAATCTGCTGTTCATCCTACGTATGTCATTTCCTCTGAACTCACCGTCAATATCTGTGGGGGGCTACTATCACCTTTTGGGGTTCATCACTGGAGGTAAGGCAGGCCTGTGTATTCCTCTTATAGGGGTAGTTAGATCTCCGGCTGGCGCGTGGTGTCTAGGGCATCGTAGGTACATCCCCTGGCTACTTCCAGTGTTGTGTCAGGTTCAGGTCACGGTCAACTTAGTTTCCATCACCCGAGAGCTAGTCCGTTTGTTATTTTTTCCCCCTGCCATTGGGGTATCATAACAGTGTGGCCACCATCCTCCCCTGACCTCAACCCTATAGAGAACCTTTGGATTATCATCAAGCAAAAGATCTATGAGGGTGGGAAGCAGTTCACATCAAAACAGCAGCTCTGGGAGGCTATTCTGACTTCATGCAAAGAAATACAAGCAGAAGCTCTCCAAAAACTCACAAGTTCAAAGGATGCAAGAATTGTGAAGGTGATCTCAAAGAAAGGTTCCTATGTTAACATGTAACTTGGCCTGTTAGGATGTTTTAGAGTTAAATAGCTTTTTTGTCCAGTGAATGTGACCTCCTAATGCTGCAAATTCCACAAATGAGCATTTTCAGTTCTTTAAAACATATCAAATGTTTAGAAATCCTACTGTGCATAACAATTTGGTACAGTGCATTTTGAGTTTTTATTCCTGCCTATTTTAAATACTCTTTCTGATAGCACACTAGCTGCTGGGCAAGCAAGCTCCTGCAATGCATATTCGGCCAATTCAGGCCAGGTGTCTATTTTGGATGCCCAGTAATCAAAGGGGAATGACGGTTGAGGGAGAACATCGACAATGGCGGAAAAATAGTTAGTAACCATACTGGACAAATGTCTCCTTTCACTTTGAATTGATGCTGCAGTACCTGTCGTGTCTGCGGTCATTGCGAAATCACTCCACAACCTGGTCAGAAAACCCCTCTGTCCAACGCCACTTCTGATTTGTGAACCTCTAACACCTCTGCCCTGTTGCCCCCTGCAGCTCGTGTGAAAACCATCACCGGCGCTGTGTGCTGGGAATGCCTGAATCAAACGGTCTACAAGAGTTGCTTGTTTGGTTGCCAATATTTGTTCAAGGTTCTCATGTGGCATGATATTTTGCAATTTGCCTTTATAGCGAGGATCAAGGAGGCAGGCCAACCAGTAATCGTCATCGGTCATCATTTTAATAATGCGTGGGTCCCTTTTGAGGATACGCAAGGCATAATCCGCCATGTGTGCCAATGTTCCAGTTGTCAAATCTGTGCATGTGTTGGGTTGAGGAGCACTTTCGGGCAAATCAACGTCACTTGTCTTCCTCAAAAAAACAGAACCCAGCCTTGCAACGCCAGCAGTTTCTGTTGCCCCCTGAGAAGCTTCCTCATCCAAAAAATATTCATCCCCATCATCCTCCTCTTCGCCCGCCACCTCGTCCTGTTGACTTCCCTGAGCAGACAATGGCTGACTGTCATCTAAGCTTCCCTCGTCCTCAGCTGCAGACGCCTGCTCCTTAATGTGCGTCAAACTTTGCATCAGCAGACGCATTAGGGGGATGCTCATACTTATTATGGCGTTGTCTGCACTAACCAGCCGTGTGCATTCCTCAAAACACTGAAGGACTTGACACAGGTCTTGTAGCTTCGACCACTGCACACCTGACAACTCCATGTCTGCCATCCAACTGCCTGCCCGTGTATGTGTATCCTCCCAAATACATAACAGCACGCCTCTGTTCGCACAGTCTCTGAAGCATGTGCAGTGTGGAGTTCCACCTTGTTGCAACGTCGATGATTAGGCAATGCTGGGGAAGTTGCAAAGACCGCTGATGGTTCTGTATACGGCTGGAGTGTACGGGCGAACGGCGAATGTGCGAGCAAAGTCTGCACACTCTCAGGAGCAGGTCGGGTAACCCCGGATAACTTTTCAGAAAGCACTGCACCACCAGGTTTAAGGTGTGAGCCAGGCAAGGAATGTGTTCAGTTGTGAAAGGGCTATGGCAGCCATAAAGTTCCTTCTGTTATGACTCACTACCTTGCCTGCCTCAAGATGTACAGTGCCCAGCCATGACTGAGTTTCTTGCTGCAAGAACTCGGACAGTACTTCGGTAAGGTGTGTCTGTTGTCCCCCAAACACTTCATTGCTAATACAGCCTGCTGACGCTTGCCACTAGCTGTTCCATAATGGGACACCTCATGTGCAACAGTGGCAGCTGCGGATGGACTGGTCGTGCGACTGCGGTCTGTGGACGAGCTCTCACTTCTGCTGGAGGACGAGGAGGAGGAGGGGTACGAACGCCTACAGCCAACTGTTTCCTAGACCGTGGGCTAGGAAGAACTGTCCCAATATTGCTGTCCCCTGTGGACCCTGCATCCACCACATTAACCCAGTGTGCAGTGATGGAGACGTAACACCCCTGGCCATGCCTACTGGTCCATGCATCTGTTGTCAGGTGCACCTTTCTACTCACAGATTGCCTGAGTGCATGGACAATGCGGTCTTTTACATGCTTGTGGAGGGCTGGGATGGCTTTTCTCGAAAAGAAGTGTCGACTGGGTAGCTCGTAGCATGGTACAGCGTAGTCCATCAGGGCTTTGAAAGCTTCGGTTTCAACTAACCGGTAGGGCATCATCTCTAACGAGATTAGTCTAGCAATGTGGGCGTTCAAACCCTGTGTACGCGGATACGAGGATGAGTACTTCCTTTTCCTAACGAGAGTCTCATGTAGGGTGAGCTGGACTGGAGAGCTGCATAGGGTGGAACTAGCGGGGGTGTCGGTGGACATGGCAGACTGAGAGAGTGTTGGTGATGGTATTCTTGCTGTTGCCCTACATACAGTGTTTCCTACCACGAACCTGGTGATTCCCTGACGGCTTTGGCCTTGCGACGAAACCGCCACATTTACTGCAGGTGGTGTGGTAAACGGTGGGCTTACAGTGAGGGAAGGGATGTAGCGTTGCTGACTAGCTTCATTGCGAGAGGGTGCTACAACGTTAAGGGACGTTTGGTAGTTAGTCCAGGCTTGCAAGTGCATGGTGGTTAAATGTCTACGCATGCAACTTGTATTTAGATTTTTAACATTCTGACCTCTGCTGAAGGTCCTTGAGCATTTCTTACAGATGACTTTGCACTGATCATTTGGATCTTGGTTAAAAAAATGCCAGACTGCACTCTTCCTACTATCGGATACCTTTTCAGGCATTGCACACTGAGCTACTTTAACCGGATGGCCACGCTGTCCTACAACTGGTTTTAGTTTTGCCACACGTTTTTGACCAGATACGGGCCTGCCAGATGGAACCTGTTGTGATGTTGATGCCTCCTGCGGCTCCTCCTCCTCCGCTTCAGAGCTACTGCTGCCTGCACCCTGTTCCCCCAATGGCTGCCAATCGGGGTCAACAACTGTGTCATCTATGACCTCCTCTTCTATGTCCTGGGCATCTTCCTGTGGGTCACCGTGTAAGCCGGTGCTATAGTGTTCGTGATGGGGCTTAATAGTGTCATCAGGGTCAGATTCTGGATCAGTACACTGCGAGGGCAATGTTCTGATCTGAGTCAAAGGAACAGCATAATAATCTGGCTGTGCATCTGTGCACTCCATGTCCGATTCATCTTGTAATGGGCATGGCCTGTTAACAATTTCACTTTCTAACCCAGGAATGGTATGTGTAAATAGCTCCATGGAGTAACCTGTTGTGTCGCCTGAAGTATCCTTCTCTGTTGTTCTGGGTGAAGAACACAAAGAAGCGACTTGTCCCTGACCAGGAACATCCACTGACTGCTTTTACATTTGGTACTTTCCGAGGAGGAGGCGAAAGAGCTAGAGGCAGAGTCAGCAATGAAAGCCAAAACTTGTTTCTGCTGCTCCGGCTTTAAAAGCAGTTTTCCTACTCCCAGAAAAGGGAGCCTTCGAGGCCTTGTGTAGCCAGACGATGCCGCTGGCTCAACAACTTGAGCCTTAGGTGCTATTTTGCTTTTCCCACTACCACCAGATGCTCCACCACCACCATCATTACCAGCTGGCAATGACCGCCCACGGCCACGACCTCTTCCACCAGACTTCCTCATTCTTGGAAAAATTTAACCAAACTAACAACCATTATGTGGTCCTGTACAAGCAGGTAGAAGGTGTACGTAAACTTGTTGTGAATTTAAATCTCCCTTTTTTATGTGTGGGAGAATGCTGGAAAAAATGGGGCCCACTGTATTACACTACACAGTTTGATTGGCAGAAAGAGGCTGGCAGATATGCCACGAACAGGACTGACGCACGCAGATGCACACACTGGCAATAGAAATCTCACTCTTTATGTGTGGGAGAATGCAGGGAACAATCAGGCCCACTGGATTACACTACACAGTTTGATTGGCAGAAAGAGGCTGGCAGATATGCCACTAACAGGACTGATGCAGATGCACACACTGTCAATAGAAATTTCCCTCTTTATGTGTGGGAGAATGCAGGATTTAATCAGGCCCACTATGTCACAGTATAGTTTCTGTGGCAAAAAATGAATGACAGATACCACAGACAGCACTGGCACAGATGCACAGATTTGGCAAGATTATTCTCCCTTTATTTAAATTTTTTTTTATATGGGAGACAAGTGATTTAATCAGGCCCACTATATCACAGTATAGTTTCTGTGGCACAAAATGAAAGACAGATACCACAGACAGCACAAGCACAGATGCACTGATTGGCAATATAAATCTCCCTTTTTAGGTGTGGGACAGTGCAGAAAAATACAGGCCCACTGTTTTACACTACACAGTTTCAGGGGCTGAAAGTGGCTGGAAGATAATAATAATAAAAAAAAGGGACTGTACTACAATCACTATCTCCCTACAATAATCTCTGAAAAGTATGGCAGGCAGCAATAAAAAGGACTGCTGCACACAAAAAATGAGGACAAACAAACAAGATAGCTGTGCAGAAAGGAAGGAGCAACAGGATTTGTGCTTTTAAAAAAGCAGTTGGTTTGCACAGCGGCGTACACACAGCAATGCAGCTATCAGGGAGCCTTATAAGCTACAGAGCTGTTGCACAGAAATCTTGCCTCCACTGTCCCTGCAAAGAAAAGGTGGTGTTGGACAGTGGAAATCGCTACAGCACAAGCGGTTTTGGGGTTAATGGACCCTGCCTAACGCTCTCCCTGCTTCTGACGAAGCTGCAGCAACCTCTCCCTATGCTCAGATCAGCAGCAGTAAGATGGCGGTCGGCGGGAACGCCCCTTTATAGCCCCTGTGAAGCCGCAGAAAACAAGCCAATCACTGCCATGCCCTTCTCTAAGATGGTGGGGACCAGGACCTATGTCATCACGCTGCCCACACTCTGCGTGCAGCTTCATTGGCTGAGAAATGGCGCTTTAAGCATCATATGAAATGCGACTTTGGCACAAAGATCGCGTACCGCATGGCCGATCCCATGCTGGGATCTGGTCGGGTTTCATGAAACCCGACTTTGCCAAAAGTTGGCGACTTATGAAAATGACCGATCCGTTTCGCTCAACCCTAGTTACCTAGCGTATAAATGCTGCTGTTTTCCTGAATTTGGCGATGTTTTTCTTTTGTTCCTGCTCCTCTCCGTTCCCGAGATACGGCCCCATCTTCCTTGTCTATAAATTTGTCTTTTGGCCAAGTGTGCATGAAAGAGGAGGTCACATCTCAGGAATGTAGAGGAGCAGGAACGAAAGAAAAGCAATGCTGGATTCAGGAGAACAGCGGCATTTACACCAGGTAACAAAATTCCAAATTTTTGGCATGTGACAGGTCCAGTGTAAACTGGTATCACATCCCTTGTAGCTACAGATCCACTTCCTATCACTTTCTCCACTCATCTGCTAAACTTTGAGATCTTAAGGCTTTTCTTGACATTGGGTCATGACCCTCAAACATATGGAAGACCTCCAAAATGATTCCATTACTGGAAAATATATTTGCGTTAACCAGAATTTATTGTGCAGAACATCTAGTCAGATTTAAAGTAATTACATTTTGTGATCATCATTTATTGAATGGTCAGACACCAGCAATGAATGTCTGGAGGACACTTCAGAACATCTACCTTGGATGGACTCTCGGTTCCTAGATTTCTAAAACTTGGACTCCATATCCATTAATAAACTACTTATCCATCAAGAGTCCTCCTCCTCTCAATGCTCGGTGACAAAACTACATTTTAAGATTAGCCTTTGGGTCACAAGCCTTGAGTCGTTTGTAAAATTAGCTTTAGGTCTAAATTTCAAGAAGATTGCACTTCTCGTAAATGGTGGCTCTGGAGTCCATATGGTTCCAGGAGCTTCTCGGCCTACTTTTTAGGATGTTTTAACAAGTTTTCTTCTTAAGGAAGCCAGATAACTCCACTTCTTGATTTATGGGGGTGGTAGAACATATTTCTCACGAGAGTTTTAGCCACTTTCTTTGCTCTCACTCAGCAATTTTCAGAACTTTCACAGCAATGGAAAAAATGTGCTCAAACGCGTCCATCACTCAATTACTGAGAGCGCGCATCGGGGTCCTCTTCTAGAAATGGATGCAGATGGTACAAAACAATTACACATAAGGTTTCTGCCACTCAAAGTCACACCCTGCTAATCAGTTATGCTGGGAAATGGGGCGATGATGTGACAACTTCCTATCGATTTACACTATGTAGAGAGGCAGGTTGTCAACACTTGCACATGGAGCGGCTGATGCTTTAGTACTAGGGCTCAGTATCTTAGGAACATTGTTAATCCTGTGACAGAAATCAGAGTGTCGATGGAGTTCCCCTTTAATAAAGTCATTATTATTGCAGCTGGCAGCAGTAAGGACCTGAAGTTCTCCTTATGGACATGTGGAAACCACCAGGGTTACTGTCGTCGCTACTGCTTTACCCATGAGAGCTCCGTAGGGGCATTTGGTTGTCCTCGAAAATTCAGGTAGCGTAAAGTTTTCCTGGTGCTTGGAGCGGTCGCAATATTTTCTTGTAAATTAGGTCCACACTTTTTTTTTACAGTCATTTTTCTGTCTTATCTTTTTGTCTTTGTCTAGTAGATTATTCATCTTTAACTGCACAAAATAAAATCTTGATAGCAAGAGTTTATAACTTATTATCTTCCTTCTTCTGAGCTTTTTATAGCCAATTTATGACTATAGGATGGTTGGACTGAACTTTGTAGAAATAAATCAGCCAAAAGGAGCTTAGAGGACGGAAGGTAAGTGTTAAACTCTCCCATCAGAAGCCGCTCACTGATGGATTCTCAGTTAACTCAATGCTAAATTTAAAGGGATAGCCAAAAAATTTTTGAAGGCTTCTTTCTCCTTTAAAGGGAGCCTGTCATTAACTAGTGGCATGTAGGTAAAGGGGCTTTAATCCTGATTAAATCCTATATTCGCACAAAGAAATCTGCAAGGTAAGGATTTTCTCAGCAGCAACGTGTCTTTACATACATGAAATTAGTTTGGGGTATAGAAATCCCGATTTCCAATTCTCTTTAAATGCATATACAGTGGGGCAAAAAAGTATTTAGTCAGTCAGCAATAGTGCAAGTTCCACCACTTAAAAAGATGAGAGGCGTCTGTAATTTACATCATAGGTAGACCTCAACTATGGGAGACAAACTGAGAAAAAAAAATACAGAAAATCACATTGTCTGTTTTTTTAACATTTTATTTGCATATTATGGTGAAAAATAAGTATTTGGTCAGAAACAAACAATCAAGATTTCTGGCTCTCACAGACCTGTAACTTCTTCTTTAAGAGTCTCCTCTTTCCTCCACTCATTACCTGTAGTAATGGCACCTGTTTAAACTTGTTATCAGTATAAAAAGACACCTGTGCACACCCTCAAACAGTCTGACTCCAAACTCCACTATGGTGAAGACCAAAGAGCTGTCAAAGGACACCAGAAACAAAATTGTAGCCCTGCACCAGGCTGGGAAGACTGAATCTGCAATAGCCAACCAGCTTGGAGTGATGAAATCAACAGTGGGAGCAATAATTAGAAAATGGAAGACATTCAAGACCACTGATAATCTCCCTCGATCTGGGGCTCCACGCAAAATCCCACCCCGTGGGGTCAGAATGATCACAAGAACGGTGAGCAAAAATCCCAGAACCACGCGGGGGGACCTAGTGAATGACCTGCAGAGAGCTGGGACCAATGTAACAAGGCCTACCATAAGTAACACACTACGCCACCATGGACTCAGATCCTGCAGTGCCAGACGTGTCCCACTGCTTAAGCCAGTACATGTCCGGGCCCGTCTGAAGTTTGCTAAAGAGCATTTGGATGATCCAGAGGAGTTTTGGGAGAATGTCCTATGGTCTGATGAAACCAAACTGGAACTGTTTGGTAGAAACACAACTTGTCGTGTTTGGAGGAAAAAGAATACTGAGTTGCATCCATCAAACACCATACCTACTGTAAAGCATAGTGGTGGAAACATCATGCTTTGGGGCTGTTTCTCTGCAAAGGGGCCAGGACGACTGATCCAGGTACATGAAAGAATGAATGGGGCCATGTATCGTGAGATTTTGAGTGCAAACCTCCTTCCATCAGCAAGGGCATTGAAGATGAAACGTGGCTGGGTCTTTCAACATGACAATGATCCAAAGCACACCGCCAGGGCAACGAAGGAGTGGCTTCGTAAGAAGCATTACAAGGTCCTGGAGTGGCCTAGCCAGTCTCCAGATCTCAACCCTATAGAAAACCTTTGGAGGGAGTTGAAAGTCCGTGTTGCCAAGCGAAAAGCCAAAAACATCACTGCTCTAGATGAGATCTGCATGGAGGAATGGGCCAACATACCAACAACAGTGTGTGGCAACCTTGTGAAGACTTACAGAAAACGTTTGACCTCTGTCATTGCCAACAAAGGATATATTACAAAGTATTGAGATGAAATTTTGTTTCTGACCAAATACTTATTTTCCACCATAATATGCAAATAAAATGTTAAAAAAACAGACAATGTGATTTTCTGGATTTTTTTTCTCAGTTTGTCTCCCATAGTTGAGGTCTACCTATGATGTAAATTACAGACGCCTCTCATCTTTTTAAGTGGTGGAACTTGCACTATTGCTGACTGACTAAATACTTTTTTGCCCCACTGTATTTTGGGCTTTCAATTGTTTTGTTTTTCAATTGAGTTTCATCGAAAATTTAGCATAGAATTAACTGAGAATCTGTGATCGAGCTGCTTCTTATAGGATAGTTTAACACTTATGTTACAGTTCCCTTTAAAAGGAGAAACACTTTTTTTAAAAAAACAACATTTTTTCCCTTAAAACTTTACATATGATTGGAAACCTCCTTAAATCTGCATAAAATCTACTCAATTTCTTAAAAGAACAGTCTAAGAAAAAAGTTTTTGGAGTCAATATATTCCCTACAGAGACAGAAAACTGTCTGGATAGGGATACACCAATCAGGACAGTAGAAAATCTGAGTGCCCGCCCCCAAGGGATCTGTAATGGGGTCTGACAATCGTTATACTGTTCTTTGATCAGAATTCTCTGCTCTTCCAGATGTTGCATCCCCGGGACTTAAATCTTCCTTGTTGAGACTGAGGATCGCCTACAAGTTGCGGGTCCAATCATAAAAATGGCCTGACGGTTACAGAAAGAAAATGCAGCAGAAGCCTTCCAATCCCTCAACAATGTGAACGAGATACTGAAGTAATAAAATTTATTTATTAGAAATCTGTGTATCCGGTTGGCAGGTCCGTCTTTTTTATGCATGGTCTTGTCCCTGGCCAACATGATTTCCCTACGAAAAAAGGATCTGCTGAGGACGAAGTCACCTTAATGGAGAGTGCTCAGTATCGGGCAGTATGAGACCAGGTGTCCGGTGCTGCTCACTGGCCAGAAGTATTCAGTGCTGGGAGTTTCTGCTGGGAGAGGGGCAGAGGAAGCTTTATCAGCCGTAGTCTCAGATTTCATTAGTGAAGGTTCCGATGTGTCAATGTGAAAAAAGAAATGTCTCTGACTTGCACTCCGCAGTCCATCATGAATGGAAACAGCAAATGGATCAACGATACTGGAGTTGGAATAAGTATCTTATATCACTGGGCTGGCATGCACTCGGACCCCACACTTCCTTTACAGCTTGACACATACTGTTTAGTTACTGATTTAATTGAATAGTGGTAGAATTTCTACAAATACAGCGCCACCTCCATGTATGGGTCATGTGTGGTATTGCAGTTCCGGGTCATTCACTTAAATAGAGCTAATCTGCAATACCAGACATAACCTGTGGCCAAATGTGGTGCTATGTTTTTTTTTTTATATTTAAGCCTCCATGGTTTTTAATTAGTTCACCATCTGCAGCAATTGCTGTAGATCCTTCATCAATGGAACTGCAACATTCTTTACAGAAAAAGGTTTGGTAGGTCACGGAGGTCATACAAAAAAAAGGCAAATGGAGACTGAGATGAGCAGTAGAGGAGGGGAGAAAAAAAAAGAAAGCCTTGGAGAAAGCGCAGACTAAGTTTCACACGTCCGTTATTTTCCAGTACCAGAGATGACAGTGTTAGTGTCCAATACTTGCAGCACATGTGTGGCAACCATGTGCCACATCAGTACCACACAGACGGGCTCCAGGGAAGAGGCGCTACAGTAAGCGCTGTTCCCCGGCGCCGGGTGCTGAAGATGACTCATCATTCTCCCCTGCTCTGCCAGTGATTGGCGCGAGCAGGTGAAAATGATGAGTTATATTCAACTGATAACAGCGAGAGCAAGCAGTGGCTGATGGGACTACTACTCCCATCAGCCTTCACCTGCTGCTGCTAATGACAGTGACAGCAGGAGTGGCTGATGGGAGTATTCATCATCCACCACCTGTGCTAGGTGGATTCATGAATCCTATGTCTAATAAAACGTAACGTCACTGGCTGCAAAATATCATTAAGTTTCTATACACAGGTAAAGCTCATGGCATCATCTCACTTTTATGGTATGTGTCCATGGGCCATATTACATCCGGAATAGCTGCGGATTGAACGCTGCATAGAGCCGCAGTGTTCAATCCGCAGCGTCCAGATGTTACAGCATAGTGGAGGGGATTTTGTGAAATCCCGTCTCCACTATGTGTGCGAACACGCACCCAGTGGCCCCGCATTTCCGGACATGCGGCGCG
This sequence comes from Ranitomeya variabilis, assembly GCF_051348905.1. Lineage (NCBI taxonomy): Eukaryota > Metazoa > Chordata > Amphibia > Anura > Dendrobatidae > Ranitomeya > Ranitomeya variabilis. The sequence continues at coordinate 43,541,028 of NC_135238.1, forward strand.
TCTTTTTAGAACGCAGCATATCCGTTTACCTTGTGGCGACATTGCGCCGCCGCAAGGTAAAACACAGGGCCCTATGTGTGGGGTGCGATGATTCTGGATGTGTGCAATGCACATCCGGAATCATTGTGTCTACAGAAGGGGGCGGCACTTTGGGCGGAGCGAGTTTTCCGCTCCGTCCAAAGCGCCGGCCATCCTGAACATGGATACATACCCTAATTGTTCCACTCCTGGTTTTGTCTTATAAATACTGATGTGAAATAATGACCAATACTGACCGTGTGAACGCAACCTATGCCACCACCTTTATCTGCTCCTACAAAAGTGTTAATCATCTCCCAACTTCCCCTGTAGACCCCCCCAAAATACTATTTCAATTCACTCCTGGAGTCCTCACTATTTCGATTCACTCTGTGCGTCCTCACTGCAGCGTCTGTGCCTCTTCTCTGCTCTTAATCACCGTCCTCCAGCTCTGATTGCTGCGGCTGCGCAGTAGCATCACCAGCCTGAGCAGGCGCACTTCCACTGGAGCTGGAATGACGAGTTTTTTGTGCACGAGCAGTGATGTCCTTTGCTCTGCCCACAGTGGGGGAACACACCAGAAGAAGCACAATGTGTAAAGAAAAAGAGGCATGGATAACGAAGAGGCATGGATAACGAAGAGGCATGGATAACGAAGAGGCATGGATAACCAAGAGGCATGGATAACCAAGAGGCATGGATAACCAAGAGGCATGGATAACCAAGAGGCATGGATAACCAAGAGGCATGGATAACCAAGAGGCATGGATAACCAAGAGGCATGGATAACCAAGAGGCATGGATAACCAAGAGGCATGGATAACCAAGAGGCATGGATAACCAAGAGGCATGGATAACCAAGAGGCATGGATAACCAAGAGGCATGGATAACCAAGAGGCATGGATAACCAAGAGGCATGGATAACCAAGAGGCATGGATAACCAAGAGGCATGGATAACGATGAGGCATGGATAACCAAGAGGCATGGATAACCAAGAGGCATGGATAACCAAGAGGCATGGATAACCAAGAGGCATGGATAACCAAGAGGCATGGATAACCAAGAGGCATGGATAACCAAGAGGCATGGATAAATCGGCATCTGTTACTTTTCACGCCTGTGCAAAGATTTAGCAAGGATTTACAGATGCTGATTTACACATGAGCGCACTGAACAGGCTTTGGAAGATTGACTGCGCACGCGTCATGAGTGTACCCAGATGCAAACATGATTACTTCATTTCATCACACACTTTCACTGTTCATGTAGCTTTAGTAACATATCATTTTTGAACAAACGCTCAGTGAGGCTGAGCACATGGACCTTGTCTTCCATAGCTGCTAATAATTTAATTGATTTATTATCTATCTATATGCATATAAACAGAACTTCATATGTTTTCAGCTTGTTCCCTTTTGCCTCTGATGAAGCCACAGTTTTCATGGCGATACGTGTGGGTCTCTACCCCGATCTCTTTATAGGTTGACACCGTATTTTCCTCTTGGACTTATCATCGGCTTCTTGGACTGTGTCGGTAGGATGTTGGTTATGGTCTTGAACCATTTGACTATACCTCATTATCAGGTCATTTGGGGATGCTACGCAATTCCAGCATTTATCATACTGATATTTATGTTGACATTACTGACTGATCAGCTTTTATCATTTATAGCGGGTTCTTATTCAAAACAGTGACAGATGGGGGAGACTGGAGTCTTATTTTCGGCCTTTGTTCTAGTTATTTTATTTACATTTTTTAAATGTATGTTTTTGGCTCATGTGTGAAATATTAATATCCGTAGGTGACCTCTTGGCTTTACATACCTCTTTTTCTACACAAATCTGGTGATGCTACTGGGCAGGTGCGAGACTTTGGTGACGTAGGTCACATCATCCACATCAATCCAAGCAAGAGGATGGACGTGAGGAGCAGAGAGGAGGCACAGACGCCCAATAGACCAACCACCCTCATTTAAATCCAGCAAGGGTTCAATTCAAGTAGTATTTTGGGGGTGTTTACAGGAGGAGTCAGGAGATGATGAACACATCGGGCAGGTTCCTTTTAAGTCAGATGTGTACGTGTACTAGTGATGAGCGAGCATGCTCGGATAAGGTGTTATGATGCTCCGGTGCTAACCGAGGGTCTTCGGTATAGTCGAAAATATGTTCGCGTTCCCGTGGCTGCATGTCTCATGACTGTTCGACAGCCACAACATATACCAAGATTGTCTGCTTGTTAGGCTGTGAAATATGCAGCCACTGGGACTCGAACATACTATTCGAGCACGCCGAAGACGATCATTTATTACCTGAGCATGCTCAGACAACACCATGAAAAAGCTGATTTAATCAGTCATTGGGTGCCTCCGACAGTCGCTTTGACAGCAGCATTTAGCACGCACCAACAGGGAGGAGAGTCATTCAATACTCTCACTGGCACACCCATGATGCGATGGCGGAGCACCGATGGATTGGTTCGGTTGATGACCCCCATGCCTGTAATTACAATACTCCCATGAAAGCTGGCTTTTAGTTAGCATTCATAGATCATCATGATTTTCACTACACATAGCAGTGTTGATGCCCTGCTATGTATAGCACAAGTAATCAAATGATCGCAGTTTCAAGTCCCCTAAAGGGACTATTAAATAAAGTAAAAAAGGGAGAAGGGAGAAGTAAAAATATGAAAAAAATAGAGATCGAAAGTTCAAATTCTCCCCTATTAGAACATCAAACAAATAAAAAACAAAACACACACACACTTGCTATCGCTGCGCTTGTAAAAGTCTGATCTGTCAATATATAAAATAAATTAATTTCTTCTATAAACGGCGTAAGAAGAAAAAAAAGCAAATAGCAAAAAATTATGGGTTTTTTTGGCCGCACTGCAATAAAACGCAAAAGAGGAGATCCAAACATTATATCTACCCCAAAATAATATCAGTAAAACGTCAGCTCAGGGCACAAAAAAAAAAATCTCTCACAGCCCTATATCCCAAGAAGCGAAAATGTTACGGGCCTCGAAAAATGGAAGCAAAAACAAACTTTTTTTTCATTTTTACTTTATAATTATTTATTTATAAATTTGATTTTTTTTTATACCACTGCTCTAAAAAGTTCCTCTCGGCCATTTAATAATACAAGTTTAGAAAAATAGGAATAAAAGAGTTATATACTCTCAAGTGACAACAAACTCGCTGAATGCTAAATGGATTTAATTGAAGCCCCTGGATCTGGTCATGTCAGGTCAGCTGGAGAGGTGAGTCAAGGACATCCCAATGCCTGCGGAAATACCATCACATACAGGATTGGACAACAGTCTCCGATTTGCCAGTCATCTATGGCTTTTGTCCCCCCAATTGGGATCAAAAACTACATCCAATTTAATCTCAAAACAAAAAAAGTCACAAAAGCCGAATGAGGACAACGACCCCTTCTATTGTCCTAAAAAGCAGAATGTAATTACTAGAACAGGATCTATAGAAAATATCCTACAATTGCCACAGAGTTCCACTAGTGGTTGTAAAACTAGAGGGACATTGACAACCAAAAAAACGTATGCCTGGCAAGTTGTCAAAAACACAGACATTTTTATTTTGAGCCATGTAAGGTCAAGGCGTCCAAGAACATATCTGCTGTAAAGTTACGAGAAGCCTTCATGACTCCAACAGGCGTCCACACCAACACCGCCAATATTAATGACAGTAAATCCAACGTGGCAAACTGCATAAAAGATGAGATTTCCGGGATCCTGGTGATCCAGATGATCAGGCACAGTAACACAGCTAGCAAAAAAAGACATTTGTCCATCCAGTTCAGCCTATATTTAGTCAGAATAAATCCCCAGATCTACGTCCTTATAAAGAACCTAATAACTGTAAGATACTATATCGTTACGCTCCAGGAAGACATCCAGGCCTCTCTTGAACCCCTCGACTGAGTTCGCCATCACCACCTCCTCAGGCAAGCAATTCCAGATTCTCACTGCCCTAACAGTAAAGAATCCTCTTCTATGTTGGTGGAAAAACCTTCTCTCCACCAGACGCAGAGAATGCCCCCTTGTGCCCGTCACCTTCCTTGGTATAAACAGATCCTCGGAGAGATATTTGTATTGTCCCCTTATATACTTATACATGGTTATTAGATTGCCCACCAGTTGTCTTTTTCCTAGACTAAAAAATCCTAATTTTGCTAATCACTCTGGGTATTGTAGTTCTCCCATCCCCTTTATTAATTTTGTTGCCCTCCTTTGTACTCGCTCTAGTTCCATTATATCCTTCCTGAGCACCGGTGCCCAAAACTGTACACAGTCCTCCATGTGCAGTCTAACCAGGGATTTTTACAGAGGCAGTATAATGTTCTCATCATGTGTATCATCATCATCATCATCATCATCAGGCAGCTTGGAAACTTCAGCTGATTAGTCACGAACATTGTTAGCTTTTTCCATTGGACAGCTCACCACTAGAGATCAGCGAATGGAAAAGCGTTCGCCAATCTTAAGTTCGACACGAACGTAGCACATTCAGATTCGTGTTCAATTTTCCAAGCATTTTACCTCAAAGTTGGCAAAATTCGGCCACAGATCGGTAAAATGATCGCACTTCTACTAATGCTTTTGATTTCACTTGTCTAGGATAGTGATGAAGATAAGTGGGGGGACAGGGAGATGTGTTTTATGAGGGGAAGGAGTGTATCTAAGTCAGAGGAGCTGCTGAGTGTAATTTTTTTAAAATAACTTAATATGTGAACACTCCGGCAGTCAAAGGGCCCAGAAACCATCCACAATGTCATGACACGAGGGCTTCTGTGATTAGAAACCGAAGTCACGTTTCCCTCCATATACAAAGCTGACATGTTGTTTTGCCGGGGCCATTTTCTTAGTGTAACAGCGAAGAGAGGCCGCTCTTGCTGCTGCGGAAAGTGAACTTGCCATTAAGTTAGACAGGATCATCTCCTGCTTGAAATCGATCTTCCAGCATCTAACTAGTTTTTGCTAATAGTTTTGTGGAGGCAGGAGTCCACATTTCGTATGTAAAATTGTTTGGGCAAAAACTGTGTTGTAGTCAGTAATCAGGAGTCCCCATTGGCTAATCAAAATTGTTAGGCCTAATATTGGGGTTCAGCAAGGAGGCCCTATTTGCTAATCAAAATCGTTAGGGCTAATAGTATTGTTCAATCACAGTATCTAAGAAAATAAATAGTGATTGTTCATTTAGTGACAGGTGACTGACGGATGTGAGCCTAAGGTTGCTAAACAGCAGGGTACTAGAGGGGAAGGCTACATACAAAATGAGTGGGAAAAAGCGCGGTCCTGATGGAAGGGGAATGGGCTTGGTATTCGACGTGTACGTGGGTTAGGTGTTATTGTTAATGAAAGCTCAACTGAACAAACACTGTCTCGTCCTATCCAAAGACAACTGACAATATCTGTTACCTGAAGGTCTACTTGAGTCCCTTTCCAGTGGATTGCAAGCGCTGCATCAATTCGCCTCTCCTCCTCTTCCTCCACCTTAGCATCACACACAGTACAATCCTCATAGATTGCACCCAAATCACCCTTGTTTCACAAAATTCCAATCACCCCATTGACTGTGTGGAACCACAGATGGGCCATACTGAAGAGCTGTCACACATTTTATTCCTTAAGCATCACAGGTCTGCTCCATAGATTCACAGAATCCAGAGGAGGAAAGCCTCTGCACCAATGCTCTGCTCACAATATTTTCCTGTTGGATCCGGGACAGACAAACTAGAGTCCGAGCAGAATCCCGACTTTTCTCTTTAGATCAGAGCCACGTGGTTGGAAGACTCAGGTCTTCTCAGACAGGAGGAGGAAGGAGAGAAATGGTGAGGAGGTGGCTTACAGAACATGACAGAGATTCTGTACCTCCTCCAGAGAGAAGAAGAGCTAGAGATCCATCCAGGAGCTCGGTACCAAAGGAGACCAGATACAGGAGCCGTTCGCCACATAAGCCGCTTTCTGACCATCCCAGCTCTCCTGAGGCTTCACCACCGAGCATGTTTCCTGACCGCCCTAGCTCTGCTGAGTCTTCACAACCGAGCATGCTCACTGACCATCCTAGCTCTGCTGAGTCTTCACAACCGAGCATGCTCACTGACCATCCTAGCTCTGCTGAGTCTTCACAACCGAGCATGCTCACTGACCGTCCCAGCTCTGCTGAGTCTTCACAACCGAGCATGCTCACTGACCGTCCTAGCTCTGCTGAGTCTTCACAACCGAGCATGCTCACTGACCGTCCTAGCTCTGCTGAGTCTTCACAACCGAGCATGCTCACTGACCGTCCCAGCTCTGCTGAGTCTTCACAACCGAGCATGCTCACTGACCATCCTAGCTCTGCTGAGTCTTCACAACCGAGCATGCTCACTGACCGTCCCAGCTCTGCTGAGTCTTCACAACCGAGCATGCTCACTGACCGTCCTAGCTCTGCTGAGTCTTCACAACCGAGCATGCTCACTGACCGTCCCAGCTCTTCTGAGGCTTCTAGATAATAGATAGATAATATAGATAGATAATAGATAGATTATAGATAGATAATAGAAAGATACATTTCTACCTGTCATTTATGACATTTTCTGACATTCTAATACAACTTTTCTCTTTAGATCAGAGCCCTGTGGTCGGATAACTCAGGTCTTCCCAGACAGGAGGAGGAGGGATGGAAATAGAGAGGAGGCGGCTTACAGAAGATGACAGAAATTTTGTACCTTCTCCAGAGAGAAGAAGAGCTAGAGATCCATCCAGGAGCTCAGGTTGCACTCTTGCAGGAAAGAAAATGGCAGAGAGGAATGAGAAGGATATGGCAAATCCAACGCCTTCCTACCAGGAGCGCCACAGGCCAGGAGGAGATTCCTTCTTGTGTCATCTGTGATAGATAGATAATAGATAGATAATAATTAATAGATATATACTGTAGATAGATACTAGATAATAGATAGATAATAGATAAAAGATAGATAATAGATAATATAGATAGATTTATAGATAGATACATATATAGTAGATAGATAGATAATAGATAATAGATTGATAGTTAGATAATAGATAGATAATAGATGGTAGACAGATAATAGATTATAGATAATAGATAGATAGATAGATAGATAGATAGATAGATAGATAGATAGATAATAGATAGATTTCTACCTGTCATTTATGACATTTTCTGTGGCTCCGCGAAAATCGCATCTGTCCTCTCTGCCGCCAAAACTGTTTCCAACACAACAGACAGAGAAGAGCCTAAATCCCAACATGTGCTCGTGTCCATCCCCATCTTGTAAAGAGGACACTAACAACTATTATTCCTTTTCTTACAACATAAAAACCTTCTGTAAATCAAACCTTCTACTCACTGATCTGGGAACTGATATGGCAGCCATCCAACTCCTGGCGGACATACCTGCCTTGGAAGCGGCTCCAGCACCAATCCGCTATGTACCGTAAGGCTACGAAGGAGACCTTGTGTACCTACACAGGGCTCTGACCACCACCCAGCATTAACATGGCCTACTACACCTGAGCGCGAACCTTAGGAACCAAAAACTTCCTCTGATATCAGATCCAGAATATGAAGTGTGAGAAAAGGAAATCAGATGAATCTGATTGGAATGTAAAAATAAAAAACGATTAAGAAATATATGAGAATTCCATTATTTATTGGTGTCGTAGGATTGAGGACTGAGGTTCAATGGCACAAAATAAGAGGCATCAGCACTATGCCAGCGGGATGGAGGTAATGACTGACGACTTGTAGCTTCGTTCATAAATACATAATTGGGGTTATGGCCTCATACACATTAGATAACAGTCATCCAAACCCGGCTCTGTCATAGAGAACACAGGAATGTTCCTGTATATGGGTCAGGGATCGGATCCATCGTGAATCCAGCAGCTATATAATGTGTAAGGCCAAGTTCAGCAGCGCAGCTACCAGGGGCAGAGGGGGCCATCGCCCCAGGTCCCTCGTTCTGAGGGGGCCCACCCGGAACTACACTACTGGAACTGTATCGGTGTGCACATCGCGCCGATACAGTTACATTCTGCAGCAGTGCAGGGAGAATTGATCTCACTGCTCTGCCGCCCGGCCACAATGGGGCCCCTGAGCAGGTGGGGGGCCCTGTGCCAGCAGTGGGCCCCCCGCACATCATCGCAGGGCCAGCTGTATCAGCTGGATGCCGATACAGCTGACCGCAGTAATAAGAGAGGGAGCTTTACGCTCCCTCTCCCATTATCCCTCTGTCAGCATCTAATGTCACTGACCCCGACATTGACAGTGGTTGCAATGATGCCAGTACTCGGCGCCTGCAGTCAAAAATGAGCGGGAGCAGCGCAGGAACCAGGAGGAAGAGAGGTGAGTATTTTGTTTATGGGGCTACATTACACTACAGAGGGTGGCTATGGGGGTGTATTATACTACAGAGGGTGGATAAGGGGGTGCATTATATTATAGAGGATACCTATGGGGGTGCATGACACTATAGAGGCTGCCTATGGGGGAGCATTATGCTACAGAGGCTGCCTATGGGGGTACATTATGCTATAGAGGCTGCCTATGGGGGTGCATTACATTATAGAGTCTGCCTATAGGGGTGCATTAGATTATAGAGGATGCCTCTGGGGAGTACATTACACTTCAGAGGCTGCCTATGGGGGTGCATTATGCTATAGAGGCTGCCTATGGGGGTGCACAGGAATGAACGTATGTGGCAGCTGTGACCCAGAGTCAGGCTACGGCTCAGAATCAACTCCAGAGATTAGAGGATAAGTCTCAGACAGAACTGCCAGAACAGGAGGACCATACTGTGGTCCCAGAACCTCCTCACATGGCAGACCCAACAAGGTCCCTGATAACCGACACTGAAGACTCAGCTTCAGACCAGGGCCTGGCAGTCACACTAGGCCAGAGCCTGCAAACTGACAGTCAGAGCCTCCAGTAGGCCCTGAGGACACATGTCAGTCTGCAGAAGCTCTGATGTCTTGCAGACCGACCCCCTACTGCTTCTGACAAAGAGAGAGTATACTGGGACCAGGGCAGACTGTATAAAGAGACACTCAGGAAAATAAGGAGGAAGATCCAGCTCAACGATGCAGTGAGAAATCCATAACTTTTATTCCACTACCAAAATAGCGTGTAAGGATAAAACATCAGCACATATAAAAACCAAGATCAACGCGTTTCTGGTGGCTAAGCACCCTTAATCATGATTAAGGGTGCTTAGCCACCAGAAACGCGTTGATCTTGGTTTTTATATGTGCTGATGTTTTATCCTTACACGCTATTTTGGTAGTGGAATAAAAGTTATGGATTTCTCACTGCATCGTTGAGCTGGATCTTCCTCCTTATTTTCCTGTTTGTCTACGCCTTGACACAGCGGTTCCGTGCTCCGAGCCCTTGGGTATGTCGACATGGTGAGCTGGATTTTGTTTTTCCTTACTTCATAAAGAGACACTCCCCACGGATACTACAGAATCTTGGGACTGTGAAAAGCGACTGGTCGTTCCTTATCTATTCAGAGAACAATTATTGAGAATTGCTCATAAAATTCCTCTGGCCGGACACTTTGTAATACAAAAGGCTAAAGCTCAACTGACACAAGACTAAAGCCCCCGTCTCACTAAGCGAGATCGCTAGCGAGATCGCTGCTGAGTCACAAGTTTTGTGACGCAACAGCGACCTCAGTAGCGATCTTGCTATGTGTGACACGCAGCAGCGACCAGGCCCCTGCTGTGAGATCGCTGGTCGTGTCGGAATGGCCTGGACCTTTTTTTGATCGTTGAGGTCCCGCTGGGTAGCACACATCGCTGTGTTTGACACCTTACCAACGACCTCGTTGACGACTCAGACACTGAATCGTCATAATAGCTCCCATGTGACATCGTTGTACAGGTCGCTACAGGTCGCTGGTGAGATGTCAAACAGTGAGATCGCAGCAGCGATCGTTGGGAAGATCTCACTGTTTGACATCTCACCAGCGACCACATAGTGACGCAGCAACGATCCCTGACAGGTCGTATCATTGTCGGGATCGCTTTAGCGTCGCTAAGTGAGACGGGGCCTTAAAGCTCAACTGACACATAACTTCTATTGTCCCAAGATGGGTACAGATATTGCCAATTACTGTCGGTCATATGTAGTTTGTCAGAGAGTTGGAAAGTTCGGGAATATACAGAAAGCTCCATTGATACCACTGCCAGTGATAGATGAGCCTTTCCAGCGAGTGGCTGTGGATATCATAGGGCCACTTGCCATCCCTAGCAGCTCTGGCAAAATGTTCATTATCACAGTGGTGGACTATGCTACACGATACCTGGAAGCTGTGGCACTGTCCTCCATCCGAGCAGACAAAGTGGTGGATGTTTTACTGACTGTTTTCTCTTGTGTGGGGTTCCCCAAGGAAATGTCAACCGATCAGGGAACCCAATTCATGTGCAGTCTGATGGATAGCCTCTACGAGAAAACACAAGTGCAGCATTTTGTGGCCAGCGCATATCATCCCCAAACCAACGGACTCTGCGAGCTTTTTAATGGAACATTAAAACAAATGCTGAAAATGCTGGTGGAGACTGAAGGGAGAGAAAGGGAGCGGTACCTCCCCATCTGCTTTTTATGTACAGAGAGGTACCCCAGGGGTCTACAGGATTTCCCCCCTTTGAACTGGTTTATGGGAGGGTAAGGGGGCCACTTGATTTGTTTAAGGACTGTTGGGAGGGTGACCCCAAAACTACAGGAGTCTCAGTGGTTGAATATATACTGCGACTCAGAGAAAGAATGCAAAAACTGAGCAACCTAGCCCATGAGGACGTGACCCAGGCCCAAATCAACCAGAAGGTCTGGTATGACCGCAATGCCAGACTGAGGGCCTACGAGGAGGGGCAGAAGGTTTGGGTATTGGTCCCTATGTTGTGTTCGTGACACCACCTGTGGTATTCGGTCAGTAGGGACCGACACTGCTTAAATGGGTCCTCTGGGGTGATGTTATGGCAGCAAAGATGGGGTAACTTCCCACAGGTGAAGTAGGTCCCCAGGGCTCCCGGTGTATAGATGGAACATGGTGAGAGGTGCAATAAAGAACGAGGACACAGGTTTGCAGTCTCTTTACCTGGTTTACTGAAGCTTCAGGCAACCGCAGTCCAGGGCACCAGATCACAGGTACAGGCAGGGTCCGGCCAGCTTGGAAGGGAATCCAGAGTCCCCTTTACCTGGTGGAGATAAAAGCCTTCTTCAAAGCGTGGTGGTGTTGTAGTCCCTTACTGCCTATGGCTTCTGATAAGGTCCTCGCAGTTCCTCTCTGTCCCCCATGAAGGTTAGGACACAAACCCGTATGACAGGTGGCTCGAGCCTATTTACAGGGTCTCTATCATGACCCGGGCTCTATATGCCACTGTGCCTCCTGAGTATAATGGTAAATTAAAGTCCAGCTGTCCTGCCAGTTTCCGCTATGCCTCTTAGAGACTGACACAGCCTCGGTCTACCAGCTACCAGAATTCTACGCTCAGCCAGGGAGGTAGCCAAATCACTACTCTGCTCCACTGGTATCAATCTCCTGTGCTTTACTCTCCGACACACTTTCTACAAGCTGTCCTTTCCTTCTCTGTTCTCTTTTTCCAGGAGCTGTAGCGACTCTGGCTACACGGACCCTTCAGTCTTGCTGACACTTACTGTCCGACTGCTCTCTTCCTGTCCTCCTGACAGACTGTTCTCTAACTTCCCCTCCAGCCAGAATATATCAGGGAAGTTCCCCTCAATCCATGTTCATAGCTCCTCCATCTGGCCTGGAGTACGAACATGTTGTGTGTGATTACCTGACAAAAGAGATCTTTCATCGCTTCCAAGCGTGACATCACTCTCCCCGTGAGGAAAGCAATGCCACTGTGACGACCAGGACCATGGGGTGTCACATACACTGTACATAAGTGGCTAAATGATGTTAATTATGTGGTGACCCTAGATGAACATGCAAAGCGTCAGAAAGTATTTCATGTAAATATGTTGAAGGCTCATCATGACAGGGAGACCTGTGTCTTACCTGTCTGTAGCCAGGCTGAAGAATGGGAGGCTGATCTGTTACTAGATCTGGGGGCTGGGACTTAGCACATGGAGTCCCTGGAGTCAGCAGAGTTTAACCCTGAGCTATCCCACAGTCAGAGGTCTGAGCTGATGGGGGTGCTTAGTGAGTTCCCAGAAGTCTTCAAAGGGGAGCCTGGGAGGATGCACTTAGCAACTCACCATGTGGACACTGGTACTAATCCCCCAGTACAGCAGTCTGCATACCCGGTGTCAGCAGAGGTGAAGGCACACATGAGGGAACAGGTAGAGGAGATGCTAAACCTTGAGGTAATACAAAAATCCCAGAGTGCCTGGGCCTCGCCTGTGGTCCTTGTCCCGAAAAAGGACCGTACTACCCGGTTCTGTGTAGAATACAGGAAATTAAATCTATTGACTACATGTGAGGTTTACCCCATGTTGAGGATAGACGAGCTGTTAGAGCAGCTAGCTAAGGCATCGTACCTCACCATCATGGACCTAAGTAGGGGATATTGGCAGATACTTCTGACCAGAGAAGCTCAGGAGAGGCCTGCCTTTATAACGCCATTCGGGCTGTTTGAGTTTCTGGTGATGCCATTTGGTATGAAAAATGCCCCTGCCACCTTCCAGAGGTTGCTTAATCACTTACTGGAACTGGAAGGATTTGAGGGCTTTGCCGTTGCTAATCTCGATGATATAGCCATTTTTTTAGTAATTCTTGGGAGGAACACCTCGTACATCTTTCCCAGGTGTTGCAAAGGATTAACGCAGCTGTTAAGCCACGGAAGTGTCAGGTAGCCAGGTTCCTCGGACATCGGGTGGGGGGAGGGCTGCTAAAACCTGATCCAGGGAAGGTAGAAGCCATTACAGCCTGGACCACCCCACGAACCGAGAAGCAGATACTGTCCTTCCTGGGTATGGCTGGCTACTATAAGAGGTTTGTACCAAGCTACAGTGCAAGCAAGGTGAGGAGCACCCAATTCTCTACCTAAGCAGGAAACTCCTGCCAAGAGAAATGGCTTATGCCACCATTGAAAAGGAATGTTTACCAATTGTGTGGGCTCTGCTGAAACTGCAACCATACCTCAAATTCACTGTGATAACATCATAACCTATGGAGTTGGCTCAAAAGAGTAGTTGGGGACAATGGGAAATTGCTTAGATGGAGCCTAATATTCCAGCAATATGATTTTACCATCCAACATAAGAAAGGGATCGATCACGGCAATGCTGATGTCTTATCTCACCAAGGTGGGGGGGGAACCAGATATGCTCTCGGGAGCTGACCTGTAAGTCAACTCCATGCATGTTCATAAAGAGGGAGGTGTAGTGAAATATGTATATGTGTGGCTGGCAGTTAATTAACATCTGTCTTGAAGATTGCAGGTCTCACCAAGGTGATAATATATGCTATCCTGAGAAAAGGCAGTTTTCTGTTCTCAGACCACAGAGGGCCTTCTTGGGAAGACACAAAATTGGAAACATTTAACACCTCTGATGCCTCAAAGGCAGATGCCAAATGGGACCTAGTGCAGCATGACAATTTCTATTTACTATGAGAAAGAATGGTACACAAAGAGTGTTCAGAGGAAAATAATGTATTCATTAGAAAATAGTAAATAGATCAACTGACCGAACAATATATATATATATATATAAATAGTTTGTAGCCAAAAAAAGTCAAATATAAAATAGGTCAATGGCCAAACTCATCTGTGCTAAAAAATAGGAAAATGTGAAATATGTGAAGTGTGAACAGCATACTGGCTTATGAACTTAATGAACAAACACATGAGATTTTTAGCACAAGATTTGCAAAAATTGTGAGCCCATTCACCAAAACGTCAAGGTAATCTCAGATCGAATGGGTAACTACACTGACTCTCTGGTGTGAACACTTACCTATGGTTTCTGAGCTGAATGCCTAATGTGAACACTTACTTGTGGCTAATGAAAGGGTAAAGCCATTTATATAGGAGGCTCAGAACCAATAGTGTTGAGATGTAATTAAAACATGGAGAAGGGCAGGGCGTTCAAGTCAGAAAATAATATATAGTAAATAGATCAACTGACCGAACAATATATATATATATATATATATATATATATAAATAGTTTGTAGCCAAAAAAAGTCAAATATAAAATAGGTCAATGGCCAAACTCATCTGTGCTAAAAAATAGGAAAATGTGAAATATGTGAAGTGTGAACAGCATACTGGCTTATGAACTTAATGAACAAACACATGAGATTTTTAGCACAAGATTTGCAAAAATTGTGAGCCCATTCACCAAAACGTCAAGGTAATCTCAGATCGAATGGGTAACTACACTGACTCTCTGGTGTGAACACTTACCTATGGTTTCTGAGCTGAATGCCTAATGTGAACACTTACTTGTGGCTAATGAAAGGGTAAAGCCATTTATATAGGAGGCTCAGAACCAATAGTGTTGAGATGTAATTAAAACATGGAGAAGGGCAGGGCGTTCAAGTCAGAAAATAATATATAGTAAATAGATCAACTGACCGAACAATATATATATATATATATATAAATAGTTTGTAGCCAAAAAAAGTCAAATATAAAATAGGTCAATGGCCAAACTCATCTGTGCTAAAAAATAGGAAAATGTGAAATATGTGAAGTGTGAACAGCATACTGGCTTATGAACTTAATGAACAAACACATGAGATTTTTAGCACAAGATTTGCAAAAATTGTGAACCCATTCACCAAAACGTCAAGGTAATCTCAGATCGAATGGGTAACTACACTGACTCTCTGGTGTGAACACTTACCTATGGTTTCTGAGCTGAATGCCTAATGTGAACACTTACTTGTGGCTAATGAAAGGGTAAAGCCATTTATATAGGAGGCTCAGAACCAATAGTGTTGAGATGTAATTAAAACATGGAGAAGGGCAGGGCGTTCAAGTCAGAAAATAATATATAGTAAATAGATCAACTGACCGAACAATATATATATATATATATAAATAGTTTGTAGCCAAAAAAAGTCAAATATAAAATAGGTCAATGGCCAAACTCATCTGTGCTAAAAAATAGGAAAATGTGAAATATGTGAAGTGTGAACAGCATACTGGCTTATGAACTTAATGAACAAACACATGAGATTTTTAGCACAAGATTTGCAAAAATTGTGAGCCCATTCACCAAAACGTCAAGGTAATCTCAGATCGAATGGGTAACTACACTGACTCTCTGGTGTGAACACTTACCTATGGTTTCTGAGCTGAATGCCTAATGTGAACACTTACTTGTGGCTAATGAAAGGGTAAAGCCATTTATATAGGAGGCTCAGAACCAATAGTGTTGAGATGTAATTAAAACATGGAGAAGGGCAGGGCGTTCAAGTCAGAAAATAATATATAGTAAATAGATCAACTGACCGAACAATATATATATATATATATATATAAATAGTTTGTAGCCAAAAAAAGTCAAATATAAAATAGGTCAATGGCCAAACTCATCTGTGCTAAAAAATAGGAAAATGTGAAATATGTGAAGTGTGAACAGCATACTGGCTTATGAACTTAATGAACAAACACATGAGATTTTTAGCACAAGATTTGCAAAAATTGTGAGCCCATTCACCAAAACGTCAAGGTAATCTCAGATCGAATGGGTAACTACACTGACTCTCTGGTGTGAACACTTACCTATGGTTTCTGAGCTGAATGCCTAATGTGAACACTTACTTGTGGCTAATGAAAGGGTAAAGCCATTTATATAGGAGGCTCAGAACCAATAGTGTTGAGATGTAATTAAAACATGGAGAAGGGCAGGGCGTTCAAGTCAGAAAATAATATATAGTAAATAGATCAACTGACCGAACAATATATATATATATATATATAAATAGTTTGTAGCCAAAAAAAGTCAAATATAAAATAGGTCAATGGCCAAACTCATCTGTGCTAAAAAATAGGAAAATGTGAAATATGTGAAGTGTGAACAGCATACTGGCTTATGAACTTAATGAACAAACACATGAGATTTTTAGCACAAGATTTGCAAAAATTGTGAGCCCATTCACCAAAACGTCAAGGTAATCTCAGATCGAATGGGTAACTACACTGACTCTCTGGTGTGAACACTTACCTATGGTTTCTGAGCTGAATGCCTAATGTGAACACTTACTTGTGGCTAATGAAAGGGTAAAGCCATTTATATAGGAGGCTCAGAACCAATAGTGTTGAGATGTAATTAAAACATGGAGAAGGGCAGGGCGTTCAAGTCAGAAAATAATATATAGTAAATAGATCAACTGACCGAACAATATATATATATATATATAAATAGTTTGTAGCCAAAAAAAGTCAAATATAAAATAGGTCAATGGCAAAACTCATCTGTGCTAAAAAATAGGAAAATGTGAAATATGTGAAGTGTGAACAGCATACTGGCTTATGAACTTAATGAACAAACACATGAGATTTTTAGCACAAGATTTGCAAAAATTGTGAGCCCATTCACCAAAACGTCAAGGTAATCTCAGATCGAATGGGTAACTACACTGACTCTCTGGTGTGAACACTTACCTATGGTTTCTGAGCTGAATGCCTAATGTGAACACTTACTTGTGGCTAATGAAAGGGTAAAGCCATTTATATAGGAGGCTCAGAACCAATAGTGTTGAGATGTAATTAAAACATGGAGAAGGGCAGGGCGTTCAAGTCAGAAAATAATATATAGTAAATAGATCAACTGACCGAACAATATATATATATATATATAAATAGTTTGTAGCCAAAAAAAGTCAAATATAAAATAGGTCAATGGCCAAACTCATCTGTGCTAAAAAATAGGAAAATGTGAAATATGTGAAGTGTGAACAGCATACTGGCTTATGAACTTAATGAACAAACACATGAGATTTTTAGCACAAGATTTGCAAAAATTGTGAGCCCATTCACCAAAACGTCAAGGTAATCTCAGATCGAATGGGTAACTACACTGACTCTCTGGTGTGAACACTTACCTATGGTTTCTGAGCTGAATGCCTAATGTGAACACTTACTTGTGGCTAATGAAAGGGTAAAGCCATTTATATAGGAGGCTCAGAACCAATAGTGTTGAGATGTAATTAAAACATGGAGAAGGGCAGGGCGTTCAAGTCAGAAAATAATATATAGTAAATAGATCAACTGACCGAACAATATATATATATATATATATATATATATATATAAATAGTTTGTAGCCAAAAAAAGTCAAATATAAAATAGGTCAATGGCCAAACTCATCTGTGCTAAAAAATAGGAAAATGTGAAATATGTGAAGTGTGAACAGCATACTGGCTTATGAACTTAATGAACAAACACATGAGATTTTTAGCACAAGATTTGCAAAAATTGTGAGCCCATTCACCAAAACGTCAAGGTAATCTCAGATCGAATGGGTAACTACACTGACTCTCTGGTGTGAACACTTACCTATGGTTTCTGAGCTGAATGCCTAATGTGAACACTTACTTGTGGCTAATGAAAGGGTAAAGCCATTTATATAGGAGGCTCAGAACCAATAGTGTTGAGATGTAATTAAAACATGGAGAAGGGCAGGGCGTTCAAGTCAGAAAATAATATATAGTAAATAGATCAACTGACCGAACAATATATATATATATATATATATATATATAAATAGTTTGTAGCCAAAAAAAGTCAAATATAAAATAGGTCAATGGCCAAACTCATCTGTGCTAAAAAATAGGAAAATGTGAAATATGTGAAGTGTGAACAGCATACTGGCTTATGAACTTAATGAACAAACACATGAGATTTTTAGCACAAGATTTGCAAAAATTGTGAGCCCATTCACCAAAACGTCAAGGTAATCTCAGATCGAATGGGTAACTACACTGACTCTCTGGTGTGAACACTTACCTATGGTTTCTGAGCTGAATGCCTAATGTGAACACTTACTTGTGGCTAATGAAAGGGTAAAGCCATTTATATAGGAGGCTCAGAACCAATAGTGTTGAGATGTAATTAAAACATGGAGAAGGGCAGGGCGTTCAAGTCAGAAAATAATATATAGTAAATAGATCAACTGACCGAACAATATATATATATATATATATATAAATAGTTTGTAGCCAAAAAAAGTCAAATATAAAATAGGTCAATGGCCAAACTCATCTGTGCTAAAAAATAGGAAAATGTGAAATATGTGAAGTGTGAACAGCATACTGGCTTATGAACTTAATGAACAAACACATGAGATTTTTAGCACAAGATTTGCAAAAATTGTGAGCCCATTCACCAAAACGTCAAGGTAATCTCAGATCGAATGGGTAACTACACTGACTCTCTGGTGTGAACACTTACCTATGGTTTCTGAGCTGAATGCCTAATGTGAACACTTACTTGTGGCTAATGAAAGGGTAAAGCCATTTATATAGGAGGCTCAGAACCAATAGTGTTGAGATGTAATTAAAACATGGAGAAGGGCAGGGCGTTCAAGTCAGAAAATAATATATAGTAAATAGATCAACTGACCGAACAATATATATATATATATATATATAAATAGTTTGTAGCCAAAAAAAGTCAAATATAAAATAGGTCAATGGCCAAACTCATCTGTGCTAAAAAATAGGAAAATGTGAAATATGTGAAGTGTGAACAGCATACTGGCTTATGAACTTAATGAACAAACACATGAGATTTTTAGCACAAGATTTGCAAAAATTGTGAGCCCATTCACCAAAACGTCAAGGTAATCTCAGATCGAATGGGTAACTACACTGACTCTCTGGTGTGAACACTTACCTATGGTTTCTGAGCTGAATGCCTAATGTGAACACTTACTTGTGGCTAATGAAAGGGTAAAGCCATTTATATAGGAGGCTCAGAACCAATAGTGTTGAGATGTAATTAAAACATGGAGAAGGGCAGGGCGTTCAAGTCAGAAAATAATATATAGTAAATAGATCAACTGACCGAACAATATATATATATATATATAAATAGTTTGTAGCCAAAAAAAGTCAAATATAAAATAGGTCAATGGCCAAACTCATCTGTGCTAAAAAATAGGAAAATGTGAAATATGTGAAGTGTGAACAGCATACTGGCTTATGAACTTAATGAACAAACACATGAGATTTTTAGCACAAGATTTGCAAAAATTGTGAGCCCATTCACCAAAACGTCAAGGTAATCTCAGATCGAATGGGTAACTACACTGACTCTCTGGTGTGAACACTTACCTATGGTTTCTGAGCTGAATGCCTAATGTGAACACTTACTTGTGGCTAATGAAAGGGTAAAGCCATTTATATAGGAGGCTCAGAACCAATAGTGTTGAGATGTAATTAAAACATGGAGAAGGGCAGGGCGTTCAAGTCAGAAAATAATATATAGTAAATATAAGTTAGTGTTCACATTAGGCATTCAGCTCAGAAACCATAGGTAAGTGTTCACACCAGAGAGTCAGTGTAGTTACCCATTCGATCTGAGATTACCTTGACGTTTTGGTGAATGGGCTCACAATTTTTGCAAATCTTGTGCTAAAAATCTCATGTGTTTGTTCATTAAGTTCATAAGCCAGTATGCTGTTCACACTTCACATATTTCACATTTTCCTATTTTTTAGCACAGATGAGTTTGGCCATTGACCTATTTTATATTTGACTTTTTTTGGCTACAAACTATTTATATATATATATATATATTGTTCGGTCAGTTGATCTATTTACTATATATTATTTTCTGACTTGAACGCCCTGCCCTTCTCCATGTTTTAATTACATCTCAACACTATTGGTTCTGAGCCTCCTATATAAATGGCTTTACCCTTTCATTAGCCACAAGTAAGTGTTCACATTAGGCATTCAGCTCAGAAACCATAGGTAAGTGTTCACACCAGAGAGTCAGTGTAGTTACCCATTCGATCTGAGATTACCTTGACGTTTTGGTGAATGGGCTCACAATTTTTGCAAATCTTGTGCTAAAAATCTCATGTGTTTGTTCATTAAGTTCATAAGCCAGTATGCTGTTCACACTTCACATATTTCACATTTTCCTATTTTTTAGCACAGATGAGTTTGGCCATTGACCTATTTTATATTTGACTTTTTTTGGCTACAAACTATTTATATATATATATATATATATTGTTCGGTCAGTTGATCTATTTACTATATATTATTTTCTGACTTGAACGCCCTGCCCTTCTCCATGTTTTAATTACATCTCAACACTATTGGTTCTGAGCCTCCTATATAAATGGCTTTACCCTTTCATTAGCCACAAGTAAGTGTTCACATTAGGCATTCAGCTCAGAAACCATAGGTAAGTGTTCACACCAGAGAGTCAGTGTAGTTACCCATTCGATCTGAGATTACCTTGACGTTTTGGTGAATGGGCTCACAATTTTTGCAAATCTTGTGCTAAAAATCTCATGTGTTTGTTCATTAAGTTCATAAGCCAGTATGCTGTTCACACTTCACATATTTCACATTTTCCTATTTTTTAGCACAGATGAGTTTGGCCATTGACCTATTTTATATTTGACTTTTTTTGGCTACAAACTATTTATATATATATATATATATTGTTCGGTCAGTTGATCTATTTACTATATATTATTTTCTGACTTGAACGCCCTGCCCTTCTCCATGTTTTAATTACATCTCAACACTATTGGTTCTGAGCCTCCTATATAAATGGCTTTACCCTTTCATTAGCCACAAGTAAGTGTTCACATTAGGCATTCAGCTCAGAAACCATAGGTAAGTGTTCACACCAGAGAGTCAGTGTAGTTACCCATTCGATCTGAGATTACCTTGACGTTTTGGTGAATGGGCTCACAATTTTTGCAAATCTTGTGCTAAAAATCTCATGTGTTTGTTCATTAAGTTCATAAGCCAGTATGCTGTTCACACTTCACATATTTCACATTTTCCTATTTTTTAGCACAGATGAGTTTGGCCATTGACCTATTTTATATTTGACTTTTTTTGGCTACAAACTATTTATATATATATATATATATATATATTGTTCGGTCAGTTGATCTATTTACTATATATTATTTTCTGACTTGAACGCCCTGCCCTTCTCCATGTTTTAATTACATCTCAACACTATTGGTTCTGAGCCTCCTATATAAATGGCTTTACCCTTTCATTAGCCACAAGTAAGTGTTCACATTAGGCATTCAGCTCAGAAACCATAGGTAAGTGTTCACACCAGAGAGTCAGTGTAGTTACCCATTCGATCTGAGATTACCTTGACGTTTTGGTGAATGGGCTCACAATTTTTGCAAATCTTGTGCTAAAAATCTCATGTGTTTGTTCATTAAGTTCATAAGCCAGTATGCTGTTCACACTTCACATATTTCACATTTTCCTATTTTTTAGCACAGATGAGTTTGGCCATTGACCTATTTTATATTTGACTTTTTTTGGCTACAAACTATTTATATATATATATATATATATTGTTCGGTCAGTTGATCTATTTACTATATATTATTTTCTGACTTGAACGCCCTGCCCTTCTCCATGTTTTAATTACATCTCAACACTATTGGTTCTGAGCCTCCTATATAAATGGCTTTACCCTTTCATTAGCCACAAGTAAGTGTTCACATTAGGCATTCAGCTCAGAAACCATAGGTAAGTGTTCACACCAGAGAGTCAGTGTAGTTACCCATTCGATCTAAGATTACCTTGACGTTTTGGTGAATGGGCTCACAATTTTTGCAAATCTTGTGCTAAAAATCTCATGTGTTTGTTCATTAAGTTCATAAGCCAGTATGCTGTTCACACTTCACATATTTCACATTTTCCTATTTTTTAGCACAGATGAGTTTGGCCATTGACCTATTTTATATTTGACTTTTTTTGGCTACAAACTATTTATATATATATATATATATTGTTCGGTCAGTTGATCTATTTACTATATATTATTTTCTGACTTGAACGCCCTGCCCTTCTCCATGTTTTAATTACATCTCAACACTATTGGTTCTGAGCCTCCTATATAAATGGCTTTACCCTTTCATTAGCCACAAGTAAGTGTTCACATTAGGCATTCAGCTCAGAAACCATAGGTAAGTGTTCACACCAGAGAGTCAGTGTAGTTACCCATTCGATCTGAGATTACCTTGACGTTTTGGTGAATGGGCTCACAATTTTTGCAAATCTTGTGCTAAAAATCTCATGTGTTTGTTCATTAAGTTCATAAGCCAGTATGCTGTTCACACTTCACATATTTCACATTTTCCTATTTTTTAGCACAGATGAGTTTGGCCATTGACCTATTTTATATTTGACTTTTTTTGGCTACAAACTATTTATATATATATATATATATATATTGTTCGGTCAGTTGATCTATTTACTATATATTATTTTCTGACTTGAACGCCCTGCCCTTCTCCATGTTTTAATTACATCTCAACACTATTGGTTCTGAGCCTCCTATATAAATGGCTTTACCCTTTCATTAGCCACAAGTAAGTGTTCACATTAGGCATTCAGCTCAGAAACCATAGGTAAGTGTTCACACCAGAGAGTCAGTGTAGTTACCCATTCGATCTGAGATTACCTTGACGTTTTGGTGAATGGGCTCACAATTTTTGCAAATCTTGTGCTAAAAATCTCATGTGTTTGTTCATTAAGTTCATAAGCCAGTATGCTGTTCACACTTCACATATTTCACATTTTCCTATTTTTTAGCACAGATGAGTTTGGCCATTGACCTATTTTATATTTGACTTTTTTTGGCTACAAACTATTTATATATATATATATATATTGTTCGGTCAGTTGATCTATTTACTATATATTATTTTCTGACTTGAACGCCCTGCCCTTCTCCATGTTTTAATTACATCTCAACACTATTGGTTCTGAGCCTCCTATATAAATGGCTTTACCCTTTCATTAGCCACAAGTAAGTGTTCACATTAGGCATTCAGCTCAGAAACCATAGGTAAGTGTTCACACCAGAGAGTCAGTGTAGTTACCCATTCGATCTGAGATTACCTTGACGTTTTGGTGAATGGGCTCACAATTTTTGCAAATCTTGTGCTAAAAATCTCATGTGTTTGTTCATTAAGTTCATAAGCCAGTATGCTGTTCACACTTCACATATTTCACATTTTCCTATTTTTTAGCACAGATGAGTTTGGCCATTGACCTATTTTATATTTGACTTTTTTTGGCTACAAACTATTTATATATATATATATATATTGTTCGGTCAGTTGATCTATTTACTATATATTATTTTCTGACTTGAACGCCCTGCCCTTCTCCATGTTTTAATTACATCTCAACACTATTGGTTCTGAGCCTCCTATATAAATGGCTTTACCCTTTCATTAGCCACAAGTAAGTGTTCACATTAGGCATTCAGCTCAGAAACCATAGGTAAGTGTTCACACCAGAGAGTCAGTGTAGTTACCCATTCGATCTGAGATTACCTTGACGTTTTGGTGAATGGGCTCACAATTTTTGCAAATCTTGTGCTAAAAATCTCATGTGTTTGTTCATTAAGTTCATAAGCCAGTATGCTGTTCACACTTCACATATTTCACATTTTCCTATTTTTTAGCACAGATGAGTTTGGCCATTGACCTATTTTATATTTGACTTTTTTTGGCTACAAACTATTTATATATATATATATATATTGTTCGGTCAGTTGATCTATTTACTATATATTATTTTCTGACTTGAACGCCCTGCCCTTCTCCATGTTTTAATTACATCTCAACACTATTGGTTCTGAGCCTCCTATATAAATGGCTTTACCCTTTCATTAGCCACAAGTAAGTGTTCACATTAGGCATTCAGCTCAGAAACCATAGGTAAGTGTTCACACCAGAGAGTCAGTGTAGTTACCCATTCGATCTGAGATTACCTTGACGTTTTGGTGAATGGGCTCACAATTTTTGCAAATCTTGTGCTAAAAATCTCATGTGTTTGTTCATTAAGTTCATAAGCCAGTATGCTGTTCACACTTCACATATTTCACATTTTCCTATTTTTTAGCACAGATGAGTTTGGCCATTGACCTATTTTATATTTGACTTTTTTTGGCTACAAACTATTTATATATATATATATATATTGTTCGGTCAGTTGATCTATTTACTATATATTATTTTCTGACTTGAACGCCCTGCCCTTCTCCATGTTTTAATTACATCTCAACACTATTGGTTCTGAGCCTCCTATATAAATGGCTTTACCCTTTCATTAGCCACAAGTAAGTGTTCACATTAGGCATTCAGCTCAGAAACCATAGGTAAGTGTTCACACCAGAGAGTCAGTGTAGTTACCCATTCGATCTGAGATTACCTTGACGTTTTGGTGAATGGGCTCACAATTTTTGCAAATCTTGTGCTAAAAATCTCATGTGTTTGTTCATTAAGTTCATAAGCCAGTATGCTGTTCACACTTCACATATTTCACATTTTCCTATTTTTTAGCACAGATGAGTTTGGCCATTGACCTATTTTCATTAGAAAATAGCCAGTATCCAGCCAAAAACCAAAGATTAGAATAGTGACCTGGGAGGCTGGTCTAGAAATCTGACATCCAAGTTAACTCTATAAATTAGGCCTGTACACATAGAAAGATGTTCACAGTGAGGGACAGCCAAGCTGGTGTGATCCGTTCCATATTTCACCTCCCTCAGGGGCAGAATACCAGACTGCAAAGTTCCATATTTCTGTAAGTTCTCCTTTTTAATTTAAAACTGTTTTTGCATATTTGTATTTCACTTTTAATTTCCATATTTTTGTATCTTTTATTGTAAGCACTGTACCTTTCCTATTAAAGCTTAAAACTATAATAAGTCTGAACCTTGTATGCTCTAAATAATCCATAGCCTTAGAGTGTGTGATCCTTATAATTGGCAGACAGCAGAAGTATTTCTGAGACTCATGGCCCATGTGTTTGGTGAGTGGTGGCAGCGTGTATGAGCAGCGTGTGTGGACTGTCGTGGTGTGAATTGTGCTCACATTGCAGCATGGGACAGAAGTTGAATGCTGGACTGAGACAGAGTAGATAGATTAACCCTTGCAGGCGCAACCTCAAGTCACATGCTGAGAAGTGGGTACGTGACAATTTCTCATGTGGAATATTGGAATATAAGGATGCTGTATCAAGGGTGACCTTTTTATTTCAATATAAGTGTCCACAACTTCTTAGCAGGTGCCATTCTGTTCACATATAATCATTAAAGGGGTTGTCCACTACTAGGACAACCCCTTCTTGTTCAAAAATGTTTGGCCCCCCCTGGGACCAGGAGCCGAGCAGACGTGCCTTGGATGTGCTCCTCGGTCCCCTTCAGAATTTAAGGTTGAATTCTACTTTTTCACCCATCGGAACCCGGACTAAAAGGCCCACAATATCCCACACACATCCGGGCTGACACACCTGCCGGTGCTCGCTACCGACGTGAGCCAGAACGCTTCCACCGCGAGCCGCCATCACTGCCCGTTGGCTGGAGCACGGAGGCAGAAGCGCACTGCTCCGGTGACAGAGGAGCAGCGGTGAGGGGGCCGGCGTGAGGCAGCACGCCTGGAATCGCGGCGCTGCCCAGAGAGGATCCGGTGAGTGTGGAGCCGTTGGAACGGGTGGACAGCAGCCACCAGAAGACGCGGCGGCCATCTTTAACACCGGAGTACTGCTCTAAAGGGTAGGCAGACTGTGGCTCCGGTCACCAACGGGGAGACCCCGCTTCAGCCCCCCCGGTGGTCACTCACCTGCCGGTTCGGTACCCGTGGTGGGGCATCCGGTTGCGGCGCCTGCAGGTCCCTGGAGGCGCCATACACGCTCTCCTCCCTGATCTCCTCTTTTGGCGCCAATAGCCGCCATCTTGCGGGGTGGCAAAAACTCAGCCTGAGACCCAGTTCACCCATTTAGGACAGCGCTATAATGCGCATTGTGCTGGACATCTAAAGGTCCTTAGGACGGGGGGCGAGACCTGACTACACTACGGTCTGGTCGCACTAGTTAGGAGCTCCTGCACTGACTTGCTTATTACATTAAATCACCTGGAGCGACATATTGCGGTTACCAAGACAACACTAATCAGGCAGAGAAGTGTTTCTCTTTTAACCCTTAATACCGCTCAAGCTGTCTCTTCTACTGACAAACTTCTCCTTTGGCAGAACTTAAAAAGGGGAAAATAGTGTTTAAACTTTCTTGTTATAATAACTATGGAAGGTGCTCTGCAGTTTCTTTCCTCTCATTAATGTCCCTACGGCGACACCTAGTGTCCATTCCTAAAAATTTGTGCTAATCTCAAACATATGTGCACATCAAAGTGGAGTTAAGCTCCTCCATGAGAATTTTGTGATTTTTTGATCATTAGATTGTCCTGCCATAGTGTTCTGTGCAGCGGTCCCTGGCCAGAACAGTAGTGAACCTCTGCCCATACAACACTTTCACGGACCCAACAACCCTAGCCCTGACGGCTCTCCAGACATTATTGACACTTCCATACCTCCCAACTTTTGAAGATGGGAAAGAGGGACAAAGTTTGCGGCGCGCAAAGCGCGCCGCGGCAAATTTTAGGCCACGCCTCTGACCACACCCATTCATAATTAGTCACACCCATATCCACGTCCCAACCACACCCATTTAGCACTGCCGATCACACTGTTTCATATACAATAGTTATAAACAAAAAAATATGGCCACACAGTGCTCCATACTGTATAATGACCACACATGATGGTCAATACTGTATAATGACCGCACATGATGCTCCATACTGTATAATGACCACACATGATGCTCCATACTGTATAATGGCCGCATATGATGCTCCATATTGTATAATGGCCGCACATAATGCTCCATACTGTATGCTGGCTGCACATGATGCTTCATACTGTATAATGACCGCACATGATGCTCCATACTGTATAATGACCACACATGATGCCCCATACTGTATAATGGCCGCACATGATGCTCCATACTGTATAATGACCGCACATGATGCTCCATACTGTATAATGGCCGCACATGATGCTCCATACTGTATAATGACCGCACATAATGCTCCATACTGTATGCTGGCTGCACATGATGCTTCATACTGTATAATGACTGCACATGATGCTCCATACTGTATAATGACCGCACATGATGCTCCATACTGTATAATGACCGCACATGATGCTCCATACTGTATAATGACCGCACATGATGCTCCATACTGTATGCTGGCTGCACATGATGCTTCATACTGTATAATGACCGCACATGATGCTGCATACTGTATAATGACTACACATGATGCTCCATACTGTATAATGACCGCACATGATGCTCCATACTGTATAATGACCGCACATGATGCTCCATACTGTATGCTGGCTGCACATGATGCTTCATACTGTATAATGACCGCACATGATGCTGCATACTGTATAATGACTACACATGATGCTCCATACTGTATAATGACCGCACATGATGCTCCATACTGTATAATGACCGCACATGATGCTCCATACTGTATGCTGGCTGCACATGATGCTGCATACTGTATAATGACCGCACATGATGCTCCATACTGTATAATGACATACAGGCAGGCAGCTCACACACACGCTCACACACACGCAGCACACACACAGCTCACGCAGCTCACACACGCACGCAGCATCACACACACAGTATCACACATACACACGCAGCATCACAAACGCAGCTCACAAACACATGCAGCTTTGACACAAATGCATCACACACGCAGCCATCACACACACACACAGCCATCACACACACACGCAGTCATCACACACACACACAGCCATCACACACACATGCAGTCATCACACACACACACGCAGCCATCACACACACACACGCAGCCATCACACACACACGCAGCCATCACACACACACACGCAGCCATCACACACACACACACACGCAGCCATCACACACACACACGCAGCCATCACACACACACACATGCAGCCATCACACACACACACACAGCCATCACACACACACCCAGCCATCACACACACACACGCAGCCATCACACACACACACACACAGCCATCACACACACACCCAGCCATCACACACACACACACAGCCATCACACACACACACCCAGCCATCACACACACACCCAGCCATCACACACACCAGATACCTCATACACACATGACACACACACAAATGCATCACACACACACAATGACACACACATGCAGCATCAGACACACACACACATATCACACACATCACACACACACACACACACACAATCTCCTCTGTGGTGCAGGGGCGGCTGATCTGTCCATGTGCAGCTCTTCAGTTTCTCCGGCTGCTCACAGCTCTGCACTGTCCCGGCACCTCCCCCGTCTCTCCTTCTCTGCCGGGATAGCAGCTAAGAGAAGGAGAAGCCGGAGCTCCGTGCACACACAGGAGGAAGTGAGTCGCTGACCTCTCATCTTGATCGCTGCTGGCTCTCTGCCTCAGCGTGGCAGCGCCGCACACACAGGGGGCGGGGGTGGGGGGGGGCGGGATCGGTCGGGAGGAGACCCAGCATGTATGATGCAGCAGCATGACCAGACAATAGATCATGCCGGCCGCTTACGTCACTCCTGACCCCGCCCGGAGTGCGGGAGTCCTAATCGGGCTCTCTCTACGTCCCGGAAGTGGGCGGGGCTTCACCGGCGGCCGCAAATTCGGGATTTTAAATGCCCGAAGCGGGACAGCGGGACCCCGGTGCCAAAGCGGGACTGTCACGCTGAAATCGGGACGGTTGGGAGGTATGCACTTCGTTATCAGGCGACATGGACTGTGGTGCTCTAATTTTAGGCCTCTCTGAGGCCACTCTAATGGCCTGAACTCAGCTCCCCCCTAATCCCAGTAAGGGACAACGCACAGTATGCATCATCCTTGACTCTACTTCTTCAAGCTGGTCGTATAAAACCGTGGTTCTCCATCCACTCCAACTGCTCCCATGACTAAGCTGCGCAAAAATAATCCTAGGTATGCTAGCAATAGATTCCAGGCGCTGACCAATCTGGAGGATAATATGCCTTCAGGACCTCTTTCCCAGTCCGAATCCTCCAACTCCTCCATAATAGACGGAGCAGAGTCCGAAACAATCCCAGCCTCTACCACCAGGACTCCGAGTACCCCAGCTCCGGATCATAATGCTCTACTCTCTCAATTTCAATCTATTTTACATACGGAACTATCCAAAATGGCTGACAAACTGACTAAAGATTTAACGAAGGAAATTAGGGAGCTGGGATCTCGTACCTCAGACTTGGAGGACAAAATGGATTTGTCTCTCGCCACCATTGCTACCCATGAAAAAGACATAGAGGCGCTTCACGAGGAGATTTATACCCTCAATAATAAGCTCGAGGACTTCGAGAATCGTGCTCGTAGAGGCAATATTAGAATTAGAGGCCTGCCAGAAACCATCACAGATCTTCAATCTGCAGCTACAGCCCTGTTCCAGGAACTCCTACCGGGCATTTCCATTGAACGCCTTGAGATGGACCGTATTCACAGAGCCTTAACCAGGAAAAACCCTAAAGGCCCCCCGAGGGACATAATTTTAAAGCTACATTATTATAAAACTAAAGATCAACTTCTCCAGGCCGCTAGAAATTCTACTTCTTTGGTTTTCCAGGGGCATTCCTACGAACTGTTCCCAGACTTGGCCCCCACTACTATCGCGAAAAGACGGGCAATGAGACCATATTTGGAAGTTTTACGTTCCAAAAACATTAAGTATCGCTGGGGATTCCCCTTTAAGCTGATGTTCCCCCACGGGGAGATGGTCCATACTGTCCTTTCCCCGGAAGGAGCAAGCCGCTGCCTCGCCAAGTTGCAGCTCATGAATCCCCCCTCACCTGCCTCAATGCCATCTGCGTCAATGCCACGGTCGGGGGACAGACGACCTGAACCGCAGGTCTCATCGGACCCCCCTTGAGATCCAGCATTTACCATAGCTCTACATGGAGCTTGGATATACACCTAGTCAATTCACATCTGCAGCCTTGGAACCGTCTAGTATCAATATTCCTTTTTTCCCTTTCATTTTCTTGGCTGTTTTATAGCAGACAGAAAATCGGTGTTAATAATGTTGAAGCATCTTAGTGTCTCTTCATTTTATAGTTTAAGATTGTTTTACAGTTTTCATTTAGGACTCTTCGGTTTTAGGCCCTCACTGGACGCCTACATGGAATTCGGTTCCGAAATGTTATTTCACCAGCTTTGAATGCCTGAGAGGGTCCCTTTTTCTTGCAATGCTTCGTTATATTATCTGTATTATATTTGTATTTTCAGGTTATCGATACTGACCTCACACTATGTATTGTTTTGGTGAGCTGTTGCGGCTGTAGGGTCTCCCTTCATAACCACCCCTATAGGTCTGGCATAGTTGACAACACACATGTCCTGATATACTGCTAGGCCTTATTGGTGTTTCACATACCCAGCTTTCCCCCACCTACCCCCCCCTTCCTATACATCTAATTATTAGGTTTACTCTAAATTGCGTTGTCCCTGAACTGTCCCTATGCCCCTACAGTGTCCTTATACACTGCCGCTCAGCACGTTGTGCTTAGCCAATGTTATGGTTTCTCTTGTTACCCTTATATCCCTGTTGTACCCAACTCTCCTTACTTGTGATGTCCCGACTACTCAATCCTCCTCCCCCATCTTACACCCGAGTAAAAGCAATCTACCTCGCCAGAGTCGGGAGGACTTCCTCACTTCCAACCCAAAAATACGAGTGATAGCTAACATAGGCGATCCCCATATCTCTTTACCATGCCGCTAACGATCATTTCACATAACGTACGAGGTTTGAACTCTCCACACAAACGTACCAAGGCCTTTCGCTATTATAGGTCTCAAAGGGCTGACGTGGTTTGTCTCCAAGAGACACACTTTTCGGCCAGTTCTTATCCAAAGTTCTTGTCCGCTTCCTACCCATTATATTATTTAGCCACTGCCCCTAATAAAACTAAAGGTGTGGCCATCTGTTTTAAGAGGTCCGTTCCCTTCGTCTTTAAATCCTCAGTAGCTGATAAAGAGGGGCGTTACTTGATAGTTACAGGCAATATTTCAGACGAACTGGTCACCATCGTCTCATACTATGCCCCTAACACCCATCAAACCGCCTTTTTCTCAAAATTATGCGAATTAATCACCGAACATGCCCAGGGAGCCACGATACTTTGCGGTGACTCTAACTGTATACTCAAACCCCATTTAGATAGGTCAACTACTGCACAATCTCTTCCTATCCCATCGCCACTTCCGTCGACGGACTCGTCCTCCCTTAATAAATTCCTTTCCCAATACCAGTGGGTAGACCTGTGGAGGGACTTGCACCCCTCTCAAAGGGATTATACATATTTTTCCTCGCGACACCTAGTCCACACTAGAATAGATCACATATTTGCCCATCCATCCTTCATTCCTAACATCTCTAACATTTCCATCCTTTCCACCCCATGGTCTGACCACTCCCCAATCTTGCTCATATGCTCCGCGCTGCACCCTAAACCATATTCATTTAATTGGACCCTGAATGATTCTCTGCTCTCCTACCCTGAGATCGCTTTAAAATTAAAAAGCCACTTAGAAGAATATTTTTCTCTCAATCTTCAGTCAGCCTCTTCTCTGATTTTTTTGTGGGAAGCGCACAAGTCAGTATTGAGAGGTCTGTGTATTCAAATAGCCTCCCGTAGGAAGAAAGAACGACTTGCGAGAGAGGCTGAATTGGAAGATAGGGTATCAGTGCTTGAGACTCAACTGAAAAATGCACCATCCCCGGATGTATACAGAAATCTCACTCACGCCCGAACTGAGCTTGACCTCTGTCTATCTGAAAACGCTGACCGAGCCTTACGCTGGTCCCAACAACGGTTTTATGCCCTCAATAATAAAAATAATTCTAACCTAGCGCGACGGCTAAAATGTTTACCTCAACCCCGCCCCCCAGTAAGACTACGTACTCCTTCAGGAATCACGTCCAACCCACTGAAGATCACTCAATTGTTCCAGCAGAAATTAATACAACTATATAGTGCCACTTCAACCGTCGATTCCAGTGAGCTGGATGCCTTCTTGGATTCTGTCCCGCTCCCGGCGCTGGGACCAGGTCTGATTGACCTGTTAAACCAACCTATTTCTTCCAACGACATAGAGCTAGCAATTCAACAATTGAAAGTCAATAAAAAACCCGGCCCAGACGGTTTTACAGCCTTATACTATAAAAAATATGCCCCACTCTTGATACCCCATCTTACTAATTACTTTAATTCCTTGAGAGACGGAAATAAACCCGGAGAAGCATCGTTGATAGCAGCTGTGTCTATGATACCTAAGCCTAATTCTGATCAGTTAGCATGGTCCAACTACAGACCAATATCTCTAATTAACATAGACCTTAAAATATTAGCTAAAATTTTATCTCAACGGTTAAACTCGGGGCTGGGGACCATAATACATAGAGATCAGGTGGGTTTTGTTCCCAATAGACAAGCATCAGATAACATAAGACGAGTCTCTCACCTGCTGCATCATTGTAGACAGCGCAATTTACCAAGCATGTTATTATCGCTTGATATTAAAAAAGCCTTTGACTCCGTTTCTTGGCCTTATCTGTTTGCGGTCTTGCGGAAGTGGGGTTTCCCTCCTTGCTTTCTTACAATGATTCAGGCTCTTTATAGCTCCCCTTCTGCATATGTTAGATACAATGGCTTCTCCTCCCCACGCTTCCCTATTCAAAGAGGCACTCGCCAAGGATGTCCCTTATCACCCATATTATTTCTTTTAGCCTTTGAACCCTTGGCGATACACATTCGGCTCAACACATCCATCCAGGGAGCTACTATAGCTTCAGTTCCTCATAAACTCTTCCTTTTTGCTGACGACATGCTGCTCCTCTTAACATCACCTCGCTCATCCCTCCCAGCTCTACTGCAAACTCTTAACAACTTTGAGCGCATTTCGGGTTTACAAATTAACCCCTCTAAGTCCTACGCTATGAATATCAATCTCCCCTCCTCTGTCACCACATTGTTAAAACAAGAATTCCCGTTTCAGTGGACCTCTAACCATTTGGACTACTTAGGAGTGAAACTCACTTCGGAATACGGTTCGCTATATGCGACCAACTACCCTCATATGCTCCGTAAAATCCGCCTAATACTCCAGTCATGGGGTAAACTTCATCTTTCTTGGCTCGGCAGAATACGCGCACTAAAGATGACTATTCTCCCTAAACTACTTTATCTATTCCGGGTCCTCCCGGTCTCGGTCCCCACACAATATCTGAAAATAGCCCAACGAGCAATTAATTCTTTTGTTTGGAAGGGGGGTCTCCCTAGGGTTAATAGAGCCACCCTTTACCGCCATCGTCTAAAAGGGGGACTGGGGGTCCCAAACCTCTCGAAATACTATCAAGCAGCTCAAATAGGTCAACTGACGTACCATTCCTACTCTGAACCCCCCCTGTGGCTAGCTCTAGAGGCCTCGGAACTTCACTCAAGTACCCTCGACACGATACTCTGGACTCTCCCAGTTAACCGGAGAGAAAATACTAACCCCATCATGGTTCATTCCCTTAGAATCTGGGATTCAATAAAATACTCCTCGCACTTAATTTCACCATTTTTGCCCTTGGCCCCCCTTTGGGGTAATGCCCAGTTCCCTCCGGGAATGGATTCCCTTAGGGACTTTCGATTATGGGTAGCTGCGGGAATAACTAGAGTTCATCACCTCTTTAACGTGGATGGAATTGTCCCATTTTCTGTATTGAGTGAGAAATACAATCTCCCATCGAGAGAAATATTCCGATACCTGCAACTTTAAAATTTTGTTCAATCCTTACTAAGAACCTCAGCCCCCCCTTATTCTTTCACCCCCTTTGAACAGAGATGCCGCCAAAACCCACATGCCCCAGGAATCATATCCCTTCTTTATTCACATATTAATTCCCCATCCCAGAGGAGGTCCTTGGGTTATACCGTTCGCTGGGAGTCTGACATAGGTTCAACGCTGACAGACTCGGAGTGGACCCAAATCTGGTCTTCCTCCACTGGGGGTTTGCTCAATACCCTCATGTTGGAGACTAACTACAAAGTATTAACCAGATGGTACCTGACCCCTGCCAGAGTAGCAAAGGCTGTGGCTAACTATTCCCCAAATTGCTTTCGGAAATGCAACTCCATAGGAGATATGCTTCATATCTGGTGGCTATGCCCAATATATACTATAGTAGAACACGGCACTCTGGGTATCTGAGAGGTGCTCAAGTCAGGTATCCAACCCGTAATCAATCAGCAATAATATACTTGGCACTCAGGAGAACTTTGTAGTGAAGTCAAAACATCATTTATTCAGTGCATCCAGTTCAACATGAACGTTTTCGGTCCAAACATAGGACCTTCATCAGACAGGATTTTTGAATACTGTAATGTACATATACAAAAAATACAAAAAGATATTTTTTAGAGACAAAATTCATGATGCACTTTGAGCATACAATGTATTATATTCAAAGATATGTAATACAGAAAACCAAATATCATTAGTAAGGTGATCAGACAACAATAGTGACGGACTTTGGTGAATCCTGACTTGGAGCGTGAGATGTGAGCTTCTTATCGAAGAAACAGAGAGCTGTGAATGTGTTGGTAAGAGGATTACGATAAGGTGACCATGCTGGGTCTGGACAAGGGCCTGCCAGAATGGGGAGATAATGGTGAAATTGCCCCTGAATCATGCAGGGTGAGCTGCCTAAAATACAAGAATACATACACGTAAAACATGTGACAACATATGAGGATACAAAAGGGTATACCAAAACAACGGGCTGCCGTATATGAGAGTAAGTACTAGAGTATATAGCGTGTGTGACCACCGGAGCTGTGTATGAAACCCCTATGGATCAAAATGGCTACCAAACTTTATGATGACATGCTGAGGGTAGGTGTAAGCAGTCCCCCCACTAGGAGTAATACTATTATATACCTGGAATACACAGTATGTCTGTATGGGCCCACGGATGGTGCCAGAGTCAGACAGAATCCAGGAGGTGTGGTACCGCCTACGGAGAAGGACATATTGTGGCAAGTGTGAGTACATGCCCATAGGTACTATAGAGGACCTCATGGTAAATGTAGGGCAGAGGGACACATTACCTTGTACAGTATGTGCGAATGCGCTGCCAAAGGGCGAGATGCTCGCTGGTGCAGGGAGCGCTGCAAGAAATGAAGGTAGTGCCAAATAAATAAATAAATAGTTTGGGCACGAGAGGTAAAGGCAGAAAAATTGCCAATAGGCACTATAGAGGAACCATGGTACATCCTGGGCAGAGGGACACAATACCTGGTGTAATAAACGGAGCTGCGCTGCAGATAGGCGAGGTACTCGCTGTTGAGGAAAGCGCTGTAGGGAATAAAGGAGGTGCCAATAAGATGTAAAATCCGGGCATGGGGAATAAGGACAGGAGTGTGACAGAGCGCCGCTGTACCTGGTGCTGCAGAGGAGAAAGGCGCCGTGCAGAGAGTCCTCCCGGAGACGCTGGCACTCCAGCGTTACTTCCGGGTTTATGTGTGCGCCGTCAGGGGGTCAGCTGACCCGCTGCGTCATCGGCGTCACATGACGGTGCCGGCCGCGCATGCGCAGGATCGGGGGGAGCGCTGGGCAGATTTACAGGCCAACTGGCGCCTGTATATGACATAAAAAGTGTACTAATGCACCGCACAGCTAAAGTGTCAAAGCCACAATCGGGGAGATTTAGTGGGCACTGCAGCATATGAATGAAAAATGAGGAATAAAAATGAGGAATAAAAACCGCAGGGTGGCTATATGTGGGAGTTACATGTACACATAAGGGGTAAATGAGTAAAACCCCGGGGGATTCCCAATGGTGGTCACACAACTGTAATATAGAGACAAAGCTAATACTCTATATTAGAATGGCATGGTGTGGAAATACTATACCATGTGAAGGATAGTCGGTGCTCAGTGCATAGTAGTGCAGCTAGCGATTCTGTGAGGATATAAAAGGAGAAGAAGAAGTTAATATAACTTACAAAGCATAACAGGAATCATAATGCAATATTCACAGTCATTTTACAAAAAAGCTGAGACGTCGTAGTCCCTATTCAATCCCTTTGGTTCTAAAGTCTGTAACGTGTAAATCCAAAAAGCTTCCCTTCTCTGGAGCATTTTGGTACGGTTCTGACCTCTCCTAGGGGTATCAACTTGCTCCAGAACCTGGAACCGGAGCTGGGCGATACTGTGATTTTGTTCAGAAAAGTGATGTGGGAGGGGGAGGTGTGTCTTTTTACATCGGATCGTGGACTTATGTTGGGCCACTCTATCCCTCACCATTTGAGTAGTCTCCCCCACATAGGCTAAACCACACGGGCACTTTATAAGATATACCACAAACGTGGATTCGCAGGTATAAAATCCTTTTATGGGAATTGCCTTGCCCGTTTGTGGGTGAAAAACAGAGGAGCCCCTCTGTATGTTGCTACACTGAAGACAATTCAAGCAGGGGAATGTCCCCTGTCTTTGAGTTTGCCCAATAGTTCGAAGGTTCTGGACCAGAGTTTATTTCTTGATTCTCTCAGTTACGAATATTAACCTTAAGAAAAACCCCTGGGAAGCTCTATTAAATAAGCGTATTTCTAATATTCCTAGATATTCCCGGGCCCTTATCACATTTATATTTTTAGCAGCTAAACAAACTATATCCTCGGCATGGAAAAAAACAGGCTTGGATTTATCGGGAGTTAAATCTCGCCTATCCTGGTATATGGTTAATGAAAAATTAACTGCTATACTAACTGACAGAGTCGACAGATTTGAACTTATTTGGCTCCCCTGGGCAGAATACGCAAGCCACACCCCTTTTGCGGATCCGGTATCCCGATTGTCTAACCTTAATCCTCAGGCGCCTGACTAAACTACCCAAACGGATACAGACTTACTATAATCCCTTCTCGGGTTCCCCTCTCCCTTCCCCCCCCCCCCCCCAAACCCTTGTCCCACTTTCTATGTTTGTCTTTGTTTTTGCTGTTACACTCGTCCTTCATTATGACTTGTGTTAAGTTTATTGCTGGTAACTGGAACATAAATGAAAGACTGTCATACTGTCTATGATGCAATGTACTATTGGATAACGTTAAAGTACCTTCCTTTCCTGTACCACCTTTTTTTCGCAAACTTCAATAAAAATTTATTGTTAAAAAAAAATGTTTGGCCCCCATAAAACAACGCTTATACTCCCCACCAATGCCGGCTCCATTCCCATGGTGTTAGCACTCGCTCTCTGCAGGACTCTCCTCCAAGTCAAAACTTTCCTCCACCGCTCTATTGCTTATGTTATATACCTTATAGAGTGCACATGTGGGTTGCTCCATTCAGCAACTATGAACTAAAATACAATTACATGAAGCATATCGTCTCTAGGCATACTCTACAGACACAAAAAAGCAACTTCTCTGTGTTTACTATCACGCCAATAAAACACAGCCACATGTTCACCATTAATCTTCAACAAAAGAAAAACTGAAATATCCCATGGTCATAAGTATTCAGACGGTTTGCTCAGACACTCATATTTAAGTCCCATGCTGTCCATTTCCTTGTGATCGTCCTTGAGATGGTCCCACTCCTTCATTAGAGACCAGCTGTGTTTAATTAAACTGATAGGACTTGATTAAGGGTATCCTCTCCATCTCAAGCACTCCTCTACGATCCACAGTCATATACGGCTTGATCACGGAGCTGGTCCTCCATATTATTCACACTTTGGTTTTTCTCTTATTTGTTACAGCAGCACATTAAGTCATTCATTCCTACTCATATCGTTCCCGTCACATGGCAGCACGGAGTAGCCTCTCATTGTCTAAACTCTATTACACATGCTTTGGCATCAGGTCGCCTAGGATAACGAGCCTCTCATGTCTCGTCCTATCGTTCCCTTCACCACTGGTCTTAAGCTAAGTTCTGGGCAGACGGGAGGTGGGTTGGCGACTCGCCCTTAAAATCAGTTAATGCACAAGACTGCCTCTTTATAGGAAACCTCATGTTTCCTAAGCTGGGTCATTGAATCATCCTGGTTAGTGTTCCACCTCCATGGTGACACGTTTCACACATTTAAGCACTTTGCAATATGTTTTTTCGATCTACAATTGTATAGTTTTATTGTATATTTTAGTATAAATGTTAATGGGATATTTTGGTTGATACTGGTGCTCTTTTTGTAAGTATATAAAGCATTTA
Source organism: Ranitomeya variabilis (assembly GCF_051348905.1). NCBI lineage: Eukaryota > Metazoa > Chordata > Amphibia > Anura > Dendrobatidae > Ranitomeya > Ranitomeya variabilis. The sequence continues at coordinate 43,579,397 of NC_135238.1, forward strand.
ATGCATTGCATCCATTGATACCTTGTCAGTAAAGTAAAAAGAGACAATGTCCAATTCCGGTGGAAAAAACTGCAAGGTTTTATTTACTCTTCCGTAGATGTGATGTTTCGACCAGCAACAATGAAGCATGAAACAGACATAAGGCTGGTCAAAATGTTGCATCTATGGCAGAATAAATGTAACCTTGAAGTTTTTTTTCACCTGAATTGGATACTGTCTCGTTCTTCTATTGAATTTTTTCCTAGTGGACGCCTTGGAATTTTTTTGATGGTGCGTCCTTTCTGTGCCTATGTGTCCTTTGTAATTGTCCAATATTTGAGTGCTACAAGTCACCTTCTTTTTTATTACTGTCAATAAGGAAATCTTTCCCAACTTTTTGCATTATTATATTGTCAACTATTCCGATTATAGTTGTGAGGGTATTCCTTGTGGTGGGGTTCCCATCCATATCCTTCCTACATCTTTGAAGAAAACATTCCCGACGTCATTACTGCACCTTCATCAGGCTGGCAGGAAGGGCTTATCCATCTACAGGCATCAGAGGAGCCAGGGTGTGCAAAGAAAACATTCCCTACACCATCATGCTGGCAGGAAGGGCTAATCCATCCACAGGCATCAGAGGAGCCAGGGTGTGCCAAGAAAACATTCCCGACACCATCAGGCTGGCAGGAAGGGCTTATCCACAGGTATCAGAGGAGCTAGGGTGTGCCAAGAAGACATTCCTTACACTCAAGCTCAAACTTTACCAGCTTGCACTGTTGACGCCTGAACAAAGGTTCATAGCTTTACGCTGCTTGCTACTGATGCTTTCCCATCAGTAGAGTGCATCAGAACTCAATCTGACCAGGTGATGTTTTTCCACTGCTCGGTAACACAGTATTTGAAGTCCTTTTTTAGAGATGAGCGGTGTTCGAGTCGAACTGTTTTCCAATTTCAAATTTGAGCTGTTTTGGGCGGTGTTCGAGTCGTTCGTCGAACTCGAACAATTTGCTTACAATTCGGCTGTTCGAGTTTCTGTTCGATAACTGTTTGTTCACCAAAAGCCTAACTTGATTTTCACATTAAAACTGTTTATCAATGTTAATAGACTGTTTCAGTGTATAGTGGGCGGGGGATAGATCTGGGCTGAAATAATGCTGATCTCCTTTTTTTTTTCTTTCCCGCATTTACAGAGGGGCGGTGCAGTCTCTCAGCCTATCAGCAGTGCGCACACACACAGCAATGTGTATGTGATGCACACAAGCAAGGGCATGTGTCATTGGCTGTGTATGTCACATTTCCTTGCCCTATAAGAACCAGCCATTTTTCCCGTCGCCACCATTTCCTCACTGCTGCAGCTTAGTGTTAGACGGCTCCGGTGCTGCTGTGGGCGCTATTCAGTCAAAGAGTCATTTTTGGGAACGAATTTTCTGAAAGATAGGTTTAGGGAGTCGGGAGTCGGGACTAGTTGTAATATCAGCCCTTTTCAGGGTAGGTTACTGCAGTTCATAGCACTTTTTGCCAGGCAGGTCTGTGCCAGTGTTGTGCAAGTGTTAGTCACAGCATTTGGTGTAATCTAGCTCAGCCAATCCTTTTGGGCTAGTAGCATTGTCTGATAGTCATCTGAGTAGCCCGCCTGTGAAGCTAGCTACACCACCTGTGTATCTCAATTTTTACTGCATCTAACCCAGTAAATCGTTTTGGGCCTAGGAGCAGTGTCTGCATGTCAGCAGAGTAGCCCACCCATGAAGCAAGCTACACCAACTGTGTATCTAATTACTAAGTTTTAACTGCATCTAGCCCAGGAAATCCTTTTGGGCCTAGTTGCATTTTGTGCTACTCAGCAGAGCACCCCACCCATGAAGCAAGCTACACCGCCTGTTTATCTAAGTACTAATTTTTAACTGCATCTAGCCCAGGCAATACTTTGGGCCTAGTAGCAGTTTCTGCTACTCAGCAGAGCACCCTACCCATGAAGCAAGCTACACCGCCTTCTTCCTTTCTCAATCTAACCTCTCGGCTCTGGGGTGTCCACTCTCCTTCCAGCTCTCTCCTTCTCACAGGTGGACTACCGCGTGTATTCACACTGTGGTGAATCTTTTGGGCCCAGGCATAAAAAGTCGTCGAGGTAATGGATAATATGTGCCGCCTTACAAACATCCATGATGACACATTCGAGGAAGCAACTAAACGCCTCAAATAGTGAGCAGGATATGGAGCACCCCATGGGCAAACAGCGATCTATGTAGTATGCTCCTTCACAGAAGCAGCCCAATGGGAGGACACTATTCGGAGGCACTGGTAGTAACCGGAATGCCCCCTCAATGTCTGTTTTGGCCATTAGGGTGCCCCTTCCCAACTTCTTGACCCGCCTGATTGCCTTGTCAAAAGAGGTACAGTACATAGTACTGTACTTGGTTCCACGTTGATGTTGTCATTTACTGACCTGCCCCTTGGATATGACAAATGGTGGGTTAGTCTGAATGTATTGGGTTCATTTTTTGGCACGACTCCCAACATGGATACCACTATGTCTTCTGAGGAAAGTGTTCTGAATGGACCTGCCGCCATTCTACCTAAAGATATTTCTTTTTAAAAAATTTTTGTCACGATGTCTGGGTGTTGGTAGGCTGATTTTAGATTTTTACTCCAGCCTTTCTTGATTTTAGAAGGGCATGACATGCCTATATCTGTGTCTCCTCCTCCTTTTACGCCCCCACCTCTTATATTTTCACATGACTATATGTACTTGTGACATTTCCATGTGTTGGTTGTGTCTTCTGAGCAGGTTGTCAGCTTTTGGACATCTTTTAAGGTGTTTTCTATATGTTTTCAATGAGTTTGTATGTGTTTGTGTTTGCCTGCCATTGGTTTCAATGGGGTTCGACGGTGTTCGTCGAACGCTTGATGAACATTCATCGAAGATGCCCCAATTCGACGAACCGAACCGAACTCGAACACTAGGGGGGTGGCTCAACACTAGTCTTGACTAAAATTTGACTGTATATGTTTAACACCATTGCAGGAGGAAACCACACAAGGTCGACAGGTTTTCAGCTACTGACCCCACTAGTCTATCATCGATGACTTTTTCAAGAATGAATGCATGCATAATAAATCTTTACAGCTACATTTTTCACTAATGCAACTAAAGTAAAAAGATAGACCATGGAAGTAGTAGATATAAAATATAATTTTTTTTTAATGAAGCCTGTTTGCAAAATTGCTTTATTAATTCCGTATAGATGTATTCTAGCAATAAATAGTAGTTTAGGAGATGAATAGAGCCTTTAATTAGAATAACAGATCCCGTAATATTTAAGCATTATATTATCTGTTCAACAAGATTGACCCATAATAAACATGGAGACAAAAAGTGAGACCGAAAACTACAGGCCCTGCAACTTTCCATACATCATTGGGGAAATGTATGGTGTGAAGGAAGTTGTCCTCCATAGTCTCTGATGATAACCTTCTCACCCAGCATCCGCTTGGACTCAACAGTGATTGAAACTAATCTGGTTAGCTTCTATTATGAAGGTCAGCAACTTCCTGCACTACAGCTGCTGTCGAACTACAACTCCCAACTTACCTGGACAGCTGCATGACAGCCAGGGAATGCAGGGAGTCATCGTTTTACAATAGCTAACGTGTCAAAAGTTTCAGATTTCTTTTCAGTGATGAGGTATGTCCCAGATTAGCCTGGGGTAAAGCTGTCAATGTTGTTTAACTGGATTTATTATGGGCGTTGGATACTGTGGCACATAAAATGAGCATGCCGTTCATTTTCTCATGAAAATGGCCTAAATCCATGCGGCTCTTAAGGGAAATTACATCATAGACTTTTGCTCCGGCTCCATATGCTCTTTGGGAGGTTAACTTGGATTTTTTTGTTAGTAAATAAGGGGGTTGTCCACAACTAGACCACCATAAATAATAACGCCTGTACTCACCTACTGCACTGGAGGTGTCGTCACTCGCTGTCCCTGGAGCTCACGTGACGCTGGCACCCAATCAGCGCTGGCATTACTGGACCCGACTTCAGACAAATTTGAACATGGGAATGGCGCCAGCACAGGAGGTGAGTATAAGTGTTATTATTTTAGGAGGGCAAAGCTTGGGGTATGAGAAGAAGTTGTCCAAGTAGTGGACAACTTCTTAGAGGTAAGTAAAATTGATTTGAGTACATTTGTTTAGGTATGTATAGATACAAATTTGATTAGATTTTATTGACTACTGTTTTATTTGATACTTTTTTGTGTTACTGGGAAAAAGAAAAGCCATCTTGATTTGTTGATCACTGATACATGCTTTGTTCCCGTTCTGGATGTTTCATATAGAAATTAGCAAAGTGTGAAATAATTTATGGAACTGTTTTCTATTTTCAGTTGAAGAAAGTAGGAAAGATTCAAAAACAAATGTCCTTTTACCTCTCCGTGATGAAGTGGAAGATAAGGAATCACCGATTGACAAAAAAGGAACTGAACATGGACTGGATAGATCTTTTGCATCTTCTGAATGTGGACAATATTTTAAAAGAAGTCTCATCCTTCCAAGCACAAGTGCATTTACAAAGATATAAAGACATTCTCATGTTCAGAATGTGGGAAATGTTTTGCCTATTAATCACTTCTTGCTATACACAAGAGGGTTCACACAGGAGAGAAGCCATTTTCAGAAGGCAGGTCTTAGTATGCATCAGAGAACTCATGCAGGGGTGAAGCAGTTTTCTTGCTCACGGTATGGAAAACTGTTTACTTGTAAATCAAAATTAGTTGATCATTTAAGAACGCACACAGGGGAGAAGCCATTTTCATGCTCAGAATGTGAAAAAAGTTTCACCCGGAAATCATATTTGGATGATCATGTAAGAACTCACACAGGGGAGAAGCCATTTTCATGTTCAGTATGTGGAAAATGTTTTAGCCAGAAAACATCTCTTACTCTACATCAAAGACTTCACACTGGGGAGAAGCCATATTTATGTTCTGAATGCGGTAAAGATTTTAAACATAACCCAGGTTTAGTGGAACATCTGATAAATGAAACACCGGAGAGACCATTTCCGTGCTCAGAATGTGAGAAAAATTTTATTCAGAAATCAAGTCTTTTGGAACATGTAAAAATTCACACAGGGGAGAAACCATATACATGCACAGAATGTGATAACAGTTTTAGGCACAAATCAAGTCTTGTAAAGCATCTCAGAACTCACACAGGGGAAAAGCCATTTTCATGTCTACAATGTAAGAAATCTTTTGCTTATAGAAAAGGTTTGGTCTTACATCAGAGAACTCACACAGGGGTGAAGCCATTTTCTTGCTCAGAATGTGGAAAACGTTTTACCTACAAATGCAATCTCATTAGACATCAGAGAAGACACATGGAAGAGAAACACCTTTAATGTTTGTTAGACATGGACAAATGCTTCGCTAAAATATAGAAAACCATCACCCCATTACTTGCCAAATTCAAATTTTTACAAGAACGGATTTTTCAGAAAAGGGCGTCCCAATATTTATTTAAAAATGACAATGACATGATTTCCTATTTTGAAACCATTCATTTTACAAACACAACACAAAAAATTGGACCTAATTATTAAAATTATAAAATCTTAGTTGCTAGAAGCTAAAGATTAGGCATCCCCAAAAAAGGACATTGGTAGATAATGGGTTAACATCAAGAGATTTTTGTGATGATCTCACTTATGGCTTTTGTGTTTTAGTTTTCCTGAATTATTTACGTAATTGTTGAGCCCTGTGTACACTACTGTACTAAAGCCAAGGAAGACACAGCCGAACTGTTGGATTAATACCTTAAGTACTGTGATCGCTAGCTACCACCACGTCTTAGTGGCTTGATGTGGGAGATAGTTAAGTCTTGCCATGGCTGGCTGATGGTCTAAGAAAGGCAAAGAGTAAGGCCGTTTTCACGCATCCATGAAACATGAACTGTTCTTTCTTCTGAAGACCTCGTCTCACCCCTCAATCTGAGTGACCTGTTTTATATAGATCTATGAAGCAATTAGCTCAGGTCAGGAGACCCAGCTTTGGGTCAAATCTTTTGGATCGAATGTTTCACACATGTGTGAAACTGAACCAAAATGTTGCCTGTCAGTTTAGTAGTGACTGACAATAATACTTTGTCAGACAAGTATATCAAGGCATTTTAGAAGTGATCAAAAGGGAAATAAAGAGTTAAAGAATTAAAAAGTAGTTCACTGTAAATAAAATAAAATATATATTTATCATAGGTAGTTTTATATTTTAAGACTAAAAAAAATTATAGTATCACTGCACAGGTTATTTAAATCACACAGTAAACAACTGAAAAACCCACCTTTTGTAGTTAATCCTGTTTTTTTTCCCCTCATGTTAATATCTCCCTCAACCCCTTCCCAAAAAAATAATGTACCCAAATATGTGTGTAATAAAAATATTATAAGTTCCAAAAAAATTAAACAATGCCGCAAATAGACCAGGACAAAATGGTTGGCACCTTTTTTTAAAGTAAGAAAAACTCCCAATGGTCACTGAAATCATTTGAAACTGACAACAGTAATTTTCTATTGAATTTTAGTAAATAATAATAATTATAAATCAGACTTTGTAGCAGAATTCTGGTCCTACAGGAAAATTGGGCTGTTGACAACATTTTTCATGTTGAACTGGGGTCTCTATATAATAGTGGCTGGAGTGGAAAAAAACATTTTTTTTTTGCCTCTGTTGTAAAGATATTAGCAATCAAATATTTGGCAACTAATGAGTTAACTTTAGTTAAACCAAATTTTTTTTTCAGATAGTTTTCAGTGGTGCGTTTACTTCTTTTCCCAGTATGACATTGATCAATCGTATGCAGGCATCATCACGCGTCCTGCGGTTCTATGTTACTACCTGCATATGATTGGTCAGAGTCACACAGGGAGAAGTAACTGCCCCTAGTGAAAACTGTCTGATAACACTCACTTGGATTTGGCTAAAGTTAACTCATTAGGTGCCAAATATTTCATAGCTGGTATCTTCACAACAGAGAGACTAAATAAAAATTATAAAGAAATATGCTCCGCATATTACATGGCTTGTCCAATTCAACATAAAAAACTGATGAAAGGCCTCTTTTCAAGAAAACAAAACTATTAAAAATGCCCTGGAATAAAATTATGGTTCCTCTAGAAAAGATTGAAATTAATTTTACCATGTGGAGAAGTGAAACTACAGAGTGTCCTGTAGTTATCACAAGTGTCTGCAGACTTGTAATCAGTCAGTCGCCTATTTACAGGGTAAAAAGTAGTCACTGTGCTGTTTGTTGTCATGGCGTTTACCACACAGAACATGGGGCAAAGAAAGCTAAGAAGAGAGTGGTCTCAGGAGATTAGGAGAACATTATAGACAAACAAGTCTCAGGTGAAGGCTATATGATGTCTCCTACAGCTGGATGTTCCTGTTACTACAGCTGCACATATCCAGAAGTGTAAGGTCTATGGGGCTGTAGCCGTCTTCCCTGGAGGCAGCCACACGAGGAATAAGGTCACAAATTGAAGAGATGGATAATACAAAGGGGAACCACAAAACCCAGAACTTTGAAAGAGATTAGAGGAGAACTCCAAGTCCAACAGTGTGAGGTCACACCAAGTGGCATGAAAATTCAACTCAGACGCAGTCACCATAACATTTAATTTCACCCCAATGTTTTTTTTAAATATGAGTTTGCTGTATCAAAACATTATCTCCACAAAATACAATAAATTTGGGCTAAAAAATTGTTTGTGCTCAAACCTGGTGGGGAAGGCTTTTTGGTACAATAAATAATGGCGGCTATGTATCTTCCATAGAGCCTGAGTTCACACAATTCTTTCTCAAGAGGAGGCCTGGCACCAACTGTAGTGAACTTGGACATATGGGAGTACCATTTCCATGTAACTGAACGATTGAGCGCATGTTTCTTGGACACATAAAATAAGAACTGACAATGCACTGGTGATAGAGGAAGGAGTGTGTGGAGCAGACTGGTTACGAGGAAGATGATCAAGAGGAGAGGAAGAATATGTGTGTGTGAAATGGCCAGCGCCCCCACTCCCACCTCTTTCCTACTAGGAGGTGCTCCCTGGGTCCATGTGTGACTACCACTGACAGTGTCCCTACCACTTCAACACAGATTGGCATTAAAATTGTCATGCCCATCTCCTCCATATCATTTTCTGACAATAAAGGCTGACTGACTGAACAGCAATCTAGTCTGAACTGGTGCATAACCAAAAAAGTCTTGCATAGCAAATAGATCAATGGCTGCACTCAACTGTACTTAAGCAAGGAAATGTCCAATACATGAAATGTGAATAGCTTAATGGCTTGTGAAATCTATGAAAAAACACATGAGATGCTTAGCACAAGATTTGGCCAAAAAATGTGAGCCCATCCACCAAACATCAAGGTAATCTCAGATCGGATGGGTACCTGACTTGACTGCCTAGTGTGAACACTTACCTATGGCGGGGCATTCACCATGCTGTGATTTTAACTACATCCAAACACAGTTGGTTCTGACCTTCCTATAAATGCAGGCTTTACCATGTAATTAGCCATAGGTAAGTGTTCACACTAGGCAGTCAGGTCAGGTACCCATCCGATCTGAGATTACCTTGATGTTTGGTGGATGGGCTCACATTTTTTGGCCAAATCTTGTGCTAAGCATCTCATGTGTTTTTTCATAGATTTCACAAGCCATTAAGCTATTCACATTTCATGTATCGCACATTTCCTTGCTTAAGTACAGTTGAGTGCAGCCATTGATCTATTTGCTAATAAAGGCTGACTGATCATGTCTTCCAAAATCTCAACTAGAAGAACATTTTTTTGGTGTATTATGTTCCTTAACCTCCAGGGAGCTGTTGGCGTTTGGACTTTGGGGCAGAATAGAAACAGGTGTCATTAACAGATTGGACATTTTGCTCTGCACAACATTAAACGATGTGATGGCTGAGGAGGTAAACTCAGCAGAAACGCTGACTCCAGCTGATGATGTCGCTGTCAGAGGCTACATTATCCTGCTGTGCTTAAGGTGAGCAATAGCACACATACACCATCACATCATTCACGTTCTCCTCGCTAACCTGACTGCCAGAATTTGTAAAAGAGGCCAAATGTGACTAGTGTTTGGTAATACTGAAGGTTTCTAACAGCACTGCCAGTGGTGTGAGAACATCTGCTGTCCTTGATATTGTTATTTTTTCTATCTCCCTGCCATGGCCGTTGCCTATATTTTGTTTAGGTTTAGCAAACATTTTTTTGCGAAAGTATAAGGTTTTATTTGTTTCTAAGCTTTTCGCAATTTTCATGTTTTACAATCTTATTCCCTTAAGCCATAGAGATATGTCACACAAAATAGTTAATAACTAACATTTCCCACATGTCTATTTTACATCTGCATCATTTATGAAACATATTTTTTTGCTGGGAAGTTAGAAGGCGTTGATCAGCGATTTCTCATTTTTCCATCAAAATGTACAAAAGCCCTTTTTCTTGGACCACCTCACATTTTTAATTGAATTTGAGGGGCCTATGTGACAGAAAATGCCCAAAAGTGACACCGTTCTAATAACTGCACCACTCAAAGTGCTCAAAATCATGTTCAAGAAGTTTATTAACCCTGTAGGTGCTTTACAGGAATTAAAGCAATGTAGAAGGAAAAAAATTAACATTTTATTCTTCTTTATAAAATTGTTGGTTTTGACCCAAATTACTTATTTATACAAGGGCAAAAGGAGAAAATGGACCCCAGAATTTGCCAATACCCCATATGTAGTGGAAAACTGCTGTTTGGGTGCACGGCAAAGCTTGGAACGGAAGGAGCACCGTTTAACTTTTTGAACAGAAAATTGGCTGGAATCAAGAGTGTTTTCAGAGCCCCTTATGTGCATAAACTGTGGAAACTCCCGATAAGTCAGCTTATTTTGTAAACTATACCCCTCAAGGAACATATTTAGAGGTGTGAGCACCTTGACCCCAGAGGGGCTTCATATAATTTTCTAATGTTGAGGCTCGAAATTGAAAAAAAATTAACTTATGCCATAAAAGTGTTGGTTTTGCCCCAAATTGTTCATTTTCACAAAAGTAACAGGATAAGATGGACCATACAATTTGTGGTGCAGTTTATTCTGAGCACACTGATACCCAGTATGTGTTAGAAAACTACTGTTTGGGTGCACGCCAGGTCTTGGAAGGAAGGAGCATCAACTGAATTCTGGAGCTCAATTTAGGCTGGAATAGATTGCGGATGCCATGTCACATTTGACGAGCCCCTGACAGGTTAAAACAGCAGAAACCCCACAAGTGATTCCATTTTGGAAACGAACACTCTTGAGGAATTCATCTAGGGGTGTAGTGAGCATTTTTATTCTTCAGCTGATTCACAGAATTGAATAACATTAGGCTGAGTAAATGGAAAGTTAACATTTTTTCCACTAAAATTTTCTTTTGGTACAAGTTTTTAATTTTCAAAAGGAATAATAGGAGAAAATGAATGGTGGAATTTGTTGTGTTACTCGTCCTGAGTACGCCGATACCCCATATGTGGTCAAAAACTACTTTTCCGGCACAATGCAAAGTTCAAGGGGAAGAGGCGCCATATTAGAATTAGATCTTACTAGAATGGTTTGCAGGTGCCATGTCACATTGGCAGAGCCCCTGAGGTGCTAGAACAGCAGAAACCCCAATGAAGTCATTTAAGTTTCCAAACTACACACTTGATGAATGCATCTAGGGGCGCAGTGATCATATTGACACCACATGTGCCTCACAGAATTAAAATAACTTTGGGCAGTGAAGAAAGACTAATTACATTTTTACCACTAAAATGTTGTTTCAGCCCCAAGTTTTAAATTTTTATACGGGCTAATAGTAAGAAATGAACCTGACAGTTTGTTTGACTCCACACATAAGACCTCAGGAGTGGACATGGATGTCAGACATATGTACCATCCTCCAAAACTTTGAGGACTCAACCAAGATGGTGAGCGGCGATGATACAATAATTAGCATCACCATCCCACTTCTCTCTGTTCTGAAATGCTCTCTGCTCACTATCAAAGAAGATGCGTTGCAGTCGGAGATTGATGAGATGGAGCAAGGAACCATACATGGTGAATACACACAGCCCACCCACATCTCATCTCAACGTGGATAGGGTGACAATGAGGAAGAGGAGGAGGCGGAGGAAGAACAGGAGCTACTTTCATGCAATAGATAGTACTACTAGCACAGCTGTCATACCGTCTGTTCAGCATGGATGGCCTGAGGACAGGAAGGAGGAGGACAGAATTTTCAGTCATCCTCTTGGTGAGGACACGGAAGTCTTGCCTGTTAGCAGTCTGGCACACATGGCTGAGTTTATGTTACGTTGCCATTCACGTGACCCTTGCTTTCTCAAAAGTTTGGGTAGCAGTCATTACTGGTTGGTGACACTTCTAGACCCACACTACAAAGAAAACTTTCTATCTCATATTCCAGAGTCAGACAGGTGTACTAAAATGGTGCAGGACCAGAGGGCTCTTGTTGCGGAATTATTTAAAAAATTCCCATCTGAAAACGCTGGCAGCAGACATCACAGTTCGTTGCACAACCAAGGACGACAGGCGAAAGAGACACAACTCCGATCCAGCTCAAGTTCTGGGAGTTTTCTCAGACCCCACATCGTATAGGCCCTGAGGCACGGGGTACTCTCACAAGAAGTGCAAAGTTTTGGAAGATGCTGAGGGAGTACCTTGCTGACCAAACCAAAGTCCTCCGTGATACCTCCATGCCTTATAATTATTGGGTATCCAGGCTGGACACGTGGCATGAACTGGCTATGAATGCCTTGGAGGTCCTGGCCTGCCCTGCCGCTAGCATTTTGTCAGAGTGGGTATTAAGTGCCGCTGGGGGAATTATAACTGATAAGCGCGTCCACCTGCCAACTGAAAATGCTGACAGGCTGACTCTTATAAAAATGAACAAGGGATGGATTGTGCCAGACTTCTGTACACCACTGAGCGATATCAGCCAAACATAACCTCCAATACAGTGTCTTTTTTTGTTAACGCTATTACCATGCACCTCTTTACACCCAAACATGGGTATACAGTACACTTCGTGATTTCAACTTTTTTTCTGTTGTCATTCTCCTTCTCTTCATCCTCATCACCCACCACTAGGGTTGAGCGACTTTTATTTTTATAGGATCGGGTCGGGTTTCACAAAACCCGACTTTCTCAAAAGTCGGGTCGAGTGAAATCGGCCGATCCTATAAAAATGTCGGGGTCAGCCGAAACACGAAACCCAATGCAGTGCAATGGGATACTATGGTTCCCAGAGTCTGAAGGAGAGGAAACTCTCCTTCAGGCCCTGGGATCCATATTAATGTGTAAAATAAAGAATTAAAATAAAAAATATTGATATACTCACCTCTCCGACGCAGCCTGGACCTTACCACTGGTAACCGGCAGCCTTCTTTGTTTAAAATGAGCGCGTTCAGGGCCTTAGATGACGTCACGGCTTGTGATTGGTCGCGGCCGCCCATGTAAACGCCAAGCGACCAATCACAAGCCGTGACGTAATTCTCAGGTCCTAAATTCCTAGAATTAGGAATTTAGGACCTGAAAATTATGTCACGGCTTGTGATTGGTCGCGTGGCGGTCACATGGGCGGCCGCGACCAATCACAAGCCGTGACGTCATCTAAGGCCCTGAACGCGCTCATTTTAAGCAAAGAAGGCTGCTGGTTACCAGCTGTAAGGTCCAGGCTGCGTCGGAGAGGTGAGTATATCAATATTTTTTATTTTAATTCTTTATTTTACACTTAAATGTGGATTCCGATACCGATTTCCGATATCGCAAACATATCGGAACTCGGTATCGGAGTTCCGATACCAGATTCAGAAGATCGCCGACCTCATGGCCGACCCCACACAGGGGTCGGGTCGGGTTTCATGAAACCCGACTTTGCCAAAAGTCGGCGACTTCGGAAAATGGCTGACCCGTTTCGCTCAACCCTACCCACCACCACTATATCACCATGGTGATCGTAGTCTGTGATGGAACAGCCACGTTATTGTGTTAAAGGGTGTTTTTGATGCCCATAAAAAAAATGTTTACAGTTTTTCTTTTCTTTTTTCATTGGATTGTTATGTACTTTTTTGGCTGTGCACCCGGAGTGCCCTTGCATGGATGAGTGGGTAGTTATACTGGAGCAGCTTTACAAGGCCCACCGTAAGATGATCGCATAAGGCAGCAGTGTGGGCACTATACTTTTTCTCATTGGACATTGTGTTAAAGGGTGTTTATGATGCCCGTAAAAAATATATTTACACAGCATGTTGATGTGTACCCCCCAGGGGCACATTTTTTTTTTATGAAGCCCTCCTCCACGTTTCATCCTAGGGGGATTGGGGTGCATGCAAATTTGGAGCAGGTCTGGCATTCACTGCATAGCCAAACAGTATGAGAGACCCAGTTCCTAATAATGGGAACTGTAGGGGTTTGTTACGCTGCTTAAACAATGCAATTCTCCACTTTTGGGTCTTCATCCTCAACTCTGCAATTCTCCAATGCAGGTTCTTCAGGCTTAACACTGCAATTCACTGCATAGTCAAACAGTATGGGAGTACCAGCTTCCTAATAATGGGAACTTTGGTGTCATGTGGCCATCCACTGCGTCGGTTCAAAGGGTTATTGGGGTGTAACTTTGGGGCAGGGCAGGCCTTGCATTCAATGCATAGGCGAACATTATGGGAGTAGCAAATTAAGAAAAATGGGAACTTTGGTTTCATGTGGCCTTCCAGGACGTCAGTTTTTTGGGTTATTGGGGTGCATCTAAATTTGGAGCAGGCTTTGCATTCACTTCATGGGCAAATTGTACGGGACTAGAGAAATCATAATAATGGGAACTTTGGTTTCATGTGGCCATGCACCACGTCTCTTCAAATTGTTTTGGTGGTTCGTGTAACTTTGGTGCAGGCCAGACCTTGGATTAAATGCATTGGCAAACAGAATGGGAGACCCACTTCCTAATAATGTGAACTTTGTTGGTTGTCAGCTTCAACAATGCAATTCTCCACTGCTAGTTCTTCAGCCTCAACACTGACATTCTCCAATGCAGGTTCTTCAGGCTCAACACTGCAATTCACTGCATAGGCAAACAGCATGAGAGTACCAACTTTCTAATAATGGGAACGTTGGTTTCATGGGGCCTTCCAGGACGTCTGTTTTTTGGGATACTGGGGTGCGTCCCAATTTGGAGCAGGCCTTGCATTCAATTCATGGGCAAACTCTAGGAAAGTTAAAAAATCTAATAATGGGAACTTTGGTTTCATGTGGCCATCCACCATGTCTCTTCAAACTGTTTTTGGGGTGCGATAAACTTTGGGGCAGACCAGGCCTTGCATTCAATGCATGGGCAAACAGTATGGCAGTACCAAATAAATAAGAATGGGAACTTTGGTTTCATGTGGCCTTCCAGGATGTCTGTTCAATGGGTTATTGAGGTGCGCCTAAATTTGAGTCATGCCTTGCATTCAATGCGCAGTCAATAATAGTACAGGATACACACTGTTTAATAATGGGAACAACAAAGCCCAGCCAGCTGATGGCTCTCTAAGAATAGGGAGGACACACTGCTGTCCCTTTAAGAAGATTAAAGTCCGCCTAATGGCCCTCCTCCTTTAACAGTCTCACCTTCATAACTGAAACGGGATGTGTCTGATGATGTGTCAAACACCACATGGCCAGCTAAGGTTACATAGTTACATAGTTATTAAGGTTGAATGAAGACTTTAAGTCCATCTAGTCCAACCCATAGCCTAACCTAACATGCTCTAACATGTTGATCCAGAGGAAGAATCCGCGTCTGTTATTATGCTTAAACCTTTTTTCCTCCAGACGTAGAGGATGCCCCCTTGTCCCTGTCTCAGGTCTGTGATTAAAAAGATCATCAGAAAGGTCTTTGTACTGTCCCCTCATATATTTATACATTAACATAAGATCACCCCTTAGTCTTCGTTTTTCCAAACTAAATAGCCCCAAGTGTAATAACCTATCTTGGTATTGCAGACCCCCCAGTCCTCTAATAACCGTGGTCGCTCTTCTCTGCACCCGCTCCAGTTCAGCTATGTCTTTCTTATACACCGGAGACCAGAACTGTGCACAGTATTCTAAGT
The DNA here is from genome assembly GCF_051348905.1 of Ranitomeya variabilis. NCBI lineage: Eukaryota > Metazoa > Chordata > Amphibia > Anura > Dendrobatidae > Ranitomeya > Ranitomeya variabilis. Next base: position 43,594,565 of record NC_135238.1, read on the forward strand.
GTGGTCGCACTAGTGACTTGTATAGAGGTAAAATTATGTTCTCCTCATGAGCATCTATGCCTCTTTTAATGCATCCCATTATTTTATTTGCCTTTGTAGCAGCTGCCTGACACTGGCCACTGAATATGAGTTTGTCATCCACCCATATACCCAGGTCTTTTTCATTGACTGTTTTGCCCAGAGTTTTAGAATTAAGCACATAGTTATACATCTTATTACTTCTACCCAAGTGCATGACCTTACATTTATCCCCATTAAAGCTCATTTGCCATTTATCATCCCAAGCTTCTAGTTTACATAAATCATCCTGTAATATAAAATTGTCCTCCCCTGTATTGATTACCCTGCAGAGTTTAGTGTCATCTGCGAATATTGAAATTCTACTCTGAATGCCCCCTACAAGGTCATTAATAAATATGTTAAAAAGAGGGCCCAATACTGACCCCTGTGGTACTCCACTGCTAACCGCGGCCCAGTCCGAGTGTGCTCCATTAATAACCACCCTTTGTTTCCTATCCCTGAGCCAGCTCTCAACCCACTTACACATATTTTCCCCTATCCCCATTACTCTCATTTTATGTAACAACCTTTTGTGTGGCACCGTATCAAAAGCTTTAGAAAAGTCCATATACACTACATCCACTGGGTTCCCTTGGTCCAGTCCGGAACTTACCTCTTCATAGAAGCTGATCAGATTAGTCTGACAGGAACGGTCCCTAGTAAACCCGTGCTGATACTGGGTCATGAGGCTATTCCTCTTCAGATACTCCAGTATAGCATCCCTTAGGCCATGTTCACACTTTGCGGTTTTTACCGCGGAACCGCCGCGATTTTGATGCTGCGGTTCCGCAGCAGTTTCCATAGCGTTTACATTAACATGCAAACCCTATGGAAACCGCAAACCGCAGTGCACATGCTGCAGGAAAAACCGCGCAGAAACGTAGCAGTTTACAACCCGCAGCATGTCACTTCTTTGTGCAGAATCGCTGCGATTCTGCACCCATAGGAAAGGATTGAACCACTTACTTCCCGCATGGGGCTGTGCCCACGTTGCGGGAAGTAAGCGGATAATGTGCAGGTGGTACCCAGGGTGGAGGAGAGCAGACTCTCCTCCAGGCCCTGGGAACCATATTTGGGTGTAAAAAAAAGAATTAAAATAAAAAATAATGCTATACTCACCTCTCAGCGCTGCCCGCGGCGTCCGGTCTGGGTTGATGTGCGAACAGGACCTGCGGTGACGTCGCGGTCACATGACCATGATGACGCCGTGGTCACATGACCGTGACGTCACGAAGGGTCCTTCTCGGCACAGCATCTTTGGAAGCGGACCGCCGAGTGCAGCGCCGAGGAGATCGGGACGTCAGAGAGGGTGAGTATAGCCAATTTTTTTATTTTAACATTATACTATTGATGCTGCATATTGCTGCACATGCAGCATCAATAGTATAGGCGGAAACCCGCAGCGGAAACCGCGGAACAAACCGCGATAAATCTGCAGGGATAACCGCAGCGGGTTTGCCCTGCAGATTTATCAATTCCGCTGTGGGAGAACCCGCAGAGCACACCGCAAAGTGTGCACATAGCCTTAGAATGCGCTCCAGGATTTTACCCACAGTAGAGGTGAAGCTTACTGGCCTATAATTTCCGAGTTCAGTTTTTGTCCCCTTTTTGAATATTGGCACCACATTTGCTATACGCCAGTCCTGTGGTATAGACCCTGTTATTGTGGAGTCTTTAAAGATTAAAAATAATGGTCTATCAATGACTGTACTTAGTTCCTGCAGTACTCAGGGGTGGATCCCATCCGGGCCCGGAGATTTGTCCATTTTAGTGATTTTTAGACGCCGCCGTACTTCCTGCTGGGTTAAGCAGGTGACATTTAATGGGGAATTTTTGTTATCACTGATCATATTGTCGCTATGGGATTTTTTTGTGTTAATACTGATGAAAAAAGTCATTTAGCATATTGGCTTTTTCCTCATCCTCATCCACCATTTCCCCCAGACTATTTTTAAGGGGGCCAACACTTTCATTTTTTAGTTTCTTACTATTTATGTAGTTAAAGAATATTTTGGGATTATTTTTACTCTCTCTGGCAATGAGTCTCTCTGTCTCAATCTTTGCTGCCTTGATTTGCTTTTTACAGAATTTATTTAATTTTCTGTATTTATTTAATGCCTCCTCACTACCTACTTCCTTTAATTCTCTAAATGCTTTCTTTTTGTCCCTTATTGCGACCTTACAGCTCTATTTAGCCATATTGGTTTCCTCCTATTTCTAGTATGTTTATTCCCATACGGTATATACTGTGCACAGGTCCTATCCAGGATGCTAATAAACGTCTCCCATTTTCTTTGTGTATTTTTATGTCTCAGGATTAGTGTTGAGCGATACCGTCCGATACTTGAAAGTATCGGTATCGGAAAGTATCGGCCGATACCGGCAAAGTATCGGATCTCACCTATTCCGATACCCATGCAAGTCAATGGGACACCAAGTATCGGACAGTATCCTGATGGTTCCCAGGGTCTGAAGGAGAGGAAACTCTCCTTCAGGCCCTGGGATCCATATTACTGTGTAAAATAAACAATTAAAATAAAAAATATTGATATACTCACCTGTCCAGAGGCCCCTGGACATCACCGCTGGTAACCGGCAGCCTTCTTTGCTTAAAATGAGCGCGTTCAGCACCTTCCATGACGTCACGGCTTCTGGTTGGTCGTGTGCCGCTCATGTGACCACCAGGCGACCAATCACAAGCCGTGACATCATTCTCAGGTCCTAAATTCTTAGGAATTTTTATCCATATTGTCTATGGAGACAATAACATTTCCCAGTGAATGCAAAAATGAAAAATTCATCAAAAACGCTGCGTGTGAACATAGCTCAAGTGGTGGAGGAACATTTTTGTTTTGGGTTATTTATTTTGCCTAATATACAAGTCGTTACCCTGGAAAGGATGTACCTCAACATATTTCCCAGGAAAATCCATTTTGGTTTCATTTTTGTATGTTTTAATGTGCGCCTGTAAAAGTGGCGTAATACTCTGACAACATTGTTCAGAACAGTGACCTGGGAGTCAGAAATGCTTCTAGGGGTCTTCCCCATTATGTTCCCGTGTAATTTGAGAACTGTTCCCATAGATTTCTGATTCCCGGAAAAAACCTCCGGGGGGAGGGGGGGTGTCACGGCAAAAAAATTCAGGTTTCCTAGGCTTATATTGGGCTCGTTGCTCATGTTGAGCACCCAAGCATTCCAATCTGCTCGACCCGAGCAACAAGCACCCGAGCATTTTCTGCTCGCTCATCAGTAGTCCTAATATTTCCGGTACCTGAAAAAAACGGTACCGGAGATGTCAGTGACATATACATTTATTACAGTAATGTAATGGTAAACCCACATGTAAGGGTAAACCTCAAACCCTACAGAATCCCCGAACCACACCAGGAGATAATCTGCAAGGAGGTGAAGAGAATGCTGGACCCCGGGGTGATAGAGGAATCAAGAAGTGGCTGGTCAAGTCCTCGTCCTCGTATCGAAGCCCAATGGCGAGTAGCGATTTTGTAATGACTACTGCAGGCTCAATGAGGTGTCCAGTGTTGACGCGTACCCAATGTCCGGCATGGACGAACTCAAATGGGATGTTATATACCTGGTAACGAGAATCAGGCAGTGTCTCTTGGGAGAAGCAGGAACTCCAACTGTGCGGGTCAACTGCAGGGAAAGGACTCATATGGACTGTGTTTTCTTTGTTTTACCTTTATGCCAGCAAGGCTTGGTTTATTTTGCTGAACCCACCAAGGTTTATGCTATCCACAATAAACCAGCAGGTGATCGTCTACCAGAATGTTTCCTCTGTCTACCTGGGAAAGCAGCTGAGCGTGTCAACCCCTCACAACATGTACAGAAAGCTGCACACACACTGTACTAATTGTATATGTCACTGACATCTATCTATTCTATGTGTGTTATAAATATATTTTTATATCTTTATTTTTATATAGCGCTCACATATTCCGCAGCGCTTTACAGGTTTGCACACATTATCGTCACTGTCCCTGTTACAGTCTGTTACAATCTAAATTCCCTATCAGTATGTCTTTGGAATGTGGGAGGAAACTGGAGTACCCGGAGGAAACCCATGCAAACACGGAGAGAACATACAAACTCTTTGCAGATGTTGTCCTTAGTGGGGCTTGAACCCAGGACTCCAGCGCTGCAAGGCTGCTGTGCTATCCACTGCGCCACCGCGCTGTGTGTATAACCCATATATCTGTATCTATGTGTGTAATCCATCTCTTCTAGACTGTCGGGTCCCAGTGTCATTTTAGAGTACGTGGCTGCTGAATTACCGGCTTTTCTTCTATCTATATAATATTTATACATATATCTGTGTGTGTCACTGACATCTATATATCTATGTGTATACTGTATATCTATTCTAACCTGTCACTCTATGATTTTACTGTATGCAGCACATGAATTGCCGGCTTTTTATCTATCTATCTATTTATCATCTACTTTAAAATACTTTAGTGGCAACACAATTATTACCGATCACGAATCCGAATGTGCCACATTTGTGCCGAATTTGTGTTTGTCGATCGTTTTACAAACATATTAGCACATGTCCTGTCATCACTTCTATCATGGAAATGCCCCTTTGACTAACGTTATCATCCATCCAATAGACTGTATGAGGACATGAGGTCCTGGTGATGGTCGGCCTGGAATCACATGATCACACAAATCCCAGAACACTGCCCCCTATCAGTGGAAATGTGAGAAAATCCAATAATGACACCAAATGCTTGAAGACTTTATCCTGAGCATCAGATTATATAGTTCAATGTATCTTTATAGAGAGAATGAGAAGATAAAAGAAACTGTCAGAAAAGAGTAAATGTGTTATAATGTCATATGATGAGAATTGGAAATGGGAAAAGCTCAGCCAAACCTCTGTAACCACCGGCTGTAATCTAACACCTGGAAATTGCCAGGATGTTATTTCATTCATCCCTATTTCTGCCTCCATCATTATCAGCTGCTTTATAAGAGGCCGATAGTGAGAGAAAAAGTATTGGTTATTCCGCTGCATTGTGACATCATCTCTTACCTTATATGGAAGCGGGCAGTGATGTCACACAGGTGAGTGATGATGTCACAATAGAGCGGAACCTTAAAAACCCTCGGTTCCATCTCACTGGCTCAGACTTGGTATATGTCTGTCTCCTGACAACACTGTACCTAGATCTTCTCCTTGTGAGATTAGCGCTTTACTTGCGATTTACTTGTGGAATAGCGAAACTGTATTAGAGGATACTTCTGGATTTTCCTGAAGATCACTGACTGAGGACTTCTACATCTGGAGGTAAATCTGTTTTGTGTTGTTATTTATGAAACTATTATTATTTATTGTTATAGCGCCATTTTTTCCATGGCGTTTTACATGTGAGGCGGGGTATACATAATAAAAACAAGTACAATAGTCTTGAACAATACAAGTCACAACTGGTACAGGAGGAGTGAGGACCCTGCCCGCGAGGGCTCACAATCTACAAGGGATGGGTGAGAATACAGTAGGCGAGGATAGAGCTGGTCATGCAGCGGTTTGGTCGATCGGTGGTTACTGCAGGTTGTAGGCTTGTCGGAAGAGGTGGGTCTTCAGGTTCTAACTAGAAGCTTTCTTCTCCTTATTTTTTCATGTATTCTTGAATTTTGTATGAAAACACTTTTTGCGTTTGTTGCCATTTTCTGACACCCGTAGCGGTTTCTTTTTTCGTGATTTGGGGTTGGGTGAAGGATTATTTTTTGCACCCTGAGCTGTCGTTTTTACTGATACCATGATGGGGAACATGCGATGTTTTGATGAGTAACTCGTCCGGCACAAATCACGGCACAATACAACAGAAAAAACATTTTCATGAATATTTTTATTTACAATTCATGAAACAAATCCAGTCCTCAGTGGCCGGATATAAGAGTAGGAATGGCCGCGAGAAAACCAGGGAGCAAATATCAGTGTCCAGCAATTTACAGGGGGAGGAGGGGAGATTTCCTTTATTAATAAATAGTAGTAATAATAATGGCAGCCAGCGCTCTACCTGTATGGGGCAGGGCGGGCTGCACCAGGGATTATAGCACTGTGTAATATGGCTCCAATGTTATCTTCTCCCCTTCAGATCTCCCTCCTGACTCTGTCTGGTCCAGGACCACAGAGGGGACGTCAGCTCCTGGCTGTCTGGTCCAGGACCACAGAGGGGACATCAGTCACCACCTACATAAGCTGAGAAGAGAACATCAGCGTGCACAGGACCCCGCAGAGCCGGACATCTGTAGAGTGAGTATAATGGCTGCCGCCAGGGTCCATCTTCTTACACTAATTAGATAAGTGGAGGAGGCCGGACCACGGCTGTCAGCACCGACCACTGAGTTAGGCCAGAATTGCACCTGACAACCTCCCGCATTTAACCACTATCATTCGGCTACTTGTTGGCTGATTGTCGGGTGTCTGGTGCCATTAAGGCAGTTCTTACTGCTGGAAAATACTGACCAAATACTGAGCATGTGAACATGGCCTAAAGCTGAAAATTATTTGGTTTAGATCTGAAATAAAACTTGTGTCAGAGTATAATGTAGCCCCCCCCTCATAAAATATGTAGCTCCCCTCATAAAATATAATGCAGCCCCCTCATAGAGTATAATGCATCCCCTCCCATAGAGTATAATGTAGCCCCCTTAAATAAAATAATGTAGCCCCCTCGTAGAATATAATGCAGCCCTCAAATAGAATAATGCAGCCCCCTCATAGAGTAAAATGCAGCCCCTTCATAGGGTATAATGCAGTCCCCTTAAAGAATATAATGTAGCCCCCTCAAATACTATATTGCAGCCCCCCATAGAGTAAAATGCTGCCCCTTCATAGGGTATAATGCAAACTCCCATAGAATATAATGTAGCCCCCTCATATAATATAATGCAGCCCCTCCATAGAATATAATGTAGCCTCTCCATAGAATATAATACAGCCCCACAGTCCTACAGTCTTATGGCCACCAGTACTAACTGATATATATATATATATATATATATATATATATATATATATATATCCCACAATCCTCACCTCTCCTCCTCATTCCCCCGCGGTTCCAGACTCTGCTCCAGTCTCAGCAGCTGCACTGCCATCTGCCCGGCACACAGTATGAGGTGACGTCATCACGCACCGGCTGTGGCAGAGGCAGAGGGCAATAATGGAGCAGGGAGTATCATCTGATGCCCTCTCCTCTATTATTGCACCTATGATGCCGATACAGTTGAATGCGGCACATGCTGGGGGCAGCAGCGGTGGAGCAGCAGGCGACAGGAGGAAGGAGACGACTGCTGCGGCTAAAGCCTGTGCCCGCTGCTAAAGAGAAATTAATATTCACTGCTCCCCACGCCCATGGCCAGTCCGACCTGGGCTCTACACACAGAACTGAGGAATAAAATGGTAAAACTCATCTGTTCCTTATACTACAGGTGGAATAATTCTCTACTGCTGGAAGGTTCTCAAAGTTTTACTTGTTGAGCGTTGAAAACTCCAAGTGTAAACTTTGTTCTGGATTAGGAATCTTATTTCCATCGGGAATTCACCAGATATTACTGTAAGTATTCTGAGGTCATAACAAACATTTCCTGCCTAAAAATAAAAGAATAAAATCTGACCGATCTATTGTTCCTTTTAGGGTTGATAAACGACTACAGAGCTGAAATCTTGACAAGAAGATCCCTGTCGATTACTAAGATCCCAGCTGAATTCTGTAGCACTACTAGTGACATCACATTTCTTGGATTTACAAGAAGAGTAAAGTAGTTAGAAGGTAACGATACTTTTCTGTAACATTTAAGTCTAAGTTGCAATGTGTGAACATGATGTGAGGAATAGCGCCATTTCCGGCCATTATATGGCTTGTATGGTATTTTGTATTGTTCTACAATTTTCACCCTACAGTCACTATCTCTAATTTGCATTTGTCTTTGAATCAGTGTCTCCCGCAAAAAAAGTATTTTACCTCTTACCTTAGGTAGCACAGAGCCATGGAGGAAATTATATATCAGTACTGAGCATTGTAGCTGTGAATCCAGCTCTGGTATAAGCTAATGTACCTGCTAGAATCCTGCAGGACAATGATTCTGTGCTTCCTCCTGGCAGTGCTCCTCCTCTGCCTCCTAACTTGTGAAATCTCTGTGCAGAGCAAGACGGATTACAGGAGGTTATTCAGAGTTAATGAGCTCAGGAGACGGGAAAGTGGAGGAATTGACCCATAAGAATAGATTAAAGACGATTTCTCTGATATCATATGTTACAAAGTTTCTTATAATCACTTATACTAGTGATTTATACAATTTGTTGCCGGGCAGTTCCCATGTAAACACTTTCTCGATGTTTTGCGGCTTCATCTTCTCGTCCTTCCATACTACTTATGGTCACTACTTTTTGGCTTTTGCTGTTTATTGTCCTATAACTTTTTTCCATTTGTGGATTATTCTGCAGGACTTCTCGCACACTGAGTGACTTCTGCGTGTTGCTCTGCGCTGTGAGATCTGCGACTATTGTGCGCCGGAAGAGCACGTTACTGAACACTTTTGAGGAGAAACCATGAGTTCTCGGGAATTGAGGCAGCTGATCATGGACAACATTGCATGGATGAACCGGCCAGAAAACCGAAGTAAGTGAACCTTTACAATGTAAGGGGTGTGTGTGGGGGGATTATACCGGGGTCTTTTTGTCGTCACCCCAGTAACAACAGGTTCCACTCTCTAGTTCTTTCCATAAGAGGAGTTAGAAATATTTCTGCCTGTATACTGGGGACAATGTTAGACGGGGAACTAAACTAATAACTCTGGGTATTGTAGTAGTGACGATCGGTGGGGTCCGGACCCTCAGACCAGCACACATCGCTCACAACAGGGGTCAACGTGCTTAGATTATTCTTGGGTGTGTGCAGAGCGGTGTCCCGGCCCAGTAAAAATTTATAGAGAAATAATAGATAGATAATAGATAGATAATAGATGATAGACACATTTGTACCTGTCATTTATGATATTTTCTGTCATTATAATACATGAGTTTTTCCCTTCAGATCAGAGCCCTGTGATCGGAAGACTCAGGTCGTCTCAGACAAGAGGAGGAAGGATTGAAGATGACAGAGATTATTTACCTTCTCCAGAGAGAAGAAGAAGAGTTAGAGACCCATCCAGGCGCTCAGTACGAGAGGAGACCAGACACAGGAGCCGTTCGCCACATAGGCCGCTACCTGACCGTCCCATCTCTCCTGAGCCTTTACCACCGACCACGCGCCCTGACAATCTCAGGCCTGCGGAGGCTTTACCACCGACCACGCTCCCTGACAATCTCAGGCCTGCGGAAGCTTTACCACCGACCACGCTCCCTGACAATCTCAGGCCTGCGGAGGCTTTACCACCGACCACGCTCCCTGACCGTCACAGTTCTGCTGATGCGTCACTACCGAGCAGCAGCAATAATAGGAGTGGTGGAAATGAAGCGGCAACCACCTCCGGGGCCGATCCTCAGCCAAATTTTATTCCACCATCCGTGGGCACAGATGCTGAGAATCAGGCCGGATTAGATTCAGTTGAGGATACAACCCCACCGCAGGCTGCACCCCTGCGGAGGAGAGGACGGCGGAGAGGAATGACAAGGATACGGCAAATAGAACGCCTTCCTACCAGGAGCGCCACAGGCCAGGAGGAGATTCCTTCTTGTGCCATATGCCTAGGTGATTATGAAGTAGGTGAGCAGCTTATTGTGCTGCCCTGCCGACATCTTTTTCATCAGAGCTGCATTACACCATGGCTCCGCCAAAACCGCTACTGTCCTTACTGCCGCCAAAACTGTTTCCAACAGAACAGACAGAGAAGAGCATAAATCCCAACATGTGCTCGTGTATCCATCCCCAATATATATTTATTTCCTTTATTAATGATTTTTACTAAATAAAATGTATATGTTTTTTATACTTATGAAGTCAGCACTCCATTTTTTCAGTTTTCTATGTTACCAGGAGTTTCTTCGTGTACGGCCATATTGATACATTTATAGAGGAACAGTCACACGATGCAACTACTTTTTACCTATTTATGCATCATTTCCGGAATTTTCTAAACTACATCAGTGATATGTCCGCCACTGCATTACAGAATCCATTTAGCTCTAGTGGTCCCCATACTTGCCATTATCCGTTCTGCAATTTCTGGGGCAACACCTCTATTAAATCTGTGGACAGTTTGCTCCAATTACAAAACAAGCACTAAATCTATTGTACTACTTCTAATCTGATTTACTATGCTGCACGTGAGTGTCCATATATATGGGGCTGCATTACACTATAGAGGCTGCCTATGGGGGTGCATTATATTAGGGGCTGCATTACACTATAGAGGCTGCCTATGGGGGTGCATTATATTAGGGGCTGCATTATACTATAGAGGCTGCCTATGGGGGTGCATTATATTAGGGGCTGCATTACACTATAGAGGCTGCCTATGGGGGTGCATTATATTAGGGGCTGCATTATACTATAGAGGCTGCGTTATACTACAGAGGCTGCCTATGGGGGAGCATTATATTACATTATACTAGGGGGTGCATTATATTATAGAAGCTGCCTTTGGAGGTGCATTATATTAGGGGCTGAATTATACTATAGAGGCTGCCTGTGGCGGTGCATTATATTATAGAGGCTGCCTATGGGATGCATTATACTATAAAGGCTGCGTTTGGGGCTGCATTATACTATAAAGGCTGCCTGTGGGGGTGCATTATACTATAGAGGCTGCCTATGGGCCTACATTATACTATAGAGGCTGCCTATGGGGGGGGGGGCATTATATTAGGGGCTGCCTTACACTATAGAGTCTGCATTATACTATAGAGTCTGCCTATGGGGGATGCATTATACTACTGAGTCGGCCTATGGGGGTGCATTATACTATAGAGTCTGCCTATAGAGGCTGCCTATGGCGGGTGCATTATGCTATAGAGGGTGCCTATGGGGGTGCATTATATTAGGGGCTGCATTATACTATAGTCTCCTTATGGGAGGTACATTATACTATAGAGTCTGCCTACGGGGGGTGCATTATACTATGGAGTCTGACTACGGGGGGTGCATTACACTTTAGAGTCTGCCTATGGCGGGTGCATTATGCTATAGAGGCTGCCTATGAGGTTGCATTATACTATAGAAGCTGCCTATGGGGGTGAATTATATTAGGAGCTGAATTATATTATAGAATTGTTATCAATAAAAGATCCAAAAATAATTATGTGCTTAAACATTGGGCTTATTAGCCACATCAGCGCCACCAGTCCTTCCTATTTCTTATATTGTAATCAGCCCCTAATCGCCCGGACCCCCAAAGATCCCGAGATTCTCCGTCAGAACAGAGCTATGGGGGAAGCCATGAATTACGTCCTATGACTGATGTGTGAACACCCGGACAGTACGGGGGGCCGGGGAGGTGACGTGCTGTGGATGGAGACCCCTTTAGGAGCTTGTCACATTGGGGGTGTTAGAGCCCTAGGGGTCTCTGGAGACGTCCTACCTTCTTCGGGCCTCCTCCATTTTCAGTCGGCAATTAGGGGTCTCGTGTTCCTTCTTTGATGGGTGGAGTCTCGTCATGGGGGTCTCGGGACAAGATCCTGCGGGAGCAGCCAGAAAATGGAGGGTTACGGTAACGTAAATGATCGGGCAGACCCCTGTATAAAAGCCGGGAGGTGGGAGCTGTGATGGGGTCACTGCAGCGGGAAAACAGAAGTTTGCAAAAATGTCTGAATTTAAAGGGGCCGTTCCCTTCTGATCTAATGTGCCAGAAAGGTGTTGTGGGGGTCCCACTGATCCCCCAGATGTCAGTCCTCCACAGGCGGATACTTACCGGAGGACACCGGGCTGTCCCCCTGCTGGCTGCCACGGTCCCCACATGGCGGGATGGAGGGGCTCGGAACGGCAGTAATTGGAGGGCGGCGTTTTCGGGACTTGGCTGCAGACAGCAGAAGCATGCGCGCGGAGCGGCTCATGGAGGCCGGGGGAGGGGAGGCCACGCTCTGCAGCTTGTCTCGCAGCTTCTGACTCCTACAGGTACAGACACGACATGAGGGGGCAGAGGATTAAATCCCAGGACCCCCAGAAATAACAGCTCGCAGGTGGCTGAGATTAATCAGAGCTCAGACCAAAGGTGCAGTAACCGCCCTCTCCAGCAAAGCAACGAACCTGAGATCAATGAGTCCGGCTGTACAACACTGTAGAAGAGCTGCAGTGTAAAGAATGGTGGAGGGACAGAGCACCAGAAGGGACGCTGCTGACTGCACCCACAGACCGCGAGATCCCAGGAGCGGGTGAGAATGCGCCCAGCGGGTACGTACCGGGCCTCGGGGTCCTGAGCGTCCAGGGTGGGCTGCTCTCCGGAGTGTAGGGGAGAGACTGGACAGGAGCGGCTGCCCTGTAAGGGAAAAAGAGCAGTGATGGGTAACAGACGGCCTGGAGCTCGACTAACGGCAGCGCTGCCGAGAGCACAATGGAGGGTGGCCGCTGCTGAGAGCACAACGGAGGGTGGCCGCTGCCGAGAGCACAACGGAGGGGGGCCGCTGCCGAGAGCACAACGGAGGGGGGCCGCTGCCGAGAGCACAGCGGAGGGGGGCCGCCGCCGAGAGCACAACGGAGGGGGGCCGCTGCCGAGAGCACAACGGAGGGGGGCCGCTGCTGAGAGCACAACGGAGGGGGACGGAGGATCTACAGTCCCCTGCAGTGGATTCAGTCTCCTCCTACGGAGGGAGATCCATCATCCGGGGTCAGATGTGTCAGCCCCTCTGGAAACAAAAGGCATGCTGGGAGATGTAGTTCCATGATGTCATTAATGAGGGAAGTAGCCGGGTCGTCCTTCCTACACCACACGACGTACCCCAGAGCCTTCGAGCCGCTCCTCATCCTCTTCATCCGGGGTGGAGAGGACGCGGATGAACGACAGACCGAACTGCTCCTGCTTGTTGAAGGGCTGCGTGCAGGTGACACGGTCCCACTTCTCCAGGGCGGCTCCTGCGAGGAAGTCTCCTGCCGAGGGGAGTCTGCTCTACAGAAAAACCTGCAGTCCCCCCAGAGCAGCACACACTCCAGTCACCTCCGGAGCTGCATCCACAGAAATTATTCATATACTCCAGCCACCACCAGAGCTGCATCCACAGAAAATATTCATATACTCCAGTCACCAGAGCTGCATCCACAGATAATATTCATATACTCCAGCCACCTCCGGAGCTGCATCCACAGAAAATATTCATATACTCCAGCCACCTCCAGGGCTGCATCCACAGATAATATTCATATACTCCAGCCACCTCCAGAGCTGCATCCACTGAAAATATGCATATACTCCAGCCACCTCCAGAGCTGCAGTCTGTAAATTCACACATTATGCTCCACTCACATCTACAGTGGCATGTAACCGTTTATCCCCTGCTGGTCAGAATCACTGTTATTGTGAACAGTGAAGAGAGCTGAAGATGAAATGATCTGTAAAAGGCCTAAAGTTACAGATGTCGCCTCTCCTTGGTGTTTTAGGCAATAAAAATATATATTTTTTTCATCGTTTACATTTTAAAAATTACAAAAAGGAAAATGAGCAGATGAAAAAGTTTGTGCACCCTGCATGGTTAGTACAAGTATCAGCCTGTAAACGCTTTCTGTATCCAGACACGAGTCTTTCAGTTCTTGTGTGAGGGATTTTCCTCCGTTCTTCCTTGTAGAATTCCTCCAGTTCTGTGAGATTCCTGGGGCGTTTTGCTTCCTCTGCTATTTTGAGGTTTCGCCACAGATTTTCAATGATGCTGAGATCAGGGGACTGTGAGGGCCATTGTAAAACCTTCAGTTTGCCCCTTTTCAGGTCTATTGTGGATTGTGACGTGTGTTTAGGACCATTCTCCATATGTAGCAGCCATCCTCTTCCTCTTTTCACCTTCAGCTTTTTTACAGATGTTTTTTTCAAGAATTTGTTGAAATTTCATTGAATCCATTCTTCACTCTACCCTTGAAATTTTCCCCAAGCTATTGGCTGCAACACAGTGCAAAGAATGATCCTCCCCCATGCTTAATGGTTGGCGAGATGTTATTTTCCTGACATTCTGTGCCCTTTTTTCTCCACCTTTTATCATTGTGGCCACAGAGTTCTATTTTATCCTCATCGGTCCACAGGACTTGTTTCCAAAATGCATCAGGCTTGTTTAGATGTTCTTTGCAGACTTCTAAAGCTGAATTCCATTGATTGGATGCAGGAGAGGTTTTCCCCTGATGACTCTTCCATGAAGGTCATATTTGTGCAGGTGTCTCTGAACAGTAGAACAATGTACCACAACTCCAGAGTCTGCTCAATCTTTCTGAAGGTCTTTTGCAGCCAAGTGGGAGTTCTGATTTGCTTCTCTACCAATCCTATGAGCAGCTCTTGATGAAATTTTCCTTGGTCTTCCAGACCTTATCTTGACCTCCACTGTTTCTGGTAACTGCCATTTTTTAACTACATTACTAAATGAGGAAAAGGCAACATGGAAACGCTTTTCTATCTTCTTATAGCCTTCTCCTGCTTTGTGGGCTCCACCATTTTCCTTTTCAGAATGCTAGGCAGCCGCTTAGAAGAATTCAAAGCTGCTGTTTTTTGGTTAGAGGAGGCTGGGTTTTTATAAAGCTGGGAAATTTCCATCATCGGCCTTTCCTAACAATTATAGTGAAGAAGCCATAACCTTAACAGGCTAATTAAGGTCTGAAACCTGGGTCAAAGTTATCTGAGCACACATATATCCAAGGGTGCACAAACCTTGGCATCAGCCAGTTGTCCTTTAAGTAATTTTGAAAATCTAAAAGATGAAATTACTGTATATACTCGAGTATAAGCCGAGATTTTCAGCCCACTTTTTTTGGCTGAAAGTAACCCTCTCGGCTTATACTCGAGTCATACCCAAGGGTCGGCAGGGGAGGGGGAGCGGAGCTTTGTAATAATACTGCTCCTGGCACGGTCCCTGCACGTTTTTTTCCCCCCCGACAGCTTGTTTCTGTAGTGAGCGGTCACATGGTACCGCTCACTACAGTAATGAATATGGACCCGACTCCACTCCCATAGGGGTGGAGCCGCATATTCATTACTGTAATGAGGGGTACCATGTGAAAGCTCACTACAGGAAGAAGCTGCCGGGGTACAGACGTGCAGGGACCGCGCCAGGAGCAGGTGATATAACGCAGTGCGCTATATTCACCTGCTCCCCGTTCCACCGTCGGCGCCGCTGCCTCCTCTACACTGACACTCAGGTCAGAGGGTGCGGTGACGCAATTAGTGCGCGCCGCCCTCTGCCTGAACATCAGTGCACAGGATGGGGAAGACACAGCGGCGGTCGGCGGTGGAATGGGGAGCAGGTGAATATAGCAAGTGCCGAGGGCCTGAGAGGTGAGTATGCGATTTTTTTATTCTTTTAATCGCAGCAACAGCATATGGGGCAAATGTCTGTATGGAGCATCTTATGGGGCCATAATCCACATTTGTGCAGCATTGTATGGGGCATATTTTAATATGGAGCATCTTATGGGGCCATCATGAACTGTATGGAGCATTATATGGGGCTCCTGATTTAATATGGACATTCAAAAACACTTAACCTACTGATGTCTCAATTAATTTTACTTTTATTGGTATCTATTTTTATTTTTGACATTTACCAGTAGCTGCTGCATTTCACATCCCAGGCTTATACTCGAGTCAATAAGTTTTCCCAGTGTTGGCTTATACTCAAGTACATACGAGATATAGATAGATAGATAGAATTTTCCTTCTCACCCCAAATGGGGGTGGTCTTTGTTGTCCTTCCTCATTCTCGAGTCCTCCTGGGAGTTTGAGGGTTCTGCGCAGGATCTTAGCTGTTCCCAGCATTGCGCTTTTCTGGACAGAGCTCAGATGTTGCTCCTGGGATCTGTTGCAGCCATCCTTCCTCTTAGGGGTCACTGCTCCACGTGCTACGATCACCACTGGAATCACTGTTGCCTCCACACCTTCTCCAGTTCTCCTCTGAGGCCCTGGTGTTTCTCCAGCTTCTCATATTCCTTCTTTCTGATGTTGCTGCCTCATCTATTATCATTGCTGTCCTCTGCTCCTTGTCTACTATCACGTCTGGTTGGTTAGCCAACACCTGCTTATCCATCTGGATCTTTAGATCCCACAGGATTTTAGCCCCTTCATTCTCCACCATTTCTCTGGGGTCTCCCACCTGGACTTAGCCCATACGCTGTGCAGATGTTCCTGTATACAGTTCCCGCTCCTTGGTTGTGGCGTTCGGTAGACGCTGTTCCTGCATTTCGCATCCTGCCATTGTGTGTTGGACGATTTCTGAGGTTTCTTTGCATAGTCTGCACCTTGGGTCTTGTCTTGTAGATTCCGGCTTCTATGGATCTGGTCCTTGGTGCTCGCTCTTTTGCCGCTATGATCAGTGCCTCTGTCTCGGAGTCCAGCTTTCTCCAGCCATTGGTAGGATTTCTCCATGTCAGCCGCCTCCATTATCTGTCGATGGTACGTCCCATGCAGCGGCTTGTCTTGCCATGGTGCTTCATGGTCCTGCTCCTTCCAGATCTGTTGCTGCCTTAGGCTCTCTCAGCATCTCATCGTTTGGAGCCATTCTCCTGCTGTATTCCTGGATACTCCTGGTTTCATCCGTGATGGTGGCTTGGATGCTTATCAGGCCTCGACCACCCTCCTTTCTGCTGGCGTACAATCTTTGGGTGTTAGACTTAGGGTGGAGACCTCCATGCATTGTGAGGAGCTCTCGTGTCTTTTGGCCAGCACTGTTCACAATAACAGTAATTTTGACCAGGGGTGCACAAACTTTTACATGTTGCTGTACTACAGTCACACCTAAAGCTGCAATAAATAAAAAATTACATTTTCTGCACCAGCCACATCTAGAGCTGTTGTCACCATTTTCCTTTACCCTCTTTGAACATCCGGACCCCTCTGTGGTTCTTCATCAGTCTGGCGTCTGCCGGTGGCATCAGCGTGGTCGTGGGGAGGAGAGTGGTGAACCCCTTATCCAGAGTCCAGATGGAACGTCCCACGTCGATCTGTAGGAAGGCCGAACCACTGTTTCCTGTTCACGGGGGCGGACACAACACATGAGAGCAGAGACACCCAGTCACACACAAGCTGGAACACCAAGATCTGCTACAACTGCGGCACCTATATCAATGTAGCCGATGTGACAGGCTCGATCCAACTGTAACTCCACCCGGAGCTGCCGGCTGCGGTCCCGGGGACAGCTGAGCCACGCTGGGTGAGGTTGTCTATCAGGAGATTCTCCACCGGATGTTTTGGGCCTTGCAACAGGTGGAAAGAGAAGTGTGTAACCTGCACGTCGAGGCTCCTGCAATACAAATAGGAGAGCAGAACGTCGGGGCCACGTGAAGACCGAAACTGGGATCATAAACACAAAAGAAATGCTGTCACAGCAGGCAGTAAAGCGAGCGGGTAATCCGCCTGCAGTGTATGTGCCGCCATCTAGTGGCCAAAGGTAACACACACAAGAAGATGGAAATATTAGGGGGGTTTTGCTCAATTAAAAAACAAAAAAATAAATGAAGCAACAAGTGAGTTGTGTGAGCCCGAGAGACCGAGGTTTAGCCCTAAAAATAAGAATTGTAGAATAAACAAATCATGGACACGTCGGGCGCGGCCTCAGGAGCTGCAGAGGTCAGCTGTGCTACACTGCCGGCATCCGCCTGTACCAGGAGCAGCTCCCGGCCCACTGACATTAGGGCGACCACAATCCCGGCGGGGGAGACAGCGCGCCATGTTGTGCTCACAGTCACTACGGGCAGCCGTACACTGGGGGGGGGGGGAGGGCGGCGACCGCGCACTCTGGGGGGGGGGGCAGGGACCGCACTCTGGGGGGGGGGGCAGGGACCGCACTCTGGGGGGGGGCAGGGACCGCACTCTGGGGGGGGGGCAGGGACCGCACTCTGGGGGGGGGGGCAGCGACCGTGCACTCTGGGGGGGGGGGCAGGGACCGCACTCTGGGGGGGGGGGCAGGGGGGCAGGGACCGCGCACTCTGGGGGGGGGGCAGGGACCGCACTCTGGGGGGGGGGCAGGGACCGCACTCTGGGGGGGGGCAGGGACCGCACTCTGGGGGGGGGGCAGGGACCGCGCACTCGGCGCCATGATGCAGAACACGGTCCGGCTGATTGTACAATGAATTGGTCTCCAGCAAAGTAACGCACAGAAAACGCCATTCACACCTCGGTATTCGGTAACAAGGTGAACCGGCCTGGGTGTACCAACATGGCAGCGTCTACACTGGAGTTGATTTCTTGAGGGGGAGGAGTGATTCCTTGGATCATGACATCACCGGAAAGGGCGGAGCCTCCTTCAGTCCAATGAAGATCCGATAACAGGAAGCTGCTGGTGGAGAAGAAGAGAAGTGAGGAGAGGACCGAGGGGCTGCAGCACGGAGCCGTGTGAGGAGAGGACCGAGGGGCCGCAGCATGGAGCCGTGTGAGCAGAGGACCGAGGGGCCGCAGCATGGAGCCGTGTGAGGAGAGGACCGAGGAGCTGCAGCATGGAGCCGTGTGAGGAGAGGACCGAGGAGCTGCAGCATGGAGCCCTGTGAGGAGAGGACCGAGGAGCTGCAGCATGGAGCCATGTGAGGAGAGGACCGAGGAGCTGCAGCATGGAGCCGTGTGAGGAGAGGACCGAGGGGCTGCAGCACGGAGCCGTGTGAGGAGAGGACCGAGGGGCTGCAGCATGGAGCCGTGTGAGGAGAGGACCGAGGAGCTGCAGCATGGAGCCGTGTGAGGAGAGGACCGAGGGGCCGCAGCATGGAGCCGTGTGAGGAGAGGACCGAGGGGCTGCAGCATGGAGCCGTGTGACGAGAGGACCGAGGGGCTGCAGCACGGAGCCAGTGTGAGGAGAGGACCGAGGGGCTGCGGCATGGAGCCGTGTGAGGAGAGGACCGAGGGGCTGCAGCACGGAGCCAGTGTGAGGAGAGGACCGAGGGGCTGCAGCATGGAGTCGTGTGAGGAGAGGACCGAGGGGCTGCAGCATGGAGCCGTGTGAGGAGAGGACCGAGGGGCTGCGGCATGGAGCCGTGTGAGGAGAGGACCGAGGGGCCGCAGCACGGAGCCAGTGTGAGGAGAGGACCGAGGGGCTGCAGCATGGAGTCGTGTGAGGAGAGGACCGAGGGGCTGCAGCATGGAGCCGTGTGAGGAGAGGACCGAGGAGCTGCAGCATGGAGCCCTGTGAGGAGAGGACCGAGGGGCTGCAGCATGGAGTCGTGTAAAGAGAGGACCGAGGAGCTGCAGCATGGAGCCGTGTGAGGAGAGGACCTGCAGCATGGAGCCGTGTGAGGAGAGGACCGAGGAGCTGCAGCATGGAGCCGTGTGAGGAGAGGACCGAGGGGCTGCGGCATGGAGCCGTGTGAGGAGAGGACCGAGGGGCCGCAGCACGGAGCCAGTGTGAGGAGAGGACCGAGGGGCTGCAGCATGGAGTCGTGTGAGGAGAGGACCGAGGGGCTGCAGCATGGAGCCGTGTGAGGAGAGGACCGAGGAGCTGCAGCATGGAGCCCTGTGAGGAGAGGACCGAGGGGCTGCAGCATGGAGTCGTGTGAAGAGAGGACCGAGGAGCTGCAGCATGGAGCCGTGTGAGGAGAGGACCGAGGGGCTGCAGAATGGAGCCGTGTGAGGAGAGGACCGAGGGGCTGCAGCATGGAGCCCTGTGAGGAGAGGACCGAGGGGCTGCAGCATGGAGTCGTGTGAGGAGAGGACCGAGGAGCTGCAGCATGGAGTCGTGTGAGGAGAGGACCGAGGGGCCGCAGCACGGAGCCGTGTGAGGAGAGGGCCGAGGGGCCGCAGCACGGAGCCGTGTGAGGAGAGGATCGAGGAGCTGCAGCATGGAGCCCTGTGAGGAGAGGACCGAGGAGCCACAGCACGGAGCCGTGTGAGGAGAGGACCGAGGGGCCGCAGCATGGAGCCGTGTGAGGAGAGGACCGAGGGGCCGCAGCATGGAGCCGTGTGAGGAGAGGACCGAGGGGCCGCAGCACGGAGCCGTGTGAGGAGAGGACCGAGGGGCCGCAGCACGGAGCCGTGTGAGGAGAGGATCGAGGAGCCGCAGCATGGAGCCGTGTGAGGAGAGGACCGAGGGGCCGCAGCATGGAGCCGTGTGAGGAGAGGACCGAGGGGCCGCAGCATGGAGCCGTGTGAGGAGAGGACCGAGGAGCCGCAGCACGGAGCCGTGTGAGGAGAGGACCGAGGGGCTGCAGCACGGAGCCGTGTGAGGAGAGGACCGAGGGGCTGCAGCATGGAGCCGTGTGAGGAGAGGACCGAGGGGCTGCAGCATGGAGCCGTGTGAGGAGAGGACCGAGGGGCTGCAGCATGGAGCCGTGTGAGGAGAGGACCGAGGGGCTGCAGCATGGAGCCGAGTGAGGAGAAGACAAGGGAATTGGGATCAGGACTCGGTGTGATGCGCTGAGGATGTAATGTGGAAAGGGGTTGGTGTCAATTGAGCAAAAGGAAGATGATGAGGGGCTGTGGGGAATGGAAGGATGATGAGGGGCCGTGTGTGGGGGGATGATGAGGGGCTGTGGGGAATGGAAGGATGATGAGGGGCCGTGTGTGGGGGATGATGAGGGGCTGTGTTGGGGATGGGAGGATGATGAGGGGTTGTGGGGGGGATCATACATACTGGTTTGCTGTAAAGTGAATGGGGTGATGTAACTCCCGTGTACACAGAATAGAAAAAAAACAGCTTACCGGAGCTCAGAAGCAGAGTCCCTGGGACCAAATGTAAATAAAATCTGAAGAAAGTCCAGCTGATAGGAAATGAAACAATTTAGTGGAAAAGAGATGAAAAATGAAAATGTGTTAATTTGCAGAGAGCATAGCAACACGAGGCCATGTGTGTCTGAAATGCGCGTTTCTATGCTGTCTCTGCAATTTAGCACGTTTTCATTTTTTATCTCTATTCCAATAAATGTAGCAATTTCCAAGAAGCTGGATTTTCTTTACATTTGTAATTCTCCTGTGTTGGGAGGTGGGGATGTCGCTCTCGTGAGGCTGCATGTTGGGGGCTGTGTTGGGGAAGCCGTCACTCCTGTGCTTTTTGTTACATATCGCTAACGTGGCTTAGGCTACTTTCACATTTCCGTCTTCTGGGCTCCGTCGCAATCCGTCGTTATGGGCAAAAAACGGATCCTGCAAATGTGCTTGCAGGATGCGTTTTTGTGCCCATAGACTTGTATTAGCAACGGATGGGCACACGTCGCATCAGTCATGCGACAGATCCGTCGTGTTTTGGCGGACGCGATGCACAAAAAAAGTTCAGTGTAACATTTTTTTGTGCGATTTGTCTGCCATTTCTGACCGCGCAAGCGTGGCTGGAACTCTGCCCCCTCCTCCCCGCTCATCACAATGGGCAGCGAATGCCCACGTTGTGCTAAATTTAGCACAACGTCCGACAGTTTGCGACGGCCCCGTACCGACGGAAGTGTGAAAGTAGCCTTAGTTGTACATATTGGTTTGTAAAGTTTATTGTTAGACTTGTATGTATAAATATATGTATATTTTTCTCCTTTTGTTAAGACTTATTTATTTGTTTTTAATAAAACTGTTTGAGAACTATGGGTTGAATTTTTATTTCTAAAGCTCGGGGTCTGTTCACACATTGCAATTTGTTGGGGAAACAATCTGCAGCAAAGTCCTCACCAGTAGACCTGCACTAAATAATTCAGATCTCACTGACAATTTATTTCCGGTCCTCAGCAGCATTTAGCATATTCTGACTAGAAGAGGCAATTTTTACCCCCACATTTGGGAGGAAAATTGGGGTGTGTTTTATAGTCTGAATATAGCTTGTGGGGGGGGGGGGGCACAGTTGTGGAGCAGGGTCACAGGGGCAGGGTCACCGCTGCAGGAAACCAGTAGCAGAAGTGGAGTGAGGCTGAAGGACCTCAGCCAAGATCCCAATCTGTGCACGCAGCCGTTTTCCTGAAGCCCGACCATTTCTTCCAGCCCAGGACTTGCAGCGCTGGGACGCCCTCTCCTCCCACCCAGGGCCTGCACCACCGCCGCCGGTTTTATGCAGCACGGACCCTGCCTCCTGTCACCCCAATCCACTGCTCCCTATGTTGGCTATGTTGGCTATTGTCAATACGGACTGTAATATCCAAATGTTATCAATTTTTTTTTTCCTCACCAAAATTTGGGGTGCTTCTTACAGTTCAAAAATACAGTAAAAAAAACCCATGAAGATCGCTTATGTATCCAATTTCTTAGTTCCTAGCGATGTTTCTCGGTGTACGTCGGCCTCCTGTGGCCACTTACCATTCTCTGTCACCCATACAGCCTGGTCCGTTTTAGGTCCTATAGGACAACACTATATAATGGATGTTTATAAAAGGGCCATCAGTCTCTGAGGGTCTGACTGCGGGTGCCCCCACTGCTCCATAGCACAGACTCTGGCAGAGGTCACATTACATATGTTACAGAGGGGTAAAAATACTCCCCTTAATAATTTTGAAGAGTATTTTTAGCCAAGAAGGACATAATTTGCAGTAACACAAATCTATGTACATAGTGTTAGGTGCTGGGATTCTTCCTCTGCACAGGATAGATCCCAGGCCTTGTCTTCCTCTGTGGTCTCCCATTCAGTTCCAACTGCAGTGGATGCTGCTCAGCAAAGACGTCGGTCTTGCTCAGACTCAGTCTGTGAGCATGGTTACTGCTGACTCTCTAGGGTCAGCTATGGTAACCAATAATAGACTGCAGCGAGAAATCACTCCTGGGACTAAGTCCAAGATTCGCTCTTCTGGGCATGCCCGTGAGGCGACTCCTCATTGGTGGTCGGCTGTCACATGCTCAGGTCCTGGTCTAGCTCTGGATTGTCCTGTGAGCAAGGTCCTCTCTGATTAAATCTATAAAAAAATATTTGGCGCGCCTCTCGCTGCGCTAAGATCATTTATGTTCTGTGAGAGTGTGGAACCTAACGGTAGTGTGACTTGTTTGCATGTGCACAGGGCAGGCCTAGAGCCTTTAGAATTCCGGCACCTCCGGAGAGGAGATTTTTTTGTGTGAGTTCAGTGCTGGCGTTTAGCCTTTAGAAGTCCAGCTTCTCTGGAGAGGAGTTCCATGTGTGCACGTGCTGTGTCTGAGTCCACTACCAGTTCCCTTGCCTCAGTGAGATAGGAAGCTCCTGTGAAGTCAATGGGGTTCACGTTTAGCGTCTAATCACAGCTCTGCTGCAGAGCATCTTTCCATTGCTGTGTGCGATTGGCACAGCCACATGCTACTCTACTGAGTGACATTAACTCAGTGCGAGTCTGTTACGCTCGCTGCTAGTCCCGCCATTGTCCTCTGAGCTCCATCTGCACGGTGGACCGCGGGTGGCGAACGCACTTTATTATTATAATTTATTTAGTGTGTTCCGCCCACCCTAACACATAGTACACATCAGACCTGGGCATAGTGCAGCACTCTGGAGCTCCGGCCCTCTGGCTGTTCCTGTCTGGCACGTGGACTGAGAAAATTGCGGCCCACGGGCTGCACCATTTCTCAGCGACCAAGCTTGCTCCAGAAATTCTAGGCTATAGATTTTGCAGGACTACTTTGCAAGTGGCATTTGCGGGTGACATTTGCAAGCCCCTAAGGTGCCAACAGCAGAAACAAACAAAAGGGACCCAATTTTAACTATTTCGCCCCAAAGCCTGCTTTTACCTCCCTGACCAGGCTAATTTTTACAATTCTGACCACTGTCACTTTAGGTCATGACGCTGGAACGTTTAAATGGATCCCACTGATTCTGAGATTCTTTTCTCGTGACATATTGTACTTCATGATAGTGGTAACATTTCTCTGATATGACTTGCCTTTATTTGAGAAAATTTAGCAGTTTTCAAATTTTTAAGTTTTATGTCCTTAAACCCTTTACCCCCAAGGGTGGTTTGCACGTTAATGACCGGGCCAATTTTTACAATTCTGACCACTGTCCCTTTATGAGGTTATAACCCTGGAACGCTTCAACGGATCCCAGTGATTCTGCCATTGTTTTCTCGTGACATATTTTACTTCATGATAGTGGTAACATTTCTTTGATATTACCTGCGTTTATTTGTGAAAAAAATGGAAATTTGGCGAATATTTCGCAATTTTCCAACTTTTAATTTTTATGCAATTAAATTACAGAGATGTCACACAAAATACTTAAGTAACATTTCCCACATTTCTACATCAGCACAATTTTGGAACCAAAATTTTTTTTTTTGTTAGGGAGTTATAAGGGTTAAAAGTTGACCAGCAATTTCTCATTTTTACAACACCATTTTTTTTTACGGACCACGTTTCATTTGAAGTCATTTTTAGGGGTCTATGTGATAGAAAATAACCAAGTGTGACACCATTCTAAAATCTGCACCCCTCAAGGTGCTCAAAACTACATTCAAGAAGATTATTAACCCTTCAGGTGTTTCACAGGAATTTATGGAATGTTTAAATAAAAATGAACATTGAACTTTTTTTCACAAAAAATTAATTTCAGCTCCAATTTGTTTTATTTTACCAAGGGTAACAGGAGAAAATGGACCCCAAAAGTTGTTGTACAATTTGTCCTGAGTACGCCGATAACCCATATGTAGGGGTAAACCACTGTTTGGGAGCATGGCAGAGCTCGGAAGCGAAGGGGCACCATTTGACTTTTTAATGCAAAATTGACTGGAATTGAGATGGGACGCCATGTTGCGTTTGGAGAGCCCCTGATGTGCCTAAACATTGACACCCCCCACAAGTGACACCATTTTGGAAAGTAGACCCCCTAAGGAACTTATCTAGATGTGTGGTGAGCACTTTGACCCATTAAGTGATTCACAGAAGTTTACAATGCAGAGCCGTAAAAATAAAAAAATCATGTTTTTTCACAAAAATGATCTTTTCGCCCCCAATTTTTTACTTACCCAGGGGTAAGAGAAGAAATTGGACCTCAAAAGTTGTACAATTTGTCCTGAGCACGCTGATACCCCATATGTGGGGGTAAACCACTGTTCGGGTGCAAGGGAGAGCTCGGAAGGGAAGGAGCGCCATTTGACTTTTCAGTGCAAAATTGACTGGAATTGAGATGGGACGCCATGTTGCGTTTGGAGAGCCACTGATGTGCCTAAACATTGAAACCTCCCACAAGTGACACCATTTTGGAAAGTAGACCCCCTAAGGAACTTATCTGGATGTGTGGTGAGCACTTTGACCCACCATGTGCTTCACAGAAGTTTATAATGTAGAGCTGTAAAAATTAAAATAAGTTTTCCCACAAAAATTATTTTTTAGCCCCCAGTTTTGTATGTTCCCAAGGGTAACAGTTGAAATTGGACCCCAAAATTTGTTGTCCAATTTGTTCTGAGTATGCTGATATACCCAATATGTGAGGGGGGGACCACCGTTTGGGCGCATGGCAGAGCTTGAAAGGGAAGGAGCGCCATTTGGAATGCAGACTTAGATGGATTGGTCTGCAGGCGTCACGTTGCATTTGCAGAGCCCCTGATATAACTTAACAGTAGAAACCCCCCACAAGTGACCCCATATTGGAAACTAGACCCCCAAGGAACTTATCTAGATGTGTTGTGAGAACTTTGAACCCCCAAGTGTTTCACTACAGTTTATAACGCAGAGCCGTGAAAATAAAAAATATTTTTTTTTTCCTCAAATTATTTTTTGGCCCCCAGTTTTGTAGTTTCCCAAGGGTAACAGGAGAAATTGGACCCCAAAAGTTGTCCAATGTGTCCTGAGTACACTGATACCCCATATGTTGGGGTAAACCCCTGTTTGGGCACACGAGAGAGCTCGGAAGGGAAGGAGCACTGTTATACTTTTTCAACGCAGAATTGGCTGGAATTGAGATCGGACGCCATGTCGCATTTGGAGAGCCCCTGATGTGCCTGAACAGTGGAAACTCCCCAATTCTACCTGAAACCCTAATCCAAACACACCCCTAACCCTAATCCCAACGGTAACCCTAACCACACCCCTAACCCTGACACACCCCTAACTCTAATCCCAACCGTAAACGTAATCCTAACCCTAACTTTAGCCCCAACCCTAACCCTAACTTTAGCCCCAACCCTAACTGTAGCCCCAACCCTAACTCTAGCCCTAACCCTAATGGGAAAATAAATACATTTTTTTCATTTTTCCCTAACTAAGGGGGTGATGAAGGGGGGTTTGATTTACTTTTATAGCGGTTTTTTTTTAGCAGATTTTTATGATTGACAGCCGTCGCACACTAAAAGACGCTTTTTATTGAAAAAAATATTTTTTGCGTTACCACATTTTGAGAGCTATAATTTTTCCATATTTTGGTCCACAGAGTCATGTGAGGTCTTGTTTTTTGTGGGACGAGTTGATGTTTTTATTGGTAACATTTTTGGGCATGTGACATTTTTTGATCGCTTTTTATTCCAATTTTTGTGAGGCAGATTTACCAAAAAACGGCTATTCATGAATTTATTTATTTTTTTTCTTTTGGGGGGGGGCGTTTATACCGTTCCGCGTTTGGTAAAATTGATAAAGCAGTTTTATTCTTCAGGTCAGTACGATTACAGCGATATCTCATTTATATCATTTTTTTATGTTTTGGCGTTTTTTTACGATGAAAACTATTTTATAGAAAAAATAATTATTTTTGCATCGCTTCATTCTTTGGACTATAACTTTTTTACTTTTTCACTGATGATGCTGTATGGCGGCTCATTTTTTGCAGGACAAGATGACGTTTTCAGCGGTACCATGGTTATTTATATCCGTCTTTTTGATCGCGTGCTATTCCACTTGTTCGGCGGTATGATAATAAAGCGGGTTAACTAGTGGGACAGTTTTATAGGTGGGGTCGTTATGGGCGATACGAAATATGTGTACTTTTATTGTTTGTTTTTTTTATTTAGATAAAGGAATGTATTTATTGGAACAATATTTTTTTATTATTTATTTAGGAATTTTTTTTTTTTTCACGTGTAATTTTTTTTTTTTTTTACTTTGCCCCAGGGGGGGGACATCACTGTAAAGTGTCAGATCGCTGATCTGACACTTTGCTGTGCACTGTGTCAGATCAGCGATCTGACATGCACAGCAGGGAGGCTTCCCGGCGCCTGCTCTGAGGAGGCGCTGTGAAGCCACCTCCCTTCAGGACCCGGATGCAGCCCCGCGGCCATTTTGGATCCGGGCCTGCAGGGAGGAGGAGGTAAGAGACCCTTGCAGCAACGTGATCACATCGCGTTGCTCCGAGGGTCTCAGGGAAGCACGTAGGGAGCCCCCTCCCTGCGCGATGCTTCCCTATACCGCCGGAACACTGCGATCATGTTTGATCGCAGTGTGCCGGGGGTTAATGTGCCGGGGGCAGTCCGTGACCGCTCCTGGCACATAGTGCCGGATGTCAGCTGCTATAGTCAGCTGACACTCGGCCGTGCTCCCCCCGGGAACGCGGCCGATCGCTCTGGACGTACTATTCCGTCCTTGGGAAGTAGGGTCCACCCCACATGGGCGGAATAGTACGTCCAATGGTAGAAAGGGGTTAAGGCCGGGATTACACATACGCGAGATATGTCCGACTCTCGCAGGTGAAAACCCAGCTCTGGCGCAGGCACTCCGTAGCGGAGCATGCAGCTCCATGTTTTGCTGTGCGGCTGCATGCTCCGCTCCGGAGTGCCAGCGCCAGAGCTGGATTTTCAACTGCGAGACTCAGACTTAGCTCGCGTATGTGTGATCCCAGCCTAAATCAGAGTCATAATGCACAAAATAGTTAATAAATAACATTTTCCACATGCCTACTTTACATCAGCACAATTTTTGAAACATTGTTTTGTTAGGAAGTTAAAAGGGTTAACAGTTGACCAGCGATTTTTCATTTTTACAACAATATTTGCAAATCCATTATTTTTAGGGACCACCTCACATTTGAAGTGACTTTGAGGGGCCTATGTGACAGAAAATACCAAAAAGTGACACCATTCTAACCACTACACCCATCACGGCAGTCAAAACCACATTCAAGAAGTTTATTAACCCTTCAGGTGCTTCACAGGAATTTTTGGATTGTGGAAGGAAAATATAAACATTTAATTTTATTTCACAAAAATCTACCTAATTTTTTTACTTTCGCAAGTTAAACAAGAGAAAATGGACCATATAATTTGTTGTGCAATTTGTCCTGAGCATGCCGATACCCATATGTGGGGGAAATCTACTGTTTGGGCGCACGGCAGAGCTTGGAAGGGAAGGAGCGCCGTTTCACTTTTTGAATGTAAAATTTGCTGGCATAATTTGCAGACACCATGTCACGTTTGGAGAGCCACTAATATGCTTAACCCCTTCACCCCTGGAGCTTTTTTCATTTTCGTTTTTCGCTCCCCTCCTTCCCAGAGCCATAACTTTTTTATTTTTCTGTCAATATGGCCATGTGAGGGCTTATTTTTATCTTTTGAACGATACCATTGGTTTTACCATGCCGTGTAATAGAAAACTGGAAAAAAATTCCAAGTGCGATGAAATTGCAAAAAAAGTGCAATCTCACACTTGTATTTTGTTTGGCTTTTTTGCTAGGTTCACCAAATGCTAAAACTAATGTGCCATTATGATTCTCCAGGTCATTACGAGTTCATAGACACCAAACATGTCTAGGTTCTCTTTTATCTAAGTGGTTAAAAAAAATTGCGCCATTTTCCGATACTCGTAGCGTTTCCAATTTTTGTGACCTGGGGTCGGGTGAGGGCTTATTTTTTGCGTGCCGAACTGGCGTTTTTAGTAATACCATTTTGGTGCAGATGCGTTCTTTTGATCGCCCGTTATTGCATTTTAATTCAATGTTGCAACAACCAAAATAATTTAATTTTGGCGTTTTGATTTTTTTACTCGCTACGCCATTTAGCGATCAGGTTAATCCTATGTTTTTATTGATAGATCGGGCGATTTTAAACGTGGCAATACCAGATATGTGTATGTTTGATTTTTTTTTTTTATTTTATTTTGATTGAGGCGAAATGGGGGTGATTTGAACTTTTATATATTTTTTATTTTTTTAATATTTTTAAACACTTTTTTTTTAAATTTTGGCATGCTTCAATAGCCTCCATAGGAGCCTAGAAGCATGCACTACACGATCGCCTCTGCTACATAGAGGTGAAGCACAGATCACCTCTATGTAGCAGAAATGCAGGGTTGCTTTGAACGCCGACCACAGGGTGGCACTCAAAGCAATCTGCCTTCAACAACCATAGAGGTCTCAAGGAGACTTCTCGTTGTTATAGCAATGCAGCGATGACCTCCGATTATGTGACGGGGGTCAGCGCTGCGACTATTTCCAGCCGCGCGGCCGGGAGCGCTAGTGAAATGCCGCTGTCAGCATTTGACGGCGGCATTTAACTAGTTAATGAGCGCGGGCGGATCGCGATTCCGCTCGCGCTCATTGCGCGCACATGTCAGCTGTACAAAACAGCTGACATGTCGCGGCTTTGAGGTGGGCTCCCCACCGGAGCCCACCTCAAAGCGGGGGTTCTGCCAGCTGACGTACTATTCCGTCAGCTGGCAGAAAGGGGTTAAACAGTGGAAATCACCAACAAGTGACACTATTTTGGAAACTAGACCCCTTAGGGAACTTATCTAGACGTGTATTGAGAACCTTGAACCCACAGGTGCTTCACAGAAGTTTGTAATGTAGAGCCGTGAAAATAAAAAAAATCACATTTTTCCCAGATAAATCTTTTTTACCCAACTGTTTTGGTGCACGGCAGGGCTTGGAAGGGAAGGAGCCATGTGACTTTTTGAGTGTAAAATTGTCTGGAATAATTAGACACCATGTCGCGTTTGGAGAGCACCTGATGTGCGTAAACAGTGGAAACCTCCCAGAAGTGACTTCATTTTGGAAACTAGACCCCTTTGGGAACTGATGTAGATGTATATTGAACACCTTGAACCCCCAGGTGCTTCACAGAAGTTTATAATGTTAAGCCGAGAAAATGAAAAAAAAATCAAATTTTTCCCACAAAAATCTTTTTGACCTCCAAATTTTGAATTTTCTCAAGGGTAACAGGAGAAAATGGACCACAAAATTTGTTGTGCAACTTCTCCTGAGTTTACCGATATCCCATATGTCCTCAAAAACTACTTTTGAGCCACAGTTCACAGCTCAGAAGGAAAGAAACGCTATATTATAGTGCAGATTTTGCTGCACTTGTTTGAGGGTGACATGTTACATTGGCAGAGCCCCTGTGGTGCCAACACGGCAGACCTCTCAATGAATTCATCTAGGGGCGCAGTGATCACATTGACACCACAGGTGTGTCACAGACTTTTATACCATTGTTTAGTGAAGAAAAAATCATTTACATCTTTACCAAGATTGTGTGTTTGCCCCAAGTTTTACATTTTCATCCTGGGAAATGGGTAAAAATGGCCCCAAAATTTGTCCCACAATTTCTACTGAACATGGTAATACCCCATATGTGGCTGCACAATACTACTTAGCCATACGGAGAGACTCGGGAGGGACAGAGCGCTATTTGCCTCCTGGAACTCCTACAATAGTTTGCGGATTCCATATACAGAGCCCCTTAGTGATAGAAAAGCAGAATCCCTCCTCAAGTGACCCCATTTTGAAAATTATAACCCATTGGGAATTTATCTACAGATATAGTGATGATTTTCATTTCATGGGTGTTTTCCAGAAAGAAGCAGCAGTGGATGTTGCTGAGTGAAAATTGCAAACTGCCGATGTAGTGACCAATATAATCCCCCAAAAGAAAGACTGCAATAAAAGACAATATTTAAAAAAATTTTTTACTTCATTGAAAATAATACCAAATATTAAAAAATTATTAATATTATTATACAGCTGATCATAGGAGCACATAGAATAATATTGCAAAGCAAGCACAACAATTAATAATACATATACCAATACACCATACGAAAAGATGTGCATAAAGAATGTGGATAATACTCAGAAAACAATGTGAAAAAAAACAAAATATCATACACTATAAATTATATTTATATTTTAATGTCTAGTGTATAAACCTGAATAAGTGACAAACCAAACCACACTACGTAAATAATAATAATTGATGAATGTTGTCAAAAAAGTGCAACACTGCTAATACTAAAGGTTGTAATGGGTGTGTCCCAATAAAAAAGTGCAACAGTGCTAATACTAAAGGTCGTAATGGGTGTGTCCTAAAAAAAGTGCAACAGTGCTAATACTAAAGGTCGTAATGGGTGTGTCCTAATAAAAAAGTGCAACAATGCTAATACTAAAGGTTGTAATGGGTGTGTCCCAATAAAAAAGTGCAACAGTGCTAATACTAAAGGTCGTAATGGGTGTGTCCCAATAAAAAAGTGCAACAATGCTAATACTAAAGGTCGTAATGGATGTGTCCCAATATAAAAGTGCAATGGTGCTGATACTAAAGGTAATGGGTGTGTCCTAATAAAAAAGTGCAACAGTGCTAATACTAAAGGTCGTAATGGGTGTGTCCCAAATAAAAAAGTGCAATGGTGCTAATACTAAAGGTCGTAATGGGTGTGTCCCAAATAAAAAAGTGCAATGGTGCTAATACTAAAGGTCGTAATGGGTGTGTCCCAATAAAAAAGTGCAATGGTGCTAATACTAAAGGTCGTAATGGGTGTGTCCCAATAAAAAAGTGCAACAATGCTAATACTAAAGGTCGTAATGGATGTGTCCCAATATAAAAGTGCAATGGTGCTAATACTAAAGGTCGTAATGGGTGTGTCCCAATAAAAAAGTGCAATGGTGCTGATACTAAAGGTCGTAATGGGTGTGTCCCAATAAAAAAGTGCAATGGTGCTAATACTAAAGGTCGTAATGGATGTGTCCCAATATAAAAGTGCAATGGTGCTAATACTAAAGGTCGTAATGGGTGTGTCCCAATAAAAAAGTGCAATGGTGCTGATACTAAAGGTCGTAATGGGTGTGTCCCAATAAAAAAGTGCAATGGTGCTAATACTAAAGGTCGTAATGGGTGTGTCCTAATAAAAAAGTGCAACAGTGCTAATACTAAAGGTCGTAATGGGTGTGTCCTAATAAAAAAGTGCAACAGTGCTAATACTAAAGGTCGTAATGGGTGTGTCCCAATAAAAAAGTGCAATGGTGCTAATACTAAAGGTCGTAATGGGTGTGTCCCAATATAAAAGTGCACTGGTGCTAATACTAAAGATTATACTGAGTATATCCCAGATAAGAATCGCTTTACAAAGGCAGTAATCTAGAACACTACCATGCAAGAAGTAATGTAAAGTGCTGCAGTGCCAAGAGAATAAATACACATTTCGATAGCAGGTGAATGTGCAAATAAATGAAGGGCTCCTCATACCGATCGTGCTCCTGGTCCCTGCGCGTGTTTCAGCACTTGCCTTCTTCCGGGGCTTATACAAAGTAACAGGGAGGCATGCAGATTTATACAGCAGTGGGCCAATCAGAACTAAGTAATGCACGCAGAGCGATGTAAGAGAACCACCAATCACATGCACCCGGCGTCACCCTGACAACACACAACAAGGCCCGTAACCCCGCCCACATGAATCATGTGAACGGCCGAGAGTGCGTCGCCAAGGAGATAGACGCCAGAGTGAATGCAAACAGCGACAGGGAAAGCCGCGCAAGCGCACCACCACCTGCATGAAACTTAGGTATAACACACATAAAAGACGCATAGAATAAACTGAGAATCAATGCGCCGCCACCTGCATAGAATTGGAATATAACTCAGATGGCGCCAGATCAATGAATAGAGCAATTTATATGAATCTGTTATAAGAATAAATAAACAATTGGACAAAAATAAGATAAATAATAATAAATAAATAATAAACAAATATGTAAAAATGGAAAATAAAAAATTACGAAAAATAAAAATATATAAATAATGAATGAAAAATAGTAATGATAATTATGAATTATGGTAATTAATAATATATGAATAGATATATTAAATAATAAATAGTAAATAAATAATAGATAATACAAAAAATAATACTGAAATGAAGAAAAGTAAATAAATAAATAAAAAAATATATATATATAAAAATAATAAATAAATGAAAAAATAAATAATAATAAATTATTATAAATTACCAGTAATCACAATTACATCCAGGAATTATACAAATACTTCTTATTTCATATGTGTCAAAGTATATCAAAAAGTGTCCATCAAAGTAAAATCCATCAAAATAAATCCATTCAACACAATAAAAAAGAGCAAAGAATCCGCACCACTGCAGCAAAGGTTCACTGCACCTCACACTCAAACCAGCCACGTGCCGTAAACGCCCCAAGAGGATCGGGTGCTCAATCTGAAAAAAGTGTGCAAAAAAATTCCAATGAAATAAGAAAACTGAGAGCACTCACCGTCCTAAAAATCAGTCCTTTATTGAAACGGAAGACTCTTCAGCAGGGGAGAATGTGAATAGTGACAGACGACGGCCGTTTCGCGCTACTGCGCTTCCACAGGTCCTACCTGATTTTTAGGATGGTGAGTGCTCTGTTTTCTTATTTCATTGAAATCCATTCAACAGATCCATCCATTGATATTCAGAATCTTCTTATTATTCTTTCAACTGAAGTTGGTCCCAGAGTGAAGAATACAACAGCCCAATATGCTAAAAAATAAATAAAATAAATCAATATGTGATATATTATAAAATCTAAAATATGCATACATCATAACAATAAAAAACTATTTTTTTACATTTGATGATCAGAGAAATGGTGAATAACTTAAAGTCTCATTGAGACCCAGAGGTTGCAGTGTATGGAGAGTCCAAATCCACCTAGTTTCTTTTGAGCGAGTCTGCAGCTAATATTGCCACCATGTAGATCTGTAATAATTCTATCAATACCAATTACCCGGGGGCCAGTTGTATCACAGTCATGATAGATCTTAAAATGTCAGGTTCTGTTTTATTTTTCTTATGTCTTTAATGTGGGATTCTTGCAGGAAAGTTCTGGTGAAACGACAAAGGGATTTGTAAAACCCACGTCAGTGTCAGTGACCGGTAAGATCGGCGTATAAATCTTATTTCACTCATTGGAGGGTCACAAAAATGACTTCTTTGCAACCATTTTTATTAACGTTCCTTCTCTTTTCCAAGAATATTTAGGTGAAGGGCCTTGTAGAGGGGTGTGATCTGTAAAACCGGGTGTGGCATGAAAAAGGGTTTATATCATGGGACCTTTCCGTGTGTTATTTTCTTCCACGTCCATTTTACTTTATCATCTCAGTAAAGCTAGGGCTACACAGCGGCCTTGGCTGTGACATAAGTTACGCAACCAAAGATTGTGATGT
Source organism: Ranitomeya variabilis (assembly GCF_051348905.1). Taxonomy (NCBI): domain Eukaryota; kingdom Metazoa; phylum Chordata; class Amphibia; order Anura; family Dendrobatidae; genus Ranitomeya; species Ranitomeya variabilis. Next base: position 43,628,974 of record NC_135238.1, read on the forward strand.
GTATATGCTACAATAATCAGGGTCCCGTTGGACCTCTGGGTACAATGACCACGATAAGCAAGTCAGTAAAAAATCCACCTGGGTCTGATTTTTCATAATTTGCTCATGGCGCTCGCGGTACCCTACGGGGCACAGTTCAACCCCATTTTGTTTGTATTGTGCCGTGATGCATAACTATCTTTGGCTACAAGTCAAGTGTTGAAGCCGAAGTCGCTTGTAGCTATTGCCGTAACTTTATTGTTTTATTTAGTAAAATTTACAAGGTTTTGTTTCTTTTTCCAGTTGAAGACGGGATAAGAGGCTTCCAGGGATATCCCCACCTATCCTCAGGTTATGAAGTAGAAGATGGCAATATCATACAAGTCCCATCAATAACGACTGATGCACCGGCAGATCTTCATTGCAAAGGTATGTTCTCTGACATCACTGATCACTGGATGCCTTCAACTGATCAATCGCTGATGGGCAAACAAAGAACTGGAGAGAGATGGAAACATTTTAGAAATAAATCTAATCTTACGAATAATGACAGATGTGCGGCCATTCCCCTGTTCAGAATGTGGGAAATGTTTCGCCAAGGAATTTCAACTTAAGAAACATAAAAAAACTCACACAGGGGAGAGATGCCGTATTCATGTCCTGAATGTGGGAGGTGTTTTAGTGAGAAATCCCGCGCCATAGACCATCTAAGAGTACACACAGGGGAGAAGCCATTTTCATGCTCGGAATGTGGGAAATGTTTTAGCCGGAAATCTTATCTTGTGACTCATCTAAAAATCCACATCGGAGAGAAGCCGTTTTTATGTACAGAGTGTGGGAAACGTTTTATTCACAAGTCACATATTTTAGTCCATCTCAGAAGTCACTCGGGGGAGAAACCGTTTTCATGTCCTGAATGTGGGAAATGTTTTAGTAATAGATCATATAAACATAAGGATGAATGACCTCGGGGAGATCAAAACATCCAACACCGCGGAGACACCATCACGTGTTTCTCAACGCAGTGATCCAGAACACTGCCCCCATCCCTAAAGGGAAATATGCAAATGCATGTAGAAAAGCCGTGGAGACACCATCACGTGTTTCTCAACGCAAGCAATGAATAGCCAGGTCTTTCACCAGGAAGGAACAACCACGGGAAGGGCAGCATCCAATAAAGGAAAACCACCTATGCCAAAACATGGTATCCATCCACAGACAGCTGTTTCGGGGTATTTGCCCCTCATCAGTGTGGAGTAGGAAACTGGCTATTAGGAGCAGTGCCTAGGTGGTTTTCCTTTATTGGATGCTGCCCTTCCCGTGGTTGTTCCTTCCCGGTGAAAGACCTGGCTATTCATTGCTTGCGTTGAGAAACACGTGATGGTGTCTCCGCGGCTTTTCTACATGCATTAGTAATAGATCACACATTTTGGGACATCTAAGAAGTCACACAGGGGAGAAGCCATTTTTGTGCTCAGAATCTGGGAAATGTTTCGCCAAAAAGTTTAATCTTGATAGACATAAGGGAACTCACAAATTAGAGAAACCATCGTAACCTCTCCGTGGCCATCATTAAGGGGCCTTAATCCTCAGCGCTGATTTTTATGCTAGAAACTAGTGTCCCGAAAGGGCCGAAAATGCAGCGGGCATGAGCTGTATATTATCGTTGACCCCCTGCTGCACCAGTCACCATCGGTTTTAGCACCAATCGTGTCCGTTTAGTTCACCAGATTCTGTTGCAATCACCACCGTGATATCTAGATGGTTAACAAAGAAAGAGGCCTTTTCTTTTTAACCCTATCAGGTTCCCACGATTGTGGATCCCAGTGGTTGTAATGGCAACCCAAGGTGGAGTAATGGCCTCTGGGTAAGGTGGCAGTGTGAAACAGGCTGTGTCATTGTAAAACGGACAGGTCTCAAGCACTGCAATTCAGAAGTACTGCAAAGTATTAGACATTTAATTTGAAAAATATTCAAGTCGTGAAGTGGTGCTATTTAGTAATGTAAAAACAAGTTTTAATAACATTTTTAAAAAAATGCAAGAAAGTAAAAGAAAATATTAAACACTTTCACCTCAAATAACACCACTGTTATGTAAAAACATAAACAGAAAGACATAAAAACAATTGGTATCACTACACCTAATTATCAAAATTAGAAAAATTCTTACACTGTTAGATTATCTAACAAACGTCATAAAAAAAATAAAAACTCTCCAAAAATGTAACTTTTTTACTATACCGATGTAGAGAGACACAAAGGAAGATACTAGAAACATGAAATGGGGGGTTGCACAACTTCTGAATAGTTAGTGTCACTCTGATTGGTTCATTCCAACTTCATTTCCAACTTCACTTCCATATATGGTATTCAGTCCAGTGTCCAATGTCCAGTGACTTCTTCACATTCCAAAAATTCCTTCCAGTGTGCTGCTGATCAGGAAATAGACTCCATCTTGCTACACCATATCTGAACTGACTTATATAAGGTTTAATAATTGATTTCATTAGCCATTTTCTCCTTCACACCGACACAAGAAAAAAGAAATAAGAAGCTTTTGTATGTTAAAAGAACATCTGTAAAACGCAGGCTTCCTGTGGCTCTTTAAGCAATAAAATAAAAAGTTACAGTTCTCAGAATATGGAGATTATAGTTTGTAAAATATTGTTTTTCGCGTGCAAAAGTAACAAAGGAGAAAAAAACCTATATGTGTGATATCGGTGTAATCGTACAGACCTGAATAATAAAGCTGTCTTACCACAGTTAGTGCACAATGACCGCCATAAAAAAGATCTGGACTTTGTTTTGATTCCAAAAAATTAAAAATGTAAATATAATATTACGTCCCCCAAAATTTTATGGATAAAAACTAGCGATGAGCGAATATACTCGGTACACGAGATTTATGCTGGCTAACACATGTAAATCATTCAGCTGTGGCACTAAAAACTAATTCTCCGAGTACTTACAAATACTCGGAGGACACCCGAGTGTGCTCGGGAAATCTCGAGTACCGAGTATATTCGATCATCACTAATAAAAACTTCATCTTGTCCTGCAAAAACAAAAACTAAGCCCTTATTCAATTATGTCAGGCAAAAAAAAAGTTACAGCTCTTAGAATAGGGCAACAAAAAAAATATTTTTTTTTACTAAAATTTGGTTTAGTATGCAAAAGTAGCAATACATAAAATAAAACCTTACAGAAATCTGTCATCGCTGTAATGGCGCTGACCTGAAGAGTGAAGCCGTCATCAGCCACTTATACCACACGGTGAATGGAGGTAAATAGTTTTTTCCCAAATATCAGAATAAGGCTCGGTTCACATTCTGAGCACTTACCTTAAAGTTTCTGCCTAAAGCCCCCCAAAATGCAACTCAGATTCATTATAACGAGGCAACAGTGGAGTGACTTTGTCTACTCTCTGTTTAATTGGCGTTCATCAACACGACGGACAAAAGTGTGAGCAACCATAGTGTACATGACTAAGAGGAAGGGAAATCACTGGAACAGAAGACAAACGGGAGTCCAAGTGATTCACTCTTCCCTCATTATAGTGAATGGTTGCATCGGGAGTTTAGTTTAGATCACGTTTTTTGGGGACTTGGAATGAAAACCCCGACATAAGGGCTCAGCATAGAGCACAGGATAAATGTGATTCTAAAGAGATCAAAACATGTTTTACACCCCAAAATAGTATCAGCTCATTCCACAAAAAAACAATCCCTCACTCAGGTGCTTCATCTTTCAAAAGTAAAGAGCGGATTGTATCATAAGACTCTGGAAATGTGGCATGGCTCCCCCCCCAAAAAAAATGCGCTAGTGAACCCAAATGCCCCCATCCTTCTGTAACCCAGTGTGCCAAAACCACAGCTACCTTCCATGTTTGTATTACTGTAGCAGGAAGCACTTTACTAAGGCTAGGTTCACATTGCGTTAACAGCTGCCCGTTCAACACATGTGTTAACTGTCTGCTGTTAACGCAAGTGCCGATATGTTGTCGCGCTAGCAGTGACGGACCCGAAAATGCTGCAGCCCGCGTCCTAGGGTCCGTCACTCAATGACCGCACGCCGAAGCTGAACTTTTTGTTGTTTGTTCCTGAGTGGGTGATTCCCCGCAGCAACACGGACTGTGCCATGCATTATGTTTTTGTTTTCCTGTTAGCCCAGGAAGGCCGTGTTTGTTTTGCTAACGCAGCACTGGTTTATGTAGTACCTTTATTAAACCAGTGGAAGATTTAACCCCTAAGTGACCGAGCAAAAGTTTTTTAAATCTGACCAGTGTCACCGTATGTGGTAATGACTCTGGAACGCTTCAACATATCTCATTGATTTTGAGACTGTTTTTTCATGACTTATTGTACTTTATAATAATGGTAAATTGATGTTAATATTTTCTGCGTTTATTTATAAAAAATATCAGAAATGTTACAAAAATTAAAAAAAAAATCAGGAACTTCTTTTTCTGGCATGAAGCATCTCATTAACTCATAACTTCAAGGCGGCTTTCTCCAACCCAGGTATCATTTTAACAGCGCCAACCTGACAATGTTGACTCTGACGGGATGATGTGGAATATTAGGGGTAGTAGTCCGGTGACTCTGAAGGGATGATGAGGGATATTAGGGGTAGTAGTCCGGTGACTCTGAAGGGATGATGAGGGATATTAGGGGTAGTAGTCCGGTAGCTCTGGCTGAAGGGATGATGTGGGATATTCTGGGTAGTAGTCCGGTGGCTTTGGCTGATGGAATGATGTGGGATATTAGGGGTAGTAGTCCGGTGGCTCTGGTTGACGGGATGATGTGGGATATTAGAGTGAGTGTGGCTATGTGGCATGGGTGGGGCTATACACTCAGCTTTATATATATATATATATATATATATATACTGTATATATAATCTTTATAATTTGTTTTATCTAACCACAGTTAATTTACTATGCCCGGGCAACTCCGGGCTCTTCAGCTAGTAATAAATAATAATAATCCATCATCTGCTGTAAGCACTACAAACTGCTATCTAGAAACTGTTCTAAAATCTACATTCTGGTTCTACCGTTTAACTCATCGCCTGCTCTCCAGTGTATGCTACAGCCTTGGTTCTGTGGCTTCCGGTGTGTTCTACTCTGCATGGTTTATTGACATCCTGCATGACCCGTTGTCCTGGTCGTCATTGATGTGCTGTTGCCCTTGGTCCGTGTGTTTAACCTGGCCGGTGGCTTAGCCCTGTAACGACCAGGGGTATTTCAGTTTTTCCGTTTTCGTATATTGCTCCCCTTCTTGCCAGACCCATAACTTTTTGATTTTTCGGTCAATATGGTCATGTGAGGGCTTGTTTCTTGCAGGACAAGTTATACGTTTGAACAACACCATTGGCTTTAACATATCATGTATTGGAAAACGGGGAAAAAATCAAAGTGTGGTGAAATTGCAAAAAAAGTGCAATTCCACAGTTGTTATTTTTTTACCATGTTCACTAAATGCTAAAGAGTGACCCGCTGTTATGATTCTCCAGGTTATTACTAGTTCATAGACACCAAACATGTCTAGGTTCTTTTTTATCTAAGGCCTCTTTCACACTTGCGTCATTTGGCATCCGTAGCAATCCATCGTTTTGGGAAAAAAAACGATCCTGCAAATGTGCTCACAGGATGCGTTTTTTTCCCATAGACTTGTATTAGCGACGGATGGACGGCCACACGTCGCGTCCGTCGTGCAACGGATCTGTCGTGTTTTGGCGGACCGTCGGCACAAAAAAAAGTTCAAGTGAATGTTTTTTTGTCCGTCGCGTCTGCCATTATCTACCGCTCTTGTGCGGCCGAAACTCCGCCCCCTCCTCCCCGGACTTCAGAATGGGCAGCGGATGCGTTGAAAAACTGCATCCGCTGCCCACGTCGTGCACAAATTTCACAACGTGCATCAGTACGTCGGCCCAACGCATAGCGACAGACCCGTACCGACACAAGTGTGAAAGTAGCCTAAATGGTGAAAACAATTTCAAAGTTTGTTAAAAAAAATAAAAATTGCGCTATTTTTGATACCTGTAGCGTCTCCATTTTTTGTGATATTGTGATCAGATCGCCTGTATGTAGCAGAGTTCCCACTTGGTATGAGCGCCGACCACCGGGCGGCACTCATAACAATCCGGTAGTGACAACCATGGAGGTCTACTGGAGACCTCTGCTTGTCATGCCAATCCATCAACAACCCACAGTCATATGACACGGGCACCGATGGAAGGGATTTCCGGTGCACTTGCCAGAAAACCCATGTTAAATACTTTTGTCAGAGCTTGACTGCAGCATTTAACTAGTTAACAGCTGTGGGTGGATTGCGATTCTACTCACGGCTGTTAGAGGCATATGTCAGCTGTTCAAAACAGCTGACATGTGCCAGAAAAGATGTGGGCCCTGCTCCGGAGCCCACATCAACAGGAGGGATTCTGACGTGGACGTACTATTACGTCCGATGTCGGTAAGGGGATAATGACAAATGTCATGGATCTGCCATCAATGTCTATAGTTGGAAGAAAATCATAGCTGTGTAATATTCATACAGATCAGTATATACATTAATTTATAAGGCGTATACTGCATATAGAGAGCAAGAAACCTGCGAATTACAGCTGGGCACAAGCTTAGGTCAAATACATGAAAGTAATATAACACTATAATACTGCACCCCTGTATATACCCCCCGGTGTTCCTCACCTCCTATACTAAATATTCTGTGATTATACATAATAGACTCAGATACGCCGCTGAGACCCACGGCTCAGATACATGGCTGTGATACACGGGTCAGACATACGACACAAATACATAGCTGCTAGATATTAATTGAATTCTTTATTGGCTTCATACAAGATATCACATGTAGACATTCCCACCATGATGATGATGATGATGATGGGTCCTGGACTCACAGAGAGTCGTCCGTCAATGCTCAGGAGAGGAAAAACCCCCAGTGGAGGAAACCTCTAGGGAACCATGCATGACGTGCCCTTCCCTAGGGCGGTGCTGGATCATAGACTCTACATGCCGTTTATAGACATGGAGTCACTTCTGGGCCTTTTTGGGAAATCCGCTGATCCTGCCGTTCTGCAGGCAGGATATTAGATGAGTCCTCATCTTCTGATGCTGGAACTCAGCTGTGGGTTCACCACCATCTGCCATAAGTTCGTAGGCAAATGCTATAGCATATAAGCCACAGTCGTAGCTGTTCTTCTGCTGAGCCACATTGATAAACCTCAGATTTTCAAGGGGATTGTTGACCACTGCACTGTACATGTTGATAATCTGCTGACTGATGGATGGAGACAGATTCCTGGACTTCGAGCTGTCGGCCACAAAGATTTGGCCATTTTTATAGCAGGTTGTCAGCCAGTGCTCCCTCTCCTGATCATAGTGGATTTGTACAGCATTCTGCAGTATGCCGTACCCTGGTACCATAAGAGCGCAGGGGGGCTGCAGGCCATCAAAACCCACAAACTGACTCTGCAGCAGGTCCTGGGCCATGATGATGATATCGTCACTCAGGTAGCCTTTCTTCCCTTTGCTCTGCAGGATGGTTAAGAGCTGTGGAGACAGGTTGTTCATCTCCGGGGTTACTTCTCTAAGTTAATCAATAAATCCAAGAAATGTGATGTCACTAGTAGTGCTACAGAATTCAGCTGGGATCTTAGTAATCGACAGGGATCTTCTTGTCAAGACTTCAGCTCTGTAGTCGTTTATCAACCCTAAAATGAGCAATAGATCGGTCAGATTTTATTCTTTTATTTTTAGGCAGGAAATGTTTGTTATAACCTCAGAATACTTACAGTAATATCTGGTGAATTCCCGATGGAAATGAGATTTCTAATCCAAACAAACTTTATACTTGAAGTTTTCAACGCTCCACAAGTAAAACTTTGAGAACCTTCCAGCAGCAGAGAATTATTCCACCTGTAATATAAGGAACAGATGAGTTTTACCATTTTATTTCTCAGTTCTGTGTGTAGAGCCCGGGTCGGACTGGCCATGGGCGTGGGGAGCAGTGAATATTCATTTCTCTTTAGCCGCAGCAGTCGGCTCCGTCCTCCTGTCACCTGCTGCTCCACCTCTGCTGCCACCCAGCGTGCACCGCTTTCAACTGTATCGGCATCATAGGTGCAATAATAGAGGAGAGGGCGTCAGTTGACGCTCCCTGCCTCATCATTCCCCTCTGCCTCTGACACAGCCGGAGCGCGATGACATCACTTCGTACTGTGTGCCGGGCAGATGGCAGTGCAGCTGCTGAGACTGGAGCAGAGTCTGGAACTGCGGGGGAATGAGGAGGAGAGGTGAAGATTATATATATATATACTAGACTGTGGCCCAATTCTAATGCATCGGGTATTCTAGAATATGCATGTCCCCGTAGTATATGGACAATGATGATTCCAGAATTCGCGGCAGACTGTGCCCGTCGCTGATTGGTCGAGGCAACCTTTATGACATAATCGTCGCCATGGCAACCATTATGACATCTACGTTGATAGGGGGGCTTCATTATACCCTATGAGGGGACTGCATTAAACCCTACAAAGGGGGCTACATTACATTCTAAGGGGACTGCATTATACTCTGAGGGGGCTACATTATACTTTACGCGGAGGCTACATTATATTCTATGCAGGGGCTGCATTATATTATATGAGGGGGCTACATTATATTCTATGGGAGTTTGCATTATACACTGTGAGGGGGCTGCAGTATATTCTATGGGGGGCTGCATTATAGTATTTGAGGGGGCTACATTATATTCTATGAGGGGACTGCATTATCCCCTATGAAGGGGCTGCATTATACTCTATGAGGGGCTGCATTATACTATATGAGGGCTGAATTATATTCTATGAGGGGGCTACATTATATTATATGAGGGGGCTACATTATACTCTATGAGAGGGATGTATTATACTCTATGAGGGGGCTGCATTATATTCTATGAGGGGGCTGCATTATATTCTATGAGAGGGCTACCCCAACCCCTGCTATATCATTAACACATCTACCTTATATTATACCCTGATACAAGTGTGTTCTTGTATTTATTTCTATGTAGTGACATAGTGGGCCCCAAGAATGATTTTCTGTTCTGGGCTCAAGGTGCTCCAGTCCGACGCTGTGTGCAGCGATCGTCCATTCGGTCACCACAAACCTATTAATTCACACAAGTTTTATTTCAGATCTAAACCAAATAATTTTCAGCTTTAGGCCACGTTCACATGCTCAGTATTTGGTCAGTATTTTCCAGCAGTAAGAAATGCTTTAATGGCCATCAGACACCCGACAATCAGCCAACAAGTAGCCGAATGATAGTGGTTAAATTCGGGAGGTTGTCAGGTGCAATTCTGGCCTAACTCAGTGGTCAGTGCCAACAGCCGTGGTCCGGCCTCCTCCACTTATCTAATTAGTGTAAGAAGATGGACCCTGGAGGTGGCAGCTCCTCTGCCATTATACTCACTCTACAGATGTCCGGCTCTGCGGGGTCCTGTGCACGCTGATGTTCTCTTCTCAGCTTATGTAGGTGGTGACTGACGTCCCCTCTGTGGTCCTGGACCAGACAGCCAGGAGCTGACGTCCCCTCTGTGGTCCTGGACCAGACAGCCAGGAGCTGACGTCCCCTCTGTGGTCCTGGACCAGACAGCCAGGAGCTGACGTCCCCTCTGTGGTCCTGGACCAGACAGCCAGGAGCTGACGTCCCCTCTGTGGTCCTGGACCAGACAGAGTCAGGAGGGAGATCTGAAAGGGAGGAGAAAACATTGGAGCCATATTACACAGTGCTATAATCCCTGGTGCAGCCCCCCTGCCCCATACAGGTAGAGCGCTGGCTGCCATTATTATTACTACTATTTATTAATAAAGGAAATCTCCCCTCGTCCCCCTGTAAATTGCTGGACACTGATATTTGCTCCCTGGTTTTCTCGCGGCGATTCCTACTCTTATATCCGGCCACTGAGGACTGGATTTGTTTCATGAATTGTAAATAAAAATATTCACGAAAATGTTTTTTCTGTTGTATTGTGCCGTGATTTGTGCCGGACGAGTTACTCATCAAAACATCGCATGTTCCCCATCATGGTATCAGTAAAAACGACAGCTCAGGGTGCAAAAAATAATCCTTCACCCAACCCCAAATCACGAAAAAAGAAACCGCTACGGGTGCCAGAAAATGGCAACAAACGCAAAAAGTGTTTTCATACAAAATTCAAGAATACATGAAAAAATAATAATAAGAAAGCTTCTAGTTAGAACCTGAAGACCCACCTCTTCCGACAAGCCTACAACCTGCAGTAACCACCGATCGACCAAACCGCTGCATGACCAGCTCTATCCTCACCTACTGTATCCTCACCCATCCCTTGTAGATTGTGAGCCCTCGCGGGCAGGGTCCTCTCTCCTCCTGTACCAGTTGTGACTTGTATTGTTCAAGACTATTGCACTTGTTTTTATTATGTATACCCCTCCTCACATGTAAAACGCCATGGAAAAAATGGCGCTATAACAATAAATAATAATAGTTTCATAAATAACAACACAAAATAGACTTACCTCCAGATGTAGAAGTCCTCAGTCAGTAATCTTCAGGAAAATCCAGAAGTATCCTCTAATACAGTTTCGCTATTCCACAAGTAAATCGCTAATCTCACAAGGAGAAGATCTAGGTACAGTGTTGTCAGGAGACAGACATATACCAAGTCTGAGCCAGTGAGATGGAACCGAGGGTTTTTAAGGTTCCGCTCTATTGTGACATCATCACTCACCTGTGTGACATCACTGCCCGCTTCCATATAAGGTAAGAGATGATGTCACAATGCAGCGGAATAACCAATACTTTTTCTCTCACTATCGGCCTCTTATAAAGCAGCTGATAATGATGGAGGCACAAATAGGGATGAATGAAATAACATCCTGGTGGTTTCCAGGTGTTCGATTACAGCCGGTGGTTACAGAGGTTTGGCTGAGCGTTTCCCATTTCCAGTTCTCATCATATGACATTATAACATATTTACTCTTTTCTGACAGTTTCTTTTATCTTCTCATTCTCTCTATAAAGATACATTGAACTATATAATCTGATGCTCAGGATAAAGTCTTCAAGCATTTGGTGTCATTATTGGATTTTCTCACATTTCCACTGATAGGGGGCAGTGTTCTGGGAATTGTCATCATGTGATTCCAGGCCAACCATCACCAGGACCTCATGTCCTCATACAGTCTATTGGATGGATGATAACATTAGTCAAAGGGGCATTTCCATGATAGAAGTGATGACAGGACATGTGCTAATATGTTTGTAAAACGATCGACAAACACAAATTCGGCACAAATGTGGCACATTCGGATTTGTGATCGGTAATAATTGTGTTGCCACTAAAGTATTTTAAAGTAGATGATAAATAGATAGATAGATAAAAAGCCGGCAATTCATGTGCTGCATACAGTAAAATCACAGAGTGACAGGTTAGAATAGATATACAGTATACACATAGATATATAGATGTCAGTGACACACACAGATATATGTATAAATATTATATAGATAAAAGAAAAGCCGGTAATTCAGCAGCCACGTACTCTAAAATGACACCGGGACCCGACAGTCTAGAAGAGATGGATTACACACATAGATACAGATATATGGGTTATACACACAGCGCGGTGGTGCAGTGGATAGCACAGCAGCCTTGCAGCGCTGGAGTCCTGGGTTCAAGCCCCACTAAGGACAACATCTGCAAAGAGTTTGTATGTTCTCTCCGTGTTTGCATGGGTTTCCTCCGGGTACTCCAGTTTCCTCCCACATTCCAAAGACATACTGATAAGGAATTTAGATTGTAACAGGGACAGTGACGATAATGTGTGCAAACCTGTAAAGCGCTGCGGAATATGTTAGCGCTATATAAAGATATAAAAATATATTTATAAAAAATAAAGATTATTTATTACACAGAATAGATAGATATATAGATGTCAGTGACATATACAATTAGTACAGTGTGTGTGCAGCTTTCTGTACATGTTGTGAGGGGTTGACACACTCCGCTGCTTTCCCAGGTAGACAGAGGAAACGTTCTGGTAGATGATCACCTGCTGGTTTATTGTGGATAGCATAAACCTTGTCGGGTTCAGCAAAATAAACCGAGCCTTGCTGGCATAAAGGTAAAACAAAGAAAACAGCCCATATGAGTCCTTTCCCTGCAGGATTCCCCTGCAGTTGACCCGCACAGTTGGAGTTCCTGCTTCTCCTAAGAGACACTGCCTGATTCTCGTTACCAGGTATATAACATCCCATGTGAGTTCGTCCATGCGGGACATTGGGTACGCGTCAACACTGGACACCTCATTGAGCCTGCAGTAGTCATTACAAAATCGCTACTCGCCATTGGGCTTCGATACGAGGACGATGGGACTTGACCAGCTACTTCTTGATTCCTCTATCACCCCGAGGTCCAGCATTCTCTTCACCTCCTTGCAGATTATCTCCTGGTGTGGTTCGGGGATTCTGTAGGGTTTGAGGTTTACCCTTACATGTGGGTTTACCATTACATTACTGTAATAATTGTATATGTCACTGACATCTCCGGTACCGTTTTTTTCAGGTACCGGAAATATTAGGACTAGTGATGAGCGAGCAGAAAATGCTCGGGTGCTTGTTGCTCGTGTCGAGCAGATTGGAATGCTTGGGTGCTCAACATGAGCAACGAGCCCAATATAAGCCTAGAAAACCTGAGTTTTTTTGCCGTGACACCCCCCCTCCCCCCGGAGGTCTTTTCCAGGAATCAGAAATCTATGGGAACAGTTCTCAAATTACACGGGAACATAATGGGGAAGACCTCTAGAAGCATTTCTGACTCCCAGGTCACTGTTGTGAACAATGTTGTCAGAGTCTTACGCCACTTTTACAGGCGCACATTAAAACATACAAAAATGAAACCAAAATGGATTTTCCTGGGAAATATGTTGAGGTACATCCTTTCCAGGGTAACGACTTGTATATTAGGCAAAATAAATAACCCAAAACAAAAATGTTCCTCCACCACTTGAGCTATGTTCACACGCAGCGTTTTTGATGATTTTTTCATTTTTGCATTCACTGGGAAATGTTATTGTCTCCATAGACAATATGGAGAGGAGTCTGTTGTGAATTCCGCTCTTGGGCTCCCTCTGGTGGCTGTAAGTGGCACTTTTGTGAGTTCTGCTCTTGGGCTCCCTCCGGTGGTTTTGAGTGGAACTGCTGCTCCTTGGATTTAGCAGTCAGCAGCTGCTTCCACTGATCGTCTTTCTGGCTCGGCTATTTATCCTGGCTCTATCCTTCAGCCTGGGCCAGTTGTCAATGGTTCCTGGTTAGATCCACATCTCTGCTTGGATTTCCCTGATATTCTTACCAGTTCAGCAAAGATAAGTCCTTGCTTGTTCTTTTGCTGTCCACATATTGTGGACTTAATCATTCAGCTCTTTCTATGTTTTTTCTTGTCCAGCTTGTCAGTATGGATTTATTCAGTTAAGCTGGAAGCTCTGGAAAGCAGATTTACCCTCCACACCTTTAGTCAGGTGTGGAGATTTTTGTAAACTCTGTGGTGGATTTTATTTCGGATCTTCCTGTTTCCCAGAAGATGTCTGTTATCTGGGTGGGCCAGTTGTACAACCACCGGAGGGAGCCCAAGAGCAGAACTCACAAAAGTGCCACTTACAACCACCGGAGGGAGCCCAAGAGCGGAATTCACAACAGGAGTCTTCTGCTCACTGAGCAGACGCTCAATGGGATAGATGAGGTGGGAATGGTAGGATGGAGCTGCAGGACAGTAAAGTAGCAAGCTGGGTGACAGGAAGCGGGGTAGAGGGAAGAGTGTCAGGGAGGCTAGTCCTGATCTGGCACACCCCAATAAGTTTGCTAAGTTGGCAGATGAGGGGGGTGCCAGTACAGTGGTAGCACTGCTGCAGCCAGGCATGTCATCTGAAAGCCGGAGGAGTGACTGCTCCAGTAAGGGGGGAAATAGGAGAGCAGGGCAGGCCAGACAGGTACTGGTAGTGGGGGACTCAATTATTAGGGGAACAGATAGGGCAATCTGTCACAAAGACAGGGATCGTTGGACGGTATGCTGCCTACCTGGCGCTCGAGTCCGACACATCGCTGATCGGGTGGACAGATTACTGGGAGAGGCTGGTGAGGACCCAGCGGTCATGGTGCACATTGGCACAAATGACAAAGTTAGAGGTAAGTGGAAGGTCATTAAAGACGATTTCAGGGAATTAGGCTGCAAGCTTAAAGCACGGACCTCCAGCGTGGTATTTTCCAAAGTACTGCCTGTACCACGTGCCACGCCAGAGAGGCAACGGGAGATTAGGGAGGTTAATAAGTGGCTCAAGGATTGGTGTAGGAAGGAGGGGTTTGGGTTCCTACAGAACTGGGCCGACTTCTCAGTTGGCTACAGGCTCTACGCTAGGGACGGGCTGCACCTCACTGGGGAAGGTGCAGCTGTGCTGGGGGAGAAAATGGCTAGAAGGTTGGAGGAGTATTTAAACTAGGGATTGGGGGAGGGTGTTCATTTTATAGGAGGGGAAGATAGTGCAGATAGAGACCTGGGCACAAATAAGGAAGTTGGGGGTGGCATGGAAGGTGGGGTTAGAACAGTTAATAATTTAAGAAAGAATAGAGGTACAGAGAGGAACATCAAGTGCATGTATACTAATGCCAGAAGCTTTGCCAACAACATGGAGAAAGTAGAACTAATGTTGTTGGAGCATAATTATGACATGGTGGGGATATCTGAGACGTGGCTGGATGAGAGCCATGACTGGGCTGTTAAGTTGCAGGGCTATAGTCTGTTCAGAAATGACCGTACATATAAGCGATGGGGTGGGGTGTGTCTGTATGTAAAATTGTCCTTAAAACCCATCCGGCGTGATAATATAGGTGAATCTAATGAAAATGTAGAGTCTCAGTGGGTGGAGATAAGGGGAGGGGGAAAAAATAATAAATTACTGATAGGGGTTTGTTATAAATCTCCAAAAATAATGGAAGCAATGGAGAATATCCTCGTAAAGCAAATAGATGAAGCTGCGACTCAAGGAGAAGTCATTATTATGGGGGACTTCAACTACCCTGAAATAGATTGGGGAACAGAAACCTGCAGTTCCAGTAAAGGTGATCGGGGTCTGACAACTATGAGAGACAATTACCTTTCACAACTGGTTCAGGACCCAACAAGAAGGGGGGCACTGCTAGACCTAATATTAACCAACAGGCCAGACCGCATATCAAATATAAGGGTTGGGGGTCACTTGGGGAATAGTGATCACAAAATAATAAGTTTTCATGTATCCTTTAATAAGATTGGTAGTAGGGGGGTGACAAGGACACTAAACTTCAGGAGGGCAAATTTCCAACGGATAAGAGAGGATCTTGGTGCAATTAACTGTGATGATATCCTGAGTAGTGTTGAGCATTCCGATACCGCAAGTATCGAGTATCGGCCGATATTTGCTGTATCGGAATTCCGATACCGAGATACGATACTTTTGTGGTATTGGGAATCGGAAGTTCCCAGTGTATGGTTCCTAGGGTCTGAAGGAGAGGAAACTCTCCTTCAGGCCCTGGGATCCATATCCATGTAAAAAATAAAGAATTAAAATAAAAAATAGGGATATACTCACCCTCTGACGCGCCCTGGTAGTAACCGGCAGGCTGCTTTGCTTAAAATGAGCGCGTTCAGCACCTTCCATGACGCCACGGCTTCTGATTGGTCGCGTGCCGCTCATGTGACCACCAGGCGACCAATCACAAGCCGTGACGTCATTCTCAGGTCCTAAATTCCTAATTCTAGGAATTTAGGACCTGAGAATGACGTCACGGCTTGTGATTGGTCGCCTGGCGGTCACATGAGCGGCACGCGACCAATCAGAAGCCGTGACGTCATGGAAGGTGCTGAACGCGCTCATTTTAAGCAAAGAAGGCTGCCGGTTACCAGCGGTGATGTCCAGGGGCCTCCGGACAGGTGAGTATATCAATATTTTTTATTTTAATTCTTTATTTTACACAGTAATATGGATCCCAGGGCCTGAAGGAGAGTTTCCTCTCCTTCAGACCCTGGGAACCATCAGGATACTGTCCGATACTTGGTGTCCCATTGACTTGCATGGGTATCGGAATCGGCGAGATCCGATACTTTGCCGGTATCGGCCGATACTTTCCGATACCGATACTTTCAAGTATCGGACGGTATCGCTCAACACTAATCCTGAGACATAAAAATACACAAAGAAAATGGGAGACGTTTATTAGCATCCTGGATAGGACCTGTGCACAGTATATACCGTATGGGAATAAACATACTAGAAATAGGAGGAAACCAATATGGCTAAATAGAGCTGTAAGGGGCGCAATAAGGGACAAAAAGAAAGCATTTAGAGAATTAAAGGAAGTAGGTAGTGAGGAGGCATTAAATAAATACAGAAAATTAAATAAATTCTGTAAAAAGCAAATCAAGGCAGCAAAGATTGAGACAGAGAGACTCATTGCCAGAGAGAGTAAAAATAATCCCAAAATATTCTTTAACTACATAAATAGTAAGAAACTAAAAAATGAAAGTGTTGGCCCCCTTAAAAATAGTCTGGGGGAAATGGTGGATGAGGATGAGGAAAAAGCCAATATGCTAAATGACGTTTTTCATCAGTATTAACACAAGAAAATCCCATGGCGACAATATGATCAGTGATAACAAAAATTCCCCATTAAATGTCACCTGCTTAACCCAGCAGGAAGTACGGCGGCGTCTAAAAATCACTAAAATGGACAAATCTCCGGGCCCAGATGGGATCCACCCCTGAGTACTGCAGGAACTAAGTACTCTCATTGATAGACCATTATTTTTAATCTTTAAAGACTCCACAATAACAGGGTCTGTACCACAGGACTGGCGTATAGCAAATGTGGTGCCAATATTCAAAAAGGGGACAAAAACTGAACTCGGAAATTATAGGCCAGTAAGCTTCACCTCTACTGTGGGTAAAATCCTGGAGGGCATTCTAAGGCTATGTGCACACTTTGCGGTGTGCTCTGCGGGTTCTCCCGCAGCGGAATCGATAAATCTGCAGGGCAAACCCACTGCGGTTATCCCTGCAGATTTATCGCGGTTTGTTCCGCGGTTTCCGCTGCGGGTTTCCGCCTATACTATTGATGCTGCATGTGCAGCAATATGCAGCATCAATAGTATAATGTTAAAATAAAAAAATTGGCTATACTCACCCTCTCTGACGTCCCGATCTCCTCGGCGCTGCACTCGGCGGTCCGCTTCCAAAGATGCTGTGCCGAGAAGGACCCTTCGTGACGTCACGGTCATGTGACCGCGGCGTCATCACGGTCATGTGACCGCGACGTCACCGCAGGTCCTGTTCGCACATCAACCCAGACCGGACGCCGCGGGCAGCGCTGAGAGGTGAGTATAGCATTATTTTTTATTTTAATTCTTTTTTTTACACCCAAATATGGTTCCCAGGGCCTGGAGGAGAGTCTCCTCTCCTCCACCCTGGGTACCACCCGCACATTATCCGCTTACTTCCTGCAACGTGGGCACAGCCCCATGCGGGAAGTAAGCGGTTCAATGCTTTCCTATGGGTGCAGAATCGCAGCGATTCTGCACAAAGAAGTGACATGCTGCGGGTTGTAAACCGCTGCGTTTCTGCGCGGTTTTTCCCGCAGCATGTGCACTGCGGTTTGCGGTTTCCATAGGGTTTACATGTTAATGTAAACGCTATGGAAACTGCTGCGGACCCGCAGCATCAAAATCGCGGCGGTTCCGTGGTAAAAACCGCAAAGTGTGAACATGGCCTAAGGGATGCTATACTGGAGTATCTGAAGAGGAATAGCCTCATGACCCAGTATCAGCACGGGTTTACTAGGGACCGTTCCTGTCAGACTAATCTGATCAGCTTCTATGAAGAGGTAAGTTCCGGACTGGACCAAGGGAACCCAGTAGATGTAGTGTATATGGACTTTTCAAAAGCTTTTAAAACGGTGCCACACAAAAGGTTGATACATAAAATGAGAATAATGGGGATAGGGGAAAATATGTGTAAGTGGGTTGAGAGCTGGCTCAGGGATAGGAAACAAAGGGTGGTTATTAATGGAGCACACTCGGACTGGGTCGCGGTTAGCAGTGGGGTACCAAAGGGGTCAGTATTGGGCCCTCTTCTTTTTAACATATTTATTAATGACCTTGTAGGGGGCATTCAGAGTAGAATTTCAATATTCGCAGATGACACTAAACTCTGCAGGGTAATCAATACAGGGGAGGACAATTTTATATTACAGGATGATTTATGTAAACTAGAAGCTTGGGATGATAAATGGCAAATGAGCTTTAATGGGGATAAATGTAAGGTCATGCACTTGGGTAGAAGTAATAAGATGTATAACTATGTGCTTAATTCTAAAACTCTGGGCAAAACCGTCAATGAAAAAGACCTGGGTGGATGGGTGGATGACAAACTCATATTCAGTGGCCAGTGTCAGGCAGCTGCTACAAAGGCAAATAAAATAATGGGATGCATTAAAAGAGGCATAGATGCTCATGAGGAGAACATAATTTTACCTCTATACAAGTCACTAGTTCGACCACACTTAGAATACTGTGCACAGTTCTGGTCTCCGGTGTATAAGAAATGCATAGCTGAACTAGAGCGGGTGCAGAGAAGAGCAACCAAGGTTATTAGAGGACTGGGGGGTCTGCAATACCAAGATAGGTTATTACACTTGGGGCTGTTTAGTTTGGAAAAACGAAGACTAAGGGGTGATCTTATGTTAATGTATAAATATATGAGGGGACAGTACAGAGACCTTTCTGATGATCTTTTTAATCATAGACCTGAGACAGGGACAAGGGGGCATCCTCTACGTCTGGAGGAAAGAAGGTTTAAGCATAATAACAGACGCGGATTCTTCCTCTGGATCAACATGTTAGAGCATGTTAGGTTAGGCTATGGGTTGGACTAGATGGACTTAAAGGGAACCTATCACCCCGTTTTTTCGGCATGAGATAAAAATACTGTTAAATAGGGCCTGAGCTGTGCATTACAATAGTGTAGTTTGTGGACCCCGATTCCCCACCTATGCTGCCGAAATACGTTACCAAAGTAGTCGTTTTCGCCTGTCAATCAGGCTGGTCAGGTCGGATGGGCGTGGTGTCTTCCCCCAGATATTGCGTAGTTTTCTGTTGGTGGCGTAGTGGTGTGCGCATGTCCAAGGTCCTGAATCCTGCACAGGGGTGTGAAAATAGCAGCGATGTCCGTTATTCCATTGGTGGTCGGTGGGCGCGGCCATCTTCCTTTGGCCGCGCGTGCGCAGAAGCGGCGCTCTGCTGGCCGCGGCTTCAGGAAAATGGCCACCGCGATATCCATCTGCGCACGCACGGCTTCAGGAAAATGGCCGCGGGATGCCGCGCGTGCGCAGATGGATATCGCGGCGGCCATTTTCCTGAAGCCGCGGCCAGTAGAGCGCCGCGGCCAGCAGAGCGCCGCTTCTGTGCACGTGCGGCCAAAGGAAGATGGCCGCGCCCACCGACCACCAATGGAATAACGGACATCGCTGCTATTTTCACACCCCTGTGCAGGATTCGGGACCTTGGACATGCGCACACCACTACGCCACCAACGGAAAACTACGCAATATCTGGGGGAAGACACCACGCCCATCCGACCTGACCAGCCTGATTGACAGGCGAAAACGACTACTTTGGTAACGTATTTCGGCAGCATAGGTGGGGAATCGGGGTCCACAAACTACACTATTGTAATGCACAGCTCAGGCCCTATTTAACAGTATTTTTATCTCATACCGAAAAAACGGGGTGATAGGTGCCCTTTAAAGTCTTCATTCAACCTTAATAACTATGTAACTATGTAACCTTAGCTGGCCATGTGGTGTGTGACACATCATCAGACACATCCCGTTTCAGTTATGAAGGAGGGACTGTTAAAGGAGGAGGGCCATTAGGCGGACTTTAATCTTCTTAAAGGGACAGCAGTTTGTCCTCCCTATTTTTAGAGAGCCATCAGCTGGCTGGGCTTGGTTGTTCCCATTATTAAACAGTGTGTCTCCTGTACTATTATTGACTGTGCATTGAATGCAAGGCATGACTCAAATTTAGGCGCACCTCAATAGCCCATTGAACAGACGTCCTGGATGGCCAAATGAAACCAAAGTTCCCATTCTTATTTATTTGGTACTGCCATACTGCTTGCCCATGCATTGAATGCAAGGCCTGGTCTGCCCCAAAGTTTATCGCACCCCAAAAACAGTTTGAAGAGACATGGTGGATGGCCACATGAAACCAAAGTTCCCATTATTAGATTTTTTTTACTTTCCTACAGTTTGCCCATGAATTGAATGCAAGGCCTGCTCCAAATTGGGACGCACCCCAGTATCCCAAAAAACAGACGTCCTGGAAGGCCCCATGAAACCAACGTTCCCATTATTAGAAAGTTGGTACTCTCATGCTGTTTGCCTATGCAGTGAATTGCAGTGTTGAGCCTGAAGAACCTGCATTGGAGAATGTCAGTGTAGAGGCTGAAGAACTGGCAGTGGAGAATTGCATTGTTGAAGCTGACAACCAACAAAGTTCACATTATTAGGAAGTGGGTCTCCCATTCTGTTTGCCAATGCATTTAATCCAAGGTCTGGCCTGCACCAAAGTTACAGGAACCACCAAAACAATTTGAAGAGACGTGGTGCATGGCCACATGAAACCAAAGTTCCCATTATTATGATTTCTCTAGTCCCGTACAATTTGCCCATGAAGTGAATGCAAAGCCTGCTCCAAATTTGGATGCACCCCAATAACCCAAAAAACTGACGTCCTGGAAGGCCACATGAAACCAAAGTTCCCATTTTTCTTAATTTGCTACTCCCATAATGTTAGCCTATGCATTGAATGCAAGGCCTGCCCTGCCCCAAAGTTACATGCACCCCAATAACCCTTTGAACCGACGCAGTGGATGGCCACATGACACCAAAGTTCCCATTATTAGGAAGCTGGTACTCCCATACTGTTTGACTATGCAGTGAATTGCAGTGTTAAGCCTGAAGAACCTGCATTGGAGAATTGCAGAGTTGAGGATGAAGACCCAAAAGTGGAGAATTGCATTGTTGAAGCAGCGTAACAAACCCCTGCAGTTCCCATTATTAGGAACTGGGTCTCTCATACTGTTTGGCTATGCAGTGAATGCCAGACCTGCTCCAAATTTGCATGCACCCCAATCCCCCTAGGATGAAACGTGGAGGAGGGCTTCATAAAAAATAATGTGCCCCTGGGGGGTACACATCAACATGCTGTGTAAATATATTTGTTACGGGCATCATAAACACCCTTTAACACAATGTCCAATGAGTAAAAGTATCGTGCCCACACTGCTGCCTTATGCGATCATCTTACGGTGTGCCTTGTAAAGCTGCTCCAGTATAACTACCCACTCATCCATGCAAGGGCACTCCGGGTGCACAGCCAAAAAAGTACATAACAATCCAATGAAAAAAGAAAAGAAAAACTGTGTAAACATTTTTTTTATGGGCATCAAAAACACCCTTTAACACAATAACGTGGCTGTTCCATGACAGACTACGATCACCATGGTGATATAGTGGTGGTGGGTAGGGTTGAGCGAAATGGGTCAGGCATTTTCTGAAGTCGCCGAATTTTGGCAAAGTCGGGTTTCATGAAACCCGACCCGACCCCTGTGTGGGGTCAGCCATGAGGTCGGCGATCTTCTGAATCTGGTATCGGAACTCCGATACCGAGTTCCGATATGTTTGCGATATCGGAAATCGGTATCGGAATCCACATTTAAGTGTAAAATAAAGAATTAAAATAAAAAATATTGATATACTCACCTCTCCGACGCAGCCTGGACCTTACAGCTGGTAACCGGCAGCCTTCTTTGCTTAAAATGAGCGCGTTCAGGGCCTTAGATGACGTCACGGCTTGTGATTGGTCGCTTGGCGTTTACATGGGCGGCCGCGACCAATCACAAGCCGTGACGTCATCTAAGGCCCTGAACGCGCTCATTTTAAACAAAGAAGGCTGCCGGTTACCAGTGGTAAGGTCCAGGCTGCGTCGGAGAGGTGAGTATATCAATATTTTTTATTTTAATTCTTTATTTTACACATTAATATGGATCCCAGGGCCTGAAGGAGAGTTTCCTCTCCTTCAGACTCTGGGAACCATAGTATCCCATTGCACTGCATTGGGTTTCGTGTTTCGGCTGACCCCGACATTTTTATAGGATCGGCCGATTTCACTCGACCCGACTTTTGAGAAAGTCGGGTTTCGTGAAACCCGACCCGATCCTATAAAAATAAAAGTCGCTCAACCCTAGTGGTGGGTGATGAGGATGAAGAGAAGGAGAATGACAACAGAAAAAAAGTTGAAATCACGAAGTGTACTGTATACCCATGTTTGGGTGTAAAGAGGTGCATGGTAATAGCGTTAACAAAAAAAGACACTGTATTGGAGGTTATGTTTGGCTGATATCGCTCAGTGGTGTACAGAAGTCTGGCACAATCCATCCCTTGTTCATTTTTATAAGAGCCTGTCAGCATTTTCAGTTGACAGGTGGACGCGCTTATCAGTTATAATTCCCCCAGCGGCACTTAATACCCACTCTGACAAAATGCTAGCGGCAGGGCAGGCCAGGACCTCCAAGGCATTCAGAGCCAGTTCATGCCACGTGTCCAGCCTGGATACCCAATAATTATAAGGCATGGAGGTATCACGGAGGACTTTGGTTTGGCCAGCAAGGTACTCCCTCAGCATCTTCCAAAACTTTGCACTTCTTGTGAGAGTACCCCGTGCCTCAGGGCCTATACGATGTGGGGTCTGAGAAAACTCCCAGAGCTTGAGCTGGATTGGAGTTGTCTCTTTCGCCTGTCGTCCTTGGTTGTGCAACGAACTGTGATGTCTGCTGCCAGCGTTTTCAGATGGGAATTTTTTAAATAATTCCGCAACAAGAGCCCTCTGGTCCTGCACCATTTTAGTACAGCTGTCTGACTCTGGAATATGAGATAGAAAGTTTTCTTTGTAGTGTGGGTCTAGAAGTGTCACCAACCAGTAATGACTGTCACCCAAACTTTTGAGAAAGCAAGGGTCACGTGAATGGCAACGTAACATAAACTCAGCCATGTGTGCAAGACTGCTAACAGGCAAGACTTCCGTGTCCTCACCAAGAGGATGACTGAAAATTCTGTCCTCCTCCTTCCTGTCCTCAGGCCATCCATGCTGAACAGACGGTATGACAGCTGTGCTAGTAGTACTATCTATTGCATGAAAGTAGCTCCTGTTCTTCCTCCGCCTCCTCCTCTTCCTCATTGTCACCCTATCCACGTTGAGATGAGATGTGGGTGGGCTGTGTGTATTCACCATGTATGGTTCCTTGCTCCATCTCATCAATCTCCGACTGCAACGCATCTTCTTTGATAGTGAGCAGAGAGCATTTCAGAGCAGAGAGAAGTGGGATGGTGATGCTAATTATTGTATCATCGCCACTCACCATCTTGGTGGAGTCCTCAAAGTTTTGGAGGATGGTACATATGTCTGACATCCATGTCCACTCCTGAGGTCTTATGTGTGGAGTCAAACAAACTGTCAGGTCCATTTCTTACTATTAGCCCGTATAAAAATTTAAAACTTGGGGCTGAAACAACATTTTAGTGGTAAAAATGTAATTAGTCTTTCTTCACTGCCCAAAGTTATTTTAATTCTGTGAGGCACATGTGGTGTCAATATGATCACTGCACCCCTAGATGCATTCATCAAGTGTGTAGTTTGGAAACTTAAATGACTTCATTGGGGTTTCTGCTGTTCTGGCACCTCAGGGGCTCTGCCAATGTGACATGGCACCTGCAAACCATTCTAGTAAGATCTAAACTCCAATATGGCGCTTCTTCCCTTCAGAACTTTGCATTGTGCCGGAAAAGTAGTTTTTGACCACATATGGGGTATCGGCGTACTCAGGACGAGTAACACAACAAATTCCACCATTCATTTTCTCCTATTATTCCTTTTGAAAATTAAAAACTTGTACCAAAAGAAAATTTTAGTGGAAAAAATGTTAACTTTCCATTTACTCAGCCTAATGTTATTCAATTCTGTGAATCAACTGAAGGATAAAAATGCTCACTACACCCCTAGATGAATTCCTCAAGAGTGTTAGTTTCCAAAATGGAGTCACTTGTGGGGTTTCTGCTGTTTTAACCTGTCAGGGGCTCGTCAAATGTGACATGGCAACCGCAATCTATTCCAGCCTAAATTGAGCTCCAGAATTCAGTTGGTGCTCCTTCCTTCCGAGACCTGGCGTGCGCCCAAACAGTAGTTTTCCAACACATACTGGGTATCAGTGTGCTCAGAATAAACTGCACCACAAATTGTATGGTCCATCTTATCCTGTTACCTTTGTGAAAATGAACAATTTGGGGCAAAACCAACACTTTTATGGCATAAGTTAATTTTTTTTCAATTTCGAGCCTCAACATTAGAAAATTCTATGAAGCCCCTCTGGGTTCAAGGTGCTCACACCTCTAAATATGTTCCTTGAGGGGTATAGTTTACAAAATAAGCTGACTTATCGGGAGTTTCCACAGTTTATGCACATAAGGGGCTCTGCAAACACTCTTGATTCCAGCCAATTTTCTGTTCAAAACGTTAAACGGTGCTCCTTCCGTTCCAACCTTTGCCGTGCACCCAAACAGCAGTTTTCCACTACATATGGGGTATTGGCGTACTCAGGAGAAATGATACAGCAAATTCTGGGGTCCATTTTCTCCTGTTGCCCTTGTATAAAAGTAATTTGGGTCAAAACCAACAATTTTATAAAGAAGAATAAAATGTTAATTTTTTTCCTTCTGCATTGCTTTAATTCCTGTAAAGCACCTACAGGGTTAATAAACTTCTTGAACGTGATTTTGAGCACTTTGAGTGGTGCAGTTATTAGAACGGTGTCACTTTTGGGCATTTTCTGTCACATAGGCCCCTCAAATTCAATTAAAAATGTGAGGTGGTCCAAGAAAAAGGGCTTTTGTACATTTTGATGGAAAAATGAGAAATCGCTGATCAACCCCTTCTAACTTCCCAACAAAAAAATATGTTTCATAAATGATGCAGATGTAAAATAGACATGTGGGAAATGTTAGTTATTAATTATTTTGTGTGACATATCTCTATGGCTTAAGGGAATAAAACTTGAAAATTGCGAAAAGCTTAGAAACAAATAAAACCTTATACTTTCGCAAAAAAACGTATGCTAAACCTAAACAAAATATAGGCAACGGCCATGGCAGGGAGATAGAAAAAATAACAATATCTGGCAGTGCTGTTAGAAACCTTCAGTATTACCAAACACTAGTCACATTTGGCCTCTTTTACAAATTCTGGCAGTCAGGTTAGCGAGGAGAACGTGAAGGATGTTATGGCGTATGTGTGCTATTGCTCATCTTAAGCACAGCAGGATAATGTAGCCTCTGACAGCGACATCATCAGCTGGAGTCAGCGTTTCTGCCGGGTTTACCTCCTCAGCCATCACATCGTTTAATGTTGTGCAGAGCAAAATGTCCAATCTGTTAATGATACCTGTTTCTTTTCTGTCCCAAAGTCCCCTAGCCAACAGCACCCTGGAGGTTGAGGAACATAATACACCAAAAAAATGTTCTTCTAGTTGAGATTTTGGAAGACATGATCAGTCAGCCTTTATTAGCAAATAGATCAATGGCTGCACTCAACTGTACTTAAGCAAGGAAATGTGCGATACATGAAATGTGAATAGCTTAATGGCTTGTGAAATCTATGAAAAAACACATGAGATGCTTAGCACAAGATTTGGCCAAAAAATGTGAGCCCATCCACCAAACATCAAGGTAATCTCAGATCGGATGGGTACCTGACCTGACTGCCTAGTGTGAACACTTACCTATGGCTAATTACATGGTAAAGCCTGCATTTATAGGAAGGTCAGAACCAACTGTGTTTGGATGTAGTTAAAATCACAGCATGGTGAATGCCCCGCCATAGGTAAGTGTTCACACTAGGCAGTCAAGTCAGGTACCCATCCGATCTGAGATTACCTTGATGTTTGGTGGATGGGCTCACATTTTTTGGCCAAATCTTGTGCTAAGCATCTCATGTGTTTTTCATAGATTTCACAAGCCATTAAGCTATTCACATTTCATGTATCGCACATTTCCTTGCTTAAGTACAGTTGAGTGCAGCCATTGATCTATTTGCTATGTAAGACTTTTTTGGTTATGCACCAGTTCAGACTAGATTGCTGTTCAGTCAGTCAGCCTTTATTGTCAGAAAATGATATGGAGGAGATGGGCATGACAATTTTAATGCCAATCTGTGTTGAAGTGGTAGGGACACTGTCAGTGGTAGTCACACATGGACTCAGGGAGCACCTCCTAGTAGGAACGAGTTGGGAGGGGGGGCGCTGGCCATTTCACACACACATATTCTTCCTCTCCTCTTGATCATCTTCCTCGTAACCAGTCTGCTCCACACACTCCTTCCTCTATCACCAGTGCATTGTCAGTTCTCATTTTATGTGCCCAAGAAACATGCGCTCAATCGTTCAGTTACATGGAAATGGTACTCCCATATGTCCAAGTTCACTACAGTTGGTGCCAGGCCTCCTCTTGAGAAAGAATTGTGTGAACTCAGGCTCTATGGAAGATACATACCCGCCATCATTTATTGATTCCGAGCTTTCATTCACCCCCCACATTCGATCACTGGCTCGCTCTTCTTATTTGCATCTCAAAAACATTTCTAGAATTCGCCCTTTTCTTACTTTCGACTCTGCAAAAACTCTTACTGTTTCTCTTATTCACTCCCGTCTGGACTATTGTAACTCTCTACTAATCGGCCTCCCTCTTACCAAACTCTCCCCGCTCCAATCTGTCCTGAATGCTGCTGCCAGGATCATATTCCTCACCAACCGTTACACCGATGCCTCTACCTTGTGCCAGTCATTACACTGGCTACCCATCCACTCCAGAATCCAGTACAAAACTACTACCCTCATCCACAAAGCACTCCATGGCTCAGCACCACCCTACATCTCCTCTCTTGTCTCAGTCTATCACCCTACCCGTGCCCTCCGCTCCACTAATGACCTCCGGTTAGCATCCTCAATAATCAGAACCTCCCACTCCCGTCTCCAAGACTTTACACGTGCTGCGCCGATTCTTTGGAATGCACTACCTAGGTTAATACGATTAATCCCCAATCCCCACAGTTTTAAGCGTGCCCTAAAAACGCATTTGTTCAGACTAGCCTACCGCCTCAACGCATTAACCTAACTATCCCTGTGTTGCCTATTAAAAATAGAAAAAAAAAAAAAACACATAATCAGGTTCCTTGCATCGTGTTCTCATACACTTTATGCAGTTAATAGCCCTCTGTGTCTGTACTGCTACATACTTAGGCAGTTAACTGGTTCATGCAGCTTTACATGAACACCCGAGCCTTACACTATGGCTGGTCCAAATAACTAAAGCAATTGTTACCATCCACCTCTCGTGTCTCCCCTTTTTCCTCATAGTTTGTAAGCTTGCGAGCAGCAGGGCCCTCATTCCTCCTGGTATCTGTTTTGAACTGTGATTTCTGTTATGCTGTAATGTCTATTGTCTGTACAAGTCCCCTCTATAAGTTGTAAAGCGCTGCGGAATATGTTGGCGCTATATAAATAAAAATTATTATTATTATTATATTGTACCAAAAAGCCTTCCCCACCAGGTTTGAGCACAAACAATTTTTTAGCCCAAATTTATTGTATTTTGTGGAGATAATGTTTTGATACAGCAAACTCATATTTAACCCCTTCCTGACATCAGACGTACTATCCCGTCGAGGTGGGGTGGGCCCCCATGACCGCCGACGGGATAGAACGTCATACGCGATCGGCCGCGCTCCCCCCGTGACCCGGGGGGAGCGCGGCCGATCGCGGCCGGGTGTCAGCTGCATATCGCAGCTGACATCCGGCACTATGTGCCAGGAGCGGTCACGGACCGCCCCCGGCACATTAACCCCCGGCACACCGCGATCAAACATGATCGCGATGTGCCGGCGGTGCAGGGAAGCATCGCGCAGGGAGGGGGCTCCCTGCGGGCTTCCCTGAGACCCCCGGAGCAACGCGATGTGATCGCGTTGCTGCGAGGGTCTTACCTCCCTCCCTGCCTGCTCCAGACCCGGATCCAAGATGGCCGCGGATCCGGGTCCTGCAGGGAGGGAGGTGGCTTCACAGAAGCCTGCTCAGAGCAGGCACTGTGAAGCAGCCTGCACTTCTCGCAGATCGGTGATCTGTCAGAGTGCTATGCAAACTGGCAGATCACCGATCTGTATTGTCCCCCCCTGGGGCAAACTAAAAAAGTAAAAAAAAAAAATTTCCAAATGTGTAAAAAAAAATAAAAAAAAATATTCCAAAATAATGAAAAAAAATATATATATATTTTTCCCATAAATACATTTCTTTATCTAAATATATAAAAAAAAACAATAAAAGTACACATATTTAGTATCGCCGCGTCCGTAACGACCCGACCTATAAAACTGGCCCACTAGTTAACCCCTTTAGTAAACACCATAAGAAAAAAAAAAAAAAACGAGGCAAAAAACAACGCTTTATTATCATACCGCCGAACAAAAAGTGGAATAACACGCGATCAAAAAGACTGATATAAATAACCATGGTACCGCTGAAAGCGTCATCTTGTCCCGCAAATAACGAGTCGCCATACAGCATGATCAGCAAAAAAATAAAAAAGTTATAGTCCTGAGAATAAAGCGATGCAAAAATAATTATTTTTTCAATAAAATAGTTTTTATCGTATAAAAGCGCCAAAACATAAAAAAAGAGATAAATGCGGTATCGCTGTAATCGTACTGACCCGAAGAATAAAACTGCTTTATCAATTTTACCAAACGCGGAACGGTATAAACGCCTCCCCCAAAAGAAATTCATGAATAGCTGGTTTTTGGTCATTCTGCCTCACAAAAATCGGAATAAAAAGCGATCAAAAAATGTGACGTGCCCAAAAATGTTACCAATAAAAACGTCAACTCGTCCCGCAAAAAACAAGACCTCACATGACTGTGGACCAAAATATGGAAAATTTATAGCTCTCAAAATGTGGTAACGCAAAAAATATTTTTTGCAATAAAAAGCGTCTTTCAGTGTGTGACGGCTGCCAATCATAAAAATCCGCTAAAAAACCCGCTATAAAAGTAAATCAAACACCCCTTCATCACCCCCTTAGTTAGGGAAAAATAAAAAAAAAAGTATTTATTTCCATTTTCCCATTAGGGCTAGGGTTGGGGCAAGGGTTGGGGCTAGGGTTAAGGCTACAGTTAGGGTTAAGGCTACAGTTAGGGTTGGGGCTAAAGTTAGGGTTAGGGTTTGGATTACATTTACGGTTGGGAATAGGGTTGGGATTAGGGTTAGGGGTGTGTCAGGGTTAGAGGTGTGGTTAGGGTTACTGTTGGGATTAGGGTTAGGGGTGTGTTTGGATTAGGGTTTCAGTTATAATTGGGGGGGTTTCCACTGTTTCGGCACATCAGGGGCTCTCCAAACGCAACATGGCGTCCGATCTCAATTCCAGCCAATTCTGCGTTGAAAAAGTAAAACAGTGCTCCTTCCCTTCCGAGCTCTCCCGTGTGCCCAAACAGGGGTTTACCCCAACATATGGGGTATCAGCGTACTCAGGACAAATAGGACAACAACCTTTGGGGTCCAATTTCTCCTGTTACCCCTGGGAAAGTACAAAACTGGGGGCTAAAAAATAATTTTTGTGGGAAAAACAAAGATTTTTTATTTTCACGGCTCTGCGTTATAAACTGTAGTGAAACACTTGGGGGTTCAAAGTTCTTACAACACATCTAGATAAGTTCCTTGGGGGGTCTAGTTTCCAAAATGGGGTCACTTGTGTGGGGCTTCTACTGTTTAAGTACATTAGGGGCTCTGCAAACGCAATGTGACGCCTGCAGACCATTCCATCTAAGTCTGCATTCCAAATGGCGCTCCTTCCCTTCCGAGCCCTCCCATGCATCCAAACGGTGGTTCCCCCCACATATGGGGTATCAGCGCACTCAGGACAAATTGGACAACAACTTTTGGGGTCCAATTTCTCCTGTTACCCTTGGGAAAATACAAAACCGGGGGCTGAAAAATATTTTATGTGGGAAAAATTTTTAGTTTTATTTTTACGGCTCTGCATTATAAACTTCTGTGAAGCCCTTGGTGGGTCAAAGCGCTCACCAAACATCTAGATAAGTTCCTTAGGCGGTCTACCTTCCAACATGGTGTCACTTGTGGGGGGTTTCTACTGTTTAGATACATTAGGGGCTCTGCAAACGCAATGTGACGCCTGCAGACCATTCCATCTAAGTCTGCATTCCAAATGGCGCTCCTTCACTTCCGAGCCCTTCCATGCGTCCAAACGGTGGTTCCCCCCCACATATGGGGTATCAGCGCACTCAGGACAAATTGGACAACAACATTTGGGGTCCAATTTCTCCTGTTACCCTCGGGAAAATACGAAACTGGGGGCTAAAAAATAATTTTTGTGGGAAAAAAATTTTGTTTTATTTTTATGGCTCTGCATTATAAACTTCTGTGAAGCCCTTGGTGGGTCAAAGTTCTCACCACACATCTAGATAAGTTCCTTAGGGGGTCTACTTTCCAACATGGTGTCACTTGTGGGGGGTTTCTACTGTTTAGGTACATTAGGGGCTCTGCAAACGCAATGTGACGCCTGCAGACCATTCCATCTAAGTCTGCATTCCAAATGGCGCTCCTTCCTTTCCGAGCCCTTCCATGCGCCCAAACAGTGGTTCTCCCCACATATGGTGTATCATCGCACTCAGGACAACTTGGACAACAAATTTTGGGGTCCAATTTCTCCTGCTACCCTCGGGAAAATACAAAACTGGGGGCTAAAAAAATAATTTTTGTGGGAAAAAATTTGTTTTATTTTTACGGCTCTGCATTATTAACTTCTGTGAAGCCCTTGGTGGGTCAAAGCGCTCAAAACACATCTAGATAAGTTCCTTAGGGGGTCTACTTTCCAAAATGGTGTCACTTGTGGGGGGTTTCAATGTTTAGGCACATCAGTGGCTCTCCAAACGCAACATGGCGTCCCATCTCAATTCCTGTCAATTTTGCATTGAAAAGTCAAACGGTGCTACTTCCTTTCCGAGCTCTCCCATGCGCCAAAACAGTGGTTTATCCCCACATATGGGGTATCAGCGTACTCAGGACAAATTGTACAACAACTTTTGGGGTCCAATTTCTCCTGCTACCCTTGGAAAAATACAAAACTGGGGGCCAAAAAATAAGTTTTGTGGGAAAAAAAGGATTTTTTATTTTCACGGCTCTGCGTTGTAAACTGTAGTGAAACACTTGGGGGTTTAAAGTTCTCACAACACATCTAGATAAGTTCCTTGGGGGGTCTAGTTTCCGATATGGGGTCACTTGTGGGGGGTTTGTACTATTTGGGTACATCAGGGGCTCTGCAAATGCAACGTGACGCCTGCAGACCAATCCATTTAAGTCTGCATTCCAAATGGCGCTCCTTCCCTTCCGAGCTCTCCCATGCGCCCAAACAGTGGTTCCCCCCCACATATGGGGTATCAGCATACTCAGGACAAATTGGACAACAACTTTTGGGGTCCAATTTATCCTGATACCCTTGTAAAAATACAAAACTGGGGGCTAAAAAATCATTTTTGTGAAAAAAAAAAAGAATTTTTATTTTCACGGCTCTGCGTTATAAACTGTAGTGAAACACTTGGGGGTTCAAAGTTCTCACAACACATCTAGATAAGTTCCTTGGGGGGTCTAGTTTCCAATATGGGGTCACTTGTGGGGGGTTTGTACTGTTTGGGTACATCAGGGGCTCTGCAAATGCAACGTGACGCCTGCAGACCAATCCATTTAAGTCTGCATTCCAAATGGCGCTCCTTCCCTTCTGAGCTCTGTCATGCGCCCAAACAGTGGTTCCCCCCCACATATGGGGTATCAGCATACTCAGGACAAATTGGACAACAACTTTTGAGTTCCAATTTATCCTGATACCCTTGTGAAAATACAAAACTGGGGGCTAAAAAATCATTGTTGTGAAAAAAAAGAATTTTTATTTTTACGGCTCTGCATTATAAACTTCTGTGAAGCACTTGTTGGGTCAAAGTGCTCACCACACATCTAGATAAGTTCCTTAGGGGGTCTACTTTCCAAAATGGTGTCACTTGTGGGGGGTTTCAATGTTTCGGCACATCAGGGGCTCTGCAAACGCAACATGGCATCCCATCTTAATTCCAGTCAATTTTGCATTGAAAAGTCAAATGGCGCTCCTTCCCTTCCGAGCTCTGCCCTGCGCCCAAACAATGGTTTACACCCACATATGGGGTATCAGCGTACTCAGGACAAATTGCACAACAATTTTTGAGGTCCAATTTCTTCTCTTACCCTTGGGAAAATAAAAAATTGGGGGCGAAAAGATCATTTTTGTGAAAAAATATGATTTTTTATTTTTACCGCTCTGCATTATAAACTTCTGTGAAGCACTTGTTGGGTCAAAGTGCTCACCACACATCTAGATAAGTTCCTTAGGGGGTCTACTTTCCAAAATGGTGTCACTTGTGGGGGGTTTCAATGTTTAGGCACATCAGGGGCTCTCCAAATGCAACTTGGCGTCCCATCTCAATTCCAGTCAATTTTGCATTGAAAAGTCAAATGGCGCTCCTTTCCTTCCGAGCTCTGCCATGCGCCCAAACAGTGGATTACCCCCACATATGGGGTATCAGCGTACTCAGGACAAATTGTACAACAAATTTTGGGGTCTATTTTCTCCTGTTACCCTTGGTAAAATAAAACAAATTGGATCTGAAATAAATTTTGTGTGAAAAAAAGTTAAATGTTCATTTTTATTTAAACATTCCAAAAATTCCTGTGAAACACCTGAAGGGTTAATAAACTTCTTGAAAGTGGTTTTGATTACCTTGAGGGGTGCAGTTTTTAGAATGGTGTCACACTTGGGTATTTTCTATCATATAGACCCCTCAAAATGACTTCAAATGAGATGTGGTCCCTAAAAAAAAATGGTGTTGTAAAAATGAGAAATTGCTGGTCAACTTTTAACCCTTATAACTCCGTCACAAAAAAAAATTTTGGTTCCAAAATTGTGCTGATGTAAAGTAGACATGTGGGAAATGTTACTTATTAAGTATTTTGCATGACATATGTCTGTGATTTAAGGGCATAAAAATTAAAAGTTGGAAAATTGCAAAATTTTCAAAATTTTCGCCAAATATTCGTTTTTTTCACAAATAAACTCAAGTTATATCGAAGAAATTTTACCACTATCATGAAATACAATATGTCACGAGAAAACAATGTCAGAATCGCCAAGATCCGTTGAAGCGTTCCAGAGTTATAACCTCATAAAGGGACAGTGGTCAGAATTGTAAAAATTGGCCCGGTCATTAACGTGCAAACCACCCTTGGGGGTGAAGGGGTTAAAAAAAACCATTGGGGTGAAATTAAATGTTATGGTGACTGCGTCTGAGTTGAATTTTCATGCCACTTGGTGTGACCTCACACTGTTGGACTTGGAGTTCTCCTCTAATCTCTTTCAAAGTTCTGGGTTTTGTGGTTCCCCTTTGTATTATCCATCTCTTCAATTTGTGACCTTATTCCTCGTGTGGCTGCCTCCAGGGAAGACGGCTACAGCCCCAGAGACTTCACACTTCTGGATATGTGCAGCTGTAGTAACAGGAACATCCGGCTGTAGGAGACATCATATAGCCTTCACCTGAGACTTGTTTGTCTATAATGTTTTCCTAATCTCCTGAGACCACTCTCTTCTTAGCTTTCTTTGCCCCATGTTCTGTGTGGTAAACGCCATGACAACAAACAGCACAGTGACTACTTTTTACCCTGTAAATAGGCGACTGACTGATTACAAGTCTGCAGACACTTGTGATAACTACAGGACGCTGTGTAGTTTCACTTCTCCACATGGTCAAATTAATTTCAATCTTTTCTAGAGGAACCATCATTTTATTCCAGGTCATTTTTAATAGTTTTGTTTTCTTGAAAAGAGGCCTTTCATCAGTTTTTTATGTTGAATTGGACAAGCCATGTAATATGCGGAGCATATTTCTTTATAATTTTTATTTCGTCTCTCTGTTGTGAAGATACCAGCTATGAAATATTTGGCACCTAATGAGTTAACTTTAGTTAAATCCAAGTGAGTGTTATCAGACAGTTTTCACTAGGCGCAGTTACTTCTTCTCCCTGTGTAACGCTGACCAATCATATGCAGTTAGTAACATAGAACTGCAGGACGCGTGATGATGCCTGCATACGATTGATCAGTGTCATACTAGGAAAAGAAGTAAACGCACCACTGAAAACTATCTGAAAAAAAAAATTTGGTTTAACAGCGTGGTTGTTGAATCCTGGATCCCAACTCAAGCAGGTTTCTCCCAGCAGGTCATTTCCACCATGATCAGTGCTCGCAAGATGTCTTCCGCTCGCATCTTCCACAGCACCTGGAAAGCCTTCTTCTCTTGGTGCAGACTCCGCGGTCGTTCCCCTCTCGTTTTCTCCATTCCCTTCATTCTGGAATTTCTCCAGTCCGGCTTGGATTCCGGCCTGGCCCTCAGTTCCCTCAAGGGCCAGATTTCAGCGCTGTCGGTGTTGTTCCAGCATAAGATTGCTACTAACTCGCAAGTCAGGACCTTCATTCAAGGGGTCTCCCACGTGGTTCCCCCCTACAGAATGCCACTAGAGACCTGCGATCTCAACTTGGTCCTAAGCGTCCTTCAGGAACCTCCGTTTGAACCTCTGCAAGACGTCCCACTATCTCTTGGAAGGTGGCCTTCCTTGTGGCGATAACGTCTATCAGGTGCGTCTCGGAGTTGGCCGCACTTTCCTGCCGGGCGCCCTTCCTTTCCTTCCACCAGGACAAAGTAGTCTTACGCTCATCTCCCGCTTTTCTCCCTAAAGTGGTGTCATCTTTTCACCTCAATGAAGATATTATTCTTCCCTCCTTTTGCCCACAGCCAAAACATAGGGTCGAAAAGGCCCTTCACACTTTGGACGTGGTACGGGCTCTCAGGAGGTACGTCTCTACGACTGCCTCTTTCCGTAAATCGGATTCCCTCTTTATCCTCCATGAGGGTCACAGGAAGGGTTCAGCCACGTCTAAGGCTACGATAGCCAGATGGATCCGATCGGCTATCCAAAGAAGCTTATCGGGTCAGGGGCAGGCCCATCCCGGCGGGGGTTAGAGCTCACTCTACTCGGTCAGTTGGTGCTTCCTGGGCCATTCGGCACCAGGCGTCGGCGGAGCAGGTTTGCAAGGCCGCAACATGGTCTAGCCTGCATACTTTCACAAAGCACTACAACGTCCACACTCATTCTTCCGCG
Organism: Ranitomeya variabilis; assembly: GCF_051348905.1. Lineage (NCBI taxonomy): Eukaryota > Metazoa > Chordata > Amphibia > Anura > Dendrobatidae > Ranitomeya > Ranitomeya variabilis. The sequence continues at coordinate 43,664,444 of NC_135238.1, forward strand.
GATGCGGCCCTTGGCAGACGTATTCTGCAGGCGGCCGTTGTGCATTTATAGGTCAGATGGTACACAGTTATTTGGTTGTATTGTTACCCACCCAGGGACTGCTTTAGGACGTCCCATGGTCCTGTGTCCCCCAATGTGGCGAAGGAGAAATAGGGATTTTTGTGTGTACTCGCCGTAAAATCCTTTTCTCCGAGCCACTCATTGGGGGACACAGCACCCACCCCGTTAGCCTTACGGCTCGTTACCTTTTTGGTTCTTGAATTTTTCTCACATGTTATACTCTAATGTTATGTAGTATATTGATATTAATCTCCTCCTGCTTTTGCACTGAACTGGGTCTCTGGAAGCCAGAGGGTGTATATTGCAGGGGAGGAGCTAACCTTTTTTGTCTCAACTTAGTGTCAGCCTCCTAGTGACAGCAGCATAACACCCATGGTCCTGTGTCCCCCAATGAGTGGCTCGGAGAAAAGGATTTTACGGTGAGTACACAAAAATCCCTATTTTTTTATTGATAGATCGGGCGACTCTGAATGTGGCGACACCAAATGTGTGTAGATTTGATTTATTTTTTTTTAATTGATGTATTTTGAATGGGGCGAAAGGGGGCGATTTAAATATATATATATATATATATATATATATATATATATATATATATATATATATATATATATATGTATATATTTTTATTTTTTTCATATATTTTTTTAACTTTCTTTTTACTTTTGCCATGCTTCAATAGCCTCCATGGGAGGCTAGAAGCAGGCACAGCGCGATCGCCTCTGCTACATAGCAGCGATCTGCTGTTCGCTGCGATGTAGCAGAAAATCAGGTATGCTGTGAGCGCCGACCACAGGGTGGTGCTCACAGCTGCTGGGGATCAGTAACCATAGAGGTCTCAAGGACCTCTGGTTACCATTCTGCAGCATTGCCGACCTCCGATCATGTGACGGGGGTCGGCGATGCCATCATTTCCGGCCGCCCGGCCGGATGTGGTAGTTAAATGCCGCTGTCTGCGTTTGACAGCGGCATTTAACTAGTTAATAGGTGCGGGCAGATCGCAATTCTGCCCGCGCCTATTACGGGCACATGTCAGCTGTTCAAAACAGCTGACATGTCCCGGCTTTGATGCGGGCTAACCGCTGGTGCCCTCATCAAAGCGGGGCTTCTGACCTCGGACGTACTATCCCGCCGAGGTCAGAAAGGGGTTAAAAACGTCAGCTCGGCACACAAAAAATAAGCCTTCAGCCAACCTGAGATAACGAAAAATGGAGACGCTACGGGTATCGGAAAATGGCGCAATTTTTTATTTTTTTATTAAAGTTTTGAATTTTTTTTTACACCACTTAGATAAAAAATAACCTAGACATGTTAGGTGTCTATGAACTCGTAATGACCTGGAGAATCATAATAGCAGGTTAGTTTTAGCATTTAGTGTAGCTAGCAAAAAAGCCAATCAAAAAACCAAGTGTAAGATTGCACTTTTTTTTGCAATTTCACCGCACTTGGAATTTTTTTTCCCGTCTTCTAGTACAAGACATGGTAAAACCAATAGTGTCGTTCAAAAGTACAACTCGTCCCGCAAAAAAATAAGCCCTCACATGACCATATTGATGGAAAAATAAAAGTTGGCTCTGGGAAGGAGGGGAGCGAAAAACGAAAAAGGGCCGCGGCGGGAAGGGGTTAATCTTCAGGTCGGTCCTGGCCTTTTAATGCCATCCCAATGTTGTCAGATGTGGGTGTACGGAGCGGCCTCAGTAGCTGCGCCTGCTCCATACCCGGCAGATGCTGGTTATACAGCGGGGACTGGAGTCGGATCTGATCGCTGTTTAACACCGTACATGCTGCAGACAATCGCTGACCAGCATTTGAGCTGCACGTTCCTGACTGGGGGCGTCCAGGTGCAGAGCGGCCCCTCCGTGACACGGCTGCAGGGAGGCACTAGACGCCGTGTCCGCACCTCTGGGCTTTATAGGAGGCCGTGACGTTTGCTCTATACGGCAATACTGACAAGTTCTGGTCTCCGATGAAGAATATTAAGCAAAAAGCCACAATAGAAATCTACATTAAAAAAACATAAAATCTCTAACCTTCTGATCTGACCGCCTTTCCCGTCATTAACGATGAACACTAAAAAAATCCTATTTGTTATCGCCACATCCAGGAAAGTCCGATCTGTGAAAATCTAAAGTGATTAATTTCCTGCGTTAAAGTCTGTAAAGCAAAAAGAAGAAAAATCCAGAATTAATTGTCGTCTGTTCCCCAAAATGATAAACCCTCAGTCACATCTTCCAGTGGTTCCCACATCCCCTCGCCCACTGCTGGGATCACACACGTCCTCCACCTGCAGAGCTGACAGCGCCTGTTCTCTCCCCCCAGACTCCTGAAGATCATGGACATGAAGCAGATAGGACGCAACTACTACAACCCGAGCGACGCCACCGAAGTCCGAGCCCACCGGTAACCAGCAGAGCAGGGTTTACATGGGACTGACCATGCTGTACCCATGGGAGCATGTAATGTATGTACACAGTGACTGCACCAGCAGAATAGTGAGTGCAGCTCTGGGGTATAATACAGGATGTAACTCAGGATCAGTGATGTAATGTATGTACACAGTGACTACAGCAGAATAGTGAGGGCAGCTCTGGTGTATGTATGTACACAGTGACTGCACCAGCAGAATAGTGAGTGCAGCTCTGGGGTATAATACAGGAGGTAACTCAGGATCAGTAATGTAATGTATGTACACAGTGACTGCACCAGCAGAATAGTGAGTGTAGCTCTGGGGTATAATACAGGATGTAACTCGGGATCAGTAATGTAATGTATGTACACGGTGACTGCACCAGCAGAATAGTGAGTGCAGCTCTGGAGGATAAGTAATGTATGTAGGCACAGAATCCTCCTGCTCTTTGCTGGCTCCCTGCTGTTGCCTGTAGGTGTCTGTACACACTGATGCTGTTACTTTTCTCCTCCATCTTCACCCTCCGTCCTGTCTCCTCTCCCATCAGACTCTCCATCTGGCCGGGGTTTTCCACCTCCATCCTCCAGTATGAGTCCAGCATCATGTTGAGCATTGATGTCAGCCATAAAGTCCTCAGGAACGAGACTGTGCACGACATCATGAGCAGCCTGTACTCCTCGTGTGGCCCTCAGAGGTTCCAGGACGCCTGCTGCAAGGAGCTGATCGGACAGATCGTCCTCACCAAGTAAGGCCTCTTTCACACTTCCGTCTTTTCTCTCCCGTCGAAATCCGTTGATTTTTGAAAAAATACAGGATCCAGCAAATTTTTCTACTGGATCCTGTTTTTTCCCATAGATTTGTATTAGCGACGAATTGTGATGGATGGCCATCCGTTTCATCCGTCGTGCACTCGATCCGTCGGTAAATCGTTGTCCGTTGAGCGGAGAAAACATTCAGAGGAACGTTTTTTCTGCACGTCGTAATATCAGGTCCTGCACTGTCCGGCGTTGGCTATAATGGAAGCCTATGGGTGCAGGATCCGTCACTGACTGTGAAAAGCAGGAATCCAGCGACGGTGCCGTCTTTTGAAACTGAGCATGCGCGGAAGAATTTCCAGTCAGGGAAATTCTCTCTCTCTCTCTCTCGTTCGCTCTCTTTCTTTTTATTATTGATGCTGCCTATGCAGAGGTCATTGCACGCAAGGCATTATTGGGAACGCCAGCTGCCGGGAGCATCGCAAGCATCCTTAACGCTGCGTGGGATGCCGGAAGGTGAGAATATTACGATTTTTTTTTTCCCCCAATTTATTTTTAATTATTTTTAACCTAGGTTTTGTTTATGCGTTTTTTGCAGCGGAAAACCGCTGCGAAGACGCATACACAACAAGTGCGCATAGCCTCGACTGGTCCGTCAGGAAAAACAGGCCCAGTGCACCCGTTATATACAATCTGCACAGGATCCGTCATTTCAACATATTGACGGATCCTGTGCAGATTGCAAAAACGGAAGCATGAAAGAAGCCTAAGAGCCGCCATGTGCCTCGTACTCGGCCGCTCAGTTGGCACCGGCGCCTCTAGAAGGAAATGGATCACCTGGGTACATTCTATTCCTTCACTTTTGGAACCAAATTTATGTAATTGACTCTTAATGATCAGCAGTTTTCATTTGTGTTTAATTTTTCTTCTCAAAGATCCATAACTTTTTATTTTTTTATTTTTTTTACTTTCACTATCGCCATATTACATCTTGTTGTTTTGCGGGACGAGTTGTAGTTTTTAATTACACCATTAATTTTACACTATAATATGCTGAAAAACAAAGTGTCATGACTTTAAAAAAAAAAAAATTCTGCGTTTTTTTTTTTCTTATTGATGGTGTTCGTCGTATTAAAAAAATGACCCAATAACATTCTCCTTATTTGTACAGCTACAGCAATGCTAAACTTGTCTTTTTTAAGTAGGTAAAAAAAATATTTGAACTTTGTTTAAAAAAATAAAATTAAATTGACCATTTTCTGAGTCCTTTAATTTTTTTTTTCTTCTATCCATGGAGCGGTGTGAGTCTTTGATTTTTGTGTGGCGAGCTGTAGTTTTTGTCGATGCCACTTTGAGGTACATACAATGGTTTCTTCACATATTGTATTTTTAGGAAACTTGGATCTACTAAAAATCAGCAGTTCTGCCATTATTTTCTTTTACTTTACAGCGTTAAATCATTTTATTTTTTTTATTCCTTCTTTTGTTACTGGTGATGATACTGAATATGATCTTATTTTATTTTTTAAAATTCTGTATTTTTGACCTAAGAAAACGTGATCATATTAGATTTTTTTTTTTAAGAATATTTTTAATATATATATATATATATATATTATTTTTAATTTCTGCTAAAGAGCGTGAAATTGCGATTTGTTTGATGACTTATTCTTTACTGAATTCTTAATTTCACTGATCAACGCTGCTTTTTGTGCAGGTACAACAATAAAACCTACCGTATAGACGAGATCGCCTGGAACATGACTCCAGCGTCCACCTTCAAGAAGGCAGACGGAAGCGAGATCAGCTTTGTGGACTACTATAAGAACGTAAGACCTGCTGGGAATAATGAGAACTGGGAGCCTTGAGTGCGAAACCTCAGGAAACCTGTTTTGGTTTTTTTTCTTTTTTAATTTCGTTGTTAAATATAATTGAGAAAAAAATTCTTTAAAAAAACCCTTGGATTGTCCACCACTCGTATTGCTGATTTATCCTTGGAGTTGGTGGACACCTGACACCAACAACGATTTGCTGTTTTCAGCTCCTGTTGCGACTGTGTACAAAGAAAGATTTTGGATACTTGTCGTAAAATCTGTTTCTTGGAACCTTCTTTTGGGGACACAGGAAACCATGAGTGTAAGCTGCTGACACTGTGCAGAATAAAGCTTACTCCTCCCCAGCAGTATATACCCACCATCTGGGAGAGAACCAACCAGTTTGGGAGAAAACTGGGGAAAGGGGTTAAAGTAGATTACCCTAAATGTAACCCACAATGGCTCAAACAGGGAGCGGGTGTCGTGTCCCCCAATGAAGGCTCAGAGAAAAAGATTTTACGGAAAGTACCCAAAATCTTCTTTTCTCTATTGCGTCATTGGGGGACACTGTAAACCATAGGATATCATAAAGCAGTCCTTAGTGTGGGAAGAGAGACAGGTACTCAAAAATGTAAGGTTGGTCCACTGCTGCAGGAGGGACGTCCCTAATCCAGATTGGTGATCGCTAAAGAATAGACGAGAACCGTGTAGCACTAGGAGAAGGTGTGGACTGAAGACGAAGAAGCGATCTAACAGCCCGTGAAACTCCCACTGTTGTGATCCTAAGTGGAATAGGTCTTTACCTCACTCTGTTCCTGGCAAGATCCTGATTGAAAATAGACGATGGGAGGAAAAAAGTATGAAATGCCTAGAGAAGGAAGGGAGGTAACGGCTTTACAAGGAAGGAGTGCAACCAGGCTCAGGACCCTTTGCAACCAGACATATAATAATAATTTTATTTTAATATAGCGCTAACATATTCCGCAGCGCTTTACAGTTTACACACCGTTTCATCGCTGTCCCCGATGGGGCTCACAATCTAAATTCCCTATCAGTATGTCTTTGGAATGTGGGAGGAAACCAGAGAACCCGGAGGAAACCCACGCAAACAGGGAGAGAACATACAAACTCCTTGCAGATGTTGTCCTTGGTGGGATTGAATCCAGAACCCCAGTGCTGCAAGGCTGCAGTGCTAACCACTGACCCACCGTGCTGCTCTGGCGGGAAAACGGTGGACGCCTTGCTATGATTTAGTTAAACACCCTGGTTGGAGAGACCCAGCGGCCTTATAGTCTGCTGCCTCTGTGTCCTGATGCAAACTAAGGGGCTGAGAAATCTGGAGGATGAAGAAGGGCCCATGAGATGAGCAGGACTGAGAAAAGGAACATTGAGTTCAGTTGAAAGAACACCAGATTGTCTTGTTTAGTGTTCCGCTCTGGATATAAGTCACGGCTCATGCGGATAAGGTGGACCCTGAACTTCGAAGGGTTGGTCGAAGGGAAGATTCTTGGTCTTTAAAAGTGTCCCTGGGCTGTAAGCTCCTCGTATACAGCTCTGCAAGCTGAGTAAAAGTATCCATGGACACAGCCTACCACCAATAGGCAAAGTGATTGGCTCCTCCCGGTCAGATTTGCTTCACCCAAGGGAGTAGAAAGTAAGGTACGATCTGGGGACGGCCCATCGTGTTCCTTACAATGAAAGGCAAGAGTTGTTTCAATGTCAACTGAATTTGGTGAACACGCTGAAGAAGAGGGGAAGAGGCAGGGAGATGGACACCGAAGAGGCAATATCACTAGAAGGACCGAAGACTCTTCTCCATGGGCGCCAAGGTCTTTCCATGGTAAAATTCCACACACAGGTGAAATAGGCGTGATAACGTCTACAAGGGAGCAGTAACGACCGCTCATCTGAAGGGAAGGCTCTGAAGAGAAGATCCTTCCCTGTCTCTGGAGATGGAAACTACTGGTCACGTTGTAAGCAGAAAAGAACCAGCTTAAGGACGAGCTCTCACGTCCTGATAGGCAAAGTTCTCTCACCGAATGAGATTCATCAAGAGACACAGCCTTAATGAGGTCCTTGCCTAGTATGGTGGGCCCAGGCTGCGGCATCAGATGCTTCATCTTGAAGCATATGGAAACAGTCGGTCCGTCACAGTACGAGATAGGTGACGGCCCTGGAAGGATGGAAAAAGGCGAATACCTGAATGCAGGAATGTGAAACCAGAGATACAGTTGTGCTCAGAAGTTTACACACCCAGCAGAATTTTTGATTTATTAGCCTTTTTACAGAGAATATGAATGATAACACCACAACATTTCCTCCACTCATGGCTCGTGGTTGGTGAAGCCATTTATTGTCAGACTACTGTGTTTTCTCTTTTTAAATCATAATGACAACACAAAACATCCACATGACCCTGATCAAAAGTTCACATACCCCATTTCTTATTACTGTGTGTTGTCCCCTCTAACATCAATGACAGCTTGAAGTCTTTTGTGGTAGTTGTGGATGAGGTTCTTTATTTTCTCAGATGGTAAAGCTGCTCACTCTTCTTGGCAAAAAGCCTCCAGTTCCTGTAAATGGATGATGAGGGAGCAGAGGGGATCCAGACGTGGAGCTGGATTGTGCTCGCTTCCTGGACCTATGTGAGGTCTGTCATGACTGCTTGCTTCTGAAACATGTAGGGAAATGATCAGAGCTGCAGGGACGGAGGATTAATCAGTCAGATGTGTGGAGACCTCTGCCAACGACTAAGATGCCTTGGTCAGGTCTCTACTACGAGAGATCGGGAGGAAACCTACTTGGAGGAGGGGGTACGCTTTTATCCCTGGCAGTGGGGGGTTCCTGAGAGACTTTCATGTTTGGGTTCCTGCAGTCAATGCAAGGACCAATTCCATAAAGACACTAATAGGCCGGCGTCACACTAGCGAGTTTTACAGACGTATGAGAGGTGCAGAAAATACGGATTGCATACGGTACAATGATTCTCTATGGCCCAGCTCCTATCTGCCGTATTTTACTGATCCGTATTATACGGTCTTGTACGGCCGTAGAAAATCGCAGCATGCTGCGTTTGTCACCGTATTGCGCGAAAAAATCGCCAATGAAAATCTATGGGGGCGAGAAAATTACTGATTACACACGGACCATGCATGTGACTTGCGAGAAATACGCAGCGATGTTCTATAGAAAAGCCGGTAATTCAGTGCAGTGTACAGTACAATCACACTGACAGAATAGAATAGGTAGAATAAATGTGTACACATAGAATAGGTGTGTGTGTGTGTGTGTGTGTATATGTATATGTGTATATATATATATATATACAGGGTGGAGCGCGGTAATTTGCTTTTTTGCACTGCATGCTGTGGCGGCACTGTCGGTCGAAGAGAGGGGAGAGTGGGTGTGGCTTACAGTGGCTGATGGGAGATTTGTATTCCTCCGCCTTTCAGTTGCCATCATGCAGTGGACACGTGAGGAGAGGTCATTTTGTGTTGAAGCGTATTTTTCAAATGCCCACTCGATCATTGCAGTGCAGCGTGCTTTTCGTTTACAATTCGCTGTTCCTCCACGCGGACGTGTTCCTGGACGGCAATCAATTGTAAATTGGGTGAATGCATTCAGAACAGCAGGGAATGTGTCATGTGTATGAAGGGGACCTGAGAGAAGGATTACAACACCACAAAACATCGAGAGAGTTAGAGCAGCAGTACTGCAATCTCCGAAACGCTCTGCTCAGAAGCAATCATTTGCTCTTGGCATTTCAAGACGTTCTCTCCACCGGATTCTTCATGATGAACTGAATTTTCACCCGTATAAAATGTGCGTGGTCCAACAATTGTCAGCACGGGACTATTTGACACGGCGGACCTCTTGTGAAGACATGTTAGCAACGATACCCCGTGACGCAATTGTGTTTTTTTCTGATGAGGCACATTTTCACCTCAGTGGGTGTGTAAACAAACAAAATATGCGTTACTGGAGTGAAACAAACCCCAGAGAAGTTCACGAGAGACCTCTGCATTCGGACCGCGTCACTGTGTGGTGCGCCATATCACGAGTAGGCATCATTGGTCTTTACTTTTTTCAGGATAACGGTCGTGCCATAACTGTGAACTCCGAACGGTACTTGTCTATGATACAGGATTATTTTCAGCCGGCTCTTGGGGCAATGGAACTAGAGGATACATGGTTCCAACAGGATGGTGCCACTGCACACACAGCGAGGGTTACCATGAATTGTTTGAGGCAAATGTTTCCTGGACGGCTTATCTCTTTGAGGGGAGATGTGAACTGGCCAGCACGCTCACCAGATTTAGCCCCATGCGATTTTTTCCTTTGGGGTTACCTGAAGTCTAAGGTGTATATCAACCGTCCCAACACCTTGGAAGACCTAAGGAACAATATTGAAGCTGAAATTGGCAGAATACCAGTGGATATGCTTGTTAGAGTTCATGAAAACTTCAGAAAACGTATGCAGCAGTGTGTGGATAGCGAAGGTCGACATTTGCCAGATACACTGTTTAAAACCATGTAATTTAAAAATTCCATTACTGTTCAGTATAATTAAAATATAAAATACATTTTTCTAATGATCATAATTTTTTTATTTCATTCCCAAATCAGCAAATTACCGCGCTCCACCCTGTATATATATATTAGATTGTGGCCCGATTCTAACGCATCGGGTATTCTAGAATATGCATGTCCCCTTAGTATATGGACAATGATGATTCCAGAATTCGCGGCAGACTGTGCCCGTCGCTGATTGGTCGAGGAAACCTTTGACATCGTCGCCATGGCAACCATTATGACATCTATGTCAATACTGTGCCCGTCGCTGATTGGTCGAGGCAAATTCGCGGCAGACTGTGCCCCTTGCTGATTGGTCGAGGCAACCTTTATGACATCATCGTCGCCATGCTGTGCCCGTCGCTGATTGGTCGAGGCCTGGCTAATCAGAGACGCGGGATTTCCAGGACAGACGGAAAAACCCTTAGACAAAAAAAAAATATATATAAAAATATATTATAATATATATATATATATATATATATATATATATATATAATATATTTTTATATATATATATTTTTTTTTACTTCAGCGCTAGATAGCATAAAAGCCGGTAATTCAATTGTCGGCTTTTGCTATCTCCTTCCCAAACCCGACAGGATATGAGACGTGGTTTACATACAGTATACCATCTCATATCCCTTATTTTATTACATATTCCTCATTAGCAATGTTCCAAGTGTCCGTGTGTACAATTTGGTGTGTCTAGCTATTAAATTAGAGTGTTAAATCGTGGAAAAAATTGGAATAGGCTCCCGCGCAATTTTCTCCGCCAGAGTGGTAAAGCCAGTGACTGAGGGCAGATATTAATAGCCTAGAGAAAGTCCATGGTTATTGCCCCCCCCGGCTACAAACATCTGCCCCCAGCCACCCCAGAAAAGGCACATCTGGAAGATGCTCCTATTCTGGCACTTGGCCTCTCTTCCCACTCCCCTGTAGCGATGGGATATGGGGTAATGAAGGGTTAATGTCACCTTGCTATTAAGACAGATTAATATTGGAGAGGCGTCAATTATGACACCTATCCTTTATTAATCCAATAGTATGAAATGGTTAATAAAACACACACATTATTACCAAGTCCTTTAATGAAATAAAGACACAGGGTGTTGTAATATTTTATTAGACTCTTAATCCACCTGAAGACCCTCGTTCTGTAACCCTGTCACTGGCTTTACCACTCTGGCGGAGAAAATTGCGCGGGAGCCCACGCCAATGTTTTCCGTGATTTAACCCTTTATTTTACCAGCTACAGCGCCCAAATTTTGCACATACACACTACTAACAGTAGTAGTGTGGAATATCCCCCAAAAAAGGATATGAGATGGTTTACTGTATGTAAACCATCTCTCATATCATGTCGGGTTTGTGAAGGAGAAAGGAAAAGCCGGCAATTGTGTGTGCGTGCGTGCACACACACACACACACACACACACACACACACACACACATATACACATATATATTGCCCAGTGACGTAGTATACAGCACAGAGCCGCGTAGTATATTGCCCAGCTACGTAGTATATTGCCCAGCCACGTATGTCACAGGTTAACAAATAAACATATACTCACCTTCCGATCCGAGGGCCCCTTGTAGTTCTAACATACTCACCATACTTGCAGTTCTGTCGTCTGTGCGCGGTACAGGCGGCAGCTTCCGGTCCCAGAGTGTGAAGACGTCGCGGACACATGTCCGTGACGTCATGGCAGGTCCTTCTGGCATACGATCCCTGCTACCGGAACCTGCCGCTTGCACACAGCGGTTACCGGAGGGTGGCGAGGAACGGGAAAGGCGGCGGAAGGGGAGTATACAATGATTTTTTTTTTTGATTTTTTTTTTTTTAAATTTTTAACATTAGATCCTTTTACTATTGACGCTGCATAGGCTGCGTCAATAGTAAAAACGTGGTCACACAGGGTTTATAGCGGCAGTAACGGAGGGAGTTACCTGCGGCATAACGCGGTCCGTTACCGCTGGCATTAACCCTGTGTGGCCGCGACTGCGGGGAGTATGGAGCGGGCGCCGGGCACTGACTGCAGGGGAGTAGGGAGGGACTAATTGGACTGTGCCCGTCGCTGATTGGTCGCGGCAGCCATGACAGGCAGCTGGCGAGACCAATCAGCTAATGAATAACCGTGACGGAAGTTGAGGACAGACAGACAGAAGTACCCCTTAGACAATATATATATATATATATATATATATATATATATATATATATATATATATATATATATATATATATATATATATAGTACAGACCAAAAGTTTGGACACACCTTCTCATTTAAAGATTTTTCTATATTTTCATGACTGAAAATTGTACATTCACACTGAAGGCATCAAAACTATGAATTATCACATGTGGAATTATATACTTAACAAAAAGTGTGAAACAACTGAAATTGTCTTATATTCTAGGTTCTTCAAAGTAGCCACCTTTTGCTTTGATGACTGCTTTGCACACTCTTGGCATTCTCTTGATGAGCTTCAAGAGGTAGTCACCAGGAATGGTTTTCACATCACAGGTGTGCTCTGTCAGGTTTAATAAGTGGGATTTCTTGCCTCATAAATGGGGTTGGGACCATCAGTTGTGTTGTGCAGAAGTCTGGTGGATACACAGCTGATAGTCCTACTGAATAGACTGTTAGAATTTGGCAAGAAAAAAGCAGCTAAGTAAAGAAAAACGAGTGGCCATCATTACTTTAAGAAATGAAGGTCAGTCAGTCTGAAAAATTGGGAAAACTTTGAACGTGTCCCCAAGTGCAGTGGCAAAAACCATCAAGCGCTACAAAGAAACTGGCTCACATGAGGACCGCCCCAGGAAAGGAAGACCGAGAGTCACCTCTGCTTCTGAGGATAAGTTTATCCGAGTCACCAGCCTCAGAAATCGCAGGTTAACAACAGCTCAGATTAGAGACCAGGTCAATGCCACACAGAGTTCTAGCAGCAAACACATATCTACAACAACTGTTAAGAGGAGACTTTGTGCAGCAGGCCTTCATGGTAAAATAGCTGCTAGGAAACCACTGGTAGGGACAGGCAACAAGCAGAAGAGACTTGTTTGGGCTAAAGAACACAAGGAATGGACATTAGACCAGTGGAAATCTGTGCTTTGGTCTGATGAGTCCAAATTTGAGATCTTTGGTTCCAACCACCGTGTCTTTGTGTGATGCAGAAAAGGTGAACGGATGGACTCTACATGCCTGGTTCCCACCGTGAAGCATGGAGGAGGAGGTGTGATGGTGTGGGGGGGCTTTGCTGGTGACACTGTTGGGGATTTATTCAAAATTGAAGGCATACTGAACCAGCATGGCTACCACAGCATCTTGCAGCGGCATGCTATTCCATCCGGTTTGCGTTTAGTTGGACCATCATTTATTTTTCAACAGGACAATGACCCAAAACACACCTCCAGGATGTGTAAGGGCTATTTGACCAAGAAGGAGAGTGGTGGGGTGCTACGCCAGATGACCTGGCCTTCAGTCGCCAGACCTGAACCCAATGGTTTGGGGTCAGCTGGACCACAGAGTGAAGGCAAAAGGGCCAACAAGTGCTAAGCATCTCTGGGAACTCCTTCAAGATTGTTGGAAGACCATTTCCGGTGACAACCTCCTTAAGCTCATCAAGAGAATGCCAAAAGTGTGCAAATCAGTCATCAAAGCAAAAGGTGGCTACTTTGAAGAACCTAGAATTTAAGACACATTTTCAGTTGTTTCACACTTTTTTGTTAAGTATATAATTCCACACGTGTTAACTCATAGTTTTGATGCCTTCAATGTGAATTTACAATTTTCATAGTCATGAAAATACAGAAAAATCTTTAAGTGAGAAGATGTGTCCAAACTTTTGGTCTGTAATGTATGTGTGTGTGTATATATGTATATATATGTATATATATATATCTATATGTGTATGTATATGTATGTATGTTTTAATGAACATTTGAGCCCATAAATCCATTAGATGTCGGTTTTGCAAGCCTGCAAGAAAATATCGCAGTACGGATGCCATACGGATTACATACGGAGGATGCCATGCGCAAAATACACTGCCACACCCTGCCTACGGATGACATACGGATCACTATTTTTGGAACATTTCTGCGTATTACGGCCTTAAAAAACGGACCGTATCTTCATACGCTGAGTGTGACGCTGGCCATAGTCTTAGTGTGAGGGGAGACATAAACTTAACCCATAAACTCCCTGGGGAGACATGTCCTGTAGTCTCTATGGTATGGGAATGATATGTCCATTAACTCTATGGTGTTGGAAAGAGATGTTTTGTGGCCATTGTCGTGAGTCCGCGCTGGAGAGACAGTGAAAACTTCCGTGATTAGCTGGAAAAAAAAAGACACGAGGAAGTTTCCGCCACTCTGGCTAACGTGTGTGCCCTAATCGTAGAATGGAACTAGTCTGAAGCTGGGGCCTAAATGTGGAAATTGCTTTGTCGGACAAAAATAAACGGGGCGCTATCTTGAAGGGAAAAAAAAAGGCCGAGAAGGGACGGTAATAAACTGGGGCGCTATCCAGCAGTAGGGCACCTGTGCCACATCTTTTATCAACATTTTCCTTTGATCCTGTGGAGCCCTCGCCGCCATGAAGTGACTGGAAGGGAGAGGTAACTGGTTCCAGATGTAGTCCCGACTCCTACTTCATAGTTTTGAAGACTGCATCAGGAATTCCTGGGTGAGGGGGTCGCTGGAATGGGTACGTCTTCCCTCCCACACAGTCATGGTCCCAGAAGGTGCCAACCATGGATGATGGGAGGGACGCTAGGGGGGGACACTGGGGCCGAAAGGCAGGACACTCCACCACGAGCCGCCCCGAGACACTTGTGAAGTGTTACAGGGAATAGGGTCTCGCCTCTCAGACTAGAGCGGGGACGATGTGGATGCCGCCACACTGTTCTATCTGTCCCTTAGTTGGGAAAACTGTGAGAATTTACACACTGTTACAAGGTGTATCTGAAAGAAAAAGGGAAACTGTTAGTAAAACAAAAGATGGTAGAGACTGGTCTGAACATGGACCCGTGTCTGACTTCCTTGGACACTAACCAAAACTGGTTAGTTCTCTGGGTGGGTGTAGCCTGATGGGGAGGAGTTGGCCTTTTTTCTGCCTAGTGGCAGCAGCATACACCCATGCTTTCCTGTGTCTCCCAATAAAGGAGTCACGACCCAACATTTTATCTTAATTAACCAGACCTTTATTTCTCCTTCACCTCATTGGGGGACACAGACCGTGGGTGTTATGCTGCTGCCACTATGAGGACACTAAGTTGAAACAAAGAGTTCTCTCCTCCCCTGCAGTATACACCCTCCTGCTGGCTCCCAGAGAACCAGTTCTTGCTTAGTGTCTGTAGGAGGCACTTGGGTCTGGTTCAGACCCCAACGTTCTTATTTAATTTTTACTTTTCTGTAACCTTTTATTTTTGAATTAACGGAGTGAAGGGGGTAACGGTTCCTTTCAAGGCTCCGATCTCCCCCGAATCAACAGGCGAGAATGCGGAGAGTTCCTCCCCGTACCCTCTCCTGCGACGTGGGGTGCCTGAGCTCACTGCAGAGGTGACGGTTCCTTCACGGTCCTGATCTCCCCACACAAGCAAAAGGCTAGCACATAGTGTCGCCTCTATCTATCCTCTCCTGGAGCCAGGCCTAATGCCGGACATTCTGCCCTGTTCCATGGACAACAGAGGGCCCACTATGGCATCCGTGCAGCCCCCACTGCATCACCACTGATTGAAAGCGGATGATGCAAGGAGGCAGAAAGTCCCTCTCCACCCCCCTGACTATGGGGGGTGGGGGGGGGATCCAAAGACCAGCCACAATGCAACAGGTCTGCACCAGCTCTGCTACATCACCTCAAAATGTGAGAATGACTGCGGCTGGCACCATCTGGTCGCAGAGACGGGGTCCTGGTCCCTGGGGGAGCGGTGTCACGGCGTCCAGCGGCGTTTTACACCACTTTATTCATCTGTTTGCGCCGTGGGCAGCGTTCATTTCTGGCAGGCTTCACAAATTTAGTCCCCAGCTTCTAGTTGGCCTAGGCCGTGTTTTTCATGGCTCCGCCCACCGCAGCCGGCGCTACCCACACTTCTGACGCTTCTCGTCCTAAACGTGAGGCGCCCCTCCTGCTCTCGGCGGCCATCTTTCTACACCTCAGGAACGGAGCCGGCCTTCTGACAGCGGTGACAGTAACAGCAGAGCTGACAGAAGCGCTGCGAGCCGTGAGGACACCGACACCTTCCCTGGGGACACAAGAGCAGGTCCCGGGTAAGCTGAATCCTCCGGAACTGACAGCTTAACACCTGAGGTAACGCGCCGTCGCAAAAATTTAGTCCCCGGCTTCGTCCGAGGTGTAAGTCCCTCTCTACCTCCCTATTAAAAGGATGGTGGATTGAGGGTGACCCCTTTCTCCCTGTACCATGGTCCTAGACCAGCAGCGGCACTGGACAGGCGGTCTGCGGCGACGCTGGCAGGGGGGGGGGGCTTACTCTGGCAGCGAGGACGCATTTCTGGGGCCGACTGACAGGGGCGACAGTTTGGCGTCCGTGAGGTCTGTTTCTCGCTCTCCCTCACTAGTGATTTGCAGAACAAGACTCTGAGTTTGAGTTGGATGTTTTCCCGGATCTGCACTCACCAGAGTTCCAGAAAATGAGGGACTCTCTTATTGAGCCCGTCAATCAGACTCTAAAGGTTGACGAGGATTGCGGTTCTGTCCCAGAACACACAATGCCCTTCAAGAGGACTAATCGCTCTCATAACAGCGTTTACCATTCACCCGGAGGTCTGGGTTATACTTAACCAGCGCTGAGAGCAACGTGTTAAACATCTGAAGGGTCAGCACCCTCTTGAGGCGTGGTACGCCCCTGTTTTGATCTGTGGAAAGATTGAGCTGAATCTCCTGCGGTGAACCCACTAGTATTCGTTTCGGTATTCAGAATCCTATCCTGGCCGGATGGATCATCACCCACAGACTGTCAGAGACTGACTCGCTCCGTCTTTAAGACCTCTGGTTCAGCACTATCCATCGTATGCCGCGGCAGGGGTAGCTAAAGCCATGGTATCCTGGTCGCCTTTTTGGAGGCAGTGCAGCGCAGCTAGCCATCAGCGGCGGATGCCATCACGTTCAGAAGGTGTTTCTTTTTTTATGGCTCATTGAATAGAAAACGGACTCTGTGTGCAAAAAAAAATCCTTTTTCGGACACCATAGATTTACGAGGGGCTCAAGGTGTTCTACTCTAATCTGTTTGACGTTCACTCAGTACTTTGGCTGCATGGGGTCCTGGGATCAAAATCCCACCTTAGTTTATCGGACCTGCAGCACCATTGGGCAACAGCCCTGGGTAAGTGCTCTAACCCTGAGGCACGGTTTTTTTTTTTCCTGCAAAGGATTCATGAGATTAACAGGTCATGAGGTATTCTGTCTTACAGCCTCATTTTACTGAGGCTGGGATCTAGACTACACTATACCTCCCCCTCCCCCAGTGTGGTCTTTGTCGCTGACGCAGCCCATGGCATCACTGACCAGCGATACAGTCCCTTCATTATCCTTCCTCTATCAGTCAGGGTCTTCACCAGCCTGACTGGGATAATTCATCCATCTCTAATGCAGCACGTTGTTTCAGTGGTTAGTACTACAGCCTTGCAATCTGGAGTCTTGGCATCAGATCCTACCAAAGGATCATGGTCACTCGTCGATAAGAGGGACGCTTCTAACATCCATCGACAACGGGATGTTTTTTTCTACATATTCGAATTTCCCCTCTCTAAACAATCCTGTGCTTTGCCATCCCCTAACAGCATTTTCAGTTCACATCGTGCTCTCGAAGGTCATGACGGCTGTCATGTCCATCTTGCACTCTCGAGGCGTGATCTTTCTGCCCTACTCAGACGACCTTCTCATCAGGGGTCTTTGCATCTCTGGCGATACTCTTCCTCCCCTGAGCTCGTGGATAAATGTATACAGGCTCCCCTCGTTCCAGCCCAATGGATATCCTTTTAAGGAATGACCCTGGATGCCTCCGAGGGTTAGTGATTCCCCCTCAACACAAGGTCCGAGTCTTTTCTAACACGGAGCCCACGCACTTAACCACTCACTCGATCATTCTATCTGGTTTGCTGTGACGGCACTGGGGCAAAATGGTGACCGCAATCGAAATGATCGTTCTTTTTCGTTCAGCTGACTCTGTCCCCTGCAGCATGAACCCGTTTTCTTCCTTGATCGCCGATGCTGCATGCTCCGGCGGATCAGGCAGCCTCTCAGGTGATGAACATTGAGGCCTTCTCTCTTCCAGTGGAAATATTTTCTCCCGGTTTAATGGCTAGTAGTGTCTACCGATGTCAGTCTCCTTGACTGGGGAGTAGTCTTGGGCACCTCATGGCTCAGGGGCGCTGATCAACTCGGGAGTCGAGCCTTCCGATTAATGTCTGGGAAATCTGAGCAATCAGGATAGCCCTGCAACAGTTCCATTATCTCCTGCCGAGTCACCCCATCAGAATTCTATCGGATAAAGCCACAGCTGTTGCATGTATCAATCATTAAAGGGGGTAACCACAGCAGGGTGGCCATGCATGAGGTAGCCCATATTGCCCAATGGGCAGATAGGAACCACTCAGTATTTTCAGCAGTCCATATCCCAGGCGGCAGTTTTTTTGTAGCCGTCAAGGTCTCGCCTTGGGACAATGGAAGGCCTTTCGACAGAAATGTATTCATCTAAGGACTCCGGGCATGGATCGGATGGCTTCAAGATTGAGCGCCAAGGTATTCCACTTCAGAGCTCGGTCTTGGGATCTATAGACCATCAAGGAGCATACACGAGTCTCTCCGCGGCTTCATCTTCAGCACCTGCTTTTTTTCCCCGCTTAATTTACTTCCGAGAGTCTTCAGGTAGACCTGAGCAGAGGGGATTCCAGTAATCCTTATCGCCCAGGTTAGGACACACTTGGTGTGATATGCAGATTGAGTGCAGATAGTCGTCGATGTCCTATGGCGACTGCCGGATCATCCAAATCTGCTCTGCCAGCGTCCGTTTTTTTGTCAGGACGTCCTCATGTCTTCTCTGTTCCCTCCAATTTGGGAAATTCTCCAAACTGGTCTGGAATCAGATTTGGCGCTCAGCTTTTCTTTTTTTTCTTTTTTTTTTTTTTTTCTCTCTCTCTCTCCCTCTCTCAAATTCCAGATCTTGGCCTTATCTGTTTTATTCCAGCTCAGAAGTACTTCCATTCCTTAAGTGAGCATTTTCTTTCAGGGGGTCTCCCATGTGGTATCCTCCTATATCTTGCATTCAGAGCCCTGCAACCTTTATATGGTCCCGGGTGCGCTTTAAAGGGAACCTGTCATCCCCCCCCCCCCCCCCCCAGGCGTTATAAACTAAAAGAGCCACCTTGTGCAGCAGTAATGCTGCATTCTGACAAGGTGGCTCTTTTAGTTCTGGGTGCTGTAACTACCGAATAATCAGTTTTATTGTCCGAAATGCCTGCTCCTCAGTCAAGTGGGTCGGTGTTTCCCCCCTGCTTCAGACAGCACACAGCTGTCACTCACATCTTCTTGGCGCCGGGCGCTGCCTACTCCTCACCGCTGTTTTCAAAAGTACCCGGCGCCTGCGCTCTTATCCCCTGCCTGGTGCAGGCGCAGTGAGTGCTGGCCGTCTTTCCTCATATGCAGCCCAGCTGACTGCGCATGCGCCGCCTCCCTTCTTGGGAATCCCAGCCCCGCAATGTGAATAAATCATAAGTCACTGCGGGGCTGGGATTCACAAGCAGGGCGGCGGCGCATGCGCAGTCAGCTGGGCTGCATATGAGGAAAGACAGCCAGCACTCACTGCGCCTGCACCAGGCAGGGGATAAAAGCGCAGGCGCCGGGTACTTTTGAAAACAGCGGTGAGGGGGAGGCGGCGCCCGGCGCCAAGAAAATGTGAGTGACAGCTGTGTGCTGTCTGAAGCAGGGGGGAAATGCCGGCCCACTTGACTAAGGA
This sequence comes from Ranitomeya variabilis, assembly GCF_051348905.1. Lineage (NCBI taxonomy): Eukaryota > Metazoa > Chordata > Amphibia > Anura > Dendrobatidae > Ranitomeya > Ranitomeya variabilis. Next base: position 43,684,036 of record NC_135238.1, read on the forward strand.
GCAGGTATTTCGGACAAATAATAAAACTGATTATTTCGGAAGTTACAGCACCCAGAACTAAAAGAGCCACCTTGTCAGAATGCAGCATTACTGCTGCACAAGGTGGCTCTTTTAGTTTATAACGCCTGGGGGGGTGACAGGTTCCCTTTAACAGATGCCTTTCGAACCGTTGCAGGATGTCTCTGAAGTCGTCTGTTTCTTCTCGCTGCGCTATCAACCAAGTTTCAGAGCTACCACTCTTTTTGGTCGAGTTCCGTTCCTTTCCTGATTTTCCCCCAGGACAAGGCTGTCATCGAATCATCTATGGTCTCCGTTTTTTCCCAAGGTGGTTTTTCTCTTTCCACCTTAACAAGGACTTTGTCCTTCTCTCTTTTCTTGTCCAGCTCCAGTACATCCGGTGGAATGAGCCTTTCACACCTGGACATAATAAAGGCTTTCCGAAGGTGCATCTAGAAGACGGCGCCCTTCAGTAGGTCGGACGACCTATCTGTGCTTCCTGAGGGTCTCGGGCACCGTTTAGCCATTTCAGGGCTACGATACCAAATGGTCTCACTTGTCTTTTCAGATGTCTTACTGTGTCAGGAAACAAGCCTATCCCAATGGGGATTACGGCACACTCTACTCAGTCGGTAGACATTCTTTTTTGTGCCTTTTGGCATCAGGTGTCGGCACAAGAGGTCTGCAAGGCTGTAACTTGATACAGCTTACGCTCTCAGACTTCTGCACAAACGGTCCCTCGCAGATGTATTTTGCAAGCGGCGGTAGCGCAACTGTAGTCAGTTGGTACATGGGGTTAGATCTGTGATGTGACTCCCCACCCAAGGACTGCTTTGGGACGTCCCATGGTCTGTGTCCCCCAATGAGGCGTAGGGGAAATAGGGATTTTTGTGTACTAACTGTAAAATCCTTTTCTCTAAGCCAATCATTGGGGGACACAGCACCCACCCTGTTAATTTTTTGGCTTGCGCTTGGTTTATGTTTATGGTTTATGATCTCCTACTGCTTTTGCACCGAACTGGTTCTCTGGGAGCCAGCAGGAGGGTGTATACTGCAGAGGAGGAGCTAACTTTTTGTTTCAACTTGGTGTCCTCCTAGTGGCAGCAGCATAACACCCATGGTCTGTGTCCCCCAATGATTGGCTCGGAGAAAAGGATTTTACGGTGAGTACACAAAAATCCCTATTTTCAGTTAGCCAGGAGTCACTAACTGTTATCTACATGTTGACTTTTGAATTTTTCTTTTTGGTTCGTCAAGAAAACAGACTTTTGGTAACATTATCCTGTAATACTGACTTGTAAGTTGAAATTTGATGTAACGCATTGTGCTGTTATCCTGGGCAACTAGAGGCGCATAATTGAACAATGTTTGCTGAAATGTTGATTACACATTGTCCAGGCCAGCTGGCTTGTTGACTTGCAAAACAGGAGGAAAAACTATGCAAATAAATACAATAATTAAACAATGTGAGTTGACCTTGTCACCATTCTTCCGCTTTACCTCTGGATGTTTGAAGGACAGTTGTTAACTATAAAAAGAGGACATAAGCGCCTCTATAACCTATACCTTCGTAAACCGATATACATCCAGACAGCCAAGAGATCCGAAGAACCAGAAACTCTACAGGACAGCAGCCAGGACATCATGGCTCCATCACGAGGGACACAGATTTGACATTCTTCAGGATGTCAGCTTAGAGGACCACAGCCCTGGCTTAAAGAATGCAGATCTCCATTCACTATCGCTGAACCATGGATACGTTTGGGATAGTCAGGATTTGGACCCACCGGTCACCTGAGCTCCATGGATACGTTTATGAAAGCAAGTAATGGGACCCACCAGTCACCTGGCTCCATGGAGTTTTTCGGAGAAGCCAGGTTGTGACCCTCTGGTCAACTGGCCTTCTGCCTCAATGGACTGACATCTTCCTAAGCTTGTCAGTACCTCCTTTCTGTGCGTGCCACAGGTGGGGGTAGTCTGTCCTGGAAGCTGGAAGTCCCAGCTGCTTTAATCTTAATCCCGGTGAATTGGCAGAAAGGTGAGACTCTGTCATTTGCACCATCTTGGGTATTCATGTGTTTTGGTTAGCGCATCAGGGTGTCGGGGTCGTAACGACAATATACCCTCATTCACCAGTCATTTCAAATTAAACTATAAGCATGTGGTACCGGGTAAGAATGAGTCAGACAGGTAGCTGGTTCAATCTCAGTGCATGCTCATGTGACTATGTGTCAGCCACAGTCATACCAACTGAACTTTATTTTCCAAATACACGGTACTAAAAAGGAATGCAATAGGCGGGGTTTAAGCAGTATACGTCTAGTGCTCAGTCCTTCTGATTCGTCGGATGTCTCCTGGTGGATTCCTCCTCTTCTTTCTATTTCCAAGTTTCGATTTCAGAAGAAATGAAACTTTAACCTTTCAGATTCTAAACTGAAGTGAAGAATGAACACTGGCAGCCATCTTTAATACAGTTACATTTGCATTAGCAAGGGAAAACTTATTGTTTCACAGTATAAAATATATAAAAGTACAAAAGGTATATAAGAAAATATATTTTCACCTTGACAATCCCCCCTAAACACTAAGTTTTTCCCTTACAGAAAGATCCTTTGAGACTGTCCATGTGATGGGAAAAGGGGAGGTGGATTTCTTCATCCAGACACCTCAGAAACTCTCCCCTAGCGAGAGGCCTCCAGGCAGCTGAACCCTTCACTAACCTCACATGGAGTTCTCCCACTGTCCCTAAACTAAATCTCTTAGCATCATCTGAGAATGGGGGGTTTTGTCTATTCTCTTGAGAGGAATGTACTTAGGGATCTCCCCTGACTCAGTACCATCGTACTCTGGTGGATCTATTTCTTGATTGAGGAAGGTGCCAGTCGGAGTTGCCTTGGCAATAACCTTTTTATACAAGGGAATAACACAACAGAGGATTACACTGGTCAACAGCATTTTTGGTGCCAAAGATATTTCATCGAATTTAGGGTATTTTTGGGCTGCTGATTCTGAATATGTCATCAGTTTTGCCAGATTGGCTCAAGTTTTTGAGATTTTTGGTATCTTATTTATAGCACTTGTTGGTAAATGCGACGCATCATCTCATTAATTTCTTTGGATTAGTACTTGAACTGAGCAGTTCTCAATATAGTTTTGTGTTAATTAGTGTTCTAAAAGTTTGTTCATAGCTTGATTTTTGCACTAACTTTATGTTGTCTGTTTTCCAGTGAAAAGCATGAACTCATCAAGAAGAAGTTGTCTTAACGATCCAGACTCATTCTGTTACATTTGTGGTGAATACACACTGCCAAAACATAGAAGAAACATAAACAGACTTCGTAAAAAAAGTGTATTTTGCCTATTTTGGGGTTATGCTTGGGGACCAAGACAAGTTTTGGGCACCACACATAGTGTGCAAAGCATGTATCGAATTATTATGAAAATGGAGCAAAGGACAAAGAAAAAGCTTCAAATTTGGTGTTCCAATGGTGTGGAGAGAGCCAAAAAATCATCATGATGACTGTTATTTATGGTAAACACAGGTACAGGCACATCTTCACAATGAGGGACAGACCCTCTTGCAGATTCCATGTTACTCCCATTTTCGTTTCTTATGCTTATTGAATCCTTGCACTTGCACTGCACAGAAATAACAGTCATCATGATGATTTTTTGGCTCTCTCCACACCATTGGAACACCAAATTTGAAGCTTTTTCTTTGTCCTTTGCTCCATTTTCGTAATAATTCGATACATGCTTTGCACACTGTGTGGTGCCCAAAACTTGTCTTGGTCCCCAAGCATAACCCCAAAATAGGCAAAATACACTTTTTTTACGAAGTCTGTTATGTTTCTTCTATGTTTTGGCAGTGTGTATTCACCACAAATGTAACAGAATGAGTCTGGATCGTTAAGACAACTTCTTCTTGATGAGTTCACGCTTTTCACTGGAAAACAGACAACAACATAAAGTTAGTGCAAAAATCAAGCTATAAACAAACTTTTAGAACACTAATTAACACAAAACTATATTGAGAACTGCTCAGTTCAAGTACTAATCCAAAGAAATTAATGAGATGATGCGTCGCATTTACCAACAAGTGCTATAAATAAGATACCAAAAATGTCAAAAACTTGAGCCAATCTGGCAAAACTGATGACATATTCAGAATCAGCACCCCAAAAATACCCCAAATTCATTAAAATATTTTGGACACCAGAAAAAAAAATTTTTTTTGTTGACCTGTGTTATCGATCCAACTATAAGGAGGGCAATTAGTACCAAACAAACTTATTGAAGGAATCCCTTGATCCCACCTAACCAACTGGAGAAGAAAGATATATCTGCTCCAGCATACATGACACATCATCTTATTGTCCTAATTTGTTCAACTTCTTTTTGCAACCTTCAGGTCTTTCGGATCTACATTTCGCCATTCAGGTCTGGCTGTCTATATTTCGTCTCGTAAGTCTTTGGTCATACCGTCAATGAATGTATTTACCTATACTCTAACATAAAGTGGATTTATGGGGCTGTACTCCATGCCTTCCCATTTCAGCTGTAACCGTCCAAAGTATAGCTCTACACTCTCCTTTTGTCACATTTGTAGAAAATCTTAATTGTGTCCTAGCAAGTCACCTGCTTTTGTGCTCACTAACTACCTAGGACTGCCTAGGTGCACTTATACGTCCAACATATGGTCATTATTTGTCTGTAGAATGAGAAAGGTTGGTTCTCAGGGTCAGCCAATTGCTTTTGCGTAGCTAGCTAGTCAGAGGGCCTCCAGGGATAATACTCCTGTATCTGTCTTACCCTACCTGATATGGTTGGTTCTCTGGTGGTGGGGAGTGACATGACATGCTGGTCTACAGCTCCTTCCCAAAAGGATTACTGTCAGCCTACTCCTAAAAGTTAATGTCCCCACTATCCACCAACCACATCCTGTGTCAGCTTCTTATATCACTACATGTGATCTTGTCTGGACAGGATTCAGTGTAATTCTTTTAGGTCGGGTTGCAGCACGGGTCATACAAGCGTTAGGGCCCAAGTCCTCAACTATATCCTGAAAGGCATCACAGCTATGATTAACGAATCTTTGTTCTCTGTAATATACCGTATATACTCGAGTATAAGCCGAGATTTTCAGCCCAAATTTTTGGGCTGAAAGTGCCCCTCTCGGCTTATACTCGAGTCATGATCGGTGGTGGGGTCGGCGGGTGAGCACTGTCATATACTTACCTGCTTCCGGCGTTCCTGTCGCTCCCCCTGCCCGTCCCACTGTCTCCGGGTGCCGCAGCCTCTTCCCCTGAGCGGTCACGTGGGACCGCTCATTAGAGAAATGAATAGGCTGCTCCACCTCCCATAGGGGCGGAGCCGCCTATTCATTTCTCTAATGAAGCGGTGCCGGTGACCGCTGATAGAGGAAGAGGCTGCGGCACCGAAGACCAGCTGTCCGGGGGAAGGAGCGGGATGCCGGGAGCAGGTAAGTATCGCATATTCACCTTTCCTCGTTCCACACGTCGGGCGTCGCGCCATCTTCCCGGCGTCTCTCCTCACTGACTGTGCAGGCAGAGGGCGCAATGACGCATATAGTGTGCGCGCCGCCCTCTGCCTGATCAGTCAGTGCGGAGAGACGCCGGGAAGATGGCGCCGAGGAGCTGCAAGCAAGACAGGTGAGTATGTGTGTTTTTTTTTGTTTTTTTTATTGCAGCAGCAGCACAGATTTATGTGGAGCATCTATGGGGCAATGGTGCTATGGCAGAGCCATGGGGCAACAGTGCAGAGCACTATATGGCACAGCTATGGGGCAACGGTGCAGAGCACTATATGGCAGAGCTATGGGGCAACGGTGCAGAGCACTATATGGGACAGCTATGGGGCAACGGTGCAGAGCACTATATGGCACAGCTATGGGGCAACAGTGCAGAGCATTATATGGCACAGCTATGGGGCAACGGTGCAGAGCACTATATGGCACAGCTATGGGGCAACGGTGCAGAGCACTATATGGCACAGCTATGGGGCAACGGTGCAGAGCACTATATGGCAGAGCTATGGGGCAACAGTGCAGAGCACTATATGGCACAGCTATGGGGCAACAGTGCAGAGCACTATATGGCACAGCTATGGGGCAACGGTGCAGAGCATTATATATATGGCACAGCTGTCTATGGGGCAACGGTGCAGAGCATTGTATATATGGCACAGCTTTATGTGGAGTATCTATGGGGCAACGGTGCAGAGCATTGTATATATGGCACAGCTTTATGTGGAGCATCTATGGGGCCATAATGAACGGTGCAGAGCATTATATATGGCACAGCTTTATGTGGAGCATCTATGGGGCCATAATGAATGGTATGGAGTATCTATTTCTAATTTTGAAATTCACCGGTACCTGCTGCATTTTTCACCCTAGGCTTATACTCGAGTCAATAAGTTTTCCCAGTTTTTTGTGGCAAAATTAGGGGGGTCGGCTTATACTCGGGTCGGCTTATACTCGAGTATATACGGTATATATATATTTGATCCATTCAACATTTTTATTAATCTGCACCTGTGGGATTATAGAAGCAATGTCGGCATAAATCTGGTTCTGGGCTTTAAACTGGTCAGGCACCCCCCTTGGCACTCCAATGGCATTAATATATATCAGTGGATCTTCTTCATAACTCATGTGGAGCTGATTGAGACTTCTCCTCTTTCTGGTAGGTTCGTCAGGTGTCTTTGGATCCCAAGGTAAAATCTTGAACTGCATGGCTAGTTTAACAAGGGTGCATTGGCCTATCCAGGCATTAGGCAACCTAGGACGGAGCTTGCCATTTCCACATAACCAATAAATATCGTACATATATTGTGTATAAGAGAAAAGGAGTAAAACGGAGAAAGCAAATACTGCAAATAATTTATTAAGTCATACAGAAGTTAATACATACAAGTATAATAGCACAGTGAAAAAGGGGATGGTAAGAATAGGGTGAGTCCCCACCGGTATAAGCCAGCACCCAAGTAAAGATATACCTAATCTACTAGTAGTATAGAGGCAGCCGCCCATGGGCATAAAGTGAGCCCTATGGAGACACAAAATCACGCCCCACACTAGAAATAATGGCAACCAGACAGGCGCTTACCGACAGGGTGCGGAGATGGAGTGTACCGGGTGGGATTCAGTCCAGCAGGACCCCCGACGCGCGTTTCGCTAGCGCGAATGCTTGAGCTTTATCCCCTTGACTGTGCTATTATACTTGTATGTATTAACTTCTGTATGACTTAATAAATTATTTGCAGTATTTGCTTTCTCCGTTTTACTCCTTTTCTCTTATGCTTCTTATGGAGTTGCTCTGTCCTTGGGACTCTGGGTTTTTCTGGCACGATTCTGTGCTCTAAATTTCCCAGATAACATGTTGCCTAGTTTTGTTCTAATATATTGTGTATGTTTGATTAGCAAGTCAGTATCTAGAGGACTGTTCTCTTTGCAGAAACCTATCTCGGAGATCTCTACTGGTGTACCTGTGGTGTCGTGGGAATTATAGCAGGTGTAATTGTCAGCTAATACGGTTACTTCTCCTGGGACCTTTAGTCTGGGTTCCTTATGAATTAGTGGGACGTAATCTGGGCAATCAGTGGGCTTCAAACCTTTCAACAGATTCATGACACAGGCAGTGGTGTTGTCATCAGGGAAAAGCAATGCATGTGTGTATAGGTGTGTATTCGCAGCAGCACAAGCAATACATCCTACAGAGATATTCTGGACTCTTACATTGTATCTCACCCATTCTAACCATAGGTTTTTCCTTGGGGCTGTTTGTGTTTCTATGGAGAAAACCTCTTGCCAACTGAGACCTGGAATGGGGATCACTTCATTAACTACATTTTGCAAACGCTCACCTGGGCCTGTTTTAGGTGTACTGGTAACAGGGGCCTTGGTTGGTCTAGAGCTAATATCCTGGAGCTGTATATGGCCTAAATACCCATAGGGTCCAGCACTAAATATATAATTATAATGCCTTCCCAGTACGAACGTCTGCAGATCAGCAGATTGGGGGCTTTCAAGATTTAGGAGGAGGGGGTGACAACTTTTACCCCATTTACAGCCTCTAGGTGGTTGCAGAAGGGCTGTTAGATGCATTCTCTCACAAAGACTCCTACCCGTCCCATCCTTGGGGAACATGGCTTCGCTAGGTTTATATCCCCAATCATCCCCTGTATTCCAGGCAGCATCTGTCCAATAATGGCAATTATTGTTGTATTGTCTGGTAACACACATATAAAACTGGATGATCCCCTCTACCACCCGTTCAGTCTCAAGGCCCTTGACTACATCACAGAAATCAAATCGCCAGATATTCACCAGGGCTGTCAGATTTACCCAGAGAATAGTGGGACCTTAGTATTTTCATTTACATTAGGGGCCGAAGAGGTAGGGGCGAGGATGGCCCCTAGTCCCAAGGTCAAAAACAACAGCAACATTTCCCTTCAGTCACTACTGTGACTAAACACTGGTTCGGTCTCTTTTACAATATGAGGCGTGGATCCAGGTGCTCTTTCCTTCAAGTTTTACTGCAGTGGGGGGTGACCAGGATCACCGTGTGGGGTCCTTCAAATCTTGTCTGGAGACAATCTCTGCGCACAAACATTTTCACATACACCAGGTCTCCTGGCACAAAGGGATGGTGTCCAAGAACCTTGTCTGGGTCTGGAAGAGAACTGAAGACAGTTAAATGCACTTTGGCAAGGTGTCCATGTAAGGCCTGCACATAGCTAGTCAAGTCCTGGTACTTGAGTTGCAACTGTTGTGGAAAGAAACATCCAAGATTGGGGCCCCTGCCAAACAGAATCTCATACGGTGACAGTCCTGTCTTCCTGTTTGGGGTATATCTTACTGAAAACAAAGCTAGAGGAAGGCATTCTGTCCATGGTTTACCAGTCTCTGTCATTGCCTTCTGGATTTTAAGCTTAAGAGTTCCATTTAGTCTTTCCACTTTTCCACTGTTCTGCGGATGGAGTATGCAATGCTTGACTTACCCCCAGTGCTGCCATTACCTCTGACATGATCTCTCCAGTAAAATGGGAACTCCGATCGCTTTCAATGACTTCAGGAACTCCATACCTGCATATGATCTCAGCCATCAGTTTCTTCGCCGTTGTCTTAGCCGTAGCTTTGGCAACTGGGTAGGCTTGTGGCCAACCTGAAAATAAATCAATGCAGACCAACACATACTCATACGTCCCTACCCTGGGTAACTGAATATAATCATTCTGCAGTCTCTGGAATTGGTTAAAGGGCTGGGGAGTGTGATTTGATTGGGTTTTCACTGTCCTACCCTGATTATGTGTGGCACATATCATGCAGCTCTGTACCTGCCCTTCTGCGCAGGTGGAAAACCCCGGGGGCAATTCATTGTTTCTGTAGGGTGTCACACATGGCCGTCTTCGAGTGGTGCACATTCCTGTGCAGAACCTGTGCCATCATTGGGTACAGTACCTGTGGTAGGCAGACCTTTTCACCCCTCCCCCATAGTCCAGTGACGGTATCAGAGCAAGCCCCTATCTTTTGCCACCTATTTTTCTCCTCCTTACTTGCCTGTTCTTGTAACCGGGCTAAGATGTCTTTCAACACAAGTGGAGATGGTGGGGTGTCCAGGTGATGTACTTGAGAGGCTACAGGAGTGCTTGCTGCTTTCTTTGCAGCCTGGTCTGCCAGTGCGTTACCCTTTGTCCGTCCATCAGTGCCTTTGGTATGTGCCTTTACCTTTATGATGCCTGCTTGGGTGGGAAACTGTAGTGCATTCATATGTTGCTGGACTGCCTCAGCATGTTTAAAGGGGTGGCCATTTGCTGTCAGGAAAGCTCTGGCTCTCCAGATAGGCCCATAATCGTGTGCAATGCCAAAAGCATACCTGGAATCAGTGTAGATATTTACAGTCTTACCTTCTGCTAGTTTGCACGCTTCTGTAAGCGCCTTGAGCTCTGCTTCTTGTGCAGACATATGAGCTGGCATTGACTCTGCCTTGATTACCTCATGTTCTGAGACCACAGCATATCTGGTACAGTAGCGTTCTTGGTCATCTTGGTGACGGGATCCATCTACAAAAAGCTCAAAATCAGCATTAGAATAGGCACACTAGAGACCAGCCGTTTCCTGAGACATTAATTCTAGACAATCATGTGGTTTGGAAACCTAATCTTGTTCCTCTGGATCCATTCTAGAAAGAAAAAGAGTGTCCTTGCTCATGTCACCTACTCCTCCCCCCTTTGGATCCAGGGGAACTAGGAGAAGAGTAGCGGGGTTCAGGACAGTGCACCTTTTCAAAGTAACATTAGTAGGCATGAGAATAGCACACCAAAGTCGCAGCTGTCCAGCCATGGACATGTGGCTAGGTTGTACCTGGTTAAGGATACTATATACATCGTGTGGGGTGTGGACCATCAGTGGGTAATACAACACAGTCCAAACACAGGAGGAACTTCCTCTTGCCACCGTATCCAGGCGGCCACTGTAATAAGCAACAGGTCTCTGTTTGTCTCCATAAAACTGAATCAGCACACCTGTAGCATGTCCTGCATAGGTGAGCTCTGTCTGCAAGGCAGTCTGCAATACTGTACGGCAGTGCTCGGGTGTCTTGTAATCATATACGGGGCCTGCAGTGTGTAACACTATATCACAGGGCAAATTCCCTCTTTGGGTGGACATAGCGTCTCCTGGATGCAAGGGGCCATAAACGACAAGGTAGGCCTGACACTCTTGGGCTATGGCTGGGCTTCCCTTTTCTAGCTATCTGTTGGGCCAAACAACCTCTATGTGACAGGGTAGAGTTAGCTGGGTTCACTATGGCTCCTACCTGGTGGGTAATTATGTCCCCATACCCTACTGAGAAAAGAACCTGGGATTCCTGAGGTGTGATGTAGTAGCGTGAATGACAGGGGAACCAAACTTCAGATTCCTGGAAAGTCTGGCCTTGTAAGTGTGAAGGTTTCACGGGAAGAGGAGATGTAGGGGCCTTTCCGGGCTGGGGGGTCTGCCATTTACACCGATTAAAACAAACTCTTAATCTGAAAATTGACATAACGAAGCTAGGGAGGGACCATATTATCCAACAGGGAGCCCCCCTGTTGATCTTCAATTTGCTATATATAAGCAGGTAAATCTTTTACCAATCTTTCAATTACTTACAAGTTTTTCTCTAAGACTAAGCACAGGTCTATTTCACTTCCAATTTCATACAGTACTTATTGCTTTAAACATAAATCTCTCAGCGTGTACTAAACCAAGGACAGAGAAAACTTAGAATGCAATACATGGCCCTCCTTCCCTCTAGCTCACAGCACCGAGGGGAGAAATTTCAAGCAGGTCGCGCAGGGATTCACTCACCCCCTCCCATCTAGTAACACGGAGATAAGAAAAATCACTGCATTCCACAGCGCACAAGGGAGAATACAAAAGCCCAGCTCTTTGCCTCCCTTTCTCTAAGTTCGTAGCACAGATGAGGAAAGAGGAGAAATCTCACAGCGGTCCGCTCCCTCCTCCCCTCTCCTACACAGCACTGATACAAGGCTCCGTATCTTCTACACAGTCACAAATTGCAGCAGTTTTCAGACTTAATTTCTACAAAACTTTCCTATGATCCTCCGTGGTCTGGGCGGAGCCCCAAGGACGGCCCGTACACGCACACGCGGCAGGTCTCCACCCAGGTTGGATTCTGCACAACACAAACGGGACACACCTACGCTTCTGGAGAACTCGTCCCGTCGCCATCACAGGGCGGTGGCTGGGACTGCATTTTCATCACCAGTGGCACGGCGGCCATTTTACAATCTGTGGGATCACAGTTCAAAGGCATTTTATAACCAAACACGGGTTCTACATTCTCTGATCCTCCCTCTCCATCAACCACTTTTTATCCTTTGTTCTTTAAGCCTCGCGCAACTCGCAGATAAGCTTCTTGACTGCCTCTTGCCCTCCCGTGACTCTACTATTGTCTTGACTTCAACAGCATCCTCATCTAACTTGTGGGGCACTGACTTCTGCTTTAAGATACGCAACATGACTCACAGAATACTATGGTTTTCTGCAGTAAACCACTAGCAGCGATATCAACACTGTGTTCTATATATATATATATAGTACGGAGCCTCACGTTCGACGTACTAGGAAAAGAGCCTCACGCTTAATGTTTCCTGTCTGTCCCTAACCTGAACAACAGTGATTACAGACTATCCTGCCACGATATTCTAAACAGTCGGGAGGCGGTCTCCTAGTGAGAGCCCTCCACAAAAAATATAGGTGGTCCCCTCACGGAACGCCTTAGTTACCTGTCAGCACAGGTGGTCCCCTCTCGGAACGTCTTAGTTACCTGTTGTGTATCCGCTTTTTGGGCTCCCCTGGTGGTTGCTGGTGGTACTGGTGACTTGTTTGCACTTTGCTGCTTCTTTTCACCTGCTTCCATCAGCGTTTGGGAGTTTCCTATTTAGCCTTGCTCTCCAGTCATTTCCTTGCCGGTCATCATTGTAACCAGAGCCTTCGGTTGCATGTTCCTGCTACTAGTCTGCTGATCAGCTAAGTGGACTTTGTCCTTTTGTTTTGTACCTTTTGTCCAGTTTGCAGTTTTTGTAATTCTCTGTAGCTGGAAGCTCTTGCGGGCTGAAATTGCCACTCCTGTGTCATGAGTTGACACAGGAGTCTTAAAGTAATTTCAGGATGGTTTTTGAAAGGGTTTTCAGTTGACCGTGAAGTCCTCTTTTGTATCCTTCTGCTATGTAGTAAGTGGACCTCTCTTTGCTAAATCTACTTTCATACTGTGTATGTCTTTTCCTCTTAATTCACCGTTATTACATGTGGGGGGCTGCTATCATCTTTTGGGGTATTTCCCTAGAGGTAAGCCAGGTCTGTTTCTTCCTCTACCAGGCGTAGTTAGTCCTCCGGCTGGCGCGTGGCATATAGGAAGCCGTAGGTATGCTCCCTGGCTACTGTTAGTTGTGTGGTAGATTTAGCTCACGGTCAACTCGAGTTTCCATCACCCGAGAGCTCGTTCGTTATTTATATGTTTCTTACGTTCCCTTGCCATTGGGAACCATGACAGTTACCTACCTGGACAGGTGGTCCCCTCTCGGAACGCCTTAGTTACCTGTCAGCACAATATCACAGAGGCTGCGTCTCCTATCCCTTTCTCTAAGCTGCCCCACAATCTACAACTAGCTCAATTTATCACTCCACTTCACTACTAGACAATAGTCACGGGTAGGGTGGTTGAACGGAGTACAATGACCGGTGGAGGAGGTGTGGTGTACATGAGGACGCGCCGGATGCGACGTCTCTCAGTTGCTGGTTCAGAGCGTGGCACAGGATCGCATTCGATCTCACCACTCGACCGGTCACTCCCCAGACCCAAGGAGACCACAGACAAACCAATAACGGCTGAAACACTAGCAAGTGTGACACATACAGTGTATATGATCGCCACTTACCGTGTTCAGAGGGTGATCAGTCCTCGACGTCAGCCACTACGGGTATCATCCACAGACATCCAGGCATGGGTCCAGAGGGTCTCGGATCGCTGGCCACGCCCCACGTTGGTCGCGCCAAATTGTCAGGGTCGTAACGACAATATACCGTCATTCACCAGTCATTCCAAATTAAACTATAAGCATGTGGTACCGGGTAAGAATGAGTCAGACAGGTAGCTGGTTCAGTCTCAGTGCATGCTCATGTGACTATATGTGTCAGCCACAGTCATACCAACTGACCTTTATTTTCCAAATACACGGTACTAAAAAGGAATGCAATAGGCGGGGTGTTGTGAATTCGGTGTTTGTGGGCTCCCCCGGTGGTCTGTTGTGGTAGTGCCTCTTATGTGCCTTCCTCCATCTCTGATTACTTGTCGCCACCCTTTAGGGGAGTTTCCTATTTAAGGCTGCTTGGCTGTTAGTCATATGCCGGCCAACAATGTATCAGTAGCATTCTGTTGCATTCTCCTGCCTCAAGTTCCAGTTCAGCTAAGTTGAATTTCGTTTCTCGTTTATGCTATTTTTGTCCAGCTATCTGCAATGTGACTCTTCAGTGCTGGAAGCTCTTGTGGACGGAAATCACCACTCCAGTGGCATGAGTTGTCACTGGAGTTTAAAGTGATTTCTGGATGGTGTTTTTTGAGTAGTGTTTTTTTTAAGTTGACCGTGAAGTAACTCTTTCCTGTCCTTCTGCTATCTAGTAAGCGGACCTCACTGTGCTAAATCTGCTGTTCATCCTACGTATGTCATTTCCTCTGAACTCACCGTCAATATCTGTGGGGGGCTACTATCACCTTTTGGGGTTCATCACTGGAGGTAAGGCAGGCCTGTGTATTCCTCTTATAGGGGTAGTTAGATCTCCGGCTGGCGCGTGGTGTCTAGGGCATCGTAGGTACATCCCCTGGCTACTTCCAGTGTTGTGTCAGGTTCAGGTCACGGTCAACTTTAGTTTCCATCACCCGAGAGCTAGTCCGTTTGTTATTTTTTCCCCCTGCCATTGGGGTATCATAACAGATTGGCCGGCCGGTAAAAAATCTATGTGTAAAATATGCACTAAAGCAGGAAGGAGGAGAAAAGGTTTTTTTTTTTTTCTGTGTTTGAAAGTGCACCCTGGTTGCTCATTGTATTCCTTGCTTAAACTGCAGTCTTCAGCCTTTTTTTTTTCTCCTCTCCTCTTAACCTCTGAATGGCTTGGGTTACACCCATTTGAATCATGGATCCACAGAGTTTAGTTGCAGGTTTGAATAGCCTTGCGACAAAGGTACAGAACTTACAAGATTTTGTTATACGTGCTCCAATATCTGAACCGAAGATTCCTCTGCCTGAATACTTTACCGGAGACAGATCCCGGTTTTTGAGTTTCAGAGAAAATTGTAAATTGTTTTTGTCTCTGAGATCTCACTCTGCTGGTGATCATATACAACAAGTTAAAATTGTTATTTCTCTACTGCGCGGTGACCCACAAAGTTGGGCTTTTGCATTATCGCCAGGGGATCCTGCGTTGTTAAATGTAGATGCGTTTTTCCAGGCTTTGGGGTTGCTTTATGAAGAACCTAATTTGGAGAGTTTGGCTGAGAAAGCCTTGATGGCTCTTTCCCAAGGGCAAGATGAAGCTGAGATATACTGCCAGAAATTCCGTAAATGGTCGGTGCTTACTAGATGGAATGAGTGCGCTTTGGCAGCTAATTTCAGAGAGGGTCTCTCTGATGCCGTGAAGGATGTCATGGTGGGGTTCCCTGTGCCTACAGGTCTGAATGATGCCATGAAATTGGCTATCCAGATTGATCGGCGTTTACGGGAGCGCAAATCTGTGCACCATATGGCGGTGTCTTCTGAGGAAAAATCGGTGCACCATATGGCGGTGTCTTCTGAGGAAAAATCGGTGCACCATATGGCGGTATCTTCTGAGCAAAAACCTGTGCACCATATGGCGGTGTCTTCTGAGAAAAAACCTGTGCACCATTTGGCGGTGACCGCTGAAAAGGCACTAGAGCATATGCAATGCGATCGTGTTTTGTCTAGAGGCGAACGTCAGAATTACAGGCGCAAAAATGGGTTGTGCTTCTACTGTGGAGATCCAGCTCATGTTATATCAGCATGCTCTAAACGTATAAATAAGGTTGATAAAAAGGTTGATAAATCTTTTTCTACAGGTACCTTGCAGTCAAAATTTCTTTTGTCCGTGACATTGATTTGTACCTTATCATCTGTTACTGTGAATGCTTATGTGGATTCTGGCGCCGCTCTGAGTCTCATGGATTGGTCCTTTGCCAAGCGTTGTGGGTTTGATTTGGAGCCGTTGGAAGTTTCTATTCCCCTGAAGGGTATTGATTCTACACCTTTGGCTAGCAATAAACCACAATATTGGACACAAGTGACTATGCGTCTTACCCCAGACCATCAGGAGATTATTCGTTTCCTTGTGTTATACAACCTACATGATGTCTTAGTGCTTGGATTACCATGGTTACAGATTCATAATCCCGTCTTGGACTGGAAATCTATGTCTGTGTTGAGCTGGGGATGTCGGGGTATTCATGGGGATACACCTTTGGTTCCCATTTCTTCATCTACTCCCTCTGAGATCCCAGCATTTCTGTCAGATTTTCATGATGTCTTTCAAGAGCCTAAAATTGATTCTCTCCCTCCTCACAGAGAGTGTGACTGCGCTATTGAATTGATCCCCGGTAGTAAATTTCCTAAGGGTCGCTTGTTTAATTTGTCTGTACCTGAACATACTGCTATGCGGGAGTATATTAGAGAATCTTTGGAAAAGGGTCATATTCGCCCCTCGTTGTCTCCACTAGGGGCAGGATTTTTCTTTGTAGGTAAAAAGGATGGTTCATTGAGACCTTGTATCGACTATCGACTTTTGAATAAGATTACAGTTAAATACCAGTACCCGTTACCTTTACTGACTGATCTGTTTGCTCGCATAAAGGGGGCTAAGTGGTTCACTAAGATCGATCTACGTGGTGCGTATAATTTGGTGCGGATTAAGCAGGGGGATGAGTGGAAGACCGCATTTAATACGCCTGAAGGCCATTTCGAGTATTTGGTAATGCCTTTCGGTCTCGCGAATGCTCCTTCCGTTTTTCAGTCCTTTATGCACGATATTTTCCGTGAATATCTGGATAAGTTTATGATTGTGTATTTGGATGATATTCTTGTTTTTTCGAAGGACTGGGAATCTCATGTTCAACAAGTCAGGAGAGTTTTTCAGGTTTTGCGAGCTAATTCTCTTTTTGTAAAGGGCTCAAAGTGTAGTTTTGGAGTTCAGAGAATTTCCTTTCTGGGATATATTTTTTCCCCTTCATCTATGGAGATGGACCCTGTCAAGGTTCAGGCTATTTGTGATTGGATACAACCTACTTCTTTGAAGAGTCTGCAGAAGTTCTTGGGTTTTGCTAATTTCTATCGCCGATTTATAGCGGGTTTTTCTGCCATTGCTAAACCTTTGACTGACTTGACCAAAAAGGGTGCTGATGTTGCTAATTGGTCCTCTGCGGCTGTGGAGGCCTTTCAGGAGCTTAAGCGCCGCTTTTCTTCCGCTCCTGTGTTGCGCCAGCCTGATGTGTTGCTTCCGTTCCAGGTTGAAGTAGATGCTTCGGAGATCGGAGCAGGTGCAGTTTTGTCGCAGAAAGATCCTGACTGCTCAGTGATGAGACCATGTGCGTTTTTCTCCCGAAAGTTTTCGCCCGCTGAGCGAAATTATGATGTGGGAAATCGGGAACTTCTGGCCATGAAGTGGGCGTTTGAGGAGTGGCGTCATTGGCTTGAGGGTGCTAGACACCAGGTGGTGGTCCTCACTGACCACAAGAATCTAATTTATCTTGAGTCGGCCAGGCGTCTGAATCCTAGACAGGCGCGCTGGTCGTTGTTTTTCTCCCGATTTAACTTTGTGGTATCATATCTGCCTGGGTCTAAGAATGTGAAGGCGGATGCCCTCTCTAGGAGTTTTGAGCCTGACTCGCCGGGTGATTCCGAAACTACCGGCATCCTGAAGGATGGGGTGATATTGTCAGCTGTCTCCCCAGACCTGCGGCGTTCTTTGCAGGAGTTTCAGGTGGATAGGCCTGATCGCTGTCCGCCTGGTAGACTGTTTGTCCCTGATGATTGGACCAGTAGAGTTATCTCGGAGGTTCATTCTTCCGCGTTGACAGGTCATCCTGGAATTTTTGGCACCAGGGATTTGGTGTCTAGGTCCTTCTGGTGGCCTTCTTTGTCTCGAGATGTGCGCATGTTTGTGCAGTCTTGTGATGTTTGTGCTCGGGCCAAGCCCTGCTGTTCTAGGGCTAGTGGGTTGTTGTTGCCCTTGCCTATTCCTAAGAGGCCTTGGACGCACATCTCTATGGACTTTATTTCTGACCTTCCGGTTTCTCGTAGGATGTCTGTCATCTGGGTGATTTGTGACCGTTTTTCCAAAATGGTTCATTTGGTACCTTTGCCCAAATTGCCCTCCTCCTCTGAGTTGGTTCCTCTATTTTTTCAGAATGTGGTGCGTTTGCATGGTATTCCTGAGAATATAGTGTCTGACAGGGGTACTCAGTTTGTGTCTAGATTTTGGCGGACGTTCTGTGCCAGGATGGGCATCGACTTGTCTTTTTCGTCTGCATTCCATCCTCAGACTAATGGCCAGACTGAGCGTACTAATCAGACCTTGGAGACTTACTTGAGGTGTTTTGTGTCCGCTGATCAGGATGATTGGCTTGACTTTTTGCCATTGGCAGAGTTTGCCCTTAACAATCGGGCCAGTTCTGCCACTTTGGTTTCTCCATTTTTTTGTAATTCAGGGTTTCACCCTCGGTTTTCGTCCGGTCAATTGGAGTCTTCGGATTGTCCTGGAGTGGATGCTGTGGTTGATAGGATGCATCGGATTTGGGGACAGGTTGTGGACAATCTGAAGTTGTCCCAGGAGAAGACTCAACAGTTCACTAATCGTCATCGGCGTATTGGTCCTCGTCTCTGTGTTGGGGACCTGGTGTGGCTGTCTTCTCGATTTATTCCTATGAAGGTCTCGTCTCCTAAGTTTAAGCCTCGGTTTATCGGCCCTTATAGGATTCTGGAGGTTCTTAATCCTGTGTCCTTTCGTTTGGACCTCCCAGCATCTTTTACTATCCATAATGTTTTCCATCGGTCATTATTGCGGAGGTATGAGGTACCGGTTGTTCCTTCTGCTGATCCACCTGCTCCTGTGTTGGTTGAGGGTGAATTGGAGTATGTGGTGGAAAAGATCTTGGACTCCCGTGTTTCCAGACGGAAACTTCAGTATCTGGTTAAGTGGAAAGGTTATGGCCAGGAGGATAATTCTTGGGTGACAGCATCCGATGTTCATGCTCCCGATTTGGTTCGTGCATTTCATAGTGCTCATCCAGATCGCCCTGGTGGTTCTGGTGAGGGTTCGGTGCCCCCTCCTTAAGGAGGGGGTACTGTTGTGAATTCGGTGTTTGTGGGCTCCCCCGGTGGTCTGTTGTGGTAGTGCCTCTTATGTGCCTTCCTCCATCTCTGATTACTTGTTGCCACCCTTTAGGGGAGTTTCCTATTTAAGGCTGCTTGGCTGTTAGTCATATGCCGGCCAACAATGTATCAGTAGCATTCTGTTGCATTCTCCTGCCTCAAGTTCCAGTTCAGCTAAGTTGAATTTCGTTTCTTGTTTATGCTATTTTTGTCCAGCTATCTGCAATGTGACTCTTCAGTGCTGGAAGCTCTTGTGGACGGAAATCACCACTCCAGTGGCATGAGTTGTCACTGGAGTTTAAAGTGATTTCTGGATGGTGTTTTTTGAGTAGTGTTTTTTTAAGTTGACCGTGAAGTAACTCTTTCCTGTCCTTCTGCTATCTAGTAAGCGGACCTCACTGTGCTAAATCTGCTGTTCATCCTACGTATGTCATTTCCTCTGAACTCACCGTCAATATCTGTGGGGGGCTACTATCACCTTTTGGGGTTCATCACTGGAGGTAAGGCAGGCCTGTGTATTCCTCTTATAGGGGTAGTTAGATCTCCGGCTGGCGCGTGGTGTCTAGGGCATCGTAGGTACATCCCCTGGCTACTTCCAGTGTTGTGTCAGGTTCAGGTCACGGTCAACTTTAGTTTCCATCACCCGAGAGCTAGTCCGTTTGTTATTTTTTCCCCCTGCCATTGGGGTATCATAACAGCGGGGTTTAAGCAGTATACGTCTAGTGCTCAGTCCTTCTGATTCGTCGGACGTCTCCTGGTGGATTCCTCCTCTTGTTTCGATTTCAGAAGAAATGAAACTTTAACCTTTCAGATTCTAAACTGAAGTGAAGAATGAACACTGGCAGCCATCTTTAATACAGTTACATTTGCATTAGCAAGGGAAAACTTATTGTTTCACAGTATAAAATATATAAAAGTACAAAAGGTATATAAGAAAATATATTTTCACCTTGACAAGGGCACCTGCTGACCTCCCATTCCCACCCCTCCTCCCCCTGTCTCCACAGAAGGCTCAGAAATATTTTCCGGTAAACGCCCAAAATCATCTTCTCTTTGATTCGGCTCAAATATCCCCACTACATCTTGCAAGGAGCTGTGCTGTCCTGGCTGGGTGCACAGTTGCAACAGGAGCTGAAAATGAAGCGATAGAGCGAGTTTTTTAATTTTTTTTTTTTTTTTTTAAAGAATTTTGCTTATGGGTGATCTCCTTTTATTATTTGCTGGTAACTTGGACAAAGCTCTGATAACTGAGACGTTCATCATCCTGCTGTTTATTTTGCATCGCCCTCAGCAATACAATGAACAAGTGGAGGACATGAGCCAGCCGCTAATCGTGAACATCCCCCGGAGGCCCAAGCCGGGAGCCGAAAACGGAGCCATCGTACTGGTGCCAGAGTTATGTAACCTAACAGGTGAGCGCAGTCCCCGGCGGGTTACTAGCAGAGCTCGCTGACTACGCCACAGTTATCTCTGTGATTGTAAATGGTGGCTAAATAGCTATAGGGCTGGATTTGTGTCCAACATTCTTGGTCCAAGTGCTGACTGTTCTGTCTGCACTGGCCGTGGGCTTCCGGTCTTGGCCTCAGCTGAACGTAGACACATATAAGGTCTGGACATCGCAGGGTGTGCACCGACCAATAGTGTCATAGGTGTGAGAACAGCCTAAAGTAAAGCTCAAGAAGGTGATGGGAACGGTCGCAAATGCAATATTAATGCCTTCCCACAAATAGACGTCCTGGGAAGGGTCTTCACATGAGGAGGCAATGAGGAGCTGTGCTAGATTATATAGCCAGCATCTGTCTCTGACAGTCGTGGCCGTCCTGTTTGAGTTCCTGTTGTTGCTGTTAACCATTTAAATGCTGCTGTCAATCTCCGATAGCAGCATTAAACGGTGCGCATGCTCGTCCTCGATCCCTTTAGGTTCCTGCCGTGGAATTTTCACAATATGCTGCAGTACTGTGGTGTAGCACAAATGATTGGATGTTGAAGTCCCCGAATAAACTTCAAAATAATGTAGAAAATTAAAGGAAATAATAGAAATATATAAAGAATAAAAAATATTTTACCGTTTAAAAAAAAAAAAAAATTGATCTGCCCTGTCTGCTGTATGGCTGGTGTCTTGCAGATCGCTAGGGATCCCCTTCTGAAATGCGCCGGTCCCAGTAATGCCCCCCATGGCTCCTCACCAGGAGGCAGCTGCTCGTATTCTCATCTCTTACCGTTTCATCTTTATAACACAGGTCTGACCGACAGAATGAGAAACGACTTCAACGTCATGAAAGACATGGCCGTTCACACTCGCTTACCACCAGACCAGAGGGAGCGACAAGTTGGGAAGTTCCTGAATTACATACACAAGTAAGTAGCCACGGTGGCTGGTAAGGGCCGTCTGCCTCTGACATGGGCCTTCTTTTGGGCAAGGTGAGTTTGGTTAGAAGCCATGTCTTGAGTTTGCTGTGATTTCAAAACTGGTTCCCCATCGAGGCTGTGAGTGCCTCAGTCATACCGAACAGTACGGAGGCTCCTGATAGCGGCCTCAGCTGTCAGTATGATTGGCGCATGACCGAACAGCTCACATAAGCTGGAATTTCTGAGATGTTGACCCTTCAGCCTGATTACAGCAGTAGATCGGAGACATTCCTCTATTGCTTTGCTCGCTACTTGACTACAAACACGAGGGATACCTTGCGTGATGAGATAAAAATAAGACCGCATAACAAGAGATGTCTGACCTCAGTTTGATGCTTACGTAACCCAATACACGTTTCGCCGTTGCTTCTTCCGGGGAACCACACCTCCAGAAGAAGCAGCGGCGAAACACATTCTGAGATGGTAAAGCCGTATACTGAGGTAAGGCAGCTCTTGTGGTCCCTATAGCTGCTGGATAGTCTCATCTGGATCCAATAGACGTAATGGCCACTTCTCCATTCCTGACAGTGGGGTCCTGTTCTAAAGATAGACACAGTGCCAATAGAGCACCAGCAAGACATTTATTGGGCTCCTTCCTTTCACCACCCAGTAGTGATGAATCCGGGGATTGTATATTTTTCTCCTGTCTTTAGGGACGAGAGCGTTCAGAAAGAGCTACGTGACTGGGGGCTGAATTTCGATACCGAACTCCTACAGTTCGAAGGGAGAATCGCACCTCCGGAAAAAATCCTGCAAAAAGACAGATCTGTGAGTATTTAGGTTGAGAGTGAACGCACCACAACACCTTCACATTCCCCCTAAACTATTTATTTATTTACCATATATTTTTTTTATTTTATTTTCATTTTCATAGGAGGGCTTGTATTTTGCAGGATGAGATGTAGTTTTGAAGGATAAAAATTAAATTACACTGAACGTGAATACAAGGAAAAAGGGTATAATTTCTACAGTGTCCGCAGTGTTATACAATGGCCTGGAAACAATTCTGCAGGTCCGTTCTTGTAAGGAAAATATAACACTAAGTGGTTTGGGGTTTGTTTGTTTTTTTAGACTTTTTCACCTTTTCTATTTTGTCTTTTATATTGATCCGAGTGATGACTTGATTTTTTTTTTTGCCCAATTAGCTGTGATATAAAATGCACGTTACATTTCAGGAGGCCTTTGTTTGAAATATTCAGTAGTTTTTTTGGGGGGTTTGGATAATATTCCAGGGCCCAATAGTGCTTTGTGGGGTCTTCTTGAGCTGCAGCCTGGATTCTTTCCTTCTTTTGACTCATTTTGCTCCTCTTTCAGAGGCTGTTTGGGAGTCCGACACAGACTGCCCCTGGCCATGCCTTCCCCACCAGCTTTCTTGTCTCAAAGCCAGGTTGACTCTTGGTTGCCCACTACTTTGCACAGACCTGGCATGTAACTCAGGCTGCTGAGAATCCGGGTGACAACATCCCGGAGATCCTGCACTGAGATGTAATTTGTGATTTCGGATTATTTGCAGGCAGAATATAATCCACAGTTTGCTGACTGGTCGCGAGAGTTGAGGGGTGCCGTCCTGATCAGCCCCCGAGATCTGAATAATTGGCTGCTCTTTTACACCCGGAGAAATTACGATGCGGCGAACGCTCTTCTGCAGAACTTGTTCAAGATCACACAGCAAATGCGCATCAAGATGAACCGGGCGGTTCTGTGAGGCTCGGGGGGGCTCTGCCGGGGGGGGGCTCAGCCGAGGGGCTCGCACAGTGCGGGTCTTACACCATACGTTTTGTTTGTCTTTTCTAAAGGGTTGAAGTCGAGGACACGGTGGGAGGATATTTACAGGCCTTCCAGCAGAACATTACAGACCACACCGAGATGGTGGGTAGCTATTGGACTGGGTGGAAACGTGACCAGCAAGAATGTCTGAAATGTCGCCATGATCTGTCTCTGCTCTCCAGGTGGTCTGTATCCTGTCCAGCATTAATAAGATGAAGTACGACGCCATCAAGAAGCACCTGTGCGTGGACTTCCCCATCCCCAGCCAGTGCGTCGTTGCCAGGACCTTGAGCAAACCCCAGACTGTCCTCTCCGTCTGCACCAAAATCGCCTGTTGTGAATTTGGATTCTGGGCTCCCCCGGTGGCTACTGGTGGAATTGAACTTGTGTCATCATCTGCTCTGTTCACCTGTTCCCATCATGATGTGGGAGTCGCTATATAACCATGCTTCTCTGTTAGTCTGATGCCGGTCAACAATGTTATCAGAAGCCTTCTGTGCATGTTCTTGCTCCTAGACAACTCCTAGATAAGTTGGACTTTCGTCCATGTTTGTTTTTGTATTTTTGGTTCCAGTTCACAGCTGTAGTTTCGTTACTGTGTCTGGAAAGCTCTTGTGATACAGAAATTGCCACTCTGGTGTTATGAGTTAATGCCAGAGTCTTAAAGGAATTTCTGGATGGTATTTTGATAGGGTTTTTCAGCTGACCATGAAAGTGTCCCTTCTGTCCTTCAACTATCTAGTAAGCGGACCTCAAATTTGCTAAACCTATTTTCATGCTACGTTTGTTGTTTCATCTTGATTCACCGCCAATATATGTGGGGGTCTTCTGTCTGCCTGTCGGGGAATTTCTCTAGAGGTGAGCAAGGACTGTATTTTCCTCTGCTTAGACTATTTAGTTCTCCGGCTGGCGCTGGGCATCTAGCGATCAACGTAGGCATGCTACCTGGCCACTTCTAGTTGTGTGATAGGTTTAGTTCATGGTCAGTTTAGTTCCCATCATCCAAGAGCTAGTTCTGATATATGCTGGGCTATGTCTCTTGCCATTGAGACCATGACAGTTTGACCGGCCCACTAAAGGGTTAAATCCTTGGCTGAGAAAGGAGAGAAAAGAGAAGCTGCTGAAATTTTTTTTTTTTTTTTTTTTCCTCTAGCTCTGAGTGTGCTCATAATTGAACCACCTGCCAGTCTGTCTATACTACAGCTTTCCTTTCTTTCTCTCCTTCTAAACCTTGAATGGCTCTGTGTTCATTTGTGTAAAATGGATCTTCAGGGTGTAGCTGCAGGTTTGAGTAATCTCGCCACGAAGGTACAAAATTTGCAAGATTTTGTTATTCATGCACCTATGTCTGAGCCGAGAGTTCCTTTGCCGGAATTTTTCTCGGGAAATAGATCTGGTTTTCAGAATTTTAGAAATAATTGCAAATTGTTTTTGTCCCTGAAGTCTCGCTCTGCCGGAGACCCTGCTCAGCAGGTCAGGATTGTTATTTCCTTGCTCCGGGGCGACCCTCAAGATTGGGCTTTTTCATTGAAGCCAGGGGATCCTGCGTTGCTCAATGTGGATGCGTTTTTTCTGGCCTTGGGGTTGCTTTATGAGGAACCTCATTTGGAGCTTCAGGCAGAAAAAACTTTGATGTCCCTGTTTCAGGGGCAAGATGAAGCAGAAATATACTGCCAAAGATTCCGTAAATGGTCTGTGCTTACTCAGTGGAATGAGTGCGCCCTGGCGGCGACTTTCAGAGAGGGCCTCTCTGATGCCATTAAGGATGTTATGGTGGGGTTCCCTGTGCCTGCGGGTCTGAATGAGTCCATGACAATGGCTATTCAGATCGATAGGCGTCTACGGGAGCGCAAACCTGTGCACCATTTGGCGGTGTCCACTGAGAAGACGTCAGAAAGTATGCAGTGTGATAGAATTCTGTCCAGAAGCGAGCGGCAGAATTTTAGACGGAAAAATGGGTTGTGTTTCTATTGTGGTGATTCTACTCATGTTATATCAGCATGCTCTAAGCGCACTAAGAAGCTTGACAAGTCTGTTTCCATTGGCACTTTACAGTCTAAGTTCATTCTATCTGTGACCCTGATTTGCTCTTTGTCATCCATGACAGCGGACGCCTATGTCGACTCTGGCGCCGCTTTGAGTCTTATGGATTGGTCCTTTGCCAAACGCTGTGGGTATGATTTAGAGCCTTTGGAAACTCCTATTCCTCTGAAGGGGATTGACTCCACCCCATTGGCTAGTAATAAACCACAATACTGGACACAAGTAACTATGCGGATTAATCCGGATCATCAGGAGATTATTCGCTTTCTGGTGCTGTATAATCTACATGATGTTTTGGTGCTGGGATTGCCATGGCTGCAATCTCATAACCCAGTCCTCGACTGGAGAGCTATGTCTGTAAAAAGCTGGGGATGTAAGGGGACTCATGGGGACGCACCTTTGGTTTCCATTTCATCATCTATTCCCTCTGAAATTCCTGAGTTCTTGTCTGACTATCCTGACGTCTTTGAAGAACCCAAGCTGGGTTCATTACCTCCGCACCGCGAGTGCGATTGTGCTATAGATTTAATCCCGGGTAGTAAATACCCTAAGGGTCGGTTATTTAATCTGTCTGTGCCTGAACATGCTGCTATGCGAGAATATATAAAGGAGTCCTTGGAAAAGGGACATATTCGTCCGTCGTCATCTCCCTTGGGAGCCGGGTTTTTCTTTGTGTCTAAAAAAGATGGTTCTTTGAGGCCATGTATTGATTATCGGCTTTTGAATAAAATCACGGTCAAATATCAATACCCGTTGCCGCTGCTGACTGATTTGTTTGCTCGCATAAAGGGGGCCAAGTGGTTCTCTAAGATTGATCTCCGTGGGGCGTATAATTTGGTGCGAATTAAGCAGGGGGATGAGTGGAAAACCGCATTTAATACGCCCGAGGGCCACTTTGAGTATTTGGTGATGCCTTTTGGTCTTTCTAATGCCCCTTCAGTCTTCCAATCCTTTATGCATGACATTTTCCGCAATTATTTGGATAAATTTATGATTGTGTATCTGGATGATATTCTGATTTTTTCGGATGACTGGGACTCTCATGTCCAGCAGGTCAGGAGGGTTTTTCAGGTTTTGCGGTCTAATTCTTTGTGTGTGAAGGGTTCTAAGTGCCTTTTTGGGGTTCAAAAGATTTCCTTCTTGGGATATATTTTTTCCCCCTCTTCCATTGAGATGGATCCTGTCAAGGTTCAGGCTATTTGTGATTGGACGCAGCCCTCTTCTCTTAAGAGTCTTCAGAAATTTTTGGGCTTTGCTAACTTTTATCGCCGATTTATTGCTGGTTTTTCGGATGTTGTTAAGCCATTGACCGATTTGACTAAGAAGGGTGCTGATGTTGCTGATTGGTCCCCTGATGCTGTGGAGGCCTTTCAGGAGCTTAAGCGCCGTTTTTCTTCTGCCCCTGTGTTGCGTCAGCCTGATGTTGCTCTGCCTTTTCAGGTTGAGGTTGACGCTTCTGAGATCGGAGCTGGGGCAGTGTTGTCGCAGAAAAGTTCCGACTGCTCCGTGATGAGGCCTTGTGCTTTTTTCTCCCGTAAATTTTCGCCCGCTGAGCGGAATTATGATGTTGGTAATCGGGAGCTTTTGGCCATGAAGTGGGCTTTTGAAGAGTGGCGCCACTGGCTTGAGGGGGCTAGACATCAAGTGGTGGTATTGACTGACCACAAAAATCTAATTTATCTTGAATCCGCCAGGCGCCTGAATCCTAGACAGGCGCGCTGGTCGTTGTTTTTCTCTCGGTTTGATTTTGTGGTGTCATACCTACCGGGCTCTAAGAATGTTAAAGCGGATGCCCTTTCTAGGAGTTTTGAGCCTGACTCGCCTGGTGACTCTGAGCCCACAGGTATCCTTAAAGATGGAGTGATTTTGTCAGCCGTTTCTCCAGACCTGCGGCGGGCCTTGCAGGAGTTTCAGGCGGATAGACCGGATCGTTGCCCACCTGGTAGACTGTTTGTTCCTGATGATTGGACCAGCAGAGTCATCTCTGAGGTTCATTCTTCTGCGTTGGCAGGTCATCCTGGAATCTTTGGTACCAGGGATTTGGTGGCAAGGTCCTTCTGGTGGCCTTCCCTGTCACGAGATGTGCGAGGCTTTGTGCAGTCTTGTGACGTTTGTGCTCGGGCCAAGCCTTGTTGTTCTCGGGCTAGTGGTTTGTTATTGCCCTTGCCTATTCCTAAGAGGCCTTGGACGCACATCTCGATGGATTTTATCTCGGATCTGCCTGTTTCTCAGAAGATGTCTGTCATCTGGGTAGTGTGTGACCGTTTCTCTAAGATGGTCCATTTGGTTCCCTTGCCCAAGTTGCCTTCTTCTTCCGAGTTGGTTCCTCTGTTTTTTCAAAATGTTGTTCGTTTACATGGTATTCCTGAGAATATCGTTTCTGACAGAGGAACCCAATTTGTGTCTAGATTTTGGCGGGCATTCTGTGCTAGGATGGGCATAGATTTGTCTTTTTCGTCTGCTTTCCATCCTCAGACTAATGGCCAGACCGAGCGGACTAATCAGACCCTGGAGACATATCTGAGATGTTTTGTGTCTGCGGATCAGGATGATTGGGTTGCTTTTTTGCCTTTGGCGGAGTTCGCCCTCAATAATCGGGCCAGCTCTGCCACTTTGGTGTCCCCGTTTTTCTGCAATTCGGGGTTTCATCCGCGATTTTCCTCCGGTCAGGTGGAATCTTCGGATTGTCCTGGTGTGGATGCTGTGGTGGAGAGATTGCATCAGATTTGGGGGCAGGTGATGGACAATTTGAAGTTGTCCCAGGAGAAGACTCAGCTTTTTGCCAACCGCCGTCGTCGTGTTGGTCCTCGGCTTGGTGTTGGGGATTTGGTGTGGTTGTCTTCTCGTTTTGTCCCTATGAGGGTCTCTTCTCCTAAGTTTAAGCCTCGGTTTATCGGCCCGTACAAGATATTGGAGATTCTTAACCCTGTGTCCTTCCGTTTGGACCTCCCTGCATCTTTTTCTATTCATAATGTTTTTCATCGGTCATTATTGCGCAGGTATGAGGTACCTATTGTGCCTTCCGTTGAGCCTCCTGCTCCGGTGTTGGTTGAGGGTGAGTTGGAGTACGTTGTGGAAAAAATCTTGGACTCCCGTGTTTCCAGACGGAGACTCCAGTATCTGGTCAAGTGGAAGGGATACGGCCAGGAGGATAATTCTTGGGTGACTGCCTCTGATGTTCATGCCTCTGATCTTGTTCGTGCCTTTCATAGGGCTCATCCTGATCGCCCTGGTGGGTCTGGTGAGGGTTCGGTGCCCCCTCCTTGAGGGGGGGGTACTGTTGTGAATTTGGATTCTGGGCTCCCCCGGTGGCTACTGGTGGAATTGAACTTGTGTCATCATCTGCTCTGTTCACCTGTTCCCATCATGATGTGGGAGTCGCTATATAACCATGCTTCTCTGTTAGTCTGATGCCGGTCAACAATGTTATCAGAAGCCTTCTGTGCATGTTCCTGCTCCTAGACAACTCCTAGATAAGTTGGACTTTCGTCCATGTTTGTTTTTGTATTTTTGGTTCCAGTTCACAGCTGTAGTTTCGTTACTGTGTCTGGAAAGCTCTTGTGATACAGAAATTGCCACTCTGGTGTTATGAGTTAATGCCAGAGTCTTAAAGGAATTTCTGGATGGTATTTTGATAGGGTTTTTCAGCTGACCATGAAAGTGTCCCTTCTGTCCTTCAACTATCTAGTAAGCGGACCTCAAATTTGCTAAACCTATTTTCATGCTACGTTTGTTGTTTCATCTTGATTCACCGCCAATATATGTGGGGGTCTTCTGTCTGCCTGTCGGGGAATTTCTCTAGAGGTGAGCAAGGACTGTATTTTCCTCTGCTTAGACTATTTAGTTCTCCGGCTGGCGCTGGGCATCTAGCGATCAATGTAGGCATGCTACCTGGCCACTTCTAGTTGTGTGATAGGTTTAGTTCATGGTCAGTTTAGTTCCCATCATCCAAGAGCTAGTTCTGATATATGCTGGGCTATGTCTCTTGCCATTGAGACCATGACAATCGCCTTACAGATGAACTGCAAGTTAGGAGGAGAGCTGTGGACAGTGGAGATGCCGGTACGTGTGTCCTTACACCTATACATGGCGAGAGGCTCGTCTCTCCCCCATGTGGCGAGGAGCAGTGAAACTTGACCCCTCCATGTGGCAATACCCATAATCCATGCACAGTAAAATCCAGTTGTCACCTATCCCTTCTCCGTGGTGTTGTTGAGGGAGGATCTGGAGTGACCCTTCATGGTTGACTCAGTGATTTTCAAATTGATCCACAGGGTGTTGCCGGCAACTGAGAATGACCAGATGGAGACATGTCTCTGTTTGGGGGGATCAATGTCAAATCCCAAGTTATACTTCAACCAATCAACATAAGAACACGCTCACAGTTTTCTTAACCTATAACGCTTCTTTCACACTAGCGTCGGTACTGGTCTGTCGCTAAGCGTCGGCGCGACGTACCGACGCACATTGTGAAAATTTGTCACGACGTGGGCAGCGGATGCAGTTTTTCAACGCATCCGCTGCCTATTCTAAAGTCTGGGGAGGAGGGGGCGGAGTTCCGGCTGCGCATGCGCGGTAGGAAATGGCGGATCCGACGTAAGAAAAAATGTTACATTGAACATTTTTTTCGTGCCGACGATCCGCCAAAACACGACGCATCCAGTGTGCGACGGATGGCCAGCCGTCGGCAATACAAGTCTATGGGCAAAAAATGCATCCTGCGGGCACATTTGCAGGATCCGTTTTTTCCCCAAAACGACGCATTGCGAAGGACGTCACACAACGCAAGCGTGAAAGTAGCCTAAGAATGCAGGAACAGCCTGTACGTCAAGGTCTCGTAGAAGAATACACCTTCACTCTCGTGCTCTTGTTCAAACTAGAACAATCAAGGTCTCATAACAACTATGAACTTTAGCCTAGTAACAGAATTTATCTCAAAACAGCAAAATGGAGTCGAAAAGCACAAAATGAAGCCTGCTTTAATTTTGATCTTGGTTTAACCCTTCACATTCCCCCCCCCCCCCTAGATAAATTTTGTTAACTAATATGCAGCATCAGAGGTACTATCCCAACCTATAAGCTTGAGGGGTACGGTCTTCACATGACCGGTGCCATGTTACCAGCCATGGCTGTTGCGGCGCACCCGTCCCCCCTGTATGCTACAATTTACGGATAACAATTTTTGATGACGGTGGAGGAGGTCTTTTGAAGATAGCCATACGCTTGGCTTCAGCATCTTCATCAGGTAACTTTGTGAAATTGGTGTAGAGAAGAGCAGGGGTGGCAACGCTTTTGGTATCATTAGTTGTTCTAGTGCAGAATTTCCTAATACATACAGAAATACACCAAAGAACAAAGCTTAGTATTACATACATAACAAGGATAAAGGCAGCGGTGTGTAACAAACTTTGCAAGATTCCAGCTATCCAGCCCCTAAGTCCCTTAAACCAATTGGCTGGATTAAGAAAGGAGAAGGTGTCTGCCCACCAACTGTCCTTATTACGGTCATTGTCTTTATCATATTGATCTCTGAGTCTTTGAATGTCTTCTAACTTTAACTTCATAGTGCTATTGGGATCTGTATGATGACCGCAAGCGGGTCCAATAACCAGACACATACCACCCTGTGCTGCTGTTAAGTAATCCAGTACTACAGTATGTTGATTAGTGACTATGATGAGTTGGTTTTGGACAGCAACAGTAGTATTAAGTATTATGCCCTTTATCTGCCACTAGTCTGTTTGACCAGCTTGCAGTGCGATGCATGGATCCACGTCGGTCTCCCTTCCAGCTTTACTGACATAGGAGTAATGAGGAGGACTTGGTAGGGACCGTCATACAAGGGTTCCAGTCCGTGTTTTCTGACATGCCTTTTCACGACCACAAAATCACCAGGCTTCAAGTTATAACAAATATCGGTTTCTGCTGAATCTGGAAGGGAAGAAGAAACTAGAGCATGGGTGTTAGCAAGATTTTTACTAAGCTGAATAACATATTGAACAGTACGGTCAGTTTCTTCTGATAACTGCTGAGACTGGAAATTTGCAACAGAGGACCTAGCACCAAACAGTATCTCATATGGGGACAGGCCATGTTTTGCCTTAGGGGTAGTACGAATGTGGTACAGTACAATGGG
Source organism: Ranitomeya variabilis (assembly GCF_051348905.1). NCBI lineage: Eukaryota > Metazoa > Chordata > Amphibia > Anura > Dendrobatidae > Ranitomeya > Ranitomeya variabilis. Next base: position 43,715,348 of record NC_135238.1, read on the forward strand.
TTGGAGCTCTGGCCATGGAGCCGTAGTCTCCTGCATCATTTTGGTCAATTGTCCCTCCAGTGTGCCGTTCAGCCTCTCAACTTTCCCACTGGATTGTGGATGGTGCGGAGTATGGAGGGCTTCAGTGGATCCAAGCATTGTCAGAACCTCCTGATACACATGAGAAGAAAAGGCCGGGCCTTGGTCACTTTCAACGACTTCTTGAACACTATATCTGTATATAACTTCCATCACCAGTTTCTTTGCTGTAGTTTTTGCAGTCATGTTGGTAACGGAATGCTTCCGGCCAACTGGAGAACATGTAGACAACCACCAGACAATATTCATACCTTCCAGACTTAGACAACGTGATGTGGTCCACCTGGAGCCTTTGGAAAGGATAGTCGGGCTTAGCAAGATGCTTCGGGGGTACACGTTGAAGTTGACCAGGATTGCAGGTCTCACAGATATTACATACACGGTTGAGTGCTGTCAGGACTGTAGAAATACAGTTGTGGCCAAAAGTATTGACACCCCTGCAATTCTGTCAGATAATACTCAATTTATTCCTGAAAATGATTGCAATCACAAATTCTTTGGTATTATTATCTTCCTCTAATTTGTCTTAAATGAAAAAACACAAAAGAGAATGAAGCAAAAAGCAAAACATTGATCATTTCACACAAAACTCCAAAAATGGGCCAGACAAAAGTATTGGCACCCTCAGCCTAATACTTGGTTGCACAACCTTTAGCCAAAATAACTGCAACCAACCGCTTCCGGTAACTATCAATGAGTTTCTTACAATGCTCTGCTGGAATTTTAGACCGTTCTTCTTTGGCAAACTGCTCCAGGTCCCTGATATTTGAAGGGCGCCTTCTCCAAACTGCCATTTTTAGATCTCTCCACAGGTGTCCTATGGTATTCAGGTCTGGACTCATTGCTGGCCACCTTAGAAGTCTCCAGTGCTTTCTCTCAAACCATTTTCTAGTGCTTTTTGAAGTGTGTTTTGGGTCATTGTCCTGCTGGAAGACCCATGACCTCTGAGGATACCCAGCTTTCTCACACTGGGCCCTACATTATGCTGCAAAATTTGTTGGTAGTCTTCAGACTTCATAATGCCATGCACACGGTCAAGCAGTCCAGAGGCAGCAAAGCAACCCCAAAACATCAGGGAACCTCTGCCATGTTTGACTGTAGGGACCGTGTTCTTTTCTTTGAATGCCTCTTTTTCTCCTGTAAACTCTCCTGTAAAAAGCTCTACTTTTGTCTCATCTGACCAGAGAACATTCTTCCAAAACGTTTTAGGCTTTTTCAGGTAAGTTTTGGCCAACTCCAGCCTGGCTTTTTTATGTCTCGGGGTAAGAAGTGGGGTCTTCCTGGGTCTCCTACCATACAGTCCTTTTCATTCAGACGCCGACGGATAGTACGGGTTGACACTGTTGTACCCTCGGACTGCAGGGCAGCTTGAACTTGTTTGGATGTTAGTCGAGGTTCTTTATCCAACATCCGCACAATCTTGCGTTGAAATCTCTTGTCAATTTTTCTTTTCTGTCCACGTCTAGGGAGGTTAGCCACAGTGCCATGGGCTTTAAACTTCTTGATGACACTGCGCACGGTAGACACAGGAACATTCAGGTCTTTGGAGATGGACTTGTAGCCTTGAGATTGCTCATGCTTCCTCACAATTTGGTTTCTCAAGTCCTCAGACAGTTCTTTGGTCTTTCTTTTCTCCATGCTCAATGTGGTGCACACAAGGACACAGGACAGAGGTTGAGTCAACTTTAATCCATGTCAACTGGCTGCAAGTGTGATTTAGTTATTGCCAACACCTGTTAGGTGCCACAGGTAATTTACAGGTGCTGTTAATTACACTAATTAGAGAAGCATCACATGATTTTTGGAACAGTGCCAATACTTTTGTCCACCCCCTTTTTATGTTTGGTGTGGAATTATATCCAATTTGGCTTTAGGACAATTCTTGGTGTTTTTTCATTTAAGACAAATTAAATGAAGATAATAACAAAGAATTTGTGTTTGCAATCATTTTCAGGAAGAAACTGAGTATTATCTGACAGAACTGCAGGGGTGTCAGTATTTTTGGCCACAACTGTACCAGGGCTAGGGCCTGGTTTTTTCCTCAATGTGTGGGCCCATGTGCCCACGTGGCAATAGCAGGATACATCCGCTTAGTGGGACACACAAGTTGGTCCTTTTTCCAGAGACCATGTCCATACATGCTCCATCAGCCTTCCACTGCTTCACTTCTTCCTTTGGGGACATTCTCTGCATCGTCATTAAGCGGTCTTGTGGGGTCCGACAGAAAACCTCCATCTGTCATCGATCATCAGGTTCCTGTAGAGTCAGTGTTTCTTGTAACTGTTTACGCTGAGAGCATGTGGTCACCATAGTTGGTATGGTCGGTTCAACGGGTAGGAGAGCAGCAGCTTTTGCTTGCATATCCGCAAAGGCGTTGCCAACAGTCTGTGGACTGTTCCTAGGACCGTGCGCCTTAACTTTGATAATGGCTACCTGGGTAGGTAATTTGAATGAGTACATGAGGGTTTTAACAGCTTCAGCATTCTTCACTGGAGTCCTGGCGGTGGTAATAAACCCACGATTGGCCCATAGAGCTCCGAAATCATGAGCAATACCAAATACATACTGTGAGTCCGTGTATATATTAGCCCGCCTGTCTTTGGCCAGAACACATGCAGTAGACAGAGCCTGAAGTTCTGCTTCTTGTGCTGACTGTGAGGGAGGGAGTGCAGCTCCGTGCGCTACAGTGTCTTCCGTAGTAACAGCGTATCCGGTGTGGAATCTGCCAAACTCTTCAGCATATCTTGAACCATCCGTTTATAACACCAGATCAGGATTTGGAAGTGGATTTTGGAAGCTATCTCTTCAGTCAGGAGTTGGGAACAGTCATGTTGGAGGTAATCCTCATCACTGCCATCCTTCTTGGGGACCGGCAGTAAAGTAGCGGGGTTGATTGTAGTCAGGCAAAAGGAGTGAACACTGCAGCCGCAAGTGTCGTCGTACAGTCAAATGTTTTGGCTGTTGGAGTGTCAGTATTGCCGCAATATCATGTGGGGCAAAAATGTGCGTCTCATGTCCAAGAATTATGTCTGCAGTCTTGTCAAGCAACGAGTGAGTGGCGTGAACTGCCCTCATGCAACTTGGTGATGCACGGGCCACGGGGTCGAGGCGGGCTGAATAATAGCCCACAGGCCGTTGTCTATTGCCATGCGACTGTGTGAGTACCCCTGCTGCGTGTCCTTCATTCTCAGACACATACAAATGGAACGGTCGAGTATAGTCCGGGATGCCCAAGGCAGGGGCGGAAGCAATAAGCCGCTTTAATTCAGAGAAGGCACGATAAAGGCTTTCCATACAAACCGTTGATCTTTCCTTATAGTTCATATACCGTCTTTCAGGGCATTGTAGAAAGGTTGCATTATGCGGGATGCGTCCGGTATCCACTGACGACAATAAGTACATAGTCCAAGAAAATGCTGGAGTTCAGTCTCATCTTTTGGAAAAAGGAAGGGAGCTGACGGCTATTTTTCTTTCTTTTGTGAGGTGTCTGACACCCTGAAGGAGACAGTTACCCAAAAATATCACATGACCAAGGCAGAACTGAAGTTTCGAGGCCGAAACCCGACAGTTCAGATCTGCCAGATACTTGAGGAGGGGAACAGTGGCAGCAATGGCTTCCTGCTCTGTTCGTGCACACAACAAAACCTCATCCACATACTGGAGCAGCGTGACATAGCGATGGTCTAACTGCCAGGGTAAAAAACACTCGCCCATATTTTTTGCAAACTGATTGGGACTGTTTTGGGCCCCTTGTGGCATAACTGTCCACGTCAATTGTCGTCCCTGATAAGTGAATGCAAACAAACTGGCAGTCTGGGTGTAATGGAATGCTGAAGAAGGCATTGGCAAGGTCGATGACTGTGAACCAAGCAGCATTCTGAGGTATCTGGGACACAAGAGTATGTGGATTAGGCACCACCGGTGTTTACAGAACAGTAGCTGCATTAACTGCCCGTAGATCTTGTACCAGCCGGTACACATGGGGTTGGCCGGGTGGGGTCTTTTTCTTAACGGGAAACAAGGGTGTGTTACATGGGGAAACACAGGGTATCAGGGCACCATTATCGAGTAATGTTTGTATTTGCCCCTTGAGGCCCCGCTCCTGGTCATGTTTCAAAGGGTATTGATGGACTTTCGGAAAAGGGGCACCAGGTTTGAGAAACCCTTTTACTGTTTCTACAGACATTATTGGGGGTGATCTGGGCCTATCAGGGCCATCATTACCATGGGAAGGGCATGTAGGATACAGATCTCATTGTGTTCATCTGCATAAGGGTTATGTAACGTAAGAACCATCTGACCATCATCTTGGAATTGTATTCTGGAGCGGAACTGTGATAATAAATCTGCCCCCAGTAAATTTACCAGACATGTGGGAGAGATTATGAACTGGGCCGTGACCTCAGGGAAAGGTCCCACAGGGATGGGTTTTGTAATAGTATGTTTATTGGGTCTGCCATCTCTTCAGTATGGTCGATTATCAGGATTTTGAGGCTATCTGATTCTGAGTATCCCCCAGAGTTCCCAGTATTCAGGTTACGGGTGGAAGGGGGAACCTGAAGGTAGCAACTGTCAGCATGGGTATGACAATCTCTCTGAAAGTGACCAGGCCGGCCACAGCGCCAGGACTTCAAGCGAAAATTGGCACGGCGGGGCTGGGGAGTGAGATTCCCAGACATAGGGTTAAAAGGGAAATTGGAGTAGGGAACTGAATTTGTGTAGGGGAGGAGGGCAGGAGCTGGAGTCTGTTGTGTGGGCCACTGATAAGGAACAGCTGCGTCCTTGTAGCTGGGGTGGGGGCTGAGGTTGGAGCAGGAATCGCTGTGGCTACTGGTTTAACCTTTGATTTCCCTGCTGATGCAGAGCGGGCTAAATTCTTCTGAAAACTTTTTACTATTTTCAATGCATCATCCGGAGTGGAAGGCTCGATACCAGGTCTGACTGACATTATTGCCTCTTTCAATTCAGATTTGAGGCCGGACATTAAAGCTGCCACAAAAAGGTGTGAATGGGCTTTATTATACAGTGAGAATCCCAAATCTTTAAACACTACCATAAGACGCCCATAAAACTTCTCGGCAGTCTCCTCCTTGTCCTGTGTGACATCTGTGAGGGAGGTAGCTTGGTCCGCTAATCTATCTTGTGCCCAAACTTTTAAAGCATTGCAGATATCAACACCACTCATATGTTCCCCGTCTAAATTCACATTATAGAATTATTAGGCAAGTTGTATTTTAGAGGATTATTTTTATTATTGATCAACACCTATGTTCTCAATCAGCCCAAAAGACTCGAATATCAAAGCTTAATATTTTTGGAAGTTGGAGTGGGGCTTTTATAGTTTTAGCTATCTTAGGAGGATATCTGTTTGTGCAGGTAACTATTACTGTGCAGAATTATTAGGCAACTTAATAAAAACCAAATATATCCCCATCTCACTTGTTTATTTTCACCAGAAAAAACAATATCACTGCACAAAATTTAGAAATAAACATTTCTAACATGCAAAAACAAAACCTCTAAAAATGAGTGACCAATATAGCCCCCTTTCTTTATGATGACACTCAGCAGCCTTCCATCCATAGATTCTGTCAGTTGCTTGATCTGTTTACGACCAACATTGCGTGCAGCAGCCACCACAGCCTCCAGACACTGCTCTGAGAGGTGGACTGTTTTACCTCCCTGTAGATCTCACATTTTATGAGGGACCACAGGTTCTCTATGGGGTTCAGATCAGGTGAACAAGGGGGCCATGTCATTGTTTTTTCTTCTTTGAGACCTTTACTGGCCAGCTACGCTGTGGAGTAGTTGGAGGCATGTGATGGAGCATTGTCCTGCATGAAAATCATGTTTTTATTGAACGATACCAACTTCTTCCTGTACCACTGCTTGAAGAAGTTGTCTTCCAGAAACTGGCAGTAGGTCTGCGAGTTGAGCTTCACTCCATCCTCAACCTGAAAAGATCCCACAAGTTCATCTTTGATGATACCAGCCCATACCAGTACCCCACCTCCACCTTGCTGGCGTCTGAGTAAGGAATGGAGCTCTCTGCTCTTTACTGATCCAGCCTCTGGCCCATCAAGAGTCACTCTCATTTCATCAGTCCATAAAACCTTTGAAAAGTCGGTCTTAAGATATTTCTTGGCCCAGTCTTGACATTTCTTTTTTCTTGTTCAAAGGTGGTCGTTTTTCAGCCTTCCTTACCTTGGCCATGTCCCTGACTATTGCACACCTTGTACTTTTTGTTACTCCAGTAACGTTGCAGCTCTGAAATATGGCAAAACTGGTGGCAAATGGCATCTTGGCAGCTTCAAGCTTGATTTTCCTCAATTCATGGGCAGTTGTTTTGCACCTTTTTTGCCCAGCACGCTTCTTGCGACGCTGTTGGCTATTTGCCATGAAACGCTTGATTGTTCAGTGATCACGCTTCAAAAGTTTGGCAATTTCAAGACCGCTGCATACCTCTACAAGACATCTCACAATTTCGGACTTTTCAGAGCCCGTCAAATCTCTCTTCTGACCCATTTTGCCAAATAATTAAGCACACCTTATATAGGGTTTTGATGTCATTAGACAACACCCCTCCTCATTACAGAGATGCACGTCACCTGATTTACTTAATTTGTAGTTGGCTCTCAAGCCTGAACAGCTTGGAGTAGGACAACATGTATAAAAAGTATCATGTGATCAAAATACAACTTGCCTAATAGTTCTGCACCCAGTGTATATATTCCTGAGGTACGTATCCTACCCAATCTTCCATCACCTCACCACACCTGATTCTAAGGGTACTGTCACACAGTGGCACTTTTGTCGCTACGACGGTACGATCCGTGACGTTCCAGCGATATCCATACGATATCGCTGTGTCTGACACGCAGCAGCGATCAGGGACCCTGCTGAGAATCGTACGTCGTAGCAGATCGTTTGGAACTTTCTTTCGCCACTGGATCTCCCGCTGTCATCGCTGGATCGTTGTGTGTGACACCGATCCAACGATGCATTCGCTTGTAACCAGGGTAAACATCGGGCTACTAAGCGCAGGGCCGCGCTTAGTAACCCGATGTTTACCCTGGTTGCCATCGTAAAAGTAAAAAAAAAACAAACCGTACATACTCACATACCGGTGTCCTTCAGGTCCCTTGCAGTCTGCTTCCCGCTCTGACTGACTGCCGGCCGGAATGTAAGAGCAGAGCACAGCGGTGACGTCACCACTGTGCTGTGCTTTCACTTTACGGCGGCACTCAGTCAGAGCGGGAAGCAGACGGCAAGGGACCTGACGGACATTGGTATGTGAGTATGTACGTTTTTTTTTTTTTTACTTTTACGATGGTAACCAGGGTAAACATCGGGTTACTAAGCGTGGCCCTGCGCTTAGTAACCCTATGTTTACCCTGGTTACCCGGGGCCTTCGACATCGTTGGTCGCTGGAGAGCGGTCTGTGTGACAGCTCTCCAGCGACCACACAACGACTTTCCAACGATCACGGCCAGGTCGTATCGCTGGTCGTGATCGTTGGAAAGTTGCAGAGTGTGACAGTACCCTAACAGTGATCAAGATTTCAGGATATTTTGACTAAAAATAGAGTTACGATCACTGGTCAATCCGGAGTGTCCGTCCCTTATGAGGTACGGTTCGAACACTGGGCCCCCAACGGAACTACACCTCTATATGATTCCACCCAAGAATCACCCCACCATCGGGGACAACCTCACATCCTCTTTGCAGCAACAAACACAGGAAAACCACACCAGATGGTCAGTCTGAACAGTGTAACTGCCAACTTACCGTGGTTGTTGTGGGGGATGATCAGTCCCAATTTTCCAGTGCCTGTGTCTGGTCCGAGGGTCCTTTGTCTTATTCTCCTCCGGGGGGCAGAGGCGTCCCTGTTTGGGGACCCCACTTTTGGGCGCCAAGCTGTTGAGGGAGGATCTGGAGTTACCCTTCATGGTTGAGTCAGTGATTTTCAAATTGTCAAGGTCTCATAACAACAATGAACTTTAGCCTAGTAACAGAATTTATCTCAAAACAGCAAAATGGAGTCAAAAAGCACAAAATGAAGCCTGCTTTAATTTTTCTTAGTTTAACCCTTCACAGTGTAACTAATTTGTCACGTGCCCGCTCTCAGCACGTGACTTGGGCTGTGCCTGCAAGGGTTAATCTGTCTCCCCACTCTCAGTCCAGCATTCAACCTCTGTCCTATGCTCTAATGGGAGCATAAATCACACACAGACCCAGGCCACACACCCGCTCATACACGCTGCCACCACTCATCGAGCACACGGGCGATGAGTCTCGGAAATATTAATACTACCACTCATAAGGCTCACACACCTTAGGCTATGGATTCTTTTAGAACATTCAAGGTTCAACTTGTTAAAGTTTTATACTTTAATACAAAAAAGGTTCAGTGCTTACAGTAAGAAAAGGTATAAAAATATGATAATAAAGACATACAACTTATGCTAAACAGTATAAAAATAAACAGGAGAAAACTTACAGAAATCATCTAACTGGTAGTTTGCTTTGTGCTCCCTGAGGAAGGGGGGGGTGAATGGAGTTGGTGGAACACATGAGCGTCTCAGGCTGCCCTCACATGTGAACACGTTTTTTAGGTATACAGGTCTAATTTATAGCTTTGGTCTGGAGGTCAGGTTTCTAGACCAGCCCCTCAGGTTAATATAATAATTGCTTGTATTTTGATTGGTCCACGGCCGCGCCCCCCCAATCAATATATTCTTTTCTCTTGAGATCCTTTGTGTAACAGCGGTCACAGAGATACTATCAGGCCGTAATTAACATCTCTCTTTCAAGAGCTAGGAGATGTCAAATGTTACCTTTCTGCTTGGCTTCCAGCAGGACCCCCTGGTGAGGTTAGAGACAGAAGTCTACTTGTCTCAGGAAAATACACATTAACACCTGGGTGCGACCTGCAACTTTTCAAGACAGTTACATTAACTAATGTTACATTATTGCCATTATATAATGTATCTAGATGTGTGTGTGTGTGTGTATGTATATATATATACACAGCAGCACATGTACAAGAATCATGTACATGTGCTGCTGTGATTTTTTTATCTATATGATGCAGTTTGCAGCTTCACTCTCTCTCTCTCTCTCTCTCTCTCTCTCTCTCTCGAGAGAGAGAGAGAGAGAGAGAGAGAGATACACACACTAGATGGTGGCCCGATTCAAACGCATTGGGTATTCTAGAATATGTATGTAGTTTATTTATGAAGTTTTCAGAATAATGCAATTTATACACAGGATTCGGCCAGGCGCGACCAATTAGCGAAGCGTGGTACAAATTCCGCCCCAATTCGCGGGCGGCCGGGCGTGACCAATCAGTGAAGCCAGGGCCGGCTCCAGGTTTTTGAGAGCCCCGGGCGAAAGAGTCTGTGGGCCCCCCTCTTTAACACATACCACGATTCATGATGCACAAATACAGCAGAGAAATACACCACAGCCAAGTAGTATATAGCAATGTGGGCACCACATCCCTGTTTAAAAAAAAAAAAAAAAAGAATTAAAATAAAAAATAGTTATATACTCACCTTCCGGCGGCCCCCGGATCCAGGCCAGGCGTTTAGCGATGCTCCTCGCGACCCTCCAGTCCCAAGAATGCATTGTGGTCTCGCGAGATGATGACGTAGCGGTCTCACGAGACGGCTACGTCATCATCTCGCGAGAGCGCAGTGCATGGCCCGGAGCGTCGTGAGGAGCGGCAAAGGCGCCAGAAGGTGAGTATATAATTTTTTTTATTATTTTCAAGATTAGATCTTTTTACTATTGAAGCTGCATAGGCACACAGGGTTAATAGCAGTGTTAATGGACTGCGTTACACAGCGGCATAACACGGTGTAATGCAGCCATTAACCCTGTGTGAGCGCTGACTGGAGGGGAGTATGGAGGGGCGAATTCACGGCCGGACTGTGCCCGTCGCTGACCAATCAGCTGGTCGCTGACCAATATATTTTCAAAATAAAAGTTCAATTTCTTCAATGTAAATGTGGAAGGTTTAATCAACCCACTGTTCTGGGCGACGTTTCGGCTCCATCTGAGCCTTTCTCAAGATTATATATATATATATATATATATATATATATATATATATATATATATATATATATAATATATATTACACATATTTCACCACACCAGTGAATGTGGCTTTTTTTTTTTTTTTCTCAGCTGGATAAAGCAATAATTATTGGGATTGATTGCTACCACGACACCCTGCAGGGGAGGAGATCTATTGCTGGCTTTGTCGCGAGCACGAACAAGCAAATGACTCGGTAATGTATCTGCCACGTCCGGGTTCCTCATAGATTGCTGGCTCTTCACTCCGGCTAATGCAGAGAACTGGAGCAAGGACCCTGAGCGCCCCCTCCAGATACAGCCCCCATTGTACTGCAGCCCCAAGAAAAAACTAATTGCCCCTACGGTCTACAGCCACCATTGTACGCAGCCCCCAGAATAAACTGACTGCCCCTCCGGATACAGCCACCAGAACAAACTGATTGCCCCTCTGGATACAGCCACCATTGTACCACAGCCCCCAGAATAAACTAAATGCCCCTCCGGATACAGCCACCATTGTACGCAGCCCCCAGAATAAACTGATTGCCCCCACGGTCTACAGCCTCCGCGCCCCTCAGCCCCGCACCCCAGAGTGGGCCGGCACTGATGCCATTGTGCCCCTGATGTCTTGTAGGCCCATAGCAGCCTATGAGATTGCGGCCTTATTCTGAATGAGCCCTAAGTAACCTCTGACCTTTCTATTTTAGCTGGTTTTCCCGATGCGTCGTCCAGGATCAGAGACAAGAGATTGTCGATGGCCTAAAAGTTTGTATGCAAGGTAAAAAATATAATAAAAAGTTCCAAATGTGCAGAACAAACATCTGGATGGATTTTCACTGTATAGAAGGGGAGTCTGGTGTAGGAGACCTCGGCGTAGATTTGTGCTACAATTTCTGCCATGTTTTAGTAAATCTGCCTGCTCCCCCAGCTTCTCCGAGAAGTGCCATGGCTGATAAAATAGTGGGGGACAAATCTCCCCTTTGTTTATAGCCGACACCAGGTAACTGTGCTGAGATTTGTGTGTCATAGACTGGTGCAGGTTCTGTTCGCAGCTGTATCCGTACACCATGTAGTGGCCATTCTTGGTACTGCAGCTGTATGAAATGTGATCGGAGCTGCAGTACTGAGAGCGGCCACTACACGGTGTACGGCGCTGCACACATCTGATGCAGGGGTGTCTGATCCCCACCGATCCGATGTCTGTGGCCTATAGCAGAATTTCAGTGCGCCTGTGGGCGGCCTTATTTACTGGTGTCACGATGTCATGATGACTTTTTTCTGTCTTTTCTTTATGTCCTTTCTCTTTCTCTAGCGGCGCTGCACGCATGGACCAAGACTAACGAAGGAAACCTGCCGCAGCGCATCATCATCTACAGAGACGGAGTAGGCGACGGGCAGCTCAAGACCTTAGTGAACTACGAGATCCCACAGTTCATTGATTGCATCAAGTCTGCTAAACAGAATTACAGGTGCGGCAGAGGTGGCCCCAAACCCTTATGGTTCCTGACACAATTTTAATTTTTGTACTTTTAGTATTAAAAAAACAAACAAAACCCTTTTTTTAATTTCTCCATCAATATATCCGTACGAGGACTTGTTCATTGCGGGATGAGTTGTAGTGTTGAATGACGCCATTCATTTTACCATAAAATGTACTGATGAATCGGAAAATAATTCCTAGTGGGGGGGGAAATGGTGGGAAAAAAAAAATTCTGCCATAGTTTTGTAGGTTTCATTTTTTGTTTGTTTGTTTGTTTTACAAAGTACCATGTGCAGTGAAATGGCCTGACAATAAGATTCTCCGGACGATTACAGCGGCACCAAATTTCCCTACTGTTTTTTTTTGTTTGTTTTTTTTTTAAAAAGGAAGGAGAGCGTTGTTCCATCATCCTTCTATAGTCTAAATAATCAGAAGGAAGAGAAACTTCAAACTCCAGATGTTAAAAGATGTATAGTTAGAAGATATCTAAAGAAAAAACAGAGGAAAAAAAACCCAATCAAAAAGTCCACAGTAGTTAATATAAAATCATGAAAATTTTATTAAGTAATAATACATCAGATTTATAACCTGTATAGAGCAAATGCAATAGAAAATAATATTTAAAATGTATAAAGGGCGCACCTAACCATTAGAAATTCTATATTTAGTAGTTGCCACATATAACGTGCAAAAGACGTGGTAAAAAATTGTAAAAAAAAATATAAATGCATAAAAAATGTGATAACCACTAATGGGCACCGCTGACACAGTGATCTCATGCGGAAAATGCTAGTGTGCAAACAGTGTGCAAGCCAAAGTACATATGCAAGAGAGTTGAAATAGTAATTAGGCTGAACTGTACAAAAATACCACTAGGTGTCGCTGTTGATAACAGCAAGTGTTGGCACACGGGAAAAGAGATTGATAGTAATAAGAAAACATAATGCGGTCATGATAGACATGTACTTACTATGCTCTTAAGATCCCGGTTTCCTGGATGGCGCCTGACGAAGGCAGCGTGCCGAAACGCGCGTTGGGGAGGGCGCCATCCAGGAAACCGGGCTCTTAAGAGCATAGTAAGTACTAGGGTTGAGCGAAACGGGTCGGCCATTTTCAGAAGTCGCCGACTTTTGGCAAAGTCGGGTTTCATGAAACCCGACCCGACCCCTGTGTGGGGTCGGCCATGAGGTCGGCGATCTTCTGAATCTGGTATCAGAATTCCGATACCGAGTTCCGATATGTTTGCGATATCGGAAATCAGTATCGGAATCCACATTTATGTGTAAAATAAAGAATTAAAATAAAAAATATTGATATACTCACCTCTCCGACGCAGCCTGGACCTTACCGCTGGTAACCGGCAGCCTTCTTTGCTTAAAATGAGCGCGTGAATGGCCTTAGATGACGTCACGGCTTCTGATTGGTCGCGGCCGCCCATGTGACCGCCACGCGACCAATCACAAGCCGTGACGTAATTCTCAGGTCCTAAATTCCTACCAATCACAAGCCGTGACGTAATTCTCAGGTCCTAAATTCCTAGAATTAGGAATTTAGGACCTGAGAATTACGTCACGGCTTGTGATTGGTCGCGTGGCGGTCACATGGGCGGCCGTGACCAATCAGAAGCCGTGACGTCATCTAAGGCCATTCACGCGCGCATTTTAAGCAAAGAAGGCTGCTGGTTCCCTCGGTAAGGTGCAGGCTGCGTCGGAGAGGTGAGTATATCAATATTTTTTATTTTAATTCTTTATTTTACACATTAATATGGATCCCAGGGCCTGAAGGAGAGTTTCCTCTCCTTCAGACCCTGGGAACCATAGTATCCCATTGCACTGCATTGGGTTTCGTGTTTCGGGCCGACCCCGACTTTTTTATATGATCGGCTGATTTCACTCGTCGGGTTTCGTGAAACCCGACCCGATCCTATAAAAATAAAAGTCGCTCAACCCTAGTAAGTACATGTCTATCATGACCGCATTATGTTTTCTTATCGATCTCTTTTCCCGTGTGCCAACACTTTCTGTTATCAACAGCGACACCTAGTGGTATTTTTGTACAGTTCAGCCTAATTACTATTTCAACTCTCTTGCATATGCACTTTGGCTTGCACACTGTTTGCACACTGGGGTCTAAGGGGTAACGTTTCTCCTTATGGAGAGTGACATACCAGCTGGCTTGTCAAGGTAAGGAGGCTTATTCGCCGTGCAATGCTCCTCTGGGAATTTATATATGCAAATTGCCTCTGCTGAAAAAAAGAGGACGAGGGCCAACAGCCCGAAACACCGTGTCTGCGAATTGAGATACTGATTTGGCTTTTATCCTAAGTCATATTGCACGACTCGTTAAAGGGTTGATTGTGACTTGTAGGATCGCTACGTCCAATAGGTGGCGCTATAGAGTTAAGTCGTGTTTTTTTCAGCAGAGGCAATTTGCATGTTTGCACACTAGCATTTTCTGCATGAGATCACTGTCAGCGGTGCCCATTAGTGGTTATTAAATTATTTTTTATGCATTTATATTTTTTTTACTATTTTTTACCACGTCTTTTGCACTTTATATGTGGCAACTACTAAATATAGAATTTCTAATGGTTAGGTGCGCCCTTTATACATTTTAAATATTATTTTCTATTGCATTTGCTCTATTCATGTTATAAATGTGATGTATTATTACTTAATAAAATTTTCATGATTTTATATTAACTACTCTGGTTTTTTTCTTTGTTTTTTTCTTTGGCTAATTTTCCCAATTAATAGTGAAGGGCAGTCTTGCTCCCTTAACAGATACTATCACACTACATAGCGGTACTACTAGTATTATTATTATTATCATCACCACTATTACTATCATATTCCATGCTATGTAGCCGTATTTGTTAGTTCTATATGAAAAATTATTTTCTCGATCTAGGGTGGCACCCTCGTTCTGGTATTTTTTAGAAGATAACTGTCTGTTACAGAGGCCTGGAGGAAAGACCGTTCCTTGTGTCCTTACAGGGACCCAGGAAGGGGCTTAAAGTGCCGCTGGTGATGGAATCCGTCTTGTGGTTGTTGTGGAATCTTCATTTTCAGTTTTGAGTGAATGATCTGCTCGTGCCCAGGGGTGGTCTGTGGGGGCTTCATGTGGTGCTCTGATTAGGTATTCATAATGCAGACTGCTGACAGATCACTGATCCCTCAAAAAAAAATCCATTTTGAAATGGCACCTGCGCAGTAGCATCTATTTGTGTCTGTAGAGGAGATCCGATAGCTGCCACTGCACATGCACAGATGGCACCATCTTGGAGGAGGATTTTTTTTTTTTCTCGGGCTAGCAGGGGCAGCACACAATCTAGAAATGTACAAGCGTCTAGGAAATTGATCCGCAGTACGTCTCGCGTACACTCACGTGCCATGGCGTCTCTGAGCTCCATTTCTCGTTCTCCCTCAACAGATGTTGGTAGTGAACTCTATTCTGAGTATGAATTGGACGTCTCCTTAGATCCCGTTTCGCCAGACTTTCAGAGGACTGTTGATTCTCTGAGGCCGTCAACCAAAATCTGGAGGTTGATGAAGACTCCAGCTCTGTGCCGGATCACGCTGTGTGCTTCAAATAAGCTAAGCGTCCTCATAGACCATTAACCATTCACCCGGAGTTTCGGGATATAGTTAATCTACACAGGGAGGGACCGGATAAGTGCTTTACAAGACAAAAACCGCTTGAGGCGAAGTACCCTTTCTCAGCAGATCTCAGAAAGGATTGGGCCGAGTCCCCTGCAGTAGACCTGCCAGTCTCTCACCTGGCATCCAAAACCCTTCTATCCCTGCCGGACGGATCATCTATTAAAAATCCCACAGACTACCAGGTAGAAAATTTGGCTCGATCTGTCTTCGATGTCTCAGGTGCGGCTCTATATCCTTCCTTCGCTGCCGTGTGGGTAGGTAAAGCAATGGTTTCTTTGTCGGAGACCTTGGCTAATTCTATTCAGAGCAGTAATCTTCCTCCAGGAGCAGCGCAGCTGGCTAGCCATATTTCTCAGGCAGGAAATTACATGGTACACGCTTCTTTGGATGTGGCCAACTGTGCGACTCTATCGGCGGCAAATGCCATCATGATCAGAATATCTTTATGGCTCAGAGAATGGAAGGCAGATTCTGCATCAAAAAAGTCTGACATCTCTTCCTTACTAGTGTGGGTGTTTGTTTGGAAAGAAACTGGATCAGCTTATCTCTGATGGTACCGGAGGAAAGAGCAAATTTCTTCCCCAGCAGAGGCTTAGGCGTCCTTTTCGGCGTCAACAACAAATCCTTTTCCGATCCTTTCTTGCCAATCCAGATTGGTCCAATCCCACTACCTCTTCAGGATCAGGACGCTCTCCTCACACAGAGGACCCCAGGCATCCAATCAGCAATGGAAGGGCCAGACCAAACAGTCTGGATTTAAGGGAACTAGGTCCCACAGATTTTCCTCCCAATGACTCATGGGTTTATCCAGTCGACACCAGCAAGGTAAGCGGTCACCTACTTCTGTTTCACCAGGTTTGGCTCTGTCGTTCACGACGAATGGGTCACAGACCTGGTGTGTTCCGGATACAAAATAGATTTTTCTTCGAATCCCCCGACTCGTTTCTTTCCTTCCCAACTTCCAGCAACAAGGGCAAAGACTCTTTCCCGAGCCATAGACTCTTTGCGCCGCAATGGCGTCATTGTTCCGGTGCCGGAAAACAAAAGGTTTGAGGGATTCTACTCCAACCTATTACCGTATATACTCAAGTATAAGCCGACCCGAGTATGAGCCGACCCCCCTAATTTTGCCACAAAAAAATGGGAAAACTTATTGACTCGAGTATAAGCCTAGGGTGGAAAATACAGCAGCTACCGGTGAATTTCAAAAATAAAAATAGATGCTCCATACCGTTCATTATTGCCCCAAAGGAGGTTCCATATAAAGCTGTGCCATATATAATGCTCCATACCGTTGATTATTGCCCCATAGATGCTCCATATATAGCTGTGCCATATAGAATGCTCTGCACTGTTCATTATGGCCCCATAGATGCTCCATATAAAGCTGTGCCATATGCAATGCTCTGCACCATTCATTATGGCCCCATAGATGCTCCATATAAAGCTGTGCCATATACAATGCTCTGCACTGTTCATTATGGCCCCATAGATGTTCCTTATAAAGCTGTGCCATATATGCTCTATAGCGTTCATTATGGCCCCATAGATGCTCCTTATAAAGCTGTGCCTTATATGCTCTGCACTGTTCATTATTGCCCCATAGATGCTCCTTATAAAGCTGTGCCTTATATGCTCTGCACTGTTCATTATTGCCCCATAGATGCTCCTTATAAAGCTGTGCCATATATGCTCTGCACTGTTCATTATTGCCCCATAGATGCTCCTTATTAGGCTGTGCCCTATATGCTCTGCACTGTTCATTATTGCCCCATAGATGCTCCTTATAAAGCTGTGCCATATATAATGCTCTGCACTGTTCATTATGGCCCCACAGATGCACCTAATAAAGCTGTGCCTTATATGCTCTGCACTGTTCATTATTGCCCCATAGATGCTCATTATAAAGCTGTGCCATATATGCTCTGCACTGTTCATTGTTGCCCCATAGATGTGCCATATAAATCTGTGCCATATATAACGCTGCTGCTGCAATAAAAAAAAAAAAAAACACATACTCACCTCTCTTGCTTGCAGCTCCTCAGCGTCCCGTCCCGGCGTCTCTCTGCACTGACTGTTCAGGCAGAGGGCGGCGCACACACTATATGCGTCATCGCGCCCTCTGACCTGAACAGTCAGAGCCAGAGGACGGGAAGACAGAGCGGCGCCCGGCGGTTGGAACGTGGACAGGTGAATATAAAATACTCACCTAGTCCCGGCGCTCCTGACGCTGTCCCTGCCTGTCACACTGTCTTCGGGTGCCGCAGCCTCTTCCTCTGTCAGCGGTCACTGGCACCGCTGATTAGAGAAATGAATATGCGGCTCCAACCCTATGGGAGTGGAGTCCATATTCATAACTTTAATGAGCGGTCCCACGTGACTGCTGAACAGGGGAAGAGCTGCGGCACCCGACGACAGTGTGACACGCAGGGACAGCGTCAGGAGCACCGGGACTAGGTGAGTATGCGACAATCCTCTCTCCCCCTCACCCGCTGACCGTGACTCGAGTATAAGCCGAGAGGGGCACTTTCAGCCCAAAAATTTGGGCTGAAAATCTCGGCTTATACTCGAGTATATACGGTAGTTGTCCCAAGAAAGGACGGAAAAGTGAGACCCATAGTAGACCTCAAACTTCTAAACAAGTTTGTCAAGGTCCATCATTTCCACATGGAGTCTCTTCGTTCGGTCATAACCTCAAGTGAAAAAGGGGAGTTTCTAGCATCCATCAATTATTCGATATGCTTATCTGGACATCCCGATTCCCCCACCCCCAAAAGTTCCTGCGTTTCACCATTCGCGAACTGCATTTTCAATTCACAGCCTTGCCCTTCGGCCTCGCTACTACTCCCAGGGTTTTCACAGGGCGGCTGTCATGTCCATTCTGCACTCTCGGGGCCTGGTCGTCCTGCCCTGTCTGGACGAACTCTTGGTCAAGGGTCCGTCTTTCCACGACTGCACGGAGTCCGTTCGTATCACTTGAGATACTCTTTCTCGTCTAGGTTGGCTGATAAACTTAGCCAAGTCTTCCCCCGTTCCAGCTCAGCAGATATCCCCTTTTTAGGCATGATCCTGGACACCTCGCGAGGGTTGGTGATTCTCCCTCAAGACAAGGTCCTAGCCCTTCAGCAAGGAGCCCCCACACTTTTTCAGTTATCCCCTCTGTCATGATCTCTGCGGCCAGAGAACATGGCAAGCCTATAGAGGGACGAGCTCTTGGAAGATGGAACTATACTGACCATGAACTAAACCTACCGCACAACTAGAAATAGCCAGGTAGCATTTCCTATTTATCGCTAGATGCCCAGCTCTGGCCTAAGACCTAAATAGCTAGCAGAGGGAAATATAAGACCTGGCTCACCTCTAGAGGAATATTCAAAAGGAGATAGTAGCCCCCACATATAATGACGGTGATTTCAGATGAAACAACAAACGCAGCAGGAAAATAGTTTTAGCAAATTTGAGGTCCGCTTACTAGATAGCAGAAGACAGATAGAATACTTTCATGGTCAGCAGAAAACCCTAACAAAACACCATCCAGAGATTACCTTAAACTCTGGCATTAACTCATAACGCCAGAGTAGTAATCCCTGATCACAAGAGCTATCCAGACACAGTAACAAAACTGCAGCTGTGAACTGGAACAAATAGGCAAAAACAAAACATGGACAAAAGTCCAACTTATCTAGTAGTTGTCTAGAAGCAGGAACAAGCACTGAGAGGCATCAGATAACATTGTTGACCGGCAAGGAACTACAGAGAAGTGAGCTTAAATAGCGACACCCACAACTAATGGAAACAGGTGAACAGGAAAGAGGATGACAAGTCCAATTCCACAAGTAGCCACCGGGGGAGCCCAGAATCCAAATTCACAACAGTACCCCCCCCTCAAGGAGGGGGCACCGAACCCTCACCAGAACCACCAGGGCGATCAGGATGAGCCCTATGAAAGGCACGAACAAGATCGGAAGCATGAACATCAGATGCATTGACCCAAGAATTATCCTCCTGGCCGTAACCCTTCCAGTTGACCAGATACTGGAGTCTCCGTCTGGAAACACGAGAGTCCAAAATTTTCTCCACAACGTACTCTAACTCACCCTCAACCAACACCGGAGCAGGAGGCTCAACAGAAGGCACAACAGGTACCTCATACCTGCGCAATAACGACCGATGAAAAACGTTATGAATGGAAAAGGATGCAGGGAGGTCCAAACGGAAAGAAACAGGGTTAAGAATCTCCAATATTTTATAAGGGCCGATGAACCGAGGCTTAAACTTAGGAGAAGAGACCCTCATAGGGACAAAACGAGAAGACAACCACACCAAATCTCCAACACAAAGCCGAGAACCAACACGACGGTGACGGTTGGCAAAAAGCTGAGTCTTATCTTGGGACAACTTCAAATTGTCCATAACCTGCCCCCAAATATGATGCAATCTCTCCACCACTGCATCCACTCCAGGACAATCCGAGGATTCCACCTGACCGGAGGAAAATCGAGGGTGAAACCCCGAATTACAGAAAAACGGGGACACCAAGGTGGCAGAACTGGCCCGATTATTGAGGGCGAACTCCGCCAATGGCAAAAAAGCAACCCAATCATCCTGATCAGCAGAGACAAAGCACCTCAAATATGTCTCCAGAGTCTGATTAGTCCGCTCGGTCTGGCCATTAGTCTGAGGGTGGAAAGCAGATGAAAAAGACAAATCTATGCCCATCCTAGCACAGAATGCCCGCCAAAATCTAGACACAAATTGGGTACCTCTGTCAGAAACGATATTCTCAGGAATACCGTGCAAACGGACAACATTCTGAAAAAACAGAGGAACCAACTCAGAAGAAGAAGGCAATTTGGGCAGGGGAACCAAATGGACCATTTTAGAGAAACGGTCACACACCACCCAGATGACAGACATCTTCTGGGAAACAGGCAGATCTGAAATAAAATCCATCGAGATGTGTGTCCAAGGCCTCTTAGGAATAGGCAAGGGCAACAGCAGTCCACTAGCCCGAGAACTACAAGACTTGGCCCGAGCACAAATATCACAAGACTGCACAAAGACTCGCACATCTCGTGACAGGGAAGGCCACCAGAAGGATCTTGCCACCAAATCCCTGGTACCAAAAATTCCAGGATGACCTGCCAATGCAGAAGAATGTACCTCAGAGATGACTCTACTGGTCCAATCATCAGGAACAAACAGTCTATCAGGCGGACAACGATCTGGTCTATCCGCCTGAAACTCTTGCAAGGACCGCCGCAGATCAGGGGAAACGGCCGACAAAATCACTCCATCCCTAAGGATACCTGTGGGTTCAGAATTGCCAGGAGAGTCCGGCTCAAAACTCCTAGAAAGGGCATCTGCCTTAACATTCTTAGAACCCGGTAGGTATGACACCACAAAATTAAAGCGAGAAAAAAATAATGACCAGCGCGCCTGTCTAGGATTCAGGCGCCTGGCGGTCTCAAGATAAATCAAATTTTTATGGTCAGTCAATACCACCACCTGATGCCTAGCCCCCTCGAGCCAATGGCGCCACTCCTCAAACGCCCACTTCATGGCCAAAAGCTCCCGATTCCCAACATCATAATTACGCTCCGCGGGCGAAAATTTGCGAGAAAAAAAAGCACAAGGCCTCATGACGGAGCAGTCGGAGCTTTTCTGCGACAACACTGCCCCAGCTCCAATCTCAGAAGCGTCAACCTCAACCTGAAAAGGAAGATTCACATCAGGCTGACGCAACACAGGAGCAGAAGCAAAACGGTGCTTAAGCTCCTGAAAGGCCTCCACAGCATGAGGGGACCAATTAGCAACATCAGCACCTTGTCTGGTCAAATCAGTCAATGGTTTAACGACATCCGAAAAACCAGCAATAAATCGACGGTAAAAGTTGGCAAAGCCCAAAAATCTCTGAAGACCCCTAAGAGAAGAGGGCTGCGTCCAGTCACAAATAGCTTGCACCTTGACAGGATCCATCTCAATGGAAGAGGGAGAAAAAATATATCCCAAAAAGGAAATTTTCTGGACCCCAAAAACGCACTTAGACCCCTTCACACACAGAGAATTAGACCGCAAAACCTGAAAAACCCTCCTGACATGCTGGACATGAGAGTCCCAGTCATCAGAAAAAATCAGAATATCATCCAGATATACTATCATAAATTTATCCAAAAAATCGCGGAAAATATCATGCATAAAGGACTGGAAAACTGAAGGGGCATTAGAAAGACCAAAAGGCATCACCAAATACTCAAAGTGGCCCTCGGGCGTATTAAATGCGGTTTTCCACTCATCCCCCTGCCTAATCCGCACCAAATTATACGCCCCACGAAGATCAATCTTTGAGAACCACTTGGCCCCCTCTATACGAGCAAACAAGTCAGTAAGCAATGGCAATGGGTATTGATATTTAACAGTGATTTTATTCAGAAGCCGATAATCAATACATGGTCTCAAAGAGCCGTCTTTTTTTGAGACAAAGAAAAATCCGGCTCCCAAGGGAGATGAAGATGGACGAATATGTCCTTTTTCCAAAGACTCCTTTATATATTCCCGCATAGCAGCATGTTCCGGCACAGACAGATTAAACAAACGACCCTTTGGGTATTTACAACCCGGTATTAAATCTATGGCACAATCGCACTCACGATGCGGAGGTAACGACCCAAGCTTGGGTTCGTCAAAGACGTCACGATAATCAGAGAGGAACTCAGGGACTTCAGAGGGAATGGACGATGAAATGGGAACCAGAGGTATGTCCCCATGAATACCCTTACATCCCCAGCTCAACACAGACATAGCTCTCCAGTCAAGGACTGGATTGTGAGACTGCAACCATGGCAATCCCAGCACCAAATCGTCATGTAGATTATACAGCACCAGAAAACGAATAATCTCCTGGTGATCCGGATTAATCCGCATGGTTACTTGTGTCCAGTATTGTGGTTTATTATTAGCCAATGGGGTGGAGTCAATCCCCTTCAGAGGAATAAGAGTCTCCAAAGGCTCTAAATCAAAACCACAACGATTGGCAAAGGACCAATCCATGAGACTCAAAGCGGCGCCAGAGTCGACATAGGCGTCCGTGGCAATGGATGACAAAGAGCAAATCAGGGTCACAGACAAAATAAATTTAGACTGCAAAGTGCTAATGGAAACAGACTTATCAAGCTTCTTTGCACGCTTAGAGCATGCTGATATAACATGAGTAGGATCCCCACAATAGAAACACAATCCATTCTTCCGTCTAAAATTCTGTCGCTCGCTCCTGGAGAGAATTCTATCACACTGCATACTTTCTGGCGTCTTTTCAATGGACACCGCCAGATGGTGCACTGGTTTGCGCTCCCGCAGACGCCTATCAATCTGAATAGCCATTGTCATGGACTCATTCAGACCTGCAGGCACAGGGAACCCCACCATAATATCCTTAACGGCATCAGAGAGACCTTCTCTGAAATTAGCCGCCAAGGCGCACTCATTCCACTGAGTAAGCACAGACCATTTACGGAATTTTTGGCAGTAAACTTCAGCTTCATCCTGCCCCTGAGATAGGGCCATCAAAGTTTTTTCTGCCTGAAGTTCCAAATGAGGTTCCTCATAGAGCAACCCCAAGGCCAGAAAAAACGCATCCACATCGCGCAACGCAGGATCCCCTGCTGGTAATGAGAAGGCCCAATCTTGAGGGTCACCCCTGAGCAAAGAAATCACAATCCTAACCTGCTGAGCAGGGTCTCCAGCAGAACGAGATTTCAGGGACAAATATAGCTTACAATTATTTCTGAAATTCTGAAAGCTAGATCTATTCCCTGAGAAGAACTCCGGCAAAGGAATTCTCGGCTCAGATACCGGAGCATGAACCACAAAATCTTGTAAATTTTGTACTTTCGTGATGAGATTATTCAAACCTGCCGTTACACTCTGAAGATCCATTATTAACAGGTGCACGCAGAGCCATACAGAGATTAGAAGGAGAGAGAGAAAAAAGACTGCAGCAAGGCAGACTGGAAGTGAACCAATCAAGCAAACACACAACTAGAGGAAAAAAAAAAAAAAAAAATTCTCAGCAGACTTCTTATTACTCTCCTTTCTCAACCTTGGTCTTTAACACTTTATTGGCCGGTCAAACTGTCATGATCTCTGCGGCCAGAGAACATGGCAAGCCTATAGAGGGACGAGCTCTTGGAAGATGGAACTATACTGACCATGAACTAAACCTACCGCACAACTAGAAATAGCCAGGTAGCATTTCCTATTTATCGCTAGATGCCCAGCTCTGGCCTAAGACCTAAATAGCTAGCAGAGGGAAATATAAGACCTGGCTCACCTCTAGAGGAATATTCAAAAGGAGATAGTAGCCCCCACATATAATGACGGTGATTTCAGATGAAACAACAAACGCAGCAGGAAAATAGTTTTAGCAAATTTGAGGTCCGCTTACTAGATAGCAGAAGACAGATAGAATACTTTCATGGTCAGCAGAAAACCCTAACAAAACACCATCCAGAGATTACCTTAAACTCTGGCATTAACTCATAACGCCAGAGTAGTAATCCCTGATCACAAGAGCTATCCAGACACAGTAACAAAACTGCAGCTGTGAACTGGAACAAATAGGCAAAAACAAAACATGGACAAAAGTCCAACTTATCTAGTAGTTGTCTAGAAGCAGGAACAAGCACTGAGAGGCATCAGATAACATTGTTGACCGGCAAGGAACTACAGAGAAGTGAGCTTAAATAGCGACACCCACAACTAATGGAAACAGGTGAACAGGAAAGAGGATGACAAGTCCAATTCCACAAGTAGCCACCGGGGGAGCCCAGAATCCAAATTCACAACACCCCTCATTCCATCCCCTTTGCGATGAGGGTACTCTAGAAAATGGTGGCAGCATTGGAAGCGGTTCCTTTCGCACAGATGCACCTCCGGCCCCTACAGCATGCTCTTCTAGCCGCTTGGGACAGGAACCCTTTCTTCCTCGACTTCCGGTGCCGCCTATCCCCGCGGGTCAGGCAAACTCTCAGATGGTGGACATTGAGTTCTTCCCTCAACCAGGGAAAGTCCTTTTTGCCGGTCCAATGGCTAGTGGTGACTACTGATGCCAGTCTTCTGGGCTGGGGAGCAGTTTTTTTGTCACCACATCGCTCAGGTCCGCTGGTCATCTCAGTAATCGAAACTGCCAATCAATGTCTTGGAAATCCGAGCGATATGGCTAGCGCTACTGCAGTTTCATTATCTCCTAGCTGGTCACCCAATCCGAATTCGATCGGACAACACCACGGCTGTGGCATACATCAAGCATCAAGGGGATACCCGCAGCAGGGAGGCCATGTGTGTAGTAACTTGCATTCTCAGCAGTGCACACACCAGGCTTGGAAAACTGGGCGGCAGACTTCCTCAGCCGCCAGGGTCTCGCCTCGGGGGAGTGGGAACTTCCAACATATCTGTCTTTTTTGGGGGACCCCGGATGTGGATCTGATGGCGTCCAGACTGAACGTCAAAGTCTCCAGGTTTTTAGCTCTGTCTTGAGTTCCAAGAGCCATAGGAGCGGGTGCTCTGGTTCTTTTGTGGTGCCAGTTCCGTTTTCTGTACGTTTTTCCCCCGCTGCCGCTTCTTCCGAGAGTCATCTGGAAGTTCAAGGCGGAAGGGGTTCCAGTGATCCTGGTCGCTTCGGATTGGCCATGCCGGTTGTGTTTCGCAGATTTGGTGTGCCTAGTCGCCGATGTACCCTGGCAACTGCTGGTTCGTTCAGATCTGCTCTCCCAGGGACTGATTTACCACCAGAACATGGCGGCCCTGTGTTTAACGACTTGGCCGATGAATCCTGGATTCTAGCCCAGGCTGGTTTTTCACAACGGGTCACGTCCACAATGATCAGTGCTTGTAAGCCTGCGTCGGTACACATTTATCACCGTACCTGGAAGACATGTTTTGCTTGGTGCAAGGCTCATGGACGTCTTCCCCCTCATCTTCTCTATTCCCACCATTTTGGAGCTCCTACAGACCAGCCTGGACTCAGGCCTGGCGCTCGGCTCGCTCAAGGGCAAGATATCCGCCTTATCGGTCTTATTCCAACGAAGGATTGCAACAATACCTCAGGTGAAGACGTTCATTTAGGGGGTTACACATGTGCTTCCCCCCCCCCTATCGCATGCCTTTAGACCTTTGGGACCTTAACTTTGTCCTTTTAGTCTTACAGGAAGCTCCTTTTGAACCGCTTCAGGACATTTTGCTCACCTTGCTATCCTGGAAGTTGTTTTTCTTGTTTCAATCACATCAGTAAGGCGGGTTTCGGAGCTGGCTGCTCTGTCCTGTCGGGCGCCTTTCCTTATTTTCCATCTGGACAAGGTTGTCCTCAGGCCGTCCCCATCCTTTTTGCCCAAGGTTGTCTCATCCTTTCAACTTAATGAGGACGCTGTTCTTCTTTCATTTTGTCCGACTCCAGTCCACATGGTGGAAAAGGCTTTCCATACTCTGGATGTAGTCAGAGCTCTGAGAAGGTATATCTCGAGGATGGTGTCCTTCCAAAGGTCGGATTTCTTGTTCGTGTTCCTGAGGGTCACAGGAAGGGTCTAGCCGTTTCGAAGGCCATGATGGCTACATGGATACGTTCCACCATTCAGGAGTCCTACAGCATCAGAGATAAGCCTATCCCAACGGGCATCAGAGCACACTCCGCTCGGTCAGTGGGTGCTTCTTGGGCCATTCGGCATTGGTGGAGCAGGTCTGTAAAGCCGCAACTTGATCCAGCTTACATACTTTCTCGAAGCACTATAATGGTCATACTCAAACTTTGGCTGATTTGCTTAATTATTGTATTGTTAATGTTGTTACTTATGACTGTTGTGTTTGAAACTGTTAAGCTGTAAAGCGCTGCAGAATATGTTGGCGCTATATAAAGATTATTACTAGTATGCGGGGAAAAATTCTGCAGGCTGTGGTGGCACACATCTAGACAGTTGTTACGTGAAGCCTGATGTTTTCGGTTGTTGTTTCCCACCCAGTGACTGCTTTGGGACGTTCCATGGTCCTGTATCCCCCAACTAGGCTAAGGAGAAACAGAGGTTTTTGTGTACTCACCATAAAATCCTTTTCCCCGAGCCACTCATTGGGGGACACAGCACCCAACCTGTTAGCCTAATGGCTTGTGCTTGTTCCTTTTTTTGACATGTTGTTGTACTCTTATGTATTATTAATGTTCTCCTACTGCTTTTGCACTGAACTGGTTCTCTGGGAGCCAGCACGAGGGTGTATACTGCAGGGGAGAAGCTAACTTTCTTTGTATTAACTTGGTGTCGGCCTCCTAGTGGCAGAAGCATACACCCATGGTCTGTGTCCCCCAATGATTGGCTCGGAGAAAAGGATTTTACGGTGAGTACACAAAAATACCCAGTTTTTAACCACTAAAGTATACATAAAAAACCTTACAAGTTTGCTATCACCATAATTGTACTGACCTGAAGAATCATGTTGAACAGCAACAAAACAAAATCCAATGATGGAATTCCTCTTTAAGAAGCCGGTTTGTAGTTGCCATCGTTCCCATTAGATCAGTTTTAGGAGGACGTCCATTATCACATTGGCAAGTTAATGGGAGCCGCTCTGCTCACTTCTGCTGTGTTTTTGGTTTTTGTAGATGCTTCTCATCAATCAAAGAAATTTTTTTTTGTTTTGTTTTTTTAGCCCAAGACTAACCGTGGTGGTGGTGAAGAAAAGAATAAATGCCAGATTCTTTGCCAATATGGGCGGCCGGCTCCAGAATCCACCACCGGGAACAATCGTTGATAGTGAAGTCACCAGACCTGAATGGTTAGTACATATGTGCCCAGAATAAGTATGGAGGGAGGACTAGTAATGTCTGAAGTGTGACTCCTGGGAGACCCCCACCTTACTTCAGACCCCACACTGGGAGAT
Organism: Ranitomeya variabilis; assembly: GCF_051348905.1. NCBI lineage: Eukaryota > Metazoa > Chordata > Amphibia > Anura > Dendrobatidae > Ranitomeya > Ranitomeya variabilis. The sequence continues at coordinate 43,742,570 of NC_135238.1, forward strand.
GTCTGGCAGTCAAGTAAATGAGGATGAGCTGCAATACCAGACACTGCCACATAAAAAGAGTAGCGCTGGTTTCTGATTTCAGACACCCCCTTTAATCCAGATCAAGGGAAAGTGGACACTAGGAGGTATTTTACTGTAAACCCCCCGACGTTTTAAATATTTCCATAGATCTCTGTTCCTATGGGCTCCTTGGTCGGGAGGCTCAAACATAGTGTGCTCAGTATCTTAAAGGGGTTGTCTATTACATGTAAAAAAAAAATTAGCCAATGGGGGGGTCTTAAATGAAAAAAAGCCCCCTACCGGACCCCTGACATTCCTCTGTGATACAGATCAATCCTCTTCCTGCTGAGACAGAATGTGATCGCTGAAGGGCATCAGTCATCACTAACTGGCTGCAGCGGTCACTTTGTGTTCCTTGCTGGAAGAAGTGCGGAGACTCTCAGGGATGGGAGGACACAGGCAGCGTTACAAAGAAGTGGTGGGGCTCTTGTATCTTTTTGAACTTTAAGACACCTTTGGGCCCAATCTTAATATAACATATACTGGACATCCCCTTTAATAAAGTGACCAGCAGCGATCTGACCGATGCTCTCAGCAATTAATCCATACTTCTTCTGTAAAGTCTCCGGAACAGAACTTGCTCAGAGGAGGCATGGACTTTAGGGCAACCACAAAAAGCTTAGCCAAATCCATTGTTCACGGACTTTCCTGAGTTTCCATAGTTGTCAGGTTAAACTGAAAGAAATGGAGTACAAGTCAGTATGTATGGAAGCTAGGAGCATGTTCACACGGGCCATCAATACAGAACAAAGACAGAAAATATCCTGCTGTAAGTAGAAGCAATCGTGCATATGGATAACACTGGGTATTTAATAAACACTGATTTTATAAAAGAAAAGTGAAAGCCATCCCAGCAACGTCAGTGTGCCCGAGTTCGGGATGGTGTTGACGAAGCACCCGATGTTCTCTATATCCACTACGCCTTTTACTTACAGAAGGTATTTATTGTGTTTGTTTTGGGACTTAGAGTTGCCAGGTTGCTCTCGATAGATTAGTGATGGCTGACACCATCGTCTATAAACCATTAACGCCCGTGTTGTCTGCTTCCGCCAAGGTATGACTTCTTCATCATCAGCCAGTCTGTGAGACAAGGGACCGTCTCCCCCACACATTACAACGTGGTGTACGACACCGGAGGCCTGAAGCCCGACCACATGCAGCGCCTGACCTACAAGCTCTGCCACCAGTACTATAACTGGCCTGTACGTAGTTACTGGGAGATTACTGGAGAAGGGACTTCAGGAGTCCTGCCTGTTCACTGTTTTTTTTTTTCCTCTTAGGGTGTCATCAGAGTTCCAGCACCGTGTCAGTACGCCCACAAGCTGGCCTTCCTGGTCGGGCAAAGCATCCACAGAGAGCCCCACAATTCTCTGTCCAGTCTCCTGTACTACCTGTAGAAATTGTGCAGGGCTGGGGATTGTTCAAGTGTCTGGTTTGAATTTAAGTTTTTACTACCTGTAGAAATTGTGCAGGGCTGAGGATTGTTCAAGTGTCTGGTTTGAATTGAAGTTTTTGAAAAAATTGGCAGAGTTGGAAAAGCCAAAAGTAGCAGCAACCAAATTGTAGCTGTCATATATATTTATTTTCTTTACTTTTATTTTATTAATTGGAAATTATATTGGTTAATGTTGACAAAAGGTTTAATAAAATAGTTATGTTCTGGCTTCTCAATCATCCGATGTTTATTAGACTTGAGATTTTTCTGCTAATTTTGCAGAGGAGCTAGGTTGTTCCAATAAAATCTTCCATCTTTCAGCCAAAGAGAAATCATCCATCCTTCGGTATCGGAAGAGCCAGGGTGCACAATACTTGCCTTTTTGTAAGAGCAAAGTGGCTTCTTTAGAGCTGAACCAACATTTCTAGGCATCCATTCAAAATCAGACTTTCTCCTTCGCCTCATTGGGGGACACAGCCCGTGGGTGTATGCTGCTGCCAGTAGGAGGCTGACACTAAGTGATACACAGAAAGTTCGCTCCTCCCCTGCAGTATACACCCTCCTGCTGGCTCTCAGCTCCTCCCCTGCAGTATACACCCTCCTGCTGGCTCTCAGCTCCTCCCCTGCAGTATACACCCTCCTGCTGGCTCTCCGCTCCTCCCCTGCAGTATACACCCTCCTGCTGGCTCTCAGCTCCTCCCCTGCAGTATACACCCTCCTGCTGGCTCTCGGCTCCTCCCCTGCAGTATACACCCTCCTGCTGGCTCTCAGCTCCTCCCCTGCAGTATACACCCTCCTGCTGGCTCTCAGCTCCTCCCCTGCAGTATACACCCTCCTGCTGGCTCTCAGCTCCTCCCCTGCAGTATACACCCTCCTGCTGGCTCTCAGCTCCTCCCCTGCAGTATACACCCTCCTGCTGGCTCCCAGCTAACCAGTTCTTGCTTAGTGTCCGTAGGAGGCAGATGGGTCTGGTTCAGACCCTAACGTTTTTATTTTATTTTTTACTTTTCTGTACATTTTTATTTTTTAAAGGGCCACTGTCGCCCCCCTCCAGCCGTTATAAACTAAAAGAGCCACCTTGTGCAGCAGTAATGCTGCAGTCTAACAAGGTGGCTCTTTTAGTTTATGACTCAGTTATTCCCTCAATAAAGCGTTTTAAAGTTTGTACAAAATAACCTGTCCTCAGACCTGGAGGCGGTCCGAAGCTTCCTCGGTGAATCTCCCAACGGCCGTCACTCATCTCTTCTGGGGATGTGGTCGCCGCCCCCTGCGCGCTGTTTCTTCTTAAATCCGGCGCCTGCGCTGTGCGTGCCTGCCTGGGGCAGGCGCAGTCTTCATTGTCCGTCATAGGTCAGATGCAGGGTGCCTGACTGCGCCTGTGCGGGCAGTGCGGCCACCCTGTTGCTGAATCCCTGCCCCGCACAGTGTTATTCATAATGCACAGTGCGGGGCTGGGGATCCTGGGCATGCGCACTGCGCTGTTCAGACGCTCCCCCAGCTCAGACGCTCCCCCAGCTCCCCCGCCTTCCAGCGTTATTTGCGGCTGCTTCATTCCAAACGCTGGCAAGGAAACCTGTATATTACGGCACCGCTGGAAGGCGGGGGAGCGTCTGAACAGCGCAGTGCGCATGCCCAGGAACCCCAGCCCCGCACTGTGCATAATGAATAACACAGTGCGGGGCGGGGATTCAGCAACAGGGTGGCCGCACTGCCCGCACAGGTGCAGTCAGGCACCCTGCATCTGAGCGATGAAGGACAATGAAGACTGCGCCTGCCCCAGGCACGCACAGCACAGGCGCCGGATTTAAGAAGAAACAGCGCTCGGGGCGGCGACCACATCCCCAGAAGAGATGAGTGACGGCCGTTGGGAGATTCACCGAGGAAGCTTCGGACCGCCTCCAGGTCTGAGGACAGGTTATTTTGTACAAACTTTAAAACGCTTTATTGAGGGAATAACTGAATCATAAACTAAAAGAGCCACCTTGTTAGACTGCAGCATTACTGCTGCACAAGGTGGCTCTTTTAGTTTATAACGGCTGGAGGGGGGCGACAGTGGCCCTTTAAGTAACAGAGTGAAGGGGGCGACGGATCCTTTCAAGGTTCCGATCTCCCCCAAATCATCAGGTGAGCACGGCGAGTATACCTACCCGTACCCTCTCCTGTGACGTGGAGAGCCATGCCTGAGCTCACTTCAGGGGCGACGGTTCCTTCACAGTCCCGATCTTCCGACACCAGCAGCAGTCGACCACATGGAGTGTCGCCTCCATGTATCCTCTCCTGGAGCCAGGCCTAATGCCAGACAACTGGCGCTGTCCACCCGGGGACTGAACTCTGTGGATGTACAGAGGCCCCCCTCTATGGCGTCCAAGCAGCCACCACTGTTAAAGCGGATGGTACAAGGAGGCGGACGGTTCCTCTCCACCTCCCTAACAAAGGGATGATGGATTAAAGTTTACCCCTCTATCCCTGCACCGTCCACGCTGCAATACCCGACCTGCAGTCATCTGCGGCGGCTCCATGCCGGGATCCTGTGGATCCTGTCAGCGGTGGGCCTCTGCAGCGGGATATTCACATGCTCACAGGCAGTCTCAGGTTTCCCTGTGGCCCACCTCCCTGAGGCAACGTTCCAGCCGGCTGCAAAAATTTAACCCCCCGGCTTCGGCCGTTGTGTAGGCCGCACCCCGGAAGCGCACTATGGTGCCCTAAGGTGGCTCTGCCCGCTTTTCTGGCATTTCTCGCCTGACACGGAAGCGCTCAGTTTTCTCGGCCACTACAACGTCCGTCACTTCAACCGCTGGTTTCGCTCCCGCCGGCTGCAGAAATTTAGGCCCCGGCTTGGGCCCTATTCATGAAAGTCTCGAGGCTCCGCCCTCGTGCCTGTGGCTCTGCCCCCGAATCGGTGCTTCTCGCTCTCTGCGAGATTTTATCACCTCTGCAACTCCCGGTGGCCATCTTGGTCCACCCGGCCGGCTCACACAGGGGCGACGACTTTGCATTAAAGGGGCACAATGACTCTGCAACATGGTATGACCAGTGTTCCCTGGTCTTAAAGGCACAAGACCAGTGTTCCCTGGTCTTAAAGGCACATGACCAGTATTACCTGGTCCTAAAAGCGCATGTCCAGTATTCCCTGGTCTTAGAGGCACAAGACCAGTGTTCCCTGGTCTTAAAGGCACATGACCAGTGTTCCCTGGTCTTAGAGGCACACGACCAGTATTCCCTGGTCTTAAAGGCGCATGACCAATCCGAAGCTGGTCACCCTAAATGAGCTCAGGAGCCCTCCGTAGCTGATCCCATTTTATCCCAGAGTACCTAGTTCCCTCAGTGGACTTTGTCACTGCCGCAACCCATTGCTTCTCTGACCAACAGATTGAATCCCTCCTTGATCCCTCTGTGGCTCGGAGTGATCGCAGGACTGATATACATGGTCCCTCCTACATGGGAGCCGTCGGCTAGCAGGGGCCGCAAGTATTCTGGGAAACGGAAGTTTTCATTTCATGATCTCCCCAAGGATTTGCTCAAAACAAGACTCTGAATATGGATCGGATATTGCCTTGGACCTGGACTTGCCAGAGCTTCAGTAAAGGATGAACTCGCCTGTTACGTGTTACGGAACCTGTTGTGAATTCCGCTCTTGGGCTCCCTCCGGTGGTTATAAGTAGCATTTTTGTGAGTTCTGCTCTTGGGCTCCCTCCTGTGGTTTTGAGTGGTATGGCTGCTTCTTGGATTTAGCATCAGCAGCTGTTCTCACTGATCGTCTTTCTGGCTCGGCTATATTAGTCTGGCCTTTTCCCTAATTCAATGCCAGTTGTCAATTGTTGAGCTTGGAGTCATGGCTCTCTGAGGATTCCCCTGTCACTCTGACCATTTCAGCAAAGCTAAGTCCTTGCTTGTCTTTTTGCAGTTCACTTGTTGTGGACTTTGTTGTTTAGCACTTTCTATGTTTTGCTCATTTGTCCAGCTTATCAGTATGTATCTAGTCAGCTAAGCTGGAAGCTCTGGGCGGCAGAGTTTGCCCTCCACACCTTTATTCAGGTGTGGAGATTTTTGCATTTCTCTGCGGTGGACTTTTTCTAGTTTTTATTACTGACCGCACAGTGTTCTGTCCTGTACTAATTCTTTCTAGCTAGTAGTGGCCTCCATTGCTAAATCTTGTTTCATACTACGTATGTCATTTCCTTCTCCTCTCACAGTCATTATTTGTGGGGGGCTGTCCTATCCTTTGGGGATTTTCTCTGAGGCAAAATAGCTTTCCTGCTTCTACCTTTAGGGGTAGCTAGATCTCCGGCTGTGACGAGGTGTCCAGGGAGTGACAGGAACATCCCACGGCTACTGCTAGTGTCTGTTAAGATCAGGAACTGCGGTCAGTATAGTTACCACCTGCTCAGAGCTAGTCGCATGTCGCTCCTTAATCACCAGACCATAACAGTACAACTGGCCAAAAATGAGCTGAATGCATCTCAAAAGAAGGAAAAGAAAAAGAGTTCTGAGACATTTTTTTTTCTTTAGTCTGTTTTGTCTTTTTCCTTCATCTTAATCTCTGGGTGATTCAGGATTTGGATGCGGGCATGGATGTTCAGGGGTTGTTTTCTCGTGTGGATCAGCTTGCTGCAAGAGTACAGAGTATTCAAGATTATGTTGTTCAGACTCCGGCCTTAGAGCCTAGAATTCCTACTCCAGATTTGTTTTACGGGGATAGATCTAAGTTTTTGAACTTTAAAAATAACCGCAAATTGTTTTTTGCTCTGAAACCCCGTTCCTCTGGTGACCCCACTCAGCAAGTTAAAATAGTTATTTCTCTGCTGTGTGGTGACCCTCAGGACTGGGCATTCTCCCTTGAGTCAGGGGATCCGGCATTGCTTAATGTAGATGCATTTTTTCAATCGCTTGGATTATTGTATGACGAACCTAACTCTGTAGAGCATGCTGAGAAAACACTGTTGGCCCTGTGTCAGGGTCAGGAAGCGGCAGAATTATACTGCCAGAAATTTAGAAAATGGTCTGTGCTCACTAAATGGAATGAGGACGCTCTGGCAGCAATTTTCAGAAAGGGTCTTTCTGAAGCCCTTAAAGATGTTATGGTGGGGTTCCCCACGCCTGTTGGTCTGAGCGAATCTATCTCTCTAGCCATTCAGATCGATCGGTGCCTGCGTGAGCGCAAAGTGGTGCACCATATGGCAGCATCCTCTGAACAGAGTCCTGAGCCTATGCAATAGGATTCTGACTAGAGCGGAACAGAGGGGATACAGACGTCAGAATGGGCTGTGTTTTTACTGTGGGGATTCTGCTCATGCTATCTCTGATTGCACTAAGCGTATTAAGAGGGTCGCTAGATCTGTTACCATTAGTACTGTACAGCCTAAGTTTCTCCTGTCTGTGACCCTGATTTGCTCATTGTCATCTTTTTCTGTCATGGCATTTGTGGATTCAGGCGCTGCCCTGAACTTAATGGACTTACCGTATTTTCCGGCGTATAAGACGACTGGGCGTATAAGACGACCCCCCAACTTTTCCAGTTAAAATGTAAAATCTTCTTAAAAGTCGGGGGTCTTCTTATAAACCGTGTCGTCTTATAGGGCCGGTGACTTTTGTGCCTTTTGGGGGGGGGGGGGGGAGTGGGCCTGATGACGACGAGGGGGCGTCTCACAGGAAAGTGAGTATCCCCCATTACCTCATTGTATCGCTGCAGCGTGGGGTCTCTGCTGGGAGCGGCGACTGCTGCTCCTCATTGTGGCGCGTGGGTGCTGTGGGGCGGCGGCTCCTCTTCTTCAGTGCGGGGCCTCTGTGCTGTTGTGGGCCGGCGGCTCCTCTTCTTCAGTGTGGGGCCTCTGTGCTGCTGGGCGGCGGCTTATCTTCAGGCAGTCGGCGCTCCTCCGGTATCTCCTTAAAGCCCGGAGGCCCTGCCGGCAACTCCATCGGTGCAATGCAGTGGCCTCCGGGAACATGGCCGCTGCTCAGATTCAGATCTCGTCCCGAGATCTCGGGAGACGAGATCTGAATCTGAGCAGCGGCCATTTTCCCGGAGACAGCTCCATTGCTGCTATGCAGTGGCCTCCGGGAAAATGGCCGCTGGGGGCGGCGCATGCTCAGATTCAGATCTCTGAATCTAAGCAGCGGCCATGTTCCCGGAGGCCACTGCATTGCACCGATGGAGTTGCCGGCAGGGCCTCCGGGCTTTAAGGAGATACCGGAGGAGCCCCGACTGCCTGAAGATAAGCCGCCGCCGCTGCCCAGCAGCACAGAGGCCCCACACTGAAGAAGAGGAGCCGCCGGCCCACAGCACAGCCACCGCCGCTCCCAGCAGAGACCCCACGCTGCAGTGATACATGTCATGATCTCCATGGCCAGAGAACATAGCATAAGCCTATATAGGAACAAGCTCTTGGAAGATGGGAACTGTACTGACCATGAACTAAACCTACCGCACAACTAGAAGTAGCCAGGTAGCATGTCCTACTTTTTATCCCTATATGCCCAGCGCCGGCCGGAGAACTAAATAATGCTAGCAGAGGGAAATATAAGACCTGGCTCACCTCTAGAGAAATGCCCGGAAAGGAGACAGAGGCCCCCCACATATATTGGCGGTGATTTTAGATGAAATAACAAACGCAGCAGGAAAATAGTTTTAGCAAATTTGAGGTCCGCTTTCTAGATAGCAGAAGACAGAAAGAACACTTTCATGGTCAGCAGAAAACCCTAACAAAACACCATCCAGAAATTACTTTAGGACTCTGGCATTAACTCATAATACCAGAGTGGCAATTCCTGATCACAAGAGCTTTCCAGACACAGTAACGAAACTGCAGCTGTGAACTGGAACCAAAAAGCAAAAACAAACATGGACGAAAGTCCAACTTATCTAGTTGATGTCTGGGAGCAGGAACAAGCACAGAGAGGCTTCTGATAACATTGATGACCGGCAAGCAACTAACAGAGAAGCCAGGTTATATAGCGACACCCAGATCTGATGAGAACAGGTGAACAGGGAAGATGATGACACAAGTTCAATTCCACCAGTAGCCACCGGGGGAGCCCAGAATCCAAATTCACAACAGTACCCCCCCCTCAAGGAGGGGGCACCGAACCCTCACCAGAACCACCAGGGCGATCAGGATGGGCCCTATGAAAGGCACGAACCAGATCGGAGGCATGAACATCAGATGCAGTGACCCAAGAATTATCCTCCTGGCCGTATCCCTTCCACTTGACCAGATACTGGAGTCTCCGTCTGGAAACACGGGAGTCTAGGATTTTCTCCACAACGTACTCCAACTCACCCTCAACCAACACCGGAGCAGGAGGCTCAACGGAAGGCACAACCGGTACCTCATACCTGCGCAATAACGACCGATGAAAAACGTTATGAATAGAAAAGGATGCAGGGAGGTCTAAACGGAAGGAAACAGGGTTAAGAATCTCCAATATTTTATACGGACCGATGAACCGAGGCTTAAACTTAGGAGAAGAGACCCTCATAGGGACAAAACGAGAAGACAACCACACCAAATCTCCAACACAAAGCCGAGGACCAACACGACGGTGACGGTTGGCAAAAAGCTGAGTCTTCTCCTGGGACAACTTCAAATTGTCCATCACCTGCCCCCAGATATGATGCAATCTCTCCACCACCGCATCCACTCCAGGACAATCCGAGGATTCCACCTGACCGGAGGAAAATCGAGGATGGAACCCCGAATTACAGAAAAACGGGGACACCAAGGTGGCAGAGCTGGCCCGATTATTGAGGGCGAACTCCGCCAATGGCAAAAAAGCAACCCAATCATCCTGGTCAGCAGACACAAAACACCTCAGATATGTCTCCAGGGTCTGATTAGTCCGCTCGGTCTGGCCATTAGTCTGAGGGTGAAAAGCAGACGAAAAAGATAAATCTATGCCCATCTTAGCACAGAATGCCCGCCAAAATCTAGACACAAATTGGGTTCCTCTGTCAGAAACGATATTCTCAGGAATACCATGCAAACGAACAACATTTTGAAAAAACAGGGGAACCAACTCGGAAGAAGAAGGCAACTTGGGCAGGGGAACCAAATGGACCATCTTAGAAAAACGGTCACACACCACCCAGATGACAGACATCTTCTGAGAAACAGGCAGATCTGAAATAAAATCCATCGAGATGTGCGTCCAAGGCCTCTTAGGAATAGGCAAGGGCAACAATAATCCACTAGCCCGAGAACAACAAGGCTTGGCCCGAGCACAAACGTCACAAGACTGCACAAAGCCTCGCACATCTCGTGACAGGGAAGGCCACCAGAAGGATCTTGCCACCAAATCCCTGGTACCAAAAATTCCAGGATGACCTGCCAATGCAGAAGAATGCACCTCAGAGATGACTCTACTGGTCCAATCATCAGGAACAAACAGTCTATCAGGCGGACAACGATCCGGTCTATCCGCCTGAAACTCCTGCAAGGCCCGCCGCAGGTCTGGAGAAACGGCTGACAATATAACTCCATCCCTAAGGATACCTGTGGGCTCAGAGTTGCCAGGTGAGTCAGGCTCAAAACTCCTAGAAAGGGCATCCGCCTTAACATTCTTAGAACCCGGTAGGTATGACACCACAAAATTAAACCGAGAAAAAAATAATGACCAGCGCGCCTGTCTAGGATTCAGGCGCCTGGCGGTCTCAAGATAAATCAAATTTTTGTGGTCAGTCAATACCACCACCTGATGTCTGGCCCCCTCAAGCCAATGGCGCCACTCCTCAAACGCCCACTTCATGGCCAAAAGCTCTCGATTCCCAACATCATAATTCCGCTCAGCGGGCGAAAATTTACGGGAAAAGAAGGCACAAGGCCTCATCACGGAGCAGTCAGAACTTTTCTGCGACAACACTGCCCCAGCTCCGATCTCAGAAGCGTCGACCTCAACCTGAAAAGGAAGAGCCACATCAGGCTGACGCAACACAGGGGCAGAAGAAAAACGGCGCTTAAGCTCCCGAAAGGCCTCCACAGCATCAGGGGACCAATTAGCAACATCAGCACCCTGTCTAGTCAAATCGGTCAATGGCTTAACGACATCCGAAAAACCAGCAATAAATCGACGATAAAAGTTGGCAAAGCCCAAAAATTTCTGAAGACTTTTAAGAGAAGAGGGCTGCGTCCAATCACAAATAGCTTGAACCTTGACAGGATCCATCTCAATGGAAGAGGGAGAAAAAATATATCCCAAAAAGGAAATTCTCTGAACCCCAAAAACGCACTTAGAACCCTTCACACACAAAGAATTAGACCGCAAAACCTGAAAAACCCTCCTGACTTGCTGGACATGAGAGTCCCAGTCATCCGAAAAAATCAGAATATCATCCAGATACACTATCATAAATTTATCCAAAAAATCGCGGAAAATATCATGCATAAAGGACTGGAAGACTGAAGGGGCATTAGAAAGACCAAAAGGCATCACCAAATACTCAAAGTGGCCCTCGGGCGTATTAAATGCGGTTTTCCACTCATCCCCCTGCCTGATCCGCACCAAATTATACGCCCCACGGAGATCAATCTTAGAGAACCACTTGGCCCCCTTTATGCGAGCAAACAAATCAGTCAGCAACGGCAATGGGTATTGATATTTAACCGTGATTTTATTCAAAAGCCGATAATCAATACATGGTCTCAAAGAGCCGTCTTTTTTTGACACAAAGAAAAAACCGGCTCCTAAGGGAGATGACGATGGACGAATATGTCCCTTTTCCAAGGACTCCTTTATATATTCTCGCATAGCAGCATGTTCAGGCACAGACAGATTAAATAAACGACCCTTTGGGTATTTACTACCTGGGATTAAATCTATAGCACAATCGCACTCGCGGTGAGGAGGTAGTGAACCCAGCTTGGGTTCTTCAAAGACGTCACGACATAATCAGAAACATAATCAGACAGGAACTCAGGGATTTCAGAGGGAATAGATGATGAAATGGAAACCAAAGGTACGTCCCCATGAGTCCCCTTACATCCCCAGCTCAACACAGACATAGCTCTCCAGTCAAGGACTGGGTTGTGAGACTGCAGCCATGGCAATCCTAGCACCAAATCATCATGTAGATTATACAGCACCAGAAAACGAATAATCTCCTGGTGATCCGGATTAATACGCATAGTTACTTGTGTCCAGTATTGTGGTTTATTATTAGCCAATGGGGTGGAGTCAATCCCCTTCAGAGGAATAAGAGTCTCCAAAGGCTCTAAATCATACCCACAACGATTGGCAAAGGACCAATCCATAAGACTCAAAGCGGCGCCAGAGTCGATATAGGCGTCCGTGGTAATAGATGACAAAGAGCAAATCAGGGTCACAGACAAAATAAATTTAGACTGTAAAGTGCCAATGGAAACAGATTTATCAAGCTTTTTAGTACGCTTAGAGCATGCTGATATAACATGAGTAGAATCCCCACAATAGAAACACAACCCATTTTTCCGTCTAAAATTCTGCCGCTCGCTTCTGGACAGAATTCTATCACACTGCATACTTTCTGGCGTCTTCTCAGTGGACACCGCCAGATGGTGCACTGGTTTGCGCTCCCGCAGACGCCTATCGATCTGAATAGCCATTGTCATGGACTCATTCAGACCCGCAGGCACAGGGAACCCCACCATAACATCCTTAATGGCATCAGAGAGACCCTCTCTGAAAGTAGCCGCCAGGGCACACTCATTCCACTGAGTAAGCACAGACCATTTACGGAATCTTTGGCAGTAAATTTCAGCTTCATCTTGCCCCTGAGATAGGGACATCAAAGTTTTTTCTGCCTGAAGTTCCAAATGAGGTTCCTCATAAAGCAACCCCAAGGCCAGAAAAAACGCATCCACATTGCGCAACGCAGGATCCCCTGGTGCCAATGAAAAAGCCCAGTCTTGAGGGTCGCCCCGGAGCAAGGAAATCACAATCCCAACCTGCTGTGCAGGGTCTCCGGCAGAACGAGATTTCAGGGACAAAAATAACTTGCAATTATTTCTAAAATTCTGAAAACCAGATCTATTCCCCGAGAAAAATTCCGGCAAAGGAATTCTCGGCTCAGATACCGGAGCATGAACAATAAAATCTTGCAAATTTTGTACTTTCGTGGTGAGATTATTCAAACCTGCAGTTACACTCTGAAGATCCATTATAAACAGGTGAACACAGAGCCATTCAAAGATTAGAAGGAGAGAGAAAAAAAAAGAAAGACTGCAGCATAGACAGACTGGCAAGTGATCCAATTAAGAGCACACTCAAACTAGAGGAAAAAAAAAAAAAAAAATCTCAGCAGACTTCTTATTTCTCTCCTTTCTCAGCCAAGGATTTTAACCCTTTAGTGGGCCGGTCAAACTGTCATGATCTCCATGGCCAGAGAACATAGCATAAGCCTATATAGGAACAAGCTCTTGGAAGATGGGAACTGTACTGACCATGAACTAAACCTACCGCACAACTAGAAGTAGCCAGGTAGCATGTCCTACTTTTTATCCCTATATGCCCAGCGCCGGCCGGAGAACTAAATAATGCTAGCAGAGGGAAATATAAGACCTGGCTCACCTCTAGAGAAATGCCCGGAAAGGAGACAGAGGCCCCCCACATATATTGGCGGTGATTTTAGATGAAATAACAAACGCAGCAGGAAAATAGTTTTAGCAAATTTGAGGTCCGCTTTCTAGATAGCAGAAGACAGAAAGAACACTTTCATGGTCAGCAGAAAACCCTAACAAAACACCATCCAGAAATTACTTTAGGACTCTGGCATTAACTCATAATACCAGAGTGGCAATTCCTGATCACAAGAGCTTTCCAGACACAGTAACGAAACTGCAGCTGTGAACTGGAACCAAAAAGCAAAAACAAACATGGACGAAAGTCCAACTTATCTAGTTGATGTCTGGGAGCAGGAACAAGCACAGAGAGGCTTCTGATAACATTGATGACCGGCAAGCAACTAACAGAGAAGCCAGGTTATATAGCGACACCCAGATCTGATGAGAACAGGTGAACAGGGAAGATGATGACACAAGTTCAATTCCACCAGTAGCCACCGGGGGAGCCCAGAATCCAAATTCACAACAGATACAATGAGGTAATGGGGGATACTCACTTTCCTGTGAGACGCCCCCTCGTCGTCATCAGGCCCACTCCCCCCCCACCCACCATATACACCCGGCAAGGCGATACCCGGCGTATAAGACGACCCCCGACTTTTAAGAAGATTTTCAGGGGTTAAAAAGTCGTCTTATACGCCGGAAAATACGGTAGAATTCGCTAGGCGCTGTGGTTTTTCTTTGCAGCCTTTGCAGAGTCCCATACCCTTAAGGGGGATTGATGCTACACCGTTGGCCAAGAATAAACCTCAGTATTGGACTCAGCTGACTATGTGCATGGCTCCAGCACATCAGGAAGATTGCCGTTTTCTGGTGTTGCATAATTTACATGATGTTGTTGTACTGGGTTTTCCATGGTTACAAGTACACAATCCAGTGCTGGATTGGAAATCGATGTCTGTGACTAGTTGGGGTTGTCAAGGGGTACATAGTGACGTTCCTTTAATGTCAATTTCCTCTTCCCCCTCTTCTGATGTTCCTGAATTTTTGTCAGATTTCCAGGATGTATTTGATGAACCCAAGTCCAGGTCCCTTCCTCCACATAGGGACTGTGATTGTGCTATTGACTTGATTCCTGGCTGTAAGTTCCCTAAGGGCCGACTTTTCAACCTGTCTGTGCCTGAACATACCGCCATGCGGAGCTATGTAAAGGAGTCTTTAGAGAAGGGGCATATTCGGCCGTCTTCGTCACCATTGGGAGCGGGATTCTTTTTTGTTGCCAAGAAGGATGGCTCCTTGAGACCCTGTATTGATTATCGCCTTCTTAATAAGATCACGGTCAAATTCCAATACCCTTTACCTTTGCTCTCTGATTTGTTTGCTCGGATTAAGGAGGCTAGTTGGTTTACCAAGATTGACCTAAGAGGGGCATATAATCTTGTTCGTATTAAACAGGGTGACGAATGGAAAACGGCATTTAATACGCCCGAAGGCCATTTTGAATACCTGGTGATGCCTTTCGGGCTTTCTAATGCTCCTTCTGTATTTCAGTCCTTTATGCATGATATTTTCCGCAATTATCTTATCTTGACAAATTCTTGATTGTGTATTTGGATGATATTTTGATTTTTTCCAATGATTGGGAGTCTCATGTGAAGCAGGTCAGGATGGTATTCCAGATCCTTAGAGCATTATCACGATTTGTGAAGGGGTCTAAGTGCCTATTTGGAGTTCAGAAGGTCTCTTTTTTGGGGTTTATTTTTTCTCCTTCGTCTATAGAAATGGATCCTGTTAAGGTCCAAGTCATTCATGACTGGATTCAACCCACATCTGTGAAGAGCCTTCAGAAATTTTTGGGCTTTGCTAATTTTTATCGCCGTTTCATTGCCAACTTCTCTAGTGTGGTTAAACCCCTGACCGATTTGACGAAGAAAGGCGCTGATGTGACTAATTGGTCCTCTGAGGCTGTTGAGGCCTTTCAGGAGCTTAAACGCCGATTTACTTCTGCCCCTGTCTTGCGTCAGCCGGATGTTTCTCTTCCTTTTCAGGTTGAGGTTGACGCTTCTGAGATTGGGGCAGGGGCCGTTTTGTCACAGAGGAATTCTGATGGTTCCTTGATGAAGCCATGTGCCTTCTTTTCCCGAAAGTTTTCGCCTGCGGAACGCAATCATGATGTCGGCAATCGGGAGTTGTTGGCTATGAAGTGGTCATTTGAGGAGTGGCGACATTGGCTTGAGGGAGCCAAGCACCGCATTGTGGTCTTGACCGATCATAATAATCTGATTTACCTCGAGTCGGCCAAGCGGCTGAACCCTAGACAGGCTCGGTGGTCCCTGTTTTTCTCCCGTTTTGATTTTGTAGTCTCATATCTTCCAGGATCTAAGAATGTTAAAGCGGATGCCCTCTCTAGGAGTTTTTTGCCTGATTCTCCTAGAGTCCTTGAGCCGGTTGGCATTCTTAGGGAAGGGGTGATTCTGTCTGCCATCTCCCCTGATTTGCGGCAGGCGCTTCAGGAATTTCAGGTTGATAAACCTGACCGCTGTCCTGTGGGGAAGCTGTTTGTTCCTGATAGATGGACAAGTAAGGTAATTTCTGAGGTCCATTGTTCTGTGTTGGCCGGTCATCCTGGGATTTTTGGTACCAGAGATTTGGTTGCTAGGTCCTTTTGGTGGCCTTCCTTGTCGCGGGATGTGCGTTCTTTTGTGCAGTCCTGTGGGAATTGTGCCCGGGCTAAGCCTTGCTGTTCCCGCGCTAGTGGGTTGCTTTTGCCTTTGCCTGTCCCGGAGAGGCCTTGGACGCATATTTCCATGGATTTTATTTCGGATCTATCTGTGTCCCAGAGGATGTCTGTTATCTGGGTGGTTTGTGACCGGTTTTCTAAAATGGTCCATTTGGTACCTTTGCCTAAATTGCCTTCCTCCTCTGATTTGGTTCCATTATTTTTTCAGCATGTGGTTCGTTTGCATGGCATTCCAGAGAATATTGTGTCTGACAGAGGTTCCCAGTTTGTTTCCAGGTTTTGGCGGGCCTTTTGTGCTAAGATGGGCATTAATTTGTCTTTTTCTTCGGCGTTCCATCCTCAGACAAATGGCCAAACTAAGCGAACTAACCAAACCTTGGAAACCTATTTGAGATGCTTTGTGTCTGCTGATCAGGATGATTGGGTGGCTTTCTTGCCGTTGGCCGAGTTTGCCCTCAATAATCGGGCCAGTTCGGCTACTTTGGTTTCGCCTTTCTTTTGTAATTTTGGTTTCCATCCTCGTTTTTCTTCAGGGCAGGTTGAGCCTTCTGATTGTCCTGTTGTGGATTCTGTGATGGACAGGTTGCAGCAGATTTGGACTCATGTGGTAGACAATTTGACGTTGTCTCAGGAAAAGGCTCAGCGTTTTGCTAACCGCCGTCGCTGTGTTGGTCCCCGGCTTCGGGTGGGGGATTTAGTCTGGTTATCTTCTCGTCATGTTCCTATGAAGGTTTCCTCCCCTAAGTTCAAGCCTCGGTTTATTGGTCCTTATAAGATTTCTGAGATTATCAATCCGGTGTCTTTTCGTTTAGCCCTTCCAGCCTCTTTTGCCATCCACAATGTTTTCCATAGATCTTTGGTGCGGAGATATGTGGTACCCGTTGATCCTCCTGCCCCGGTGTTGGTTGAGGGGGAGTTGGAATATGTGGTTGAGAAAATTTTGGATTCTCGTTTTTCGAGGCGGAGGCTTCAGTATCTTGTCAAGTGGAAGGGTTATGGCCAGGAGGATAATTCTTGGGTTGTTGCCTCCGATGTCCATGCCGCCGATTTGGTTCGTGCTTTTCACTTGGCTCGTCCTGATCGACCCGGGGGCTCTGGTGTGGGTTCGGTGTTCCCTCCTTAAGGGGGTGGTACTGCTGTGAATTCCGCTCTTGGGCTCCCTCCGGTGGTTGTAAGTAGCACTTTTGTGAATTCTGCTCTTGGGCTCCCTCCGGTGGTTTTAAGTGGTACTGCTGCTCCTTGGATTTAGCAGTCAGCAGCTGCTTCCACTGATTGTTTTTCTGGCTCGGCTATTTAACCTGGTTCTATCCTTCAGCCTGTGCCACTTGTCAATGGTTCCTGCTTGGATTCACATCTCTGCTTGGATTTCCCTGATATTCTGACCTGTTCAGCAAAGATAAGTTCTTGCTTTGTTCTTTTGCAGTTCACTTGTTGTGGACTTAATCGTTCTGCACTTTCTATGTTTTTTCTTGTCCAGCTTGTCAGTATGGATTTATTCAAGTAAGCTGGAAGCTCTGGGAAGCAGATTTACCCTCCACACCTTTAGTCAGGTGTGGAGATTTTTGTAAACTCTGTTATGGATTTTTCTAGTTTTTAATACTGACCGCACAGTATTCCGTCCTCTTCTATCTAGCTAGACTGGCCTCCTTTGCTACATCCTGGTTTCATTCTGCGTATGTCATTTCCCTTTCCACTCACAGTCAATATTTGTGGGGGGCTGCTTATCCTTTGGGAATTTTCTCTGAGGCAAGATAGCTTTCCTGTTTCTGTCTCTAGGGGTAGTTAGTCCTCCGGCTGTGACGAGGTGTCTAGGGAGTGACAGGAACATCCCACGGCTACTTCTAGTGTTGTGTTAAGCTCAGGAACTGCGGTCAGTACAGGTACCACCTCCTCCAGAGCACGTCCCATGTTGCTCCTAAACCACCAGTTCATAACAGGCTTCTAATACTGGACCACGCTGGTATCTGAGCTCTGCACTACCGGACGCTCTGTCACATGGTAGCAAGAGCATCTGAACCTGAGGTACTGAACTGCTGTGAATCAGACATGAAGAGATTTTTTCTTTGCAATTCAGGTCCTTCCACAACATCTGTAAAGGAACAAGTTTTTGTTCTCATTTTTTCCCGTATAGACGTGTTCTTCAGATTATTGTCTTGCTCCTCAATAACACTTCATGTTCACTTATGGCCAGAAGACTAGATGTTTTCCCGAACACTGTTCATGGTTCCTCCGATACCAGCTATCCATCCACGTGGTGAGACAGCAGAGCCCCCTTTCATGTCTGACTGTTGTATGAGGGTCTCACAGGACGCCGTGCATCATCATCATTGCCTGATGATAATTGGCTTATCCTAGGGCAGCACGATCTGTAAAAACTGCCCTGCCACCATTGCCATAAACTTCAGAAATGACATTCTGTACCGAAGCTAAATACCAATACCATAAAACATACTGTCCTACGCTTAATACTACCATAGTGTAAGGTGCCTGGGGCGAGCTGCTGCTTCTTCACACCTTGGCACCTCACAAATAAACAGTGTCCCAGTCCATCGATGTTGTGCAGTGCACTCACTTTCCAGCTGGAGGCCTCCACTGCATCCATGTCCTTAGGTCCAGGATCACCTGCACACATCAGAGGACACCTGGGTCATTATAAATTCAACTTTATTGGACAGGTCAGATACAAAGTCTTTATCATGCAGTATCGGGCACAGCAACCTCAGATTACCAATCCGGCCCCACAGCCATCAAGAGATCCACTACGCTTCCCTCATGTGGTTCTCCGACTGGCTCCCTCCTTATGGAAGGGATGAAGGCACACTCCTCAGTGCCTAGGTCAGGCTGTAAATAAGAATATAGCTGTCTAGATGGAGCGCTGATGACAGAGGCCACCGGAGCACAGATTTATGGGTTTAAAATCTTTAATCACTGATAAAAGATTTTAAACCGCTAAATCTGTGCTCCGGTGGCCTCTGTCATCAGCGCTCCATCTAGACCGCTATATTCTTTTTATTTGTATTGCTGCTTCCTCCTTGAGGGACCGCGGTGGGAGCTGCAGTTGACAAGCCAAATCACCCTTCACTGCTCCAGGACCTTCCACCACGTGACCGGAAGGTCATTGATCATGTGGGACGCAGTACTCGGAGTCTCCTGCACACCGGCACATCTCCGGACTTCAGTCGTCCATCATTGCCCTGCGTCTTCCGTGTTGAGGTCTGGGAGCTGTCGTTCATCTGTCGTACAGGACTAGGAATCCTTCTGAGCCATTCCACATTGTTATGCTTGTCCAGCATAACTGTCTTCGGTGAGTAGGTCTATGACCTTTCTGCATTCTTTTCCCGGCTGATACCATTCATGTGCGCTCCCCTCTCTCTTTGTTTCTAGGTCAGGCTGTAAACCCAGGATGTTACAGGAAGATCCATAGGAAAATAGGAAATTTCGTGCGACCTCATGCTGCTAGAATGACATGTACTTCACGTGGCTCCAGCCCACTGCAGCTTGAACCTGGACTTCACACAAACCTCTCACTTAGGTCACATTCACACATTCAGTATTTGGTCAGTATTTTATATCAGCTTTTGTAAGCCAAAATCAGGAGTGGAATAATCAGAGAAAAAGTATAATAGAAACATGTCACAACTGTGCCATACACAATGACTGTGAAAGTGTTTATATACATAGAGACGGGGATGAGTACCTCATACTCAGTGATGGGAAGAGTGTTCCCATATGCAGTAATTATAATAGAGTAACCCTTTAAACCAGTGTTCCCCAACTCCGGTCCTCAAAAGCCACCAACAGGTCATGTTTTCAGGATTTTCTTTATTTTACACAGGTGATACTTGCATCAGCTGAACGACCAAGAATCACATCACCTGTGTAATATAAAGAAAATCCTGAAAACATGACCTGTTGGTGGCTCTCGAGAGCCGGAGTTGGGGAACACTGCTTTGAACAGTGCCTACGAAAGAGCACACCTAATCAAATTATGTCCCCATACACACAGTGCCTGAGAGAGTGCATATAATCAAAGACTATCCTCATTCGCAGCAGCATGCCCGCTGTCTTGGGGTCATATTCGACACTGAACTTTCCTTTACTCCCTATATCCGATCACTCACTCGCTCTTGTCACCTGCATCTTAAAAACATCTCCAGAATCCGACCTTTTCTCACCTTGGAAACTGCTAAGACTCTTACTGTCGCTCTTATTCATTCTCGTCTGGACTACTGCAACTCTCTTCTGATCGGTCTCCCTCTTACCAAACTTTCTCCTCTCCAATCCATCTTGAATGCTGCAGCCAGAGTCATATTTCTGTCCAGCCGCTTCACCGATGCCTCCATCTTGTGCCAGTCATTACACTGGCTACCAATTCGCTACAGGGTCCAGTGCAAACTCATCTCTCTCACCCACAAAGCTCTCCACAGTTCTGCACCGCCTTATATCTCCTCTCTCATC
Source organism: Ranitomeya variabilis (assembly GCF_051348905.1). NCBI lineage: Eukaryota > Metazoa > Chordata > Amphibia > Anura > Dendrobatidae > Ranitomeya > Ranitomeya variabilis. Next base: position 43,762,794 of record NC_135238.1, read on the forward strand.
TCTGTCTATCACCCTACACGTGCCCTCCGTTCTACAAATGACCTAAGATTAACATCCCCTGTAATCCGAACCTCGCACCTCCGTCTCCAAGACTTCTCTCGTGCTGCGCCAGCTCTCTGGAATGCACTTCCCCAGAGGATCAGACTGATGCCTAGCCCTGACCTATTCAAGCACGCTCTAAAAACCCATCTCTTCAAACAAGCCTACCGCATCAACTACTCAGTAAACTAACTTTGTTCCCTCCTTCCAAATATTCTGAATCCGCACCCTACTATTCATCTGTCTCCACACCCTCCATGCACACGATAACTGCACTTGATACTTGACTATTGCACTTAAACACACGGGCTGATGACCGGATCATGCAGCTTTATATGAAAATCCCTATTTATTATAATTGCCAGAAATAACAAGCACTTTTCACCTATTGTGTCCCCCCATTTCCTTGTAGATTGTAAGCTTGCGAGCAGGGACCTCACTCCTAATGTCACTGTTTAAATTATCTTAACTTGTACCGAATTTATTGTTTGTACATGTCTCTGCTTAATTGTAAAGTGCTGCGGAATATGTTGGTGCTATATAAATAAAAAGTATTATTATTATTATTCGCAGTGCCTGAGAGAGAGCATATCCAAACAGAGGCTATCCTCATACACAGTGCCTGAGAGAGAGCATATCCAAGCAGAGACTAGCCTCATACACAGTGCCTGAGAGAGAGTGCATCCAATCAGAGGCTATCCTCATACACAGTGCCTGAGAGTGAGTGCACCCAATCAGAGGCTATCCTCACAACAGTGCCTGAGAGAGAGCACATCCAATCAGAGGCTATCCTAATACACAGTGCAGGATTGAGCGCATCTAATCAGAGGCTATCCTCATTCACAATGCCTGAGAGCGTATCAAATCAGAGGCTATCCTTATTCACAGTGCCTGAGAAAGCACACCCAATCAGAGGCTATCCTCATACACAGTGCCTGAGAGTGAGCGCACCCAATCAGAGGCTATCCTCATCATAATCTATGAGAGTGAGTGCATCTAATCAGTAGCTATCCTCATTCACAGTGCCTGAGAGAGTGAGTGACCACATCCAATCAGAGGGTACCCCTATACACAGTGCCTGAGAGTGAACGTATCTAATCAGAAGCTATCCTCATACACAGTGCCTGAGAGAGAGAGCGCACCCAATCAGAGGATATCATCATACACAGTGCCTGAGAGCAAGCGCACCCAATCAGGGGCTATCCTCATACACAATGCCTGAAGAGAGTGCATCCAATCAGAGGCTATCCTCATACACAGTGCCTGAGAGTTAGCGTATCCAATCAGAGGCTATCCTCATACACACTGCCTGAGAGTTAGCGTATCCAATCAGAGGCTACCCTCATAGACAGTGATGAGAGAGAGCGCATCCAATCAGAGGCTATCCTCATACACAGTGCCTGAGAGAGAGCGCACTCAATCAGAGGCTATCCTCATACACGGTTCCTGTAAAATAGTGCCTGACACACAAAACCCACATACACAATGCTATAGTCAAAAAAAAAAAAAACCCACACAGATATGTTAGTGCACATCAAGTTTTTGCTCACAGTTACCTCAATTTCCGGTGTTAAATATTATCGATAAAGATCAGGGCTGGGAAGATGTTATGTTTGGCAGAAATTACACTGATGTAGTCATGTACGTGCCATTCTAAGGGTATGTTTCCACGGTCAGGAAACGCTGCTTTTTTGACGCTGCGCAGAGCTGCAGCGTCAAAAAAGCCGCGTCCAGATGTTCCAGCATAGTGGAGGGGATTTTATGAAATCCCGTCTCCACTATGCGTGGAAACCCGCACGCGGCGGCCCTGCGACTCCGGACATGCTGCGCGTCTTTTCAGATCGCAGCATGTCCGTACACCTTGCGGGGACGCAGCGTCCCCGCAAGGCATATCACAGGGCCCTATGGGAGCGAGCGATCATCCCGGATGTGAAGAGTTAACACATCCGGCATGATCGCGTCCCAGAAAGGGGGCGGGGCTTAGCGCCGAGCGGCTTCGCCGCTGCGGCGATCCCGCCGGCCATCCTGAAAGTGGAGACATAGCCTAAGGTTCTTAAAAATCCCCCTCATTTCCTCACCATCATGAAAGGAAAAAATGGGTACGGCAAGAATTAAGAAATTACAACTGGTGGTCCATGACTCCACTGTCCTCCATTCAGTAGAGTCTCAACTTTCATAAGTGTTTGGAAGAATAGGACAGAAGATTTGGGAACTGTGTTTCCTCTTCCTTCTTACCTAACGTCTAAATCCCATAGCTTGAAAGAAAAATGATCAACTTGAGCCCAACATTAGCAGTAGAGTCTTCTTCTATAGCAGGGTAGGACTTGCCTAGAACCTGACTTTCAAGATCATTTTTATATTTTTAGGTCATGATAGAAAGGACTTTTCTCCGATTTTCCTCTAGACTTCAGGTTTCACAGTGATGCTGAATTGAACATATTATGATGTGATGCCTGAGACGCTCAGCTCGGACGTTGTGTACTTGACTTGACTTGACCTTAGTAATTCTGCTTCTAGTCTCGTTTATAATTTTTTTTCTGCTTCATGGTCATCATGTTGAGCGTGTATTTCACCACCTCCCAAAGTCACCAGGAGCCCCGTTATATCCTTTTTGACCACATGCTGATCAGTGACACCATTCACATCGTCATGGGACTCTTTGTCTTTGTCACCACAACATATCTAGTCGTCTTCTTCTTTCGTCCTTGAAACATTGCACTGGTCAACGCAATTTTTCTGGCAAAATGTTTTAAAACATATTTTAAGTCAATTTTGGCTGCTGATTACAAATATGAACTCCGTTCTTGGCTGTCACATCAGGATTTCGAGATTTTAAATTTTTGATGAAAATTACTCCCATCTAATGTTTTATGATAAAAACACATGATTTTCGATACTACATTGTATATTTTTAATCAAGGAATAACAAAGATTACAAAGTCTATGTACAGCAAGTCAAATATACTTACAAAATTAAACTGCAAAATATAAAAACACATATATATGGCACACAGATGAATGACAAATGGCAGTTATTTGAACTTTCTTTTCTTGGCTGATCTGCGATGTACAGCTTCTGGGTTGTCTCTCATCAAGCTCCAGCTATAGTCAGCCATCATATGTGAGTCCCACCGGCCTTGATACCGTTCTTCCATTGTTTTAATGTCCTGATGAAAATGCTCCCCTTGTTCCTCGCTCACATCCCCAAGGTTTTCTGGAAAAAAGTCCAATTGGCTGTGTAAATAGTGAATCTTGATACTCATTCTACATCCAAGATTTCGCAGACTCATTAGTAGCTCTTCCACAATCTCTTCATAGTTGTCGGCTTTCTTATTCCCTAGAAAATTCTGCACCACATTACAAAATGCATTCCAAGCTCTTTCTTCTGTCTCATTCATTGATGTGATAACATTTCGGTCTCTCATAAGTAGGGTTGAGCGAAACGGATCGGTCAATTTCATAAATCGCCGACTTTCGGTAAAGTCGGGTTTCGTGAAACCCGAGCCAATCCCAGTGTGGGATCGGCCATGCGGTCGGCGATCTTTGCGCCAAAGTCGCGTTTCATATGACGCATTCAGTGCCATTTCTCAGCCAATGAAGGTGGACGCAGAGTGTGGGCAGCGTGATGACATAGGTCTCGGTCCCCACCATCTTAGAGAAGGGCATGGCAGTGATTGGCTTGCTTTCTGCGGCGTCACAGGGTCTATAAAGGGGCATGCACGCCGACCGCCATCTTACTGCTGCCGATCTGAGCATAGGGAGAGGTTGCTGTAGCTTCGTCTGAAGCAGGGATATTGTTAGGGAGGAAAGATTAACCCCCAAACCGCTTGTGCTGTAGCGATTTCCACTGTCCAACACCACCTTTTCTTTGCAGGGACATTTTTTTTTTGGTGCATTCTAAGGCTCCCTGATAGCTGCATTGCTGTTTGTACGCCGCTGTGCAAACCAACTGCTTTTTTCAAAGCAAAAATCCTGTTGCTTCTTTCTGCACAGTTCTCTTGTTTCTTTGTCCACACTCTTGTGTGCAGCAGTCCTTTTTATTGCTGCCATACTTGTCCTTTGATCATTGTAGGGAGATTGAAATTCTACTACAGCCCTTGTATTTTTTTATATATCTGCCAGCCACTTTCTGCCAATCAAACTGTGTAGTGTAATACAGTGGGCCTGATTTTTTCCTGCATTCTCTCACACATAAAAAGGGAGTTTTATATTGCCACTGAGTGCATCTGCATCAGTCCTGTTTGTGGCGTATATCTGCCAGCCACTTTCTGACACTGAAACTGTGTAGTGTAATACAGTGGGCCTGATTTTTCTGCTGTCTCCCACACATAAAAAAGGGAGTTTTATATTGCCACTGAGTACATCTGTGTCAGTCCTGTTTGTGGCATATCTGCCAGCCACTTTCTGCCAATCAAACTGTGTAGTGTAATACAGTGGGCCTGATTTTTTCCTGCATTCTCCCACACATAAAAAAGGGAGTTTTATATTGCCACTGAGTGCATCTGTGTCAGTCCTGTTTGTGGCATATCTGTCAGCCACTTTCTGCCACTGAAACTGTGTAGTGTAATACAGTGGGCCTGATTTTTCTGCTGTCTCCCACACATAAAAAAGGGAGTTTTATATTGCCACTGAGTGCATCTGCATCAGTCCTGTTTGTGGCATATCTGCCAGCCACTTTCTGACACTGAAACAGGACACTGAAACAGTGTAGTGTAATACAGTGGGCCTGATTTTTCTGCATTCTCCCACACATAAAAAAGGGAGTTTTATATTGCCACTGAGTGCATCTTTGTCAGTCCTGTTTGTGGCATATCTGTCAGCCACTTTCTGCCACTGAAACTGTGTAGTGTAATACAGTGGGCCTGATTTTTCTGCTGTCTCCCACACATAAAAAAGGGAGTTTTATATTGCCACTGAGTGCATCTGCGTCAGTCCTGTTTGTGGCCTATCTGCCAGCCACTTTCTGACACTGAAACTGTGTAGTCTAATACAGTGGGCCTGATTTTCCTGCATTCTCCAACACATAAAAAAGGGAGTTTTATATTGCCACTGAGTACATCTGCGTCAGTCCTGTTTGTGGCATATCTGTCAGCCACTTTCTGCCACTCAAACTGTGTAGTGTAGTACAGTGGGCCTGATTTTTTCCTGCATTCTCCAACACATAAAAAAGGGAGATTTATATTGCCACTGAGTGCATCTGCGTCAGTCCTGTTAGTGGCATATCTGTCAGCTACTTTCTGACACTGAAACTGTGTAGTCTAATACAGTGGGCCTGATTTTTCTGCTGTCTCCCACACATAAAAAAGGGAGTTTTATATTGCCACTGAGTGCATCTGCGTCAGTCCTGTTTGTGGCATATCTGTCAGCCACTTTCTGCCACTCAAACTGTGTAGTGTAATACAGTGGGCCTGATTTTTTCCGGCATTTTCCAACACATAAAAAAGGAGATTTATATTGCCACTGAGTGCATCTGTGTCAGTCCTGTTAGTGGCATATCTGTCAGCCACTTTCTGACACTGAAACTGTGTAGTGTAATACAGTGGGCCTGATTTTCCCAGCAGTCTCCCACACCTATAAAGGGAAATTTAAATTCACAACAAGTTTACGTACACCTTCTACCTGGTTTTACAGTACCATATAACGGTTGTTAGTTTGGTTACATTTTTCCAAGAATGAGGAAGTCTGGTGGAAGAGGTCGTGGCCGTGGGCGGTCATTGCCAGCTGGTAATGATGGTAGTGGTGGTGGTCGTGGAGCATCAGGTGGTCGTGGGAAAAGCAATATAGCACCTAAGTCTCAAGTTGTTGAGCCAGCATCTTCGTCTGGCTACACAAGGCCTCGAAGACTCCCTTTTCTGGGAGTAGGAAAACCACTTTTAAAGCCGGAGCAGCAGGAAAAAGTTTCGGCTTTCCTTGCTGACTCTGCCTCTAGCTATTTCGACTCCTCTTCGGAAAGTGCAAAATTTAAAAGCAGCGCGTCGTCAGTGGATGCTCCCGGTCAGGAACAAGTCGCTTCCTTGTGTCCTTCACCCAGAACAACAGTGAAGGATGCGTCAGGCGACACAACAGGTTACTCCATGGAGCTCTTTACACATACCATGCCTGGGTTAGAAAGGGAAATTGTTAACAGGCCATGCCCATTACAGGATGAATCGGACATGGAGTGCACAGATGCACAGCCACAGCCAGATTATTATGCAGTTCCATTGACTCAGATCACAACATTGCCCTTGCAGTGTACTGAGCCAGAATCTGACCCTGATGAGACTATGGTGCCCCATCCCGAACGCTATAGCACCGGCTTACACGGTGACCGAGAGGAAGGTGCACAGGACATAGAAGAGGATGTGATAGATGACCCAGGTGTTGACCCCGATTGGCAGCCATTGGGGGAACAGGGTGCCGCTGGCAGTAGCTCTGAAGCGGAGGAGGAGGAGCCGCAGCAGGTATCAACATCGCAACAGCTTTCATCTGGCAGGCCCGTATCTGGCCAAAAACGTGTGTCAAAACCAAAAACAGTTGTAGGACAGCGTGGCCATCCGGTTAAAGTAGTACAGTGTGCAATGCCTGGAAAGGTATTCGATAGTAGGAAGAGTGCAATCTGGCAATTTTTTAACCAAGATCCGAATGATCAGTGCAAAGTGATCTGTAAGAAATGCTCAAGTACCTTTAGCAGAGGTCAGAATGTCAAAAATTTAAATACAACTTGCATGTGTAGACATTTAACCACCATGCACTTGCAAGCCTGGACTAACTACCAAACGTCCCGTAACGTTTTTGCACCCGCTCACAATGAAGCTAGTCAGCAACGCTACATTCCTTCCCTCACTGTAAGCCCACCATTTATGACACCACCTGCAGCAAATGTGGAGGTATCGTTGCAAGGCCAAAGCAGTCAGGGAATCACCAGGTTCTTGGTAGGAAACACTGTATGTAGGTCAACAGCAAGAATACCATCACCAACCCTCTCTCAGTCTGCATGTCCACCACCACCATTCCCGCTAGTTCCACCAAATGCAGCTCTCCAGTCAACTCACCCTACAAGAGACTCTCGTTAGGAAAAGAAAGTACTCATCCTCTCATCTGTGTACACAGGGTTTGAATGCCCACATTGCTAGACTAATCTCGTTAGAGATGATGCCCTACCGGTTGGTTGAAAGCGAAGCTTTCAAAACCCTGATGGCCTACGCAGTGCCATGCTATGACCTACTCAGTCTACACTTCTTTGCGAGAAAAGCCATCCCAGCTCTCCACCAGCATGTCAAAGACCGTATTGTCCATGCACTCAGGCAATCTGTCAGTAGAAAGGTGCACCTCACAACAGATGCATGGACCAGTAGGCATGGCCAGGGACGTTACGTGTCCATCACGGCACACTGGGTTAATGTGGTGGATGCAGGGTCCACAGGGGACAGTAATATTGGGACAGTTCTGCCTAGCCCACGGTCTAGGAAACAGTTGGCTGTAGGCGTTCGCCACCCCTCCTCCTCCTCATCCTCCAGCAGAAGCGAGAGCTCGTCCACAGACCGCAGTCGCACGACCACTCCATCCGCAGCTGCCAGTGTTGCACACGAGGTGTCCCATTATGGAACAGCTAGTGGTAAGCGTCAGCAGGCTGTGTTGGAAATGAAGTGTTTGGGCAACAACAGACACACCGCGGAAGTTCTGTCCGAGTTCTTGCAGCAAGAAACTCAGTCATGGCTGGGCAGTGTACATCTTGAGGCAGGCAAGGTAGTCAGTGATAACGGAAGGAATTTTATGGCTGCCATAGCCCTTTCACAACTGAAACACATTCCTTGCCTGGCTCACAGCTTGAACCTGGTGGTGCAGTGCTTCCTGAAAAGTTATCCAGGGTTACTCGCCCTGCTCCTGAAGGTGCGAAGACTTTGCTCGCACATCCGCCGTTCGCCCGTACACTCCAGCCGTATGCAGAACGATCAGCGATCTTTGAAGCTTCCCCAGCACCGCCTAATAATCGATGTTGCAACAAGGTGGAACTCCACACTGCACATGCTTCATAGACTGTGTGAACAGAGGCGTGCTGTTATGTATTTGTGGGAGGATACACATACACGGGCAGGCAGTTGGATGGCAGACATGGAGTTGTCAGGTGTGCAGTGGTCGAAGCTACAAGACCTGTGTCAAGTCCTTCAGTGTTTTGAGGAATGCACACGCCTGGTTAGTGCAGACGATGCCATCATAAGCATGAGCATCCCCCTAATGCGTCTGCTGATGCAAAGTTTGATGCACATAAAGGAGCAGGCGTCTGCAGCCGAGGAAGAGGGAAGCCTTGATGACAGTCAGCCATTGTCTACTCAGGGAAGTCTCCTGGACGAGGTGGCGGACGAAGAGGAGGAGGACGAGGAGGATGATGGGGATGAATATTTATGGGAAGAGGAAGCTTCTCAGGGGGCAATAGAAAATGATGGCATTGCAAGGTCAGGTACAGGGTTTTTGAGGGAGATAAGTGATGTTGATTTGCCAGAAAGTGCTCCTCAACCCAGCACAAGCAGTGAATTGACACCTGGAACATTGGGCCACATGGCGGATTGTGCCTTGCGTATCCTAAAAAGGGACCCCCGCATTATCAAAATGATGACCGGTGACGATTACTGGTTGGCCTGCCTCCTGGATCCATGCTATAAAGGGAAATTGCAAAATATCATGCCACATGAGAACCTTGAGCAAATATTGGCTACCAAACAAGCAACTCTTGTAGACCGCTTGTTTCAGGCATTCCCAGCACACAGCGGAAGTGATGGTTCTCACACGAGCTGCAGGGGGCAACATGGCAGAGGTGTTAGAGGTGCACAAATCAGAAGTGGCGTTGGACAGAGGGGTTTTATGACCAGGTTGTGGAGTGATTTCGCAATGACCGCAGACACGACAGGTACTGCAGTATCAATTCAAAGTGACAGGAGACAACATTTGTCCAGTATGGTTACTAACTATTTTTCCTCCCTTATCGATGTTCTCCCTCTCACGTCATTCCCATTTGAATACTGGGCAACCAAAATAGACACCTGGCCTGAATTGGCAGAATATGCATTACAGGAGCTTGCTTGCCCAGCTGCTAGTGTGCTATCAGAAAGAGTATTCAGTGCTGCTGGTTCAATACTGACCGAAAAAAGGACTCGTCTGGCTACCCAAAATGTTGATGATCTAACCTTCATTAAAATGAACCAATCATGGATTTCTAATTATTTCGCCCCACCATTCCCTGCTGATACCTAGCTTTCCTGTAAAAAGGTCTTGCTTTTGGACTCGTCTTACTGACTGCTCCAATTTCTCCATTTGCAGCTGCTGTATGTCCACCATAGGCCATTTTTACACCTCCCTAAATGGGCTGACTCCCCCCACGGGGCCGTGGTCACCACTTGGCGCAAGCACCCATGCGAGTGCCGTTTGGCTGAACAGGTGGGTGTGCCCACTTTTGGGCGACGGCACTGGCACAGGGTCCCTCATAGTACAATGAAGTGTCTCTGGCGGTGGTGGTGCACACCCAACGTCAGACACACCGTCGTAACATGAGGGGCCATGGGCCAGTACCGCCGCCCACGAGAGAGTGTTCCCCCCCAGCACAAACAGTGCTCTACCACTTGCAAAATTACCTCTCACTACTCCACCACTGTTTAGTCTGTGCTGTTAAATCCTTCAATGGCACTGCCAATACCAATTTGTTGACATGATTGATGCTAGTAAAAATATTCTGGGGCCCTGTCCTCCATTTACACCAGTTAATACTTTGCGCCAACTACCACTGTCTGCAAGTCAGCAGAGGAGCCCACCCCTGTACCTAGGTATGCCACCTGTTTATTTGTGAAATTTTTTTTTGGCCAGACATTAACCTCACTTTATTATTTTGGCCTACTAACAGTGTCAGACACTCCTTGCAGTTGTCCTCCACTGAACAAAGCTAGGCCGCCTGCGTACTCCTGTAACCTATTTTTAACTGCATTTTGCCTATTACTTTTTTGGCCCTACTAACTGTGTCACTGTCTGCCCCTCGGTGCAATCGTCCTCCGCTGACCACACCAATGCTGCCTGTGTACCCCTGTAACCTATGTAAAACTGCATAGAGCCTACTTTTTTATTTTAGGCCTAGTAAGTCTGTCTGTGGTCCCTCCTTGCAATTGTCCTCTGCTGACCACACCAATGCTGCCTGTGTACCCCTGTAACCTATGTAAACCTGCATAGAGCCTACTTTTTTATTTTAGGCCTAGTAAGTCTGTCTGCGGTCCCTCCTTGCAATCGTACTCTGCTGACCACACCAATGCTGCCTGTGTACCCCTGTAACCTATGTAAACCTGCATAGAGCCTACTTTTTATTTTAGGCCTAGTAAGTCTGTCTGCGGTCCCTCCTTGCAATCCTCCTCCGCTGACCACACCAATGCTGCCTGTGTACCCCTGTAACCTATTTAAACCTGCATAGAGCCTACTTTTTTATTTTAGGCCTAGTAAGTCTGTCTGCGGTTCCTCCTTGCAATCGTCCTCCGCTGACCACACCAATGCTGCCTGTGTACCCCTGTAACCTATTTAAACCTGCATAGAGCCTACTTTTTTTTATTTTAGGCCTAGTAAGTCTGTCTTCGGTCCCTCCTTGCAATCGTCCTCTGCTGACCACACCAATGCTGCCTGTGTACCCCTGTAACCTATTTAAACCTGCATAGAGCCTACTTTTTTATTTTAGGCCTATTTTAGGCCTAGTAAGTCTGTCTGGTTACCCCTGTAACCTATTTAAACCAGCATAGAGCCTACTTTTTTCATTTTAGGCCTAGTAAGTCTGTCTGCGGTCCCTCCTTGCAATCGTCCTCTGCTGACCACACCAATGCTGCCTGTGTACCCCTGTAACCTATTTAAACCTGCATAGAGCCTACTTTTTTTTATTTTAGGCCTAGTAAGTCTGTCTGCGGTCCCTCCTTGCAATCGTCCTCCGCTGACCACACCAATGCTGTCTGTGTACCCCTGTAACCTATTTAAACCTGCATAGAGCCTACTTTTTTATTTTAGGCCTAGTAAGTCTGCTCCACTCCTTCCAATTGTCCTCCGCTGACCACACCAATGCTGCCTGTGTACCCCTGCCACATAATGGAAGCTGCATAGAGCCTATTTTATTATTTTGGGCCTAGGAAGTCTGTCTGCGGTCCCTCCTTGCAATCGTCCTCCGCTGACCACACCAATGCTGACTGTGTACCCCTGTAACCTATTTAAACCTGCATAGAGCCTATTTTTTTTAACTTTAGGCCTAGTAAGTCTGCGCCACTCCTTCCAATTGTCCTCCGCTGACCACACCAATGCTGCCTGTGTACCCCTGTAACCTTTTTTAAACTGCGGAGAGACAACATTTTTGTTTAAGGCCTACTACCTGTGTCTGTCTGCGCCACTCAATACAGCTGTCCTCCTCTGAAAAAAGCTGAGCTTCAATTGTCAGGTTTTCAGCCTATAGGAATTTGAAAACTGCATTGGGGCTACTAGTTTGGTTGGGCCTGCTAACGGTGTCTGCCGCTCCTTGGTGTTCTCCAGGTTTTTTTTCCTGAGCTTCAATCTTCAGGCTTTCGGCCTATATTTTAAATATGAAACTGCATTTGGGATACTAGTTTGGTTGGGCCTACTAACGGTGTCTGCCGCTCCTTGGTGTTCTCCTCCACTGTACAAAGCTGAGCTTCAATCTTCAGGCTTTTGGCCTATATCAGAAATTAAACTGCATTTGGCCTAATAGTTTGGTTGGGCCCTACTAACGGTGTCTGCCGCTCCTTGGTGTTCTCCTGTTTTTTTTTCCTGAGCTTCAATCTTCAAGCTTTCGACCTACATTTTTAATATGAAACTGCATTTGGGATACTAGTTTGGTTGGGCCTACTAACAGTGTCTGCCGCTCCTTGGTGTTCTCCAGGTTTTTTTTCCTGAGCTTCAATCTTCAGGCTTTCGACCTACATTTTTAATATGAAACTGCATTTGGGATACTAGTTTGGTTGGGCCTACTAACGGTGTCTGCCGATCCTTGGTGTTCTCCTGGATTTTTTTTCCTGAGCTTCAATCTTCAGGCTTTCAGCCTATATTTTTAATATGAAACTGCATTTGAGATACTAGTTTGGATGGGCCTACTAACGGTGTCTGCCGCTCCTTGGTGTTCTCCTCCACTGTACAAAGCTGAGCTTCAATCTTCAGGCTTTCGGCCTATATCAGAAATTAAACTGCATTTTGCCTAATAGTTTGGTTGGGCCCTACTAACGGTGTCTGCCGCTCCTTGGTGTTCTCCTGGTTTTTTTTCCTGAGCTTCAATCTTCAGGCTTTCGACCTACATTTTTAATATGAAACTGCATTTGGGATACTAGTTTGGTTGGGCCTACTAACGGTGTCTGCCGCTCCTTGGTGTTCTCCTGTTTTTTTTTCCTGAGCTTCAATCTTCAGGCTTTCGGCCTAGATTTTAAATATGAAACTGCATTTGGGATACTAGTTTGGTTGGGCCTACTAACGGTGTCTGCCGCTCCTTGGTGTTCTCCTGTTTTTTTTTCTGAGCTTCAATCTTCAGGCTTTCGGCCTATATTTTAAACATGAAACTGCATTTGGGATACTAGTTTGGTTGGGCCTACTAACGATGTCTGCCGCTCCTTGGTGTTCTCCAGGTTTTTTTTCCTGAGCTTCAATCTTCAGGCTTTCGACCTACATTTTTAATATGAAACTGCATTTGGCCTACTAGTTTGGTTGGGGCCTACTAACAGTGTCTGCCGCTCCTTGGTGTTCTCCTCCACTGTACAAAGCTGAGCTTCAATCTTCAGGCTTTCGGCCTATATCAGATATTAAACTGCATTTGGCCTACTAGTTTGGTTGGGCCCTACTAATGGTGTCTGCCACTCCTTGGTGTTCTCCTCGACTGTACAAAGCTGAGCTTCCATCTTCAGGCTTTCGGCTTATATGAGATATTAAACTGCATTTGGCCTACTAGTTTGGTTGGGCCCTACTAACGGTGTCTGCCACTCCTTGGTGTTCTCCTCCACTGTACAAAGCTGAGCTTCAATCTTCAGGCTTTTGGCCTATATTTACAAATTTTAAACTGCATTTGGCCTACTAGTTTGGTTGGGCCCTACTAACGGTGTCTGCCACTCCTTGGTGTTCTCCTCCACTGTACAAAACTGAGCTTCAATCTTCAGGCTTTCGGCCTATATCGGATATTAAACTGCATTTGGCCTACTAGTTTGGTTGGGCCCTACTAACGGTGTCTGACACTACTTGGTGTTCTCCTCCACTGTACAAAGCTGAGCTTCAATCTTCAGGCTTTCGGCCTATATCTGATATTAAACTGCATTTGCCCTACTAGTTTGGTTGGGCCCTACTAACGGTGTCTGCCACTCCTTGGTGTTCTCCTCCACTGTACAAAGCTGAGCTTCAATCTTCAGGCTTTCGGCCTATATCAGATATTAAACTGCATTTGGCCTACTAGTTTGGTTGGGCCCTACTAACGGTGTCTGCCACTCCTTGGTGTTCTCCTCCACTGTACAAAGCTGAGCTTCAATCTTCAGGCTTTTGGCCTATATTTACAAATTTTAAACTGCATTTGGCCTACTAGTTTGGTTGGGCCCTACTAACAGTGTCTGCCACTCCTTGGTGTTCTCCTCCTCTGTACAAAACTGAGCTTCAATCTTCAGGCTTTCGGCCTATATCGGATATTAAACTGCATTTGGCCTACTAGTTTGGTTGGGCCCTACTAACGGTGTCTGACACTATTTGGTGTTCTCCTCCACTGTACAAAGCTGAGCTTCAATCTTCAGGCTTTCGGCCTATATCTGATATTAAACTGCATTTGCCCTACTAGTTTGGTTGGGCCCTACTAACGGTGTCTGCCACTCCTTGGTGTTCTCCTCCACTGTACAAAGCTGAGCTTCAATCTTCAGGCTTTCGGCTTATATCAGATATTAAACTGCATTTGGCCTACTATTTTGGTTGGGCTTTACTAACGGTGTCTGCCACTCCTTGGTGTTCTCCTCCACTGTACAAAGCTGAGCTTCAATCTTCAGGCTTTCAGCCTATATTTACAAATTTTAAACTGCATTTGGCCTACTAGTTTGGTTGGGGCCTACTAACGGTGTCTGCCGCTCCTTGGTGTTCTCCACTGAACAAAGCAGTGCCGCCTGTTTACTCCTGTTACCAATTTTGAACTTTATTTGGCCAACTTTATTATTTGGGCCTACTGTGTCTGCCTCTCATTACAGTTGTCCTCCACTGAACAAAGCAATACCGCCTGGTTAGTCCTGTTACCAATTTTGAACTGCATTTAGCCCACTTTATTATTTGGGCCTATATCTGTGTTTCCTCCTCATCCTGCCCATTGCCCAGCCAGTGCTACATGAGTCTGCTGGTACATTGACCCAGACCACTACATTCCCCTTGCACTCTACACAGCCAGAATCTGACCCTGCTGAAAGTCAGGTTCCTCTTCCCGCATACTATACCACCTTACACGGGGACAAAGAGGAAGGCGCAGATGAAAGTGCAGGTTCCTTCATCAGGTGGGGAGGGCATACTCGTTGGTGACGTCACTGTCACAGGGCCCCTCATAGTACGCAAAAGTGTCTCTGCCGGTGGGAGGCGCCCCCGCCGTCAAACACAACGCCGTACTTTGAGGGGCCCTGTGCCAGTGCCAATGCGAACGAGTGGGCCCCCCCCTGCTTGCTCAGGATCACAGCACTTGCAAAGTTGAAATACTGACCTCTCCCTGCTCCACCGCCGTGACGTAGTCCGCGTTTCCTGGGCCCACGAAAAACTTGAGCCAGCCCTACCCCCCCACAACTTTAGCCAAATGACCCCCAATTTTCAATGCCTAACTATTATTATAAGGTCAATTAAGATTCACAAGCTTAAGTGACACGAATTGATGTTTTTGACATTAAAATGGGCACTATAGGTGTTTTCCTGTCCTCCACTCACTGCCGACTTTGCTCCCCCATTGACTTACATTGGGTTTTGTGTTTCGGTCGATCCCCTACTTTGCGCGATAATGAACCGATTTCACTCGACTCGACTTTTGACAAAGTCGGGTTTCACGAAACCCAACTCGATCCTAAAAAAGTAAAAGTCGCTCAACCCTACTCATAAGTGTTCTTATTTGAGGTCCATCAAATATTCTAGCCCCTTTCTTCTCTTCACTAAAACCAGGAAAAGTTGAACATATATAGTTAAAGCATTCTCCACTGTTATTGAGAGCTTTGATGAGCTGCTTCATCAATCCAAGTTTTATGTGTATGGGAGGAAAGACAATGTCCTTCCTATCCACTAGAGCAGAGGTCCCCAACCTTTTTTGCACCAGGGACCGGCTTTAAGCAAGACCAGTTTTCCATGGCCCGGTGGGGGTGGGGCAGGGGCGGGGCTTTGGTCATATGGGGGTGGGGTTATGGAGGGATGGAGCTTAGTGCATACTTATCATATAATTATGACATTTATAATGAGAATGTGATTCAACTTACCATAGGTTCAGAATGAGTGGGAGCACCATGCTTGTTTCCCTGGTGCTCTGCACCATTATTGCCCCATAGCTGTGCCAGATAGTGCTCTGCACCGTTTATTATTGCCCCATAGCTGTGCCATACAGTGCTCTGCACCGTTTATTATTGCCCCATAGCTGTGCCATACAGTGCTCTGCACCGTTCATAATTGCCCCATAGCTGTGCCATATAGTGCTCTGCACCGTTCATAATTGCCCCATAGCTGTGCCATATAGTGCTCTGCACCATTATTGCCCCATAGCTGTGCCATATAGTGCTCTGCACCGTTCATTATTGCCCCATAGCTGTGCTGCTGCTGCAATAAAAATAATAAATGACATACTCACCTCTCTTGCTTGCAGCTCCTCAGCGTCCCGTCCCGGCGTCTCTGCACTGACTGATCAGGCAGAGGGCGGCGCACACTATATGCGTCATCGCGCCCTCTGACCTGCACAGTCAGTGAGGAGAGACGCCGGGAAGATGGAGACAGCGCCCGGCGTGTGGAACGAGGACAGGTGACTATGTAATACTTACCTGCTCCCGGCGTCCCGCTCCTTCCCCCGGACAGCTGGTCTCCGGTGCCGCAGCCTCTTCCTCTGTCAGCGGTCACCGTTACCCCTGATTAGAGAAATGAATTATGCGGCTCCGCCCCTATGGGAGGTGGAGCAGCCTATTCATTTCTCTAATGAGCGGTCCCACGTGACCGCTGTACAGGGGAAGAGCTGCTGCACCCGGAGACCGTGGGACGGGCAGGGGGAGCGTCAGGATCGCCGGGCATAGGTGAGTATGCCTCAGCGCCCTCTCCCCCTCACCCGCCGACCGTGACTCGAGTATAAGCCGAGGGGGCACTTTCAGCCCAAAAATTTGGGCTGAAAATCTCGGCTTATACTCGAGTATATACGGTAGCTGTCAGCGGCGCCGCGGACCGGCTGAAAAACCCCAACGGCCCGGTCCTGGTCCGCGGACCGGCGGTTGGGGACCTCTGCACTAGAGGATCATGGATGACATTCTTATCGCCAGATGCCAAACTCTGTCGCTGAGGCCATTCAGTTTTCATCCAATGCTCTGCTGTAGCTCTACTGTCCCAGTAGCACAGAAAACAAGGGTGTTATCATAACAAATGGGAATTATGCATGTTCAAAGAAAACAAAGATATTCTCACATTTTTTGGGAGACTAAATGAAAACTAAATTTACCTTAGTGAACCGTAAAAACCGGCACTTTTCATACACTACTTATATTTATCATGGAATTCTTGAAAATGGGCTATATACCTGTAGCACAAAAACGTGATGTGATAGAGAAATTATAAGATCAGATTTGAATTCAGCTCCCGCAAATTAGTCTAAAACTGTTCTTAAAGTCCATGCCAGAAATTTTTTTATTTTTTTTGTAGACCAGTGTTATGTGTCCATCTGTTTCCCGCTATGACACACAGAATGGTGCACCTGACAGAAGACAATTCTCACCATTGTGGCCATTTGGATAATTGGGATAATACCCAACGTGGCAGATTTCATGATTTTGTGCGTCTCTGTCCAGAATGACTACTACTTCTCTCTTTACTGTCTCTGCACAAGATTGGCCTTTCTAAAGAACACATCTCAAAATACCTTGAGAATATTGACTGATATTGTGAGTTTTTCATTTGTGGGGTTGATCATCATCTTGACTTACGTCAAGATAATGTTCATCGCTCTTAAGAGTTGACTTGGGAAAACCGATGGCCTCTAAGGCTGGTAAAACGGTCATGCTCCATGCCTTCCAGCTTCTCCTTTGTTTAGCGGCGTTCTCCTACAATCTGATGGAAACATACCTGAGAAAATACTTTCTTACTTTACCATTCATCAATTTTTTCTTCGTCATGTGTCTTCCAAGTATCATCAGCCCCTTAATCTATGGCTTCTGGGATGAAACCTTCCTCAAATACGTCAAGAGAATTGTGCGTTGTAAACATCTAAGAACAAAATTATGGACAACATAAATTCTCTTCTTTCTTCTTTCTGGTCCAGAAGATTTCAAAATCTAAGAACCGGTAGGAAAGATTCAAGAACTTTGATTTTAACTTCCTTTTTTTAAACTTGTATTATAAATATCTTACACCTTATTATATGACAAAAAAAGAGAAAGTTTGGCATTAACAGAACACCCGCAGTGCTACACATCGGACACACCGAATGCCTGAAGTGGATACCGAGGTGCTCAACTTAATTGTAGATGATTATAATAAATGCTTTAAACAATGAAAAATGTGGCACTCACCATCCATAAAAAAATTACTTTATTGTGACATCAATAAACCATGCCAGTGGAGAAATCAGGATACTTTGTGGATGACTGTAGATTTGCGTGTGATAACGCTTCTACAGGGCCCAATCAATTTTATGATTTCACAAAATAGTAATTTTTTATGGATGGTGAGTGCCACTTTTTAATTTTTTAAACCATTTGTTGTACCCTAGCATATTTCAGTAACATCCAGAGCTACAATCATAATACTGCTGACTGGCGCTTATGACTCCCCAGCCAACAACGTTGTTGCCTTCACTGGAACAAGCTGGGATCGTAGAGGCTGAATTTTGAAAGCAGCTTTGGATGTGAATGGAGTATAAGGCGAGACGTCATTAAAGAACAGCACCAGTATATTCAGATGCCTCTCAAGCAGGGATGGACATATCATTAGTGCAACTTGTTCAGCCGTACAATGGCCCATTTCTACCTCCAAAGAAGGTGGAATTGTACATTATGATGAACTATTGGGCTGGAAAGGGGCCATAGACTGTTCTTTCACAGGGGCCCTTTTCTGCCTGTATCTGCCCCCATTCTTAACATCACCTGGTTGTACATACCAATACGTGATACCCAAATAAAGAGACATGGAAAATGACAACCCTTATTCCACCAAAAAGTGTCTTCCTAGCAAAGCATTCACCTCCCTAACAGATCTCCGTCTTCTTGCTGATTTTTTTCTGCATCCTAAAATCCATGTGTCTCCCAGATGCAAATTGTTGAGATAAATAGTCTTTTATAGTGCCCAGATAAATCCACAAAGAGGAGCAAATGGTCTAAACTACTTACTATGGTCTGGCAGACCTTCATACCTTGGCAGTGGTCAATGCTGAAAGAATAACTCCATAGTAAGCCACGTGTGGAGATCAAGCCACGGCACTCACCTTATATTAAAATCCATTTTCATTATTGCATAGACAGTGTGATACAGGCATAAAATGGAGAGGACAAGTAGCACCTTCCTCTGACGCTTTCCCAAGGCTCAAGACGAAATGGCCATAGTCGGGGTGCTGCTATTTTCCTTCTGTCCTTCCAATAGAGAAAAATGATTGCAATCGATGGTGAGTGCCGTGGCTTGATCTCTACACTCAGCATCCAGAAATTAATCATGTCTGGGTCCCCCAACAAAACAAGCAATTGTGCTACTTATTGGCCTCTTATTTAGTTTCTATTACCCTTTTTTCTCGCATTTGGTTATTTTCATTATTGCCAGTGCTCTCAGTGTTGGTAGTTTTCTTTTTGACTGCAGGTTTGTGCCTGGTTTTTAATTTCTTGATATTAAAAAAAATACGGATGTGATAATTATGTTTTGCCCTTTGGCCCTGTGTCTTTTTGCTGAGATACGCTATAAAATGTTAAAAATTATAAGTTACACATTGTTATAATATGTGTTTCCTTTTTCATTTCCATTATATTTTTGTGTGCTTTTATGTAACTTTTTATTTCCCTAATTGTAAATCTGTTGTCTAATTAAACCTGTTCATAGACCTTTCCTTAGCTCTTACTGTAAAATTTAGCCCCGAGCCTAGCCCTAAAACTACTCCTAACCCTAGCAATTATCCTAATCCTAGCTATGACTAACCATCTAGCCCTAACACTAGTCGTAGTACTAACACTAGATTTATCCTTAGTCCTATTCCAAACCCTAGCTCTAACCGTGACCCTACAAAAAGTCTTAACCCTAGCTCTAGCCCTAGCGCTAACACTAGTCCTAAACCTAGCCATAGTCTTACCTGTAGCCCTAGCCCTTGAACTGGTACTTACCATTGCTTTTACCCTAGCCCTAACACTAGCCCTAGTCCTAACCCTAGCTATAATCCTAATTTTAATCCTTGCCTTAACACTGATCCTTAGCATAGTTCTAACCCTAGCACTAACAATAGCTCTAGTCCTAACCCTAGCTCTAACCCAAGCCCTAACAATAGCTCTAGTCCTAACCCTAGCTCTTACCCAAGCCCTAACAATAGCTCTAGTCCTAACCCCAGCTCTAACCCAAGCCCTAACAATAACTCTAGTCCTAACCCTAGCTCTAACCCAAGCCCTAACAATAGCTCTAGTCCTAACCCTAGCTCTAACCCTAGCGCTAATAATTGCTCTAGTCCTAACCCTAGCTCTAACCTAGCCATAGCAATAGCTCTAGTCCTAACCCTAGCTCTAACCCTAGCCCTATCAATAGCTCTAGTCCTAACCCTAGCTCTAACCCAAGCCCTAACAATAACTCTAGTCCTAACCCTAGCTCTAACCCAAGCCCTAACAATAGCTCTAGTCCTAACCCTAGCTCTAACCCAAGCCCTAACAATAGCTCTAGTCCTAATCCTAGCTCTAACCCTATCCCTAAGATTGGTCTTAATTCTAGCTCTAACCGTCATTCTAACCATAGAAAGGGTTGAAAAAAAATATGATAAAATGAAAAATGTATCATTGGGGGACACCATTTTAAATTTGGAGGTCTCACTCAACAGACTTCCGTCTATCCTTTCTCAAAATTAGAAGTGAGAGAAGAAACAGAAAATTGGAAGAGCTCAATGCAGCACAGCAGAGCACACGATTCAATACTGACTTGCCCAGCCTCTGCCATTTAGATTTTTGTCTATGCAGAGCGCAGCAGCAGACGACAGTCTCTTCTTAAAAGCTGTGCTCTGCATAAGAACTGGTGGCCGCGAACGAGATGACAAAGCAGCTACTAGCTGCATTACTCAATTAGCGCATTGGCCACCCGTTGGCCATACAATGTGCCCATGTGCTGCTCTAAGAGGAGGTAGTGCTGCTTGCTGCTGGTTCATTTGATTTTAACTTTTTGAGTGGCATAGTCACAGATTTGTGGATTCATACTGTAAGGAGATGGACATACTGCCATGTTCCCCCTTGAGTAACAAGTGTGATGTTACAGGAAAGAAATATATCTTGGTACCGTGTTAGCCAGTAGATAGAAAAATATTTAGAATTGAGAGTCCTCAGTGGTTGAGTTGTGCTGTATAAGGTGATGTAATACATTATGATGTTTGTAGGTTTAATGATCTGCATCCTTAGTAATAGAATCGTGCTCTGCCCAGCAAAAGGTAGATAGCAGGGAGAGACAGAGTTAATGGTTGTGACTAGCCCAGGATGGAGGGGTTATGTAGGAAGGCAGTGGGGAATTTCCTGATAGAATGTCAGACAGGGCCCAGCTTGGAGATGTAGCAGACCTCAGGCCTGATGGTAGGCAGATCCGCATGTAATGGGTGTTCGTGTGGCAAGAGGGAGACCTGAGTGACAGTAAGATTCCAAGGAGAATAAATACACAGTGAGAAGCCCGATTACAGGCAGGAGATTCAATAACAATGGAAAGAAAGGACATGGACTAAAGCTTAGAGCGGGACAGTGTGGAGTCTTAGAGCAGAGAGGTAACGAGAGACCAGTGAAGGAGACCAAATGGAAGAGAATTTACATGGCATTGAAGTAATAAAGTGTCTATACCAAGTGGCCGCCATGTTGGGACACAAACACTCCTACGGAGAACAGAGACGCATTGTAATGGGATGGCTCTTGCTGACTGGACTGAGGAGTTGACTGGCTGACTGGACTGAGGGAGCGTACCGTCGCATCCCACCCTGCGGGGTCCCCATTAGTCAGCCGAGTACTGAGAGCAGCTGTGTGGGGGCCGCAGGGTTATAGAGGAAGATGGAAGCTCCTGAGATTGTTTGTAGGGCAATAGTGAGAACTAGAAGAATGCTGGAGAGAGGCAGCGTAACATCATATGTGAAGTAAAAGTGTTCACTTCTGCATAATGCTAAAGAAACAACCATGAAGCTTATTACCTACTATTTGTTGTACATAAAACGCACTAAGTAATTGTTCAGTAAAAGACTGTTTGTGTAAAGTGGTTATCTCCATCACTGAACCTTACAAGACCTGGTCCTGGCCAGCTGTAGTCACCGGCATAATGCGACCTGCAGAGGGATAATGGCTTCACAGCACAAGTTGACACACCCAGCCAGGACCCTCATCTTCATGTAAAGGTCTGAAAGATGAGTACCTCACTCATGGCTATATCACAGCGCCATATTACAATGCCTTCTGAGAAAGTGCCACATATGAAGCCCCTTGGTTCAGTATCGGGACTAAGACTCATCTACTGTATGAAAGATGTGGACACCGACTCACCAGTAGGCACAAACGATAATTAATCCCACAGTTTGTGACTCTTCCTTGTCCATTTTTTTCATCTTTGCCCCATTTATCAAGTATTTTTCCATTTACCATTTGGATATTAGGACATTCATTTCCGAACTGGTCGCAAAGGAACGCTGCAATGGGGACATTGGTGCTGGGTGTGCGCTGATGCGGCTATCATGGTGTGAAATGAAATGGCGTAGTGTCCAAAGTGATGAGATTGGCTTGTAAATTGGGCACTCCAAAAATTCTTGATCTTCACTTGGGCAAGTTTCTCAGAAGGAAGAAGTGAAATAGCTATGAGGTGAGATTTGGCAGATCATGTAGGACTTGCCCAGGTTTTATCTGACAGTCCACCAGAAATGGTGGCAGGCAAGGACCCTATGGCAGAGACCGATTCCTTGGCTTTGGCCTCTTGGGGATGTAGCAGTTTTGCACTGGACAATAGTGGGTCATGCCTTTGGATTATTTTGGGAACATTTGATGGAGCTGACCAAAATAGGTTTGGACATTTTCATTGTTGACTTACAGGAGAACCTGGAGATAAAAGTATTCATAATGTGGGGGGAAAGACACCTGGTGAGATGTGTTATTATGGCTGGGGAAACCTGTTTGTGATCTTTAAAGTGGGCAAAGTCGGGGATTATTTAAGTAAAGTTACTAATGTTGAAAAGTTGTTGAGTCCTGATGTATTTAGCCACTTTTTTTTTCAAAGCTCAATTTCAGGAAAATCTCTGTGCTCCAAGAAATGAAGACTAGTGTTGAGCGATACCTTCCGATACTTGAAAGTATCGGTATCGGATTGTATCGGCCGATATCTGAAAAATATCGGATATCGCCGATACCGATACCCGATACCAATGCAAGTCAATGGGACACAAGTATCGGAAGGTATCCTTTATGGTTCCCAGGGTCTGAAGGAGAGGAAACTCTCCTTCAGGCCCTGGGATCCATATTCATGTGTAAAATAAAGAATAAAAATAAAAAATATGGATATACTCACCCGTCCGGCGGCCCCTGGACCTTAGCGGTGTTAACCGGCAGCCTCCGTTCCTAAGAATGAGCAGGTGAAGGACCTTCGATGACGTTGCGGCTTGTGATTGGTCGCGTGACCGCTCATGTGACCGCTCACGCGACCAATCACAAGCCGCGACGTCATCCCAGGCCCTACACACTGCATTCTTAGGAACGAGAGTCTCCTCTCCTCCAGACCCTGGGAACCACACACTTGGAACTTCCGATTCCGATATCACAAAAATATCGGAACTCGGTATCGGAATTCCAATACCGCAAATATCGGCCGATACCCGATACTTGCGGTATCGGAATGCTCAACACTAATGAAGACCAGATACTTAATTTCACATAAGAACAGATCTGTAATGTTAGGAAAAAAGGGTGTTATTTTTTCTATTTGGGGGTTCCCACCATTATGAAATGGCATAAGTTATTGAATAGTTATTGAATAGGGGCCATCGCCTGATCAATTCAGTCTCCTGCCTACTCTCACGAGAAACCAGTGTTGTACCGCCAATGGGGGCAGACCGTGAAAATGATATGGGGCCCGTCAGCTGGGGAGTCACTGTTTACTTTCACTTTTGCTGATATCTGCCATATATGTCCTGCAGAAGGTGGGAGGATCTGTATGGAGAAGCCTGAGCTCAGCCTGGTAAATACAGTGGTTGGAGCAGGTTTTAATCCCTTAGATGTGGAGGCACTTGAGTGGTTAGATTGGGTGAGAGACCTCGGACAACACATTGAGCCCCTGCAATGTGATCCTGGAAATCCAACGAGTTAAAGGCAGCCAAGAGCCCATAGCATGGTTCCCATTTCAGGCCTATCTTTTGGGACCCTTGGATTTCATTCTAAATTCCTTGGTTGGGGGTAATTGGGCGATGGAGACTGCCAAATTCCAAAGCCCATGTGATGGGCATTCATTATTCTATTGGCAACATGACATTGTGACACAAAGTATAATGTGCCAGCATAAAAAAGTATAATAACACTACTAATGGTAGAAATAATAATAATAAAACAATAATAAACGTATTAAGAATAAAAATGTATCACTTAAAGGGGATATGGGAAAAGAATTATAAAAAAACCCCTCAAAAACTAAAATAAATGAATGAAAAACAATAAACAAAATCCTTAAAAAAGAATACTATAAATGTGAGTATAAAAAGTTTGCTATGCTTAGATTTTGTAAAAACAAAAATAGCGACACATATAAGATATTCCTTCAGTTGCAAAAGCGCAAACAATAAAATTATTGGACTGCCTGGCATGAAATGCAAAAACTATATAAAAAAATAGAAACTAAACATTATTGTATTTGTCATCCAGAAATGGTGATTATAAAACAATTCTTCTTACATTAAACAAAACTTCATAGAGATATGATGGAAAAGGAGCCCGAATATGAAAAGGAAACAACGTCCCTGTTTCTAAATGTACTTGGAGCGTCACTCATTTCATTGTCATTTATTTTATTATTTTTTTTATTACTTTTTGTTGATTTCGATCTTTCATCTTCTACTAATCACCATCATTACTTGGCTCCAGTAATTGTGCGTTTCTTGTAGAAGCCTTTGTGCTAATTAATAGGATCTCTCCGGGGTCAGGAGACGTCACCATAAGCAGATGAGCTTCTTTCCTGAGGCCGTTGTTTTCCCTCTTGGCCCCGGGCCGCTCGCACCTCTTACATCTTGATGAAACGTGTTGTTTACTGCTTAGCGACCGGAGATAATTCGCGGCTCATCAGTGCGAGAATAATGGAGAAAATATTGTCATTAGCGGCAGTTATCCTAATGAATACCAGAGGGGAGACGTGGAGCGTGCGTCCCTCGAGGTAGCAGCTCACTTAGAGTTTCCTTCCCTCGTGTTCCTGATCATAGATTTGTAAAGTACGATGTGAAATGTTAGATGAGACCCTTCTACTGGACTGGACCATAACTTCCAATGAGCTTGGGGCCAAGACTAGGGTTAGGACTAGGGTTGGGGAAAGGGCTAGGGTTAGACTTGGTGCTAGCATTAGTTATTGTCCTGTACCCAGAGTCGTAAGTAGGGATTCTCATACAGGGTGAAACACTTATAATGATGAAGATAGAGCCTAGTTCTAATGGAGGACAATGCTGTTACTGTATAACAATCACTAAGACCGATATTACCGCCATACAGTGACCATAGGAAGGTACCAGCTCTGCAGACGGTATAAGATATTACCGCACAGTTATAGATAATGACAGGTGACTTTCCTTCTTTCACTTTTCACTTATTTTCCATCTGCCCAGACCACCACGAAGACTTCTTCTTCCAGCCATGATTGGTATCCACAGAGATTGCAACACAGACACATTTGACTTCACATTTCCAGCACCGTCATCATCTATTTCTACACAAACTCCCCATCCTGCCGATACTTCCGATTCCGATATCTTCACATATATATATACCACCAAGAGTCCATACATTCTAGGTTAAACCACACACACAGACACACACACATCAATTCACGTCACTGGGCTGTCTGTCTCATAGAAGACGGCTCCTCCAGATAGAGACGCTCTTTCTAACCACTTATACTCTGACCAGGAGATGAGGATTCTGACGCAGTGACAGGACTCCTATATTAATTAAAAATCACCTAAAAATGTTTAATACAATATGTTTTATAAACTGGAGAGTTAGAAAAAAGAATGTTTTCATAGGTTTTTTGTTACTGAAATTTACAAATCTGAAATTTGTAAAAGAAAAACAATGTGCTTTTCTCGCTATTTTCTGAGACTCGTAATCCATTCTTCACAATCTGGACCTATGTGAGGACTTATTTTTTTTCTCCCTGAGCTGACGTTTTTACCGATATAATTTTGGGGCAGATATGATGTTTTAATCGCCTCTTATCGCAATTTATTGCAATGTTGCGGCTGCCAAAAAATGTAATTCTGGCGTTTTTTTCCTTGTTATACCATTTACAGATCAGATTCATTTGCCCATATTTTGGAAGAACTGACTTTTACGAATGCAGCGATACCAAATATATGTAGTTTTTTATTTTTTTTAATTGTTCTAATGCTATTATCAGTGTGGCTCCTGCTGAGGGCCCAAGGCAATTGTCCAGTGTCCGTCCCCCTAAGGCCGGCCCTGTCCCTCAGTACCACCCAAACTGTAATACTGCCCTCTAAAATGTGATAATGTCCCCCTGGATGGCCCCAAAATGTAACACTGCCCTCTGAGTGTCCCTTTAAATGTAATACTGCCCTCTGAGTGCCTCCTAAAATGTAATACTGCCACTTCAGTGCCTAATCTAAAATGTGGTAATGCTGCCTTAGTGCCTCCCAAAATGTTATAATTTCCCTTGAGTATCCTCTAAAATGTAATAATACCCCCCAAAATGTAATAATGACCACTGAGTGCCCCCAAAATGAAATAATGCCCCTAAAGTACCCACCCTAAAATGTGGCAATTCTCCCTTGGTGCCCCAAAAAAGTAATATGAGTGCTCCACAAAATGTAATAATACCCTCTAAGTGCCCATCCTAAACTGTGGTACTTCTCCATTCTCCATTAGTGCCTTTTTTTAAAAGAAATAATGTCAGAGAAAAAAAAATATTCACCTGAAATGATGACATCATCTCGCTGCCTGCGCTGGGACGCTAAGGTCCTGTGTGTGCCCCTGCTGTCCTGTAAAAGCCATATTACTTACATAGGTATAAGTCCCGGTCCTGGATACCCCTCAGCCACCCCGACAGCGCCGTGTCGCCATATTGGCTTCCTCCATAGGGGCCCCTATTATGATAGTGATTTATAGGATTAGCACTGGGCACATTTACTGACCATTATCGGGCAAACAATATATGGTATTGATATGTATTATTATTTTTATAAGAACAGTGTTTGTGGGTTACACCGCTGCCTTGCTTCTATGGGCTCTGGCCCTTGTTTTACCCCAGCCTTATGCATTTTGTGAAATTCCTTTGCTTAATTTTATTTCCTATTTATGTTTAATAAATTAATTATTTTAACATTATATAATTTTACCTTTGCCTGTTTTTCCTCTGTTATATTTACAGAGGATATGGTAAATTATGATTATTTTGAGGTGGTGATTGGACGTTTGATATATATAGATGTTTGGAAGGGGTCAATTAAATTTTTCGGAGATTTCCATGGTTGCTCAATCCTGATGATCATATCACTAACAACCAAACCTACTGGTTCAGTTCCTACTGGGCAGTGACAGAGGGAGCAGTGGACATGAGCTGGCAGAGGAGGGTGAGAATTGGGGTGACACAATGTGGACGTGGGAGGTGCAAGCATGGAGACATTATTACTTTACACACCCAATAACCTTTTGGTGAGTCACAAGTCACAGGAGGCACAGCTGGAGGGAAGTGCTCGGGGACCTCTGGAGAGCACTGGAGCTAGGAAACAAGGGGAGGCACAGACAACTGCTCTACAGTGTTAAATCACATGATCGATGATAAGTCTGATCGTCATTGTTGGGCACCAATGGGCACAGAAGAAAGGGATGTCACTTTCTGACAACAACACCACAATCCCCTGGAGTCTTTTATGGATCTGACCAGTCTCACAAAGCCCTCACAGATTGATAGGTCCATAACAGTTGGGGCACAAGCAGAAGCTACCAGCTGGGCAGAGTGGGCAACTGCTCTGTCTACTCCCAGAGTTAGGCCTACGGGAATCCCTGGGCGAGGGCCACTGTCAGCTGTACCAGCGTTCTCTGAACAAATAAAGCCTGTAGCAGAGCAGTATTAGAGTAGAGCTCTACTGTGCTCCGTCTTGTAGGCCGAAGCCTGCATGACGCTCTCGGCCTACAGGACAGCAGGGGTACACACAGGACCAGGCAGCAAGATGATGTCATGATTTGAGGTGAATATTTTTTTTCTCTGGCATTATTTCTTTTAAAAAAGGCACTAAGGGAGAAGTACCACAGTTTAGGTAAGGCACTGAGTGCATTATTAAATTTTGTGGAGTGCTCAAGTGTCATTATTACTTTTGTGGTGCACCAAGTGAGCAGTCACATTTTAAGGTGGGTACTTATGGGAGATTATTACATTTTGGGGGCACTCAGTGGCCATTATTACATTTTGGGGGGCATTATTACATTTTAGAGGATACTTAAGGGAAATTATTACATTTTAGAGGCGTTTTGTGAAATTAATTTGCTTAATTTTATTTCTCTGATCGCCCATGACGGCACCACGGAGAGAGGGGATCCGCCCACCAAGGACAGGAAACCTACGGATAAAAAGGCGGTACCACTCTCCTGCATCAGTTGGTTTCCTGTCCTTGATGGGAGACCTACGGACTTACCAGGATCGACGTGGGAATTCCGGGGCCATCCAGTCCGGTTCAGGCAGCTGGGGTCCCTCTGCCTCGGCTGAGGTGGTGACCCGAAGCGCCACCGCGGGGGGCTAGTGGGCCTCTAGGGTGTGCGGGGGAGGTGACAAGGAGTTCGCGGTCACCTCCCCAGGTAAGATGCAGCAGGCAACATCCAGGGGGGTCCCTCTATGGTTGCAGGAGGTGCGGCGCGGCCCTCCCCAAAAACATGCGTCAGTCTGCACACTGCACCGCCATCGGGTGTGCAGAGCCGCGCGGTAGGGACTGCATAGGACCGGGGGCGCCGGTCAGCAGCGCCATTTCTGCACTCCCGGCGCCATCTTGCAAGTTCTGCGCATGCCCGGGATTAAGCTGGTCTCGCGAGGCGCCGGCGGGGTGTCGCTCGTGCGTATACACGCTTCTGCGCAGGCGCCGCTGAAGCCCGACTGCGCAGGCGCCGGCGTTCGGCGCTCCTCGCCATCAGCTGGGCGCTACTGGGCAGGCGCGGATATAAAAAAAAAAAAAAAAAAAAGCGGCGTGAAGGCTTTAAATGAGGAAAGTTACTTCCTCCTAGCGGCTCTGCAATATATCAGCAGGAGCCTCAAAAAAAAAAAAAAAAAAGCTACTTGCGACTACACCAGAGTGCTGTCAAAGCAGTGACCGCAGACCAGCAGCAATATGAGCGACCCGGCATCTCCCTTGCCAGAATCACCTCCACCTGTAGCATCGCCACAGCAGCAGCAGCAGCAAAAAAGGCGACAGCAGTGCCAGGACACCAGCAAAGAACGCCAGAGGTCCCAACACAGTAAGGGGTCCAGTACGGCGTCGGGGAAAAAGCCAGAGGCGGAGAATCCCCAACCGGTATTTATGGGTCCTGGAGGTGGTAAGTGGATCTTCGTGAAAGTCAGAGACAGTAAGGTTATTATTTGTCTCTTTTAGGGGAGGAAGAGCGTAGGCAAAACAAAGCATAAAATTTGTGCCATCTGTAGAGAAGATCTTCCACCTGCCTGGGAGAAGACGCTGTGTAACGCTTGCATACAGCAGACAGTATCTGAAAGTCTGCCAGGGTTTGCAACCGACTTAAAAAACCTGATTAAGGAGCAAGTGGAAGACACCCTTAGATCCCTAAAGAAGGGGAAAAAACGGAGAAAGACCAGGGATAGGTCTCCGTCTCCGGTCTCAAAATCTGACAGCGACAGTGCGAGTTCAGTATCCTCCGACTCCTCCTCCTCCTCATCTGCATCATCCACTTCTTCCTCGGGGGGGCACAACTGTTTCCCACTAGAGGACACCGATGGCCTCATAAAGGCGGTGAGAAGTACTATGGGGTTAGTAGACTCCCACCCCAAAAAATCGGTACAAGACATCATGTTCGGGGGCCTAGAACAAAAAAGAGGAGAGCTTTTACACATAATGATGCAATTGCAGCTTTAATTAAAAAAGAATGGAAAAAGCCCATGAAAAAGTCTCTCTTAACTCCAAAAAGGAAATACCCTTTTGAGGATGAATCCTGCTCCCTTTGGGAAAAAGCCCCCAAATTAGATGTAGCAATAGCTAAAGCATCAAAAAAATTTGCACTCCCGTTTGAAGACATGGGGGTACTAAAAGACCCTATGGACAAGAAGGCGGACGCCTTCCTCAAAGGCTCTTGGGAGGCAGCAGGGGGGGGCATAAAACCTGCAGTAGCAGCGGCGTGTACATCTCGCTCCCTAATGATTTGGCTAAATCAACTAGAGGGTCAATTAAAAGGGAAGACTTCCCGAGACTCGATACTGAATACTTTACCAGTAATGAGGGGAGCTGCGGCTTTCCTGGCTGACGCCTCGGCCGACTCAATCAGATTAGCCGCTAGGTCAGCAGCACTGGCTAATGCGGCCAGGCGCGCCCTCTGGCTTAAGAACTGGCCAGGCGACCTCCAAACGAAAACAAGACTGTGTACCATCCCCTGTGAAGGAGAATTCTTGTTTGGTTCCACTTTAGACGACATTTTAGAAAAAGCTGGGGACAAGAAAAAGTCCTTTCCTCCTCTGGGCCTCCCCTCTTACCGGAAGCCCTTTCGGAACAAGAGGTTTTTCCGCAAAAACCCGGGGAGAAGCCAAGGGAAATGGGAGGATAAGAGGAACAAAAACAAGGGGTTTATCTTTAATAAAAACCCCAATGATAACAAGAAACCTCCACAATGAAGGTTCGCCCCAGGTGGGAGGGAGGCTGTCTCTCTTTCTCCCAGCCTGGGAAAAGATTACCTCCAGTCAATGGATACTGAACATCATAGAATCAGGACTGAGGTTAACATTCAAAAGATATCCTCGTCCCTCTTTTACGATGACATCCACAAGGTCTTCGGCAGAAGAGCAGCTGGCACTAGAAAAAGAAGTCATCGGGTTAGTAGAAAAGAGAGTACTCCTGGAGGTTCCCCCTCAAGAAAGAGGACAAGGACACTATTCCCCTCTATTTCTGAGAAGAAAACCAGATGGGTCTTTCAGAACCATCATAAATCTGAAAAGTCTAAACAACTACTTAGAGGTTCAGGCATTCAAAATGGAAACGATAAAGTCGTCTATCAAAATGCTGTTTCCTCAATGCTTCATGGTGGTCCTAGACCTAAAGGACGCATATTATCACGTCCCAATACAAAAAGATCACCAAAGATTCCTCAGGATGGCGGTTCACATCAGAGGAGTCCTAAGTCACTTCCAGTTCTCAGCTCTGCCTTTTGGTCTAGCCATAGCCCCGAGGATTTTCACAAAACTGATTGCGGAGGTAATGGCTCACCTCAGGGAAGAAAATACCTTGATCGTACCATATCTGGACGATTTCTTGGTAATAGGCTCCTCCCCGCAGCATTGCGAGAATCAACTGGCAAATGTGATTCATACCCTAAAAGAACTGGGCTGGCTAATAAACATAGAAAAATCCAGACTAATACCTTCTCAAGTTCAGGAGTACCTAGGTCTCACCCTAGACTCCATAAAAATGGAATGTCGGCTCCCGGAGAGCAAAATACAGAAACTAAAAAGTTTGGTATCAAGGGTTCAATCTCTCCCCTCCATAACACTCCGTCAGGGTATGTCCCTCCTAGGCTCCATGACCTCTTGCATCCCTGCAGTCCAGTGGGCCCAATTACATTCGAGAGACCTACAATGGCAGATATTGTCAGAACAAACCCATCTAGGAGGGCATTTAGACGGGCGGTTAATTCTATCTCCTCGTACCAGCCACTCTCTGACATGGTGGAAGTCGCAGGAAAATCTTTCCCAGGGGGTCCCGTGGGTAATTCAGATCTCAAAAGTCCTAACTACGGACGCAAGCCCCTCAGGGTGGGGAGCTCATCTGGGCGATCTGGTAGCCCAGGGCACCTGGTCTCCGTCCCTAGCAGACAAATCCTCCAATATGAAGGAACTTCTTGCGGTCAAATTTGCCCTTCAGGAATTCTTGGAAGTCCTTCACTCTCATCACGTAAGAGTGATGTCGGACAACCGGGTGGTAGTATCTTACCTAAATCACCAGGGGGGCACCCGTTCCAAAAATCTAATGGAAGTGACCAACTCAATCCTGCAAATAGCCGAGAGCAACCTCCTATCCCTAACAAGCCTACACATAAAAGGGGTAGACAACTACAAAGCGGACTTCCTCAGTCGGTCCAGCCTAAAACAGGGAGAATGGGAACTGAATCAGGCAATATTTACCCAGATCACAGAGAAATGGGGGGTTCCCAAAATAGATCTCTTTGCGAGCCATCTAAACAAAAAAGTAGCCTCCTTTTGCTCCCTATCGTCTCTGGGGAACCCAGTAGTTGTGGACGCTTTCCTGATGTCTTGGGGTCATCATCTGCTCTATGCCTTTCCTCCTCTCATTCTGATTCCAGCAGTGCTGAGGAAGATTCGGGAGGACGGGGCGCTGGTTATCTTAATTGCCCCGTTCTGGCCGAAGAGACCTTGGTTCTCATGGATGAGGAAGATGTCAATATCCGACCCCTGGGTATTACCAGACCTTCAGGATCTATTGTCGCAGGGCCCAGTTTGTCATCCACGGGTCAAGAACTTGCACTTGACAGCTTGGCTCTTGAATGGAAGCTGCTAGAAGACAGGGGGTTCTCTGTTGTGAATTCGCTTTTTGCTCCCTCTAGTGGTTACTAGTTTTTTGGACTCTGGTTTTTCTGTCATCCCTTTTATCCGCACCTGGGTCGTTAGTTAGGGGTGTTGCTATATAAGCTCCTTGGACCTTCAGTTCAATGCCTGGCAACGTAGTTATCAGAGCTAGTCTGCTGTGCTCTTGTCTACTGATCCTGGTTCCAGTTATATCAGCTAAGTCTGCCTTTTGCTTTTGCTATTTGTTTTGGTTTTTGTATTTTTGTCCAGCTTGTTCCAAATCTATATCCTGACCTTTGCTGGAAGCTCTAGGGGGCTGGTGTTCTCCCCCCGGACCGTTAGACGGTTCGGGGGTTCTTGAATTTCCAGTGTGGATTTTGATAGGGTTTTTGTTGACCATATAAGTTACCTTTCTTTATTCTGCTATCAGTAAGCGGGCCTCTCTGTGCTATACCTGGTTCATTTCTGTGTTTGTCATTTCCTCTTACCTCACCGTTATTATTTGTGGGGGGCTTCTATCCAGCTTTGGGGTCCCCTTCTCTGGAGGCAAGAAAGGTCTTTTTATTTTCCTCTACTAGGGGTAGCTAGATTCTCCGGCTGGAGCGTGTCATCTAGAACCAACGTAGGAATGATCCCCGGCTACTTCTAGTGTTGGCGTTAGGAGTAGATATATGGTCAACCCAGTTACCACTGCCCTATGAGCTGCCTTCCTCTTCCGATCTGGTTCCTGTGTTTTTCCAGAATGTGGTTCGTTTGCACGGCTGTCATGGTCTCAATGGCAAGAGACATAGCCCAGCATATATCAGAACTAGCTCTTGGATGATGGGAACTAAACTGACCATGAACTAAACCTACCACACAACTAGAAGTGGCCGGGTAGCATGCCTACGTTGATCGCTAGATGCCCAGCGCCAGCCGGAGAACTAAATAGTCTAAGCAGAGGAAAATACAGTCCTTGCTCACCTCTAGAGAAATTCCCCGACAGGCAGACAGAAGACCCCCACATATATTGGCGGTGAATTAAGATGAAATAACAAACGCAGCATGAAAATAGGTTTTAGCAAATTTGAGGTCCGCTTACTAGATAGATGAAAGACAGAAGGGACACTTTCATGGTCAGCTGAAAACC
Organism: Ranitomeya variabilis; assembly: GCF_051348905.1. Lineage (NCBI taxonomy): Eukaryota > Metazoa > Chordata > Amphibia > Anura > Dendrobatidae > Ranitomeya > Ranitomeya variabilis. The sequence continues at coordinate 43,796,305 of NC_135238.1, forward strand.
CTATCAAAATACCATCCAGAAATTCCTTTAAGACTCTAGCATTAACTCATAACACCAGAGTGGCAATTTCTGTTTCACAAGAGCTTTCCAGACACAGTAACGAAACTACAGCTGTGAACTGGAACCAAAAATACATTAACAAACATGGACGAAAGTCCAACTTATCTAGGAGTTGTCTAGGAGCAGGAACATGCACAGAAGGCTTCTGATAACATTGTTGACCGGCATCCAACTGACAGAGAAGCAAGGTTATATAGCGACTCCCACAACTAGATGGGAACAGGTGAGCAGGGAAGATGATGACACAAGTTCAATTCCACCAGTAGCCACCGGGGGAGCCCAGAATCCAAATTCACAACAGTACCCCCCCCTCAAGGAGGGGGCACCGAACCCTCACCAGACCCACCAGGGCGATCAGGATGAGCCCTATGAAAGGCACGAACAAGATCGGAGGCATGAACATCAGAGGCAGTCACCCAAGAATTATCCTCCTGGCCGTATCCCTTCCACTTGACCAGATACTGGAGTCTCCGTCTGGAAACACGGGAGTCCAAGATTTTTTCCACAACGTACTCCAACTCACCCTCAACCAACACCGGAGCAGGAGGCTCAACGGAAGGCACAATAGGTACCTCATACCTGCGCAATAATGACCGATGAAAAACATTATGAATGGAAAAAGATGCAGGGAGGTCCAAACGGAAGGACACAGGGTTAAGAATCTCCAATATCTTGTACGGGCCGATAAACCGAGGCTTAAACTTAGGAGAAGAGACCCTCATAGGGACAAAACGAGAAGACAACCACACCAAATCCCCAACACAAAGCCGAGGACCAACACGACGACGGCGGTTGGCAAAAAGCTGAGTCTTCTCCTGGGACAACTTCAAATTGTCCATCACCTGCCCCCAAATCCGATGCAATCTCTCCACCACAGCATCTACACCAGGACAATCCGAAGATTCCACCTGACCGGAGGAAAATCGAGGATGAAACCCCGAATTACAGAAAAACGGGGACACCAAAGTGGCAGAGCTGGCCCGATTATTGAGGGCGAACTCCGCCAATGGCAAAAAAGCAACCCAATCATCCTGGTCCGCAGACACAAAACATCTCAGATATGTCTCCAGGGTCTGATTAGTCCGCTCGGTCTGGCCATTAGTCTGAGGATGGAAAGCAGACGAAAAAGACAAATCTATGCCCATCCTAGCACAGAACGCCCGCCAAAATCTAGACACAAATTGGGTTCCTCTGTCAGAAACGATATTCTCAGGAATACCATGTAAACGAACAACATTCTGAAAAAACAGAGGAACCAACTCGGAAGAAGAAGGCAACTTGGGCAAGGGAACCAAATGGACCATCTTAGAGAAACGGTCACACACCACCCAGATGACAGACATCTTCTGAGAAACGGGCAGATCCGAGATAAAATCCATCGAGATGTGCATCCAAGGCCTCTTAGGAATGGGCAAGGGCAATAACAATCCACTAGCCCGAGAACAACAAGGCTTGGCCCGAGCACAAACGTCACAAGACTGCACAAAGCCTCGCACATCTCGTGACAGGGAAGGCCACCAGAAGGACCTTGCCACCAAATCCCTGGTCCCAAAGATTCCAGGATGACCTGCCAACGCAGAAGAATGAACCTCAGAGATGACTCTACTGGTCCAATCATCAGGAACGAACAGTCTACCAGGTGGGCAACGATCCGGTCTATCCGCCTGAAACTCCTGCAAGGCTCGCCGCAGGTCTGGAGAAACGACTGACAAAATCACTCCATCCTTAAGGATACCTGTGGGCTCAGAGTTACCAGGCGAGTCAGGCTCAAAACTCCTAGAAAGGGCATCTGCTTTAATATTCTTAGAACCCGGTAGGTATGACACCACAAAATCAAACCGAGAGAAAAACAACGACCAGCGCGCCTGTCTAGGATTCAGGCGCCTGGCGGATTCAAGATAGATTAGGTTTTTGTGGTCAGTCAATACCACCACCTGATGTCTAGCCCCCTCAAGCCAGTGGCGCCACTCCTCAAAAGCCCACTTCATGGCCAAAAGCTCCCGATTCCCAACATCATAATTCCGCTCGGCGGGCGAAAATTTACGGGAAAAAAAAGCACAAGGCCTCATCACGGAGCAGTCGGAACTTTTCTGCGACAACACTGCCCCAGCTCCGATCTCAGAAGCGTCAACCTCAACCTGAAAAGGAAGATCAACATCAGGCTGACGCAACACAGGGGCAGAAGAAAAACGGCGCTTAAGCTCCCGAAAGGCCTCCACAGCATCAGGGGACCAATCAGCAACATCAGCACCCTTCTTAGTCAAATCGGTCAATGGCTTAACTACATCCGAAAAACCAGCAATAAATCGGCGATAAAAGTTAGCAAAGCCCAAAAATTTCTGAAGACTCTTAAGAGAAGAGGGCTGCGTCCAATCACAAATAGCCTGAACCTTAACAGGATCCATCTCAATGGAAGAGGGGGAAAAAATATATCCCAAGAAGGAAATCTTTTGAACCCCAAAAAGGCACTTAGAACCCTTCACACACAAAGAATTAGACCGCAAAACCTGAAAAACCCTCCTGACCTGCTGGACATGAGAGTCCCAGTCATCCGAAAAAATCAGAATATCATCCAGATACACAATCATAAATTTATCCAAATAATCGCGGAAAATGTCATGCATAAAGGACTGGAAGACTGAAGGGGCATTAGAAAGACCAAAAGGCATCACCAAATACTCAAAATGGCCCTCGGGCGTATTAAATGCGGTTTTCCACTCATCCCCCTGCTTAATTCGCACCAAATTATACGCCCCACGGAGATCAATCTTAGAGAACCACTTGGCCCCCTTTATGCGAGCAAACAAATCAGTCAGCAGCGGCAACGGGTATTGATATTTGACCGTGATTTTATTCAAAAGCCGATAATCAATACATGGTCTCAACGAGCCATCTTTTTTAGACACAAAGAAAAACCCGGCTCCTAAGGGAGATGACGACGGACGAATATGTCCCTTTTCCAAGGACTCCTTTATATATTCTCGCATAGCAGCATGTTCAGGCACAGACAGATTAAATAAACGACCCTTGGGGTATTTACTACCCGGGATTAAATCTATAGCACAATCGCACTCGCGGTGCGGAGGTAGTGAACCCAGCTTGGGTTCTTCAAAGACATCACGAAAGTCAGACAAGAACTCAGGAATTTCAGAGGGAATAGATGATGAAATGGGAACCACAGGTACGTCCCCATGAGTCCCCTTACATCCCCAGCTTATCACAGACATGGCTCTCCAGTCGAGGACTGGGTTATGAGATTGCAGCCATGGCAATCCCAGCACCAAAACATCATGTAGATTATACAGCACCAGAAAGCGAATAATCTCCTGGTGATCCGGATTAATACGCATAGTTACTTGTGTCCAGTATTGTGGTTTATTACTAGCCAATGGGGTGGAGTCAATCCCCTTCAGAGGAATAGGAGTTTCCAAAGGCTCTAAATCATACCCACAGCGTTTGGCAAAGGACCAATCCATAAGACTCAAAGCGGCACCAGAGTCGATATAGGCGTCCGCAGTAATGGATGACAAAGAGCAAATCAGGGTCACAGATAGAATGAACTTAGACTGTAAAGTGCCAATAGAAACAGACTTATCAAGCTTCTTAGTGCGCTTAGAGCATGCTGATATAACATGAGTAGAATCACCACAGTAGAAACACAGCCCATTTTTCCGTCTAAAATTCTGCCGCTCGCTTCTGGACAGAATTCTATCACACTGCATACTTTCTGACGTCTTCTCAGTGGACACCGCCAAATGGTGCACCGGTTTGCGCTCCCGTAGACGCCTATCGATCTGAATAGCCATTGTCATGGACTCATTCAGACCCGCAGGCACAGAGAACCCCACCATAACATCCTTAATAGCATCAGAGAGGCCCTCTCTGAAAGTCGCCGCCAGGGCGCACTCATTCCACTGAGTAAGCACAGACCATTTACGGAATCTTTGGCAGTATATTTCTGCTTCATCTTGCCCCTGAGACAGGGACATCAAAGTTTTTTCCGCCTGGAGCTCCAAATGAGGTTCCTCATAAAGCAACCCCAAGGCCAGAAAAAACGCATCCACATTAAGCAATGCAGGATCCCCTGGCTTCAATGAAAAAGCCCAATCTTGAGGGTCGCCCCGGAGCAAGGAAATCACAATCCTGACCTGCTGTGCAGGGTCTCCAGCAGAGCGAGACTTCAGGGACAAAAACAATTTGCAATTATTTCTAAAATTCTGAAAACCAGATCTATTCCCCGAGAAAAATTCCGGCAAAGGAACTCTCGGCTCCGACATAGGTGCATGAATCACGAAATCTTGCAAATTTTGTACTTTCGTGGCGAGATTATTCAAACCTGCAGCTACACCCTGTAGATCCATTTTACACAGATGAACACAGAGCCATTCAAGGATTAGAAGGAGAAAAAGAAATGAAGGCTGCAGCATAGACAGACTGGCAGGTGGTACAATAATAAGCACACTCAGAGCTAGAGGGAGAGAGAAAAAAAAAAAAAAATTTCAGCAGCTTCACTTTTCTCTCCTTTCTCAGCCAAGGATTTAACCCTTTAGTGGGCCGGTCAAACTGTCATGGTCTCAATGGCAAGAGACATAGCCCAGCATATATCAGAACTAGCTCTTGGATGATGGGAACTAAACTGACCATGAACTAAACCTACCACACAACTAGAAGTGGCCGGGTAGCATGCCTACGTTGATCGCTAGATGCCCAGCGCCAGCCGGAGAACTAAATAGTCTAAGCAGAGGAAAATACAGTCCTTGCTCACCTCTAGAGAAATTCCCCGACAGGCAGACAGAAGACCCCCACATATATTGGCGGTGAATTAAGATGAAATAACAAACGCAGCATGAAAATAGGTTTTAGCAAATTTGAGGTCCGCTTACTAGATAGATGAAAGACAGAAGGGACACTTTCATGGTCAGCTGAAAACCCTATCAAAATACCATCCAGAAATTCCTTTAAGACTCTAGCATTAACTCATAACACCAGAGTGGCAATTTCTGTTTCACAAGAGCTTTCCAGACACAGTAACGAAACTACAGCTGTGAACTGGAACCAAAAATACAAAAACAAACATGGACGAAAGTCCAACTTATCTAGGAGTTGTCTAGGAGCAGGAACATGCACAGAAGGCTTCTGATAACATTGTTGACCGGCATCCAACTGACAGAGAAGCAAGGTTATATAGCGACTCCCACAACTAGATGGGAACAGGTGAGCAGGGAAGATGATGACACAAGTTCAATTCCACCAGTAGCCACCGGGGGAGCCCAGAATCCAAATTCACAACACACGGCATCCCTGAGAATATTGTGTCAGACAGAGGATCCCAGTTCGTTTCCAGGTTCTGGCGATCCTTTTGTAGTAGGATGGGCATTGATTTGTCGTTTTCGTCTGCTTTCCATCCTCAGACTAATGGACAGACGGAGCGAACCAATCAGACTTTGGAGGCTTATTTGAGGTGTTTTGTCTCTGCTGATCAGGACGATTGGGTGACATTCTTGCCGTTGGCTGAGTTTGCCCTTAATAATCGGGCTAGTTCCGCCACCTTGGTTTCGCCTTTTTTCTGCAACTCTGGTTTCCATCCTCGCTTTTCTTCGGGTCATGTGGAGCCTTCTGACTGTCCTGGGGTGGATTCTGTGGTGGATAGGTTGCAGCGGATCTGGAATCATGTGGTGGACAACTTGAAGTTGTCACAGGAGAGGGCTCAGCGCTTTGCCAACCGCCGCCGCGGTGTGGGTCCCCGACTACGCGTTGGGGATTTGGTATGGCTTTCTTCCCGCTTTGTTCCTATGAAGGTCTCCTCTCCCAAATTTAAACCTCGTTTTATTGGGCCTTACAAGATATTGGAAATCCTTAATCCTGTGTCTTTTCGTCTGGATCTTCCTGTGTCGTTTGCTATTCACAATGTATTTCATAGGTCCTTGTTGCGGCGGTACATTGTGCCTGTAGTTCCTTCTGCTGAGCCTCCTGCTCCGGTGTTGGTTGAGGGCGAGTTGGAGTACGTGGTGGAGAAGATCTTGGATTCTCGCCTCTCCAGGCGGAGGCTTCAGTACCTGGTCAAGTGGAAGGGCTATGGTCAGGAGGATAATTCCTGGTTGGTCGCCTCTGATGTTCATGCGGCCGATTTAGTTCGTGCCTTTCATGCCGCTCATCCTGGTCGCCCTGGTGGTCGTGGTGAGGGTTCGGTGACCCCTCACTAAGGGGGGGGGTACTGTTGTGAATTCGCTTTTTGCTCCCTCTAGTGGTTACTAGTTTTTTGGACTCTGGTTTTTCTGTCATCCCTGTCATGATCTCTGCGGCCAGAGATCATAGCAAGCCTATAGAGGGACAAGCTCTTGGAGATGGAACTATACTGACCATGAACTAAACCTACCACGCAACTAGAAATAGCCAGGTAGCATTTCCTATTGATCGCTAGATGCCCAGCTCTGGCCTAAGACCTAAATAGCTAGCAGAGGGAAATATAAGACCTGGCTCACCTCTAGAGGAATATACAAAAGGAGATAGTAGCCCCCCACATATAATGACGGTGATTTCAGATGAAACAACAAACGTAGCAGGAAAATAGTTTTAGCAAATTTGAGGTCCGCTTACTAGATAGTAGAAGACAGACAGAGTACTTTCATGGTCAGCAGAAAAACCCTAACAAACACCATCCAGTGATTACCTTAAACTCTGGCATTAACTCATAACGCCAGAGTAGTAATCCCTGATCACAAGAGCTTTCCAGACACAGTAACAAAACTGCAGCTGTGAACTGGAACAAATAGGCAAAAAACAAAGCATGGACAAAGTCCAACTTATCTAGTAGTTGTCTAGAAGCAGGAACAAGCACTGAGAGGAATCAGATAACATTGTTGACCGGCAAGGCACCACCAGAGAAATGAGCTTAAATAGCGACACCCACATCTGATGGAACCAGGTGAAACAGGAAAGAGGATGACAAGTCCAATTCCACAAGTAGCCACCGGGGGAGCCATAATCCAAATTCACAACAGTACCCCCCCCTCAAGGAGGGGGCACCGAACCCTCACCAGAACCACCAGGGCGACCAGGATGAGCCCTATGAAAGGCACGAACAAGATCGGAAGCATGAACATCAGATGCATTGACCCAAGAATTATCCTCCTGGCCGTAACCCTTCCAGTTGACCAGATACTGGAGTCTCCGTCTGGAAACACGAGAGTCCAAAATTTTCTCCACAACGTACTCCAACTCACCTTCAACCAAAACCGGAGCAGGAGGCTCAACGGAAGGTACAACAGGTACCTCATACCTGCGCAATAACGACCGATGAAAAACGTTATGAATGGAAAAGGATGCAGGGAGGTCCAAACGGAAAGAAACAGGGTTAAGAATCTCCAATATTTTATAAGGGCCGATGAACCGAGGTTTAAACTTGGGAGAAGAGACCCTCATAGGGACAAAACGAGAAGACAACCACACCAAATCTCCAACACAAAGCCGAGAACCAACACGACGATGACGGTTGGCAAAAAGCTGAGTCTTCTCTTGGGACAACTTCAAATTGTCCATAACCTGCCCCCAGATATGATGCAATCTCTCCACCACCGCATCTACTCCAGGACAATCCGAGGATTCCACCTGACCGGAGGAAAATCGAGGGTGAAACCCCGAATTACAGAAAAACGGGGACACCAAGGTGGAAGAGCTGGCCCGATTATTGAGGGCGAACTCTGCCAATGGCAAAAAAGCAACCCAATCATCCTGGTCAGCAGAGACAAAGCACCTCAGATATGTCTCCAGGGTCTGATTAGTCCGCTCGGTCTGGCCATTAGTCTGAGGGTGGAAAGCAGATGAAAAAGACAAATCTATGCCCATCCTAGCACAGAATGCCCGCCAAAATCTAGACACAAATTGGGTACCTCTGTCAGAAACGATATTCTCAGGAATACCGTGCAAACGAACAACATTCTGAAAAAACAGAGGAACCAACTCAGAAGAAGAAGGCAACTTGGGCAGGGGAACCAAATGGACCATCTTAGAGAAACGGTCACACACCACCCAGATGACAGACATCTTCTGGGAAACAGGCAGATCTGAAATGAAATCCATCGAGATGTGTGTCCAAGGCCTCTTAGGAATAGGCAAGGGCAACAACAGTCCACTAGCCCGAGAACTACAAGACTTGGCCCGAGCACAAATGTCACAAGACTGCACAAAGACTCGCACATCTCGTGACAGGGAAGGCCACCAGAAGGATCTTGCCACCAAATCCCTGGTACCAAAAATTCCAGGATGACCTGCCAATGCAGAAGAATGTACCTCAGAGATGACTCTACTGGTCCAATCATCCGGAACAAACAGTCTATCAGGCGGACAACGATCTGGTCTATCCGCCTGAAACTCTTGCAAGGACCGCCGCAGATCAGGGGAAACGGCCGACAAAATCACTCCATCCCTAAGGATACCTGTGGGTTCAGAATTACCCGGAGCGTCCGGCTCAAAACTCCTAGAAAGGGCATCTGCCTTAACATTCTTAGAACCCGGTAGGTATGACACCACAAAATTAAAGCGAGAAAAAAATAATGACCAGCGCGCCTGTCTAGGATTCAGGCGCCTGGCAGACTCAAGATAAATCAAATTTTTGTGGTCAGTCAATACCACCACCTGATGCCTAGCCCCCTCGAGCCAATGGCGCCACTCCTCAAACGCCCACTTCATGGCCAAAAGCTCCCGATTCCCAACATCATAATTCCGCTCTGCGGGCGAAAATTTGCGAGAAAAGAAGGCACAAGGCCTCATGACGGAGCAGTCGGAACTTTTCTGCGACAACACTGCCCCAGCTCCGATCTCAGAAGCGTCGACCTCAACCTGAAAAGGAAGATTCACATCAGGCTGACGCAACACAGGGGCAGAAGCAAAACGGTGCTTAAGCTCCTGAAAGGCCTCCACAGCATGAGGGGACCAATTAGCAACATCAGCACCTTGTCTGGTCAAATCAGTCAGTGGTTTTGCGACATCCGAAAAACCAGCAATAAATCGGCGGTAAAAGTTGGCAAAGCCCAAAAATCTCTGAAGACCCCTAAGAGAAGAGGGCTGAGTCCAGTCACAAATAGCTTGCACCTTGACGGGATCCATCTCAATGGAAGAGGGAGAAAAAATATACCCCAAAAAGGAAATTTTCTGAACCCCAAAAACGCACTTAGACCCCTTCACACACAAAGAATTAGACCGCAAAACCTGAAAAACCCTCCTGACATGCTGGACATGAGAGTCCCAGTCATCAGAAAAAATCAAAATATCATCCAGATATACTATCATAAATTTATCCAAAAAATCGCGGAAAATATCATGCATAAAGGACTGGAAAACTGAAGGGGCATTAGAAAGACCAAAAGGCATCACCAAATACTCAAAGTGGCCCTCGGGCGTATTAAATGCGGTTTTCCACTCATCCCCCTGCCTGATCCGCACCAAGTTATACGCCCCACGAAGATCAATCTTTGAAAACCACTTGGCCCCCTCTATACGAGCAAACAAGTCAGTAAGCAATGGCAATGGGTATTGATATTTAACAGTGATTTTATTCAGAAGCCGATAATCAATACATGGTCTCAAAGAACCGTCTTTTTTTGAGACAAAGAAAAACCCAGCTCCCAAGGGAGATGAAGATGGACGAATATGTCCTTTTTCCAAAGACTCCTTTATATATTCCCGCATAGCAGCATGTTCCGGCACAGACAGATTAAACAAACGACCCTTTGGGTATTTACAACCCGGTATTAAATCTATGGCACAATCGCACTCACGATGCGGAGGTAACGACCCAAGCTTGGGTTCGTCAAAGACGTCACGATAATCAGAGAGGAACTCAGGGACTTCAGAGGGAATGGACGAAGAAATGGAAACCAAAGGTATGTCCCCATGAATACCCTTACATCCCCAGCTCAACACAGACATAGCTCTCCAGTCAAGGACTGGATTGTGCGACTGCAACCATGGCAATCCCAGCACCAAATCGTCATGTAGATTATATAGCACCAGGAAACGAATAATCTCCTGGTGATCCGGATTAATACGCATGGTTACTTGTGTCCAGTATTGTGGTTTATTATTAGCCAATGGGGTGGAGTCAATCCCCTTCAGAGGAATAAGAGTCTCCAAAGGCTCTAAATCAAAACCACAACGATTGGCAAAGGACCAATCCATAAGACTCAGAGCGGCGCCAGAGTCGACATAGGCGTCCGTGGCAATGGATGACAGAGAGCAAATCAGGGTCACAGACAAAATAAATTTAGACTGCAAAGTGCTAATGGAAACAGACTTATCAAGCTTCTTTGTACGCTTAGAGCATGCTGATATAACATGAGTAGAATCCCCACAATAGAAACACAATCCATTCCTCCGTCTAAAATTCTGTCGCTCGCTCCTGGAGAGAATTCTATCACACTGCATACTTTCAGGCGTCTTTTCAATGGACACCGCCAGATGGTGCACTGGTTTGCGCTCCCGCAGACGCCTATCAATCTGAATAGCCATTGTCATGGACTCATTCAGACCTGCAGGCACAGGGAACCCCACCATAATATCTTTAACGGCATCAGAGAGACCTTCTCTGAAAGTCGCCGCCAAGGCGCACTCATTCCACTGAGTAAGCACGGACCATTTACGGAATTTTTGGCAGTAAACTTCAGCTTCATCTTGCCCCTGAGATAGGGCCATCAAAGTTTTTTCTGCCTGAAGTTCCAAATGAGGTTCCTCATAAAGCAAACCCAAGGCCAGAAAAAACGCGTCCACATCGCGCAACGCAGGATCCCCTGCTGGTAATGAGAAGGCCCAATCTTGAGGGTCACCCCTGAGCAAAGAAATCACAATCCTAACCTGCTGAGCAGGGTCTCCAGCAGAACGAGATTTCAGGGACAAATATAGCTTACAATTATTTCTGAAATTCTGAAAGCTAGATCTATTTCCTGAGAAGAACTCCGGCAAAGGAATTCTCGGCTCAGATACCGGAGCATGAACCACAAAATCTTGTAAATTTTGTACTTTCGTGATGAGATTATTCAAACCCGCAGTTACCCTCTGAAGATCCATTATTAACAGGTGCACGCAGAGCCATACAGAGATTAGAAGGAGAGAGAGAAAAAAGACTGCAGCAAGGCAGACTGGAAGTGAACCAATCAAGCAAACACACAGCTAGGAAAGGAAAAAAAAAAAAAAAAAAAATTCTCAGCAGACTTCTTATTACTCTCCTTTCTCAACCTAGGTCTTTAACACTTTACGGGCCGGTCAAACTGTCATGATCTCTGCGGCCAGAGATCATAGCAAGCCTATAGAGGGACAAGCTCTTGGAGATGGAACTATACTGACCATGAACTAAACCTACCACGCAACTAGAAATAGCCAGGTAGCATTTCCTATTGATCGCTAGATGCCCAGCTCTGGCCTAAGACCTAAATAGCTAGCAGAGGGAAATATAAGACCTGGCTCACCTCTAGAGGAATATACAAAAGGAGATAGTAGCCCCCCACATATAATGACGGTGATTTCAGATGAAACAACAAACGTAGGAGGAAAATAGTTTTAGCAAATTTGAGGTCCGCTTACTAGATAGTAGAAGACAGACAGAGTACTTTCATGGTCAGCAGAAAAACCCTAACAAACACCATCCAGTGATTACCTTAAACTCTGGCATTAACTCATAACGCCAGAGTAGTAATCCCTGATCACAAGAGCTTTCCAGACACAGTAACAAAACTGCAGCTGTGAACTGGAACAAATAGGCAAAAAACAAAGCATGGACAAAGTCCAACTTATCTAGTAGTTGTCTAGAAGCAGGAACAAGCACTGAGAGGAATCAGATAACATTGTTGACCGGCAAGGCACCACCAGAGAAATGAGCTTAAATAGCGACACCCACATCTGATGGAACCAGGTGAAACAGGAAAGAGGATGACAAGTCCAATTCCACAAGTAGCCACCGGGGGAGCCATAATCCAAATTCACAACACATCCCTTTTATCCGCACCTGGGTCGTTAGTTAGGGGTGTTGCTATATAAGCTCCTTGGACCTTCAGTTCAATGCCTGGCAACGTATTTATCAGAGCTAGTCTGCTGTGCTCTTGTCTACTGATCCTGGTTCCAGTTATATCAGCTAAGTCTGCCTTTTGCTTTTGCTATTTGTTTTGGTTTTTGTATTTTTGTCCAGCTTGTTCCAAATCTATATCCTGACCTTTGCTGGAAGCTCTAGGGGGCTGGTGTTCTCCCCCCGGACCGTTAGACGGTTCGGGGGTTCTTGAATTTCCAGTGTGGATTTTGATAGGGTTTTTGTTGACCATATAAGTTACCTTTCTTTATTCTGCTATCAGTAAGCGGGCCTCTCTGTGCTATACCTGGTTCATTTCTGTGTTTGTCATTTCCTCTTACCTCACCGTTATTATTTGTGGGGGGCTTCTATCCAGCTTTGGGGTCCCCTTCTCTGGAGGCAAGAAAGGTCTTTTTATTTTCCTCTACTAGGGGTAGCTAGATTCTCCGGCTGGAGCGTGTCATCTAGAACCAACGTAGGAATGATCCCCGGCTACTTCTAGTGTTGGCGTTAGGAGTAGATATATGGTCAACCCAGTTACCACTGCCCTATGAGCTGGATTTTTGTATTCTGCAGACTTCCACGTTCCTCTGAGACCCTCGCCATTGGGGTCATAACAGTTCTCCCCAGGGTTAATCTCAACCTTGTTACAAAGTAGGAAGCCAGTTACAGCGAAACAATATGGCAAGATATGGAAAAAGTTTCTGTCTTCATCAGGTGCAAAAATAGGGAAAGAAATTCCCCTTAATTCCATATTAGAGTTCCTACAAAAGGGGTTAGAGATGGGGCTGGCCACTAGTACCCTGAAAGTTCACGTGGCAGCATTGGGAGCCCTATTCAATTTTGATTTAGCTTCAAATAGGTGGGTCGCTAGATTCATAAGAGCAGCAGGAAGATCAAGGCCTCTTCCGGTAAAAATCGTTCCTCAATGGGACTTAAACTTAGTCCTTAAAGCCCTGACCAGTCCACCATTCGAACCATTACACGAAGCTTCAATAAAAAACCTATCTCTCAAAACCGCTCTGTTAGTCGCCCTCACTTCTGCACGTAGGGTCAGCGACTTACAGGCTCTTTCGGCTAACCCTCCTTACACACAATTTCTAGAGGATAGGGTCATTTTAAAAACAGACCCAGCATATCTCCCGAAAGTGGCTTCAAAGTTTCACAGGTCTCAAGAGATTTCTCTCCCCTCCTTCTGTCCCAACCCTGTAAATAAGAAGGAACAAACATTACATACACTAGATGTAAGACGATGTCTCTTACGTTACCTAGAAGTCACGAAAGAGAGTAGGGAGGATGCCTCTCTGTTTGTGTGTTTCCAGGGTCCCCGGAAGGGGAAAAAAGCATCGAAAGCCACCATAGCAAGATGGATTACGGATGCCATCAGTCTTTCATACTCGGCAAGTGGGATGTCCGTTCCCGGGGAGGTTAAGGCTCACTCGACAAGGGCAGTGGCATCTTCCTGGGCGGAGAAGGCCGGAGTTCCCATAGACCAGATATGTAGAGCTGCTACCTGGTCCTCACCATCTACATTCTATAGGCACTATAGATTGGACCTAATCTCCTCTTCGGACCTTACCTTCGGTAAAAGGGTTCTGGAAGCGGTGGTCCCTCCCTGAATGTACTATCTATGCAATTCTCTCCGTGGTGCCGTCATGGGCGATCAGAGAAAAATATAGTTCTTACCGATAACGGTATTTCTCTGAGCCCATGACGGCACCCGTACATTCCCTCCCTTCACTTATGGGTGCTCACATTAAATAGTGCCATAGTTTATTCATAGTTTTAAAATCACGCGGTATCTCGTTATGCTAAACAGTTAAAACTAACAAATGTTTTAGTAGTCTCCCATCATTCTCTATGTAAAACAACTGATGCAGGAGAGGTACCGCCTTTTTATCCGTAGGTTTCCTGTCCTTGGTGGGCGGATCCCCTCTCTCCGTGGTGCCGTCATGGGCTCAGAGAAATACCGTTATTGGTAAGAACTATATTTTTCTTATTTATGTTTAATAAATTATTTTAACATTATATAATTTTGCCTTTGCCTCTTTTTCCTTTGTTATATTTACAGAGGATATGGTAAATTATACCTTCCAAACATCTGTTCCATATATAAAGCCCATTAAGTCCTCCCCCTCCCCCATAGTATGATGTGTCCATCACAGCCCCCCGCACAGTATGATTTCCATCACAGTACCCATACAGTATGATGTCCTCCATTGCCCACTCTACAGTATGATGTCCATCATAGCCCCCCATACATATAAGATTTCTATCACAGTCCCCATACAGTATAATGTGCTCTATAACCCCATACAGTATAATATTCCCCACAGTCCCCATACAGTATGTTCTCCCTAACCCCCATACAGTATAATGTCCAGCACAGCCTCCTGTACAATATAATATCCATCACAGTCCCCATACAGTATGATGTCCTCCATAGCCCCACACAGTATGAGGCAGTCCACAGCCCCCATATAGTATTATGCCCTCCATAGTCCCACACAGAATGATGTTCTCCACAGTCTTCATACTGGATGATGTCCAGTGCAGTCCCCCATACAGTATAATGTCCTGCACAGTCTCCATACAGTACAATGTCCACTATGGTCTCTCATACACTATAATGTCCACCATAGACCCTCATTTAGTATGTTTTCCTCTATAGCCCCCCATACGGTATGATGTCTTTCATAGTCCCCATACAGTATGATATCCTCCAGAGCCCCATATACAGTATGAAGTCCTCTATATCCTCCATACAGAATGATGTCGTCCACAGCCCCCCATGCACTATGATGTCCTCCATAGCTCCCATACAGTATAGGGTCCTCCATAGGCCCCCATACAATACGATCACCTCCTTAACCCCCCCCCCCCCATACATTGATATACCCCACCATCCAACTCCCAGGCCCAGTAATATAAGAAAGATAAAGAAAACTTATACTCCCTTAATTCTTGTGGCCCAACCACCGCAGCCTCTGTCATCATCTCTGTCTTGTCTCGCAGTGAGATGGCTCAGGTGACATGATGCAGTGACGTCATTCCCTGTACAGAGCTAGCATCCAGCAGGCCATAGGCCGGAAGAAGCAAACGAAGGAGCAGAGAGTGGGTGTCTCTGTGCTCCGCCACAGCTATTAACAGAATAAAGACTGGAGCAAAACCCTGAGCCTTGGCAACTACTGGTTAAGGAAATTGGAATGAAGTGAAAAGTAGATCCAAAAGGATGTAGAAGTAGTTCATTGTGAAAAAGTTACTGAAAGGCACGAAAAGGGTAATGGCTGGACCGGCATCTCCATCAGGTCTGGCCCTGACTGTATATTAACAGCTGTCATGCAGATACCGTGGGTTGTAAAAAATATTGTTATTGTGGGAATAACTTATATATTATATTTTATTATTTTTAATTAATTTTCCCTAATATACTGTATATTTCTTCAATTTAAGATACAATAAAGCAGAAAGTGAACCTTGAATTGTCCTTATTCTTTATTTCTTCTTATTCATTATGCTTCGCGACCCCTGGGGAAATAAATGCTAAATGCAAAGTTAATGTCATTTGTGGCCATTTGTAAATCCTACAGCAGAATGTCATCATCTCCTGATTGCCTTGTGGCCGTTCCTACAGGGAGCAGACAGGTATAAATAGTGGTATGTGTGACACACAGGAGAGAATCCGGGGTACACAGAGCTGTTACCTGCACAGGTGAGACCTCAGGACCAGGGGGTGACAGACAGAGATACACACTGACTATACAGTGATTATGAATGACTGACGTGATACAATGTACTTGGGGTACAATCATCCACACACATGGCTTCAGGATCTATTTAGAATGTAGCTTCCATCTCCTCCCTTCTGGTTTATGCAAAAAAAACCCCTAAAAATTATAGCAAACTTACAAGTAAAAATTCCTCAAGATTCCTCCAAAGGGAAAATGAAGTGATAGTATCCACCCTCGATTGCTGCTCGATTGAAATGATGGAATTGGTGGACCTTCCGTTAGAACCTGCACTTTATTATTGAAAGGGAATCTGTCGTGTTATTTCAAGCATCTAAACTGTACCCAGTACGTTGTTAGTGATGCAATTTTTTTAATTAAAAACGGTGCTGCAGTGTTGTCCAAAAAGCACTTTATATAGTTGTATGCTTGTTTAATTACAGGGGAGTACTTCATTTTTTGTTCAATTACGGGTGTCGCCGTCCACTCAATTTGATTGATTTCCCTGGTTGTGCCAACGTCATTGGAATCCTGCACTTGCGTAACGTGGCACTTGGAGTCGCACTTGCGCTGTGTTGAGTGGGCAGCCACACTTGCACAGTGTGTAGCGTGGAGCTAGTCATGTTTGCGCAGTGTGTAGCGGGGACCTTCGCATCACGGCACATTTACGGCTCCCTTATTGCCACGGCGCACACACGGCTCCCTGCTCGACACTGCGCAAGCATGGCCAGCTCCACACTACACACTGCACAAGCATGGCTGTCCACTCAACACTGCACAAGAATGGCTCCAAGCACACCACACAAGCGCGGGATTCCAGTGACAGCAGCACAACCAGGGAAATCAATCAAGTTGAGTGGACGACGCCTCCCGTGACTGAATAGGAAATGAAGCACACCCCTATGACTAAATGAGCAGGTACCATATAACTATACAAAGTGCTTTTTGGACATCATGACAGCACTGCTTTAAATTAAACAAGCGTTAGTGATGCGCATTACATCACTAACAACTATCAGGGGACAGTTTAGATGCTTGAAGTGACTTGACAGGTTCCCTTTAACAGAATCAGCTCAATCTCAAGCAATGGCTACTTGATGGATAAACAATCTGTTGGAAGATCGATATTATCCAAGCCTAGATAGGTCCACCAGGGTCCTGTCCACCATTATCTTGATAGTAAAAAGCCATGGGTTTGCTGTTTTTTCTCTTTGCCTTGTTCCTTCTATTCTTCCGACCATGATGTCCTTCACTCGTGATTGCTCTCTTTGTATGATGTGTCCAGGTAAGTCATAACTTGGTGATCCTTGCTTAGAGTAACATGTCTGCCTTGATTTGTTCCAAAATTGTTTAGTTTGTTTTCCATGCCTTCCATGGTACTGATAACATCCTTCTCCAGTACCACATTTCAGAGGTATCGATTCTTCTTCTGTCTTGTTTCTTTATCGTCCAGGTTTCACATCCATATGTTACTAAAGAAAGTATCAGACTATGTATGAGCCGTGTCTTCATCATCAGTGAAATATTCCTTGATTTGAAGACCTTGTCTAGTGACTTCTTTGCTGACTTGTCCACAGCAATTCTCCTATTGACTCCTATTCCGATGTTGACGCTGCACTATAGGGTCTAAAATAAAGGGCATTTGAGAGATTGCGCCCATAAATAGAGCAAGTCCCAAACAACGGTGCACATGAGACCATACTCCTCTCTGCAGGAAGAGATAAATGACTATCTACTTGTGTTTGCTTACAGGTCAGGCCACCTCCTGGTGCTGACCTTTTTCTGCAGAGACCAGGGCAATTAAAATGTTTAGTTGGGCAGAAGTTGGTGATCACTGATTATATCAGCCATTTCTATGAATTTGTCTTTCCAGGCTTCTGGAGAAATCCATATTCTAAAAGTCTTTTAGATCTTCTGGAAAGGTAGACAATTATGATCAAAATCAATGTAGTCCTCACCACTGGTCCATGATGCCAGACACCACAATAGAACTTGGAACTTTCACAACTTTCACAAGGTTGGCATCACCAGTCCCCATCAGCCTAGTTCTGTATTTTCATAACTTTCATAACCATTACAGGAGAGAAGGTTGGCTTCAACATCAGGACAGGTTTCCTTCCTCCATTTTCCTTAATGATTAATAAATATTTAAACCATCTAAGTTGTATGAGGATGTGTCTCACCAACATTCAGTGTAGACATGTTTACTTTAATTCCCTGATAACTGTTTTTTTCTCTTTTAGCCTACATTCGGGGCTGCTCCGTGATGGTAAATTCTAGTATTTCTGCCCTGGCATTGAAAATTGCGTTGTTTAACTCTAACATCCTCTACTTGTCATTACTAACATTGTTGCTGGTCTCCTTCATCCTGTTCCTCTGCTGTATGGTCATTATGCTGAGCGTGTATTTCACCACCTCCCACATGCACGAGGAGCCCCGCTACATCCTTTTTGCCCACATGTTGATCAGTGACACCATTTACACAAGCACAGGACTCCTTCTCTTCTTCAGTGTGATATATCTAGTTTACTTCCCTGTGCCCATTTGCTATATAGCAGTGACCATAACTTCTTTGGCCTTTAAGATTGCACCATACAACCTGGCAGTGATGTCCTTGGAACGTTATGTGGCCATCTGTTTCCCGTTACGACACACAGAATGGTGCACCCGCCAGAAGACAATTGTGACCATTGTGGCCATTTGGGTAATTGGGATAATGCCTAACTTGGCTGATTTTATGATTTTGTGCCTCTACGTAAAGAATGACTACTTCTCTCTTTACTGTCTCTGCACAAAATCTGAATTTATGAAGATTGAAGCTCAGAGTACCTTGAGGTCTGTTATCCAAGGCTTGAGTTTTTCTTTGGTGGGGTTGGTCATCATCTTCACCTACATCAAGATCATGTTGGTCGCTAAGAAAATAAACTCTGGAAATTCCGTGGCTTCCAAGGCTGGTAAAACGGTCATGCTCCACGCAGTTCAGCTCTTGCTTTCTTTAACATCCTTCTCCTATAACCTGACCGAAACATACCTGAGACAATTCTTCTTTATGTTACCATTGATCAATTTTTTCTTCTTCATGTGTCTTCCAAGGTTCATCAGCCCCTTAATCTACAGCTTCCGGGATGAAACCTTCCTCAAATACATCAAGCGAATTGTGCTTTGTAAACATCTAAGAACTTTTATAAATTTACGGACATCATAAATTCTCTTGTAGCTTCCTTTCTCTCAATAAAAAGATTAATTTGGTTTTCAAAAATTACTGATTAAAATGTTTGAATAATTAACTTGTATTTAAATGTAATGATAAGGATATTTACAAAGGTTTTGGCAAGATCTGTGGGGAAAGGTTGGTTGATTATTCAGCCAAGGCGACTGTAGTGGAGAAGTTTCTACAAGAAATACAACATTTTAAAAAAAATGTAATACTATTATCATTATTATTTATTGTTATAGCGCCTTTTATTCCATGGTGCTTTACATGTGAGGAGGGGTATACATAATAAAAACAAGTACAATATTCTTAAACAATACAAGTCATAACTGGTACAGGAGGAGTGAGGACCCTGCCCGCGAAGGCTCACAATCTACAAGGGATGGGTGAGAATACAGTAGGTGAGGGTAGAGCTGGTCATGCAGCGGTTTGGTCGATCGGTGGTTACTGCAGGTTGTAGGCTTGTCGGAAGAGGTGGGTCTTCAGGCTCTTTTTGAAGATTTCGATGGTAGGCGAGAGTCTGATGTGTTGTGGTAGAGGGTTTCAGAGTAGGGGTGATACGCGAGAGAAATCTTGTATACGATTGTGGGAAGAGGAGATAAGAAGGGAGTAGAGAAGGAGATCTTGTGAGGATCGGAGGTTGCGTGTAGGTAAGTACCGGGAGACGAGGTCACAGATGTAAGGAGGAGACAGGTTGTGGATGGCTTTGTATGTCATGGTTAGGATTTTGTACTGGAGTCTCTGGGCAATGGGGAGCCAGTGAAGGAATTGACAGAGAGGAGAGGCCGGGGAATAGCGGGGAAGGGGGGGGATAGGTGGATTAGTCGGGCAGCAGAGTTTGGGATAGATTGGAGGGGTGCGAGAGTAATACGTCACCATTTCCATAGATTTAATGACCAATCTGGTCCATTGCAGGAGATGTAGAATTTTTTTACATCAGATTAATGAAGAGTCTCCCATAAATCACAACAGTAGAGATTACTATGTGCAGACACTGAACAGGCAAAGATCAATCAAAGGAATCAAAGATTGAAACGAGTAAAATAAATATTATTATTATACTGTATTTTATTATAGTTATGTTATTTTGTTAACATATCATCAATCTCAAATCAAGGGACAATTGTACGTCCCACCTTATGTCTCCAACATAAACACAACCGGTTAAGGGGGCAAGCAATTAAAATTTGGATAATTAGATAGTATTGTTGTATCCTACTGGGCCATTTACTAAAGTGACAAGTACTAGATATCTGTCCATAAATTAGACTGGAATTGAATTCTACTAGAATTTTACAAAATTTGTGGAATTTATTTTGTAATTTGCTTCCATGTGGATTCAACAAAGTGGCAGCTGCTGGTTGCCATTTTTCTAAATTGTACAGGGCCATCAAAAGTAAAAAAAAATCCTTAAACTCACTTAATCACTCACTTGTCCGGGCCTTCCGCTCCTTACCATCACCTGTCCGGTCAAAGTTGCATATTCTAATCCCTGCCGCTCACAGGATTTACATATGATGGTGGGAAATCAGAAGATATGACGATGACCGGAAGAGTGGCGGTAACAAGCAGAGGGACAGGAGAGATGAGCAGCGAGGTGAGCATAAGGACTTTTCTTTTTACATATTTCAGACCCCAGAGCATAATAACGGACACTAACCCTTCACCCCAAAACCTGTCTTCACCTTCTTGACCAGGCAAAATTGTACAATTCTGACCACTGTCACTTTATCAGGTAATATCTCTGGAATGCTGCAACGAATCAATGATTCTGAGAATGCTTTTTCATGACACATTGTAATTTATGTTAGTAGTAAATTTAGGTAAAAATTTTTAGCGTTTATTTCTGGATACATCAGAATTTTGGTGAAAATTAAATTTTGCAATTTACATTTTTATATCCTTAAACTAGTTAGTCATGCTGTACAAAATAATTTATAAATAACATTTTCCATATGTCTACTTTACATCAGCACAATTTTTTAAACATAATTTTTGCTGTTAGGAAGTTAGAAGGGTTAAAAGTTAATCAACAATTTCATACTTTTCCAACAAAATTTACAAAACTATTTTTTATACAGACCACATCACATTTGAAGTGACTTTGAGGGGCCTATCAGCCATAAAAAAAAATAAAAGTGACACCATTCTAAAAACTGAAGCCATCAAGTGCTTCACAGGAATTAATGCAATATGGAAGGAAAAAATAAAGTTTTCCCACAGAAATGTACATTTGTCCTCAATTTTACATTTTTTTACAAGGATAACAGAAGAAAATCAACCAGAAAATTTGTTGTAAAATTTCTCCTGATAATGTTGATACCCCATATGTGGTGGACAACTACTGCGCGGCAGGACTCGTAAGGGAGGAAGCGCTATATGACTTTTAGAGGGAAACATTTTCTGGAATAGATAGTGCCATGTCAAGTATTCAGAGCCCCTGATGGGCCTAAGCAGTGGAAACTCCCCACACGTGACCCCATTTTGGAACTACACCCCTCAAGGAATTTATCTAGCGGTGTGGTGACCCCCTTGATCTCACAGATGCTACAGAATTTTATAATGTTGAGCTTCGAAAATGAAAAAATACATTTTTGCCACAAAAATGTTTTTTAGCCCCTTATTTTTTCTTTTTCACAAGGGTAACAGGAGAAAATGGACAATAGAATTTATTGTGAAATTTCTCCTGAGTACGCCAATACCCCATATGTGGTTGAAAATGACTTTTGAGGCAGAATACAAAGCTCAGAAGTGAAATAACGCCATATTGTAGTGCAGATTTTGCTGCACTGGTTTGAGGGTGCCATGTCACGTTGTCAGAGCCCCTGAGGTGCCAGAACAGCAGAACCTCATTTTGCAAACTACACCTCTTAATTAATTCATCTAGGGCTTCAGTGATCATATTGACACAACAGGCAGGGCAGGGACGAGGGGTCGGCATCTGCCCAGGGCGCTACCTCCAGCTTACATGAGGGGGCTCATTTTGAAAAAAAAAACAACTGAAATTGCTGAATCCCTGCCTCTGCCCATCACATTCTTCCAGCCGCAGGCATTCAGCAGAGCTATGGATAGGGTGCGGTCACACCGGGTAGCAATGTCAGTCACTGACAGCGCTCACCCCTCTCTCTGCTTGTACCCCGGCCACTGTTCAATCCCCACACTCAATTGTAGTTACATCTGGAGACAGAGCTGCGCTGGACAGTGAGCCTGGATTAGGTGAGTATAAGCTTTTTCTTATATTTTTTCATTATTTTCATAAAGAATGGAGGTTATTATACCTAGGGCCGGTGAGGACATTCCAAGAGGAGCTGGGTATGGAGAGACAAGAGGGGCTGTGGAGGCATCACACGAGGGGCTGGATAAGAGGACATAAGGAGATTGCTATAGGGACATTATAAGAGGGGCTGTCTATGGGGACATTATAAGAGGGGCTGTCTATGGGGACATAAGGAGCTGGCTAAGGGGACATTTCCAGTTGGGGCTGCCTATGGGGATATAAGGGGCTGTCTATTGGGACATTACAAGAGAGGCTAGCTATGGGGACAAAAGGAGCTGGCTATGGGGACATTTTAAGTGGGACTGGCTATGGAGACATAAAGGGCTGTCTATGGGGACATTATAAGAGGGGCTAGCTATGGGGACATTAGAAGGGGGCTTTCGGGGCATAATGAGAGGCTGACCATACTGTATTGGATGCTGTTGGGGACCTTATATTGGGGGTTGTGTTACCATACTGTATAGGGGGCTGTGATGGATATACAGTGTGGGGTGCTGTTGGGGACATTATACTGTATATAAGGGTCTGTGAGGCCATTTTACTGTATGGGGTGCTGTGAGGATCATAATACTATATAATGGAAAACTATGATGGGCATCATAGTGTATATTGGGGCTGTAGGGATGAGGACTGCCTTACCCTGTTCTTACCCTTGAAGACAACAGACGTGCTATGTGAATATCGTTGTGAGGTTTTATTTGTAACAGTAATGTGTGCATCATGGTGATGTACAGTACATATGGTATAAGCTAACGATAGGACAGCATAGGGTATAGAATAAGGATAATGGTTTAGCATAGAAAATAAGAAATGGTTAAGGATAGCATTAGACCAGTGGGTGGGCACTAGTGCTGATAAAAGGGGGGTACTTCCTGGTTAGAGGAAGTTCTGTGTCAGCTAGAGAAGTGTATAGTGGAGTTCAAGATCAGATGGAAGGGCAGCATGGCTGCTGGGGGTAGCATGGGCCAAACGTTCAAGGCAGTGGGAGGCTAAATGGAGATCCCAGATGGACATTCCAACAGCGTCTGGTGGAGCCCAGGGCTTGGGCCAGTAGCATGGAGCGGGCCTGGTCTTCCGACGTCACAAAGTCAGTGGACATGGAGATACATGGGGTACAGGTGGCTGGTCCCAGGTTCACTGACGGAGTGGACAACAAATCTCTGAGGCTGATGGAGTCAGTGGGCTTCGGGGTATCCCATAATGAACAAGTGGCAGAACAGAAGAGGAGCTGTACTAAGGAGAAAGGAAGTCTATCCCACCTGTATCCACCTGTTGAACTTGGACTGTTTAGTAAAAGTTTGACAGTTGCAGAACCAGGTGGCCCTTGCATTGTGTGTGGCGGCTCCTAAGGACGGAAGCCTGGAAGCAGTGTAGACCTGCGGCCTACAAGTGAGTTTGAGGTACCCCACACCCTACAGCACAATGGAGCTGCTACACCACTTTTCTGTAAAGTGCCAGAGCATAATCGGACAGCAGTTCAGTCGCGACAACCGCTCTTGGGCACATTACATATGGGTGGCTTTGGTGACTGACACACTGTGTAGGAGGACAGTGTGAGAAGGGGGCACAGTTTGGAGAGAACAACATAGTTGGCTGGCTGAGGATATAGTGTGAAATGGGCACAGTATGAATATGGAGATGGGGCAGAGTGCAATGGGGCACAGAATGGAGAGTGGTTAGCATGGTGGGGGGACAGTATGGAGTTATAGAGTGTAAGAGAAAACTGTGTAGAGGGGACCCCCATGGTGTAGGCCATGGTTTATAGGGGCCAAAGGTGTGGTGGTTATAATTTAAAATGGCAGACACTGGGGATGTTATAGCTGATAATGTCAGACAGAAGGGTGGTTATACTGTAAAACCACAGGGTCCTGGTTCTTACCGCGGCTTTGCTTTCCTCACAGGGAGAGTGATGTCACTCTTGGAAGCAAGGGAAGATCTTCTTTATCAGGTAAACACAAGCATACAACATGTTCACACTCCAGGCCAGAAGGGGGAGCTCTGATCCAGCTTGTGGGTGGCTCCCCTATATATATATATTCTGGTCTGGAGTGAAAGTGAGTTAGTTCCTGTCAGAGAGACAGAGGAGAAGGAAGCAAAGGGGCCGTGCAGCCACGAGAAAGTGCTGCAGCTCCTGGACAGAGATAACACAGAATGAAGAACAGCTTGTAGTGAGTGTGCAGGAGAGCGGAACACAGGAGAGTAAAGAGCTGGGGAGAATAGCTGCGACTCAGCTACCTCCTTGCAGAGTGCAGATACCGGTAGCCAGAAGACCAAGGTTGTTTCCAACTCTAAGAGGCACAGCAGAAACAGGCTACACGTCACCTGTCCGCCATAATACCCAGGAGACACAGTAGCGCATAGAGCCCGGGTCGTGATAGAGTCCCTGTAAAAAGGCTTGAGCCACATGCCATACGGGTTAGTGTCCCACCTTTAAGAAGGACAGAGAAAACAGTGAGGACCTTGACAGAAGCCACAGGCAGCAAGGGACTACACCACAGCGCTAGTAGGAAGGCTTTCAACTCCACCTGGTAAAGGGGACTCTGACCTCGCTTCCAAGCTAGCCGGACCCTGCCTGTACCTGTAATCAGGGACCCTGTACTGTGACAGCCTGTACCTGTAATCCGGGATCCTGGACTGTGGCAGCCTGAAGTCTTCAGTAAAACAGGTAAAGAGACAGCAAACCTGTGTCCTTCGTTTCTTTATACACTACCCACCATCTCCAGCTACACACTGGGAACCACGGGGACCCAACTTCACCTGTGGGAAGTTATACCATCTTAGCTGCCATAACATCACCCCAGAGGACCCCTTTTGAGCAGCGTCGGTCCCCACTGACTGAATACCACAGGTGACATCACGAACACAAACTTTATTCAAATGCCTTTTACATGGGCGCCCAGGGCCATGGACCGGGTCACCGCAGCCGTGACACTTCCCCTTAAGTATTGGACCCGATACCGAGTACCCCTAGGCCCTGGTGGGCATTCCAATACCTCATTAAGGCGGACAGTGTGAAGGTCATATACTACAGGAAGCTTATTTAGGTCATTATATGTATAGATATTTTTATGCAAAGGGAATTTTAATAATACTGCATGTCAGAATGTGCTGCAGAAAATTGGAGAACTGGAAAGTCAGCAGAGAAGAGCTGTTGATATGAAAAGTCACTATGAACGAGATGGAGATGAAAATAAAGAAATTACTAAATCAGGGAGGATGTCACCTATAAGGTACCTGGTGTAAGTGTTTACTTATTTATACTGACTATGTCTCATCAGAATGGAGGTTCCTGTATGGTCCACAGTCTGATAATGACTGATAACAACAACTCCCAGCATCTACTTACTGTTGTTAAGGACATACTTGGAGTTGTAGATTCATGAGATACAAATGTATATGGGCCTGACTTCCGACATTACAACTGATTGCTGTACGAAGCTTGGTGATGTATACATGTACTGATGGTGGTCTGATTTTGTATTTATTTACTGTCAGTGGTTTTGTCATGTATTCATGTAATGATGGTGATTTTAGTGACCTATTAATTACTGATGATGGTTCTTGTGCCATTTTTACGTGCTGTTGATGGTTCTGGTGATGTTTACTTGTACTGATGTATTCATGTAGTGATGATGGTTCAGGTGTGAATACAGCATCAGAACTATCATCACAAGGTGAATACATCACTAGAACCAGGCAAAATTGTACAATTCTGACCACTGTCACTTTATCAGGTAATAACTCTGGAATGCTGCAAGGAATCAGTGATTCTGAGAATGCTTTTTCATGACACATTGTAATTTATGTTAGTAGTAAATTTAGGTAAAAAGTTTTAGTGTTTATTTCTGGATACATCAGAATTTTGGCGAAAATTTAAATTTTGCAATTTAAATTTTTATATCCTTAAACTAGTTACTCATGCTGTACAAAATAACTTATAAATAACATTTCCCATATGTCTACTTTACATCAGCACAATTTTTGAACCATAATTTTTGCTGTTAGGAAGTTAGAAGGGTTAAAAGTTAATCAACAATTTCATACTTTTCCAACTAAATTTACAAAACTATTTTTTATACAGACCACATCACATTTGAAGTGACTTTGAGGGGCCTATCAGCCAGAAAAAAATAAGAGTGACACCATTCTAAAAACTGAACCCATCAAGTGCTTCACAGGAATTAATGCAACTTGGAAGGAAAAATTAACATTTTATTTTTTTCCTACAGAAATGTTAATTTGTCCTCAATTTTTCATTTTTACATGGATGACAGAAGAAAATGAACCATACAATTTGCTGTAAAATTTCTCCTGATAATGTTGATACCCCATACGTGGTGGACAACTACTGCGCGGCAGGACTCGTAAGGGAGGAAGCGCTATTTGACTTTTGGAGGGAAACATTTTCTGGAATAGATAGTGCCATGTCAAGTATTCAGAGCCCCTGATGGGCCTAAGCAGTGGAAACCCCCCACACATGACCCCATTTTGGAAACTACACCCCTCAAGGAACTTATCTAGCGGTGTGGTGACCACCTTGATCCCACATATGCTACACAGAATTTTATAATGCTATACCGGAGATACAAGAGTCAAAAACTGGCCAAAATTGAAACAATCGCCACACATCCAAAGTAACAAGACCGCAACATGTGAAAAAATTTAGTATGTAGAAAGAAACGGTGTGGATCCAGCTCCGGGATAAAAATGCAAAACTTACTGAGGACTAAGGGCATCTTTGTTGCCTGAAACGCGTCCAGGTGCTGGTTGCTCTCCGTCACCTTCATGCTGGTCATGTTCTAGCAGCGTTTTAAATGTTTAAATAAAATTTTGCATTTTTATCCCGGAGCTGGATCCACACCGTTTCTTTCTACATACCAATCAGTGTTGTGGCAGCAACACTCTGTATCCGTGCTCGGACTGACTTCTACCATCTCGTCTGAACTAGGGGTGAGCTGAAATACCGTTCTTTTTTCATGTGCAAAAAATGTAGTAGACAAGTAAAAGGGCTAATTACCCATAAGTTACAAGGTGTCCCGTCCGGCTCCTGGTCACAGACCCCAACGCGCGTTTCGCGTTTGTGTATTGCCGCTTCCTCAGGATGTGTGGCGATTGTTTGAGTATGGTTAGTGCCACTCTGTAAATACAACATCTGGTTTAATCGCTATGCATCAGGCTTATAAGCATTCATGTGAGGGTAATAATTACTTTTTTTTGTTATAATAGCTGATTCAATTTTTGTCCCTGTCTGCTGCACCTGGGTCATTGGTTGTATCCACAGATGTAGTCACATTTGAAAATTTTTGTTTCTTATTATATATGTATGTTTTTAGGTGGAAATTGATTTTTCAATAAATGTGTTTTGTTATTATTACTATTTTGGCCAGTTTTTGACTCTTGTATCTCCGGTATAGCACAATTGTTATTGAGTCGCCTAATGTATGCTATTTACTGACGTTCATTTTTATACAGAATTTTATAATGTTGAGCTTCGAAAATGAAAAAATACATTTTTCCCACAAAAATGTTTTTTAGCCCCTTATTTTTTCATTTTCACAAGGGTAACAGGAGACAATGGACAATAGAATTTATTGTGCAATTTCTCCTGAGTACGCCAATACCCCATATGTGGTTGAAAATGACTTTTGAGGCAGAATACAAAGCTCAGAAGTGAAACAGCGCCATATTGTAGTGCAGATTTTGCTGCACTGGTTTGAGGGTGCCATGTCACGTTGTCAGAGCCCCTGAGGTGCCAGAACAGCAGAACCTCATTTTGCAAACTACACCTCTTAATTAATTAATCTAGGGCTTCAGTGATCATATTGACGCCACAGGCAGGGTAGGGACAAGGTGTCGGCATCTGCCCAGGGCGCTACCTCCAGCTTACATGAGGGGGCTCATTTTGGAAAAAAAAACCTGAAATTGCTGAATCCCTGCCTCTGCCCATCACCTTCTTCCAGCCGCAGGCATTCAGCAGAGCTATGGCTAGGGTGCGGTCACACAGGGTAGCAGTGTCGGTCACTGACAGCGCTCACCCCTCTGTCTGCTTGTGCCCCGGCCATTGTTCAGTCCCCACACTCAATTGTAGTTACATCTGGAGACAGAGCTGCGCTGGACAGTGAGCCGGGATTAGGTGACTATAAGCTTTTTCTTATATTTTTTCATTATTTTCCTAAAGAATGGAGGTTATTATACCTAGGGCCGGTGAGGACATTCCAAGAGTAGCCGGGTATGGAGAGACAAGAGGGGCTGCGGAGACATCACACGAGGGGCTGGATAAGAGGACATAAGGAGATGGCTATAGGGACATTATAAGAGGGGCTGTCTATGGGGACATTATAAGAGGGGCTGTCTATGGGGACTTTATAAGAGGGGCTGCCTATGGGGACATTATAAGAGGGGCTGTCTATGGGGACATTATAAGAGGGGCTGCCTATGGGGACATAAGGAGCTGGCTATGGGGACATTATAAGAGGGGCTGTCTATGGGGACATTATAAGAGGGGCTGTCTATGGGGACATTATAAGAGGGGCTGTCTATGGGGACATTATAAGAGGGGCTGTCTATGGGGAAATTATAAGAGGGGCTGTCTATGGGGAAATTATAAGAGGGGCTGTCTATGGGGACATTATAAGAGGGGCTGTCTATGGGGAAATTATAAGAGGGGCTGCCCATGGGGACATTATAAGAGGGGCTGCCTATGGGGACATAAGGAGCTGGCTATGGGGACATTATAAGAGGGGCTGTCTATGGGGACATTATAAGAGGGGCTGTCTATGGGGACATTATAAGAGGGGCTGCCTATGGGGACATTATAAGAGGGGCTGTCTATGGGGACATTATAAGAGGGGCTGTCTATGGGGACATTATAAGAGGGGCTGTCTATGGGGACATTATAAGAGGGGCTGCCTATGGGGACATTATAAGAGGGGCTGCCTATTGGGACATAAGGAGCTGGCTATGGGGACATTATAAGAGGGGCTGTCTATGGGGAAATTATAAGAGGGGCTGCCTATGGGGACATTATAAGAGGGGCTGTCTATGGGGACATTATAAGAGGGGCTGCCTATGGGGACATTATAAGAGGGGCTGTCTATGGAGACATTATAAGAGGGGCTGCCTATGGGGACATTATAAGAGGGGCTGTCTATGGGGACATTATAAGAGGGGCTGTCTATGGGGAAATTATAAGAGGGGCTGTCTATAGGGAAATTATAAGAGGGGCTGTCTATGGGGACATTATAAGAGGGGCTGTCTATGGGGAAATTATAAGAGGGGCTGCCTATGGGGACATTATAAGAGGGGCTGTCTATGGGGACATTATAAGAGGGGCTGCCTATGGGGACATTATAAGAGGGGCTGTCTATGGGGACATTATA
This sequence comes from Ranitomeya variabilis, assembly GCF_051348905.1. Classification (NCBI taxonomy): domain Eukaryota; kingdom Metazoa; phylum Chordata; class Amphibia; order Anura; family Dendrobatidae; genus Ranitomeya; species Ranitomeya variabilis. The sequence goes on from NC_135238.1 coordinate 43,826,015, forward strand.
AGAGGGGCTGTCTATGGGGAAATTATAAGAGGGGCTGTCTATAGGGAAATTATAAGAGGGGCTGTCTATGGGGACATTATAAGAGGGGCTGTCTATGGGGAAATTATAAGAGGGGCTGCCTATGGGGACTGTTATGGTTACCCCAATGACCAGGGGAATAAAAATACAAAACGGACTAGCTCTCGGGTGATGGAAACTAAGGTCGACCGTGACCTGAACCTGACCCAACACTTACAGTAGCCGGGGGATGTACCTACGATGCCCTAGACACCACGCGCCAGCCGGAGATCTAACTACCCCTATAAGAGGAATATACAGGCCTGCCTTACCTCCAGTGAGGAACCCCAAAAGATGATAGTAGGCCCCCACAGATATTGACGGTGAGTTCAGAGGAAATGACATACGTAGGATGAACAGCAGATTTAGCACAGTGAGGTCCGCTTACTAGATAGCAGAAGGACAGGAAAGTGTTACTTCACGGTCAACCTAAAAACACTATTCAAAAACACCATCCAGAAATTACTTTAAACTCCAGTGACAACTCATGCCACTGGAGTAGTAATTTTCTGTCCACAAGAGCTTCCAGCACTGAAGAGTCACATTGCAGATAGCTGGACAAAAATAGCAAAAACAAGAAACAAAATTCAACTTAGCTGAACTGGAACTTGAGGCAGGTGAATGCAACAGAATGCTACTAGCACATTGTTGGCCGGCATATGACTAACAGCCAAGCAGCCTTAAATAGGAAACTCCCCTAGAGGGTGGTGACAGGTAATCAGAGATGGAGGAAGGCACATAAGAGACACTACCATAACAGACCACCGGGGGAGCCCACAAACCGAATACACAACAGTACCCCCCCCTTAAGGAGGGGGCACCGAACCCTCACCAGAACCACCAGGGCGATCTGGATGAGCACTATAAAATGCACGAACCAAATCGGGAGCATAAACATCGGATGCTGTCACCCAAGAATTATCCTCCTGGCCATAACCTTTCCACTTAACCAGATACTGAAGTTTCCGTCTGGAAACACGGGAGTCCAAGATCTTTTCCACCACATACTCCAATTCACCCTCAACCAACACAGGAGCAGGTGGATCAGCAGAAGGAACAACCGGCACCTCATACCTCCGCAATAATGACCGATGGAAAACATTATGGATATTAAAAGATGCTGGGAGGTCCAAACGAAAGGACACAGGATTAAGAACCTCCAGAATCCTATAAGGGCCGATAAACCGAGGCTTAAACTTAGGAGACGAGACCTTCATAGGAACAAATCGAGAAGACAGCCACACCAGGTCCCCAACACGGACCAATACGCCGATGACGATTAGTGAACTGTTGAGTCTTCTCCTGGGACAACTTCAGATTGTCCACAACCTGTCCCCAAATCCGATGCATCCTATCAACCACAGCATCCACTCCAGGACAATCTGAAGGCTCCAATTGACCGGACGAAAACCGAGGGTGAAACCCTGAATTACAAAAAAATGGAGAAACCAAAGTGGCAGAACTGGCCCGATTGTTAAGGGCAAACTCTGCCAACGGCAAAAAGTCAAGCCAATCATCCTGATCAGCGGACACAAAACACCTCAAGTAAGTCTCCAAGGTCTGATTAGTACGCTCAGTCTGGCCATTAGTCTGAGGATGGAATGCAGACGAAAAAGACAAATCGATACCCATCCTGGCACAGAACGTCCGCCAAAATCTAGACACAAACTGAGTACCCCTGTCAGACACTATATTCTCAGGAATACCATGCAAACGCACCACATTCTGAAAAAATAGAGGAACCAACTCAGAGGAGGAGGGCAATTTGGGTAAAGGTACCAAATGAACCATCTTGGAAAAACGGTCACAAATCACCCAGATGACAGACATCCTACGAGAAACCGGAAGGTCAGAAATAAAGTCCATAGAGATGTGCGTCCAAGGCCTCTTAGGAATAGGCAAGGGCAACAACAACCCACTGGCCCTAGAACAGCAGGGCTTGGCCCGAGCACAAACATCACAAGACTGCACAAACATGCGCACATCTCGAGACAAAGAAGGCCACCAGAAGGACCTAGACACCAAATCCCTGGTGCCAAAAATTCCAGGATGACCTGTCAACGCGGAAGAATGAACCTCCGAGATAACTCTACTGGTCCAATCATCAGGGACAAACAGTCTACCAGGCGGACAGCGATCAGGCCTATCACCTGAAACTCCTGCAAAGAACGCCGCAGGTCTGGGGAGACAGCTGACAATATCACCCCATCCTTCAGGATGCCGGTAGGTTCGGAATCACCAGGCAAGTCAGGCTCAAAACTCCTAGAGAGGGCATCCGCCTTCACATTCTTGGACCCAGGCAGATATGACACCACAAAGTTAAATCGGGAGAAAAACAACGACCAGCGCGCCTGTCTAGGATTCAGACGCCTGGCCGACTCAAGATAAATTAGATTCTTGTGGTCAGTGAGGACCACCACCTGGTGTCTAGCACCCTCAAGCCAATGACGCCACTCCTCAAACGCCCACTTCATGGCCAGAAGTTCCCGATTTCCCACATCATAATTTCGCTCAGCGGGCGAAAACTTTCGGGAGAAAAACGCACATGGTCTCATTACTGAGCAGTCAGGATCTTTCTGCGACAAAACTGCACCTGCTCCGATCTCCGAAGCATCCACCTCAACCTGGAACGGAAGTAACACATCAGGTTGGCGCAACACAGGAGCGGAAGAAAAGCGGCGCTTAAGCTCTTGAAAGGCCTCCACAGCCGCAGAGGACCAATTAGCAACATCAGCACCCTTTTTGGTCAAATCAGTCAAAGGTTTAGCAATGGCAGAAAAACCCGCTATAAATCGGCGATAGAAATTAGCAAAACCCAAGAACTTCTGCAGACTCTTCAAAGAAGTAGGTTGCATCCAATCACAAATAGCCTGGACCTTGACAGGGTCCATCTCCATAGATGAAGGGGAAAAAATATATCCCAAAAAGGAAATTCTCTGAACTCCAAAACTACACTTTGAGCCCTTTACAAAAAGAGAATTAGCTCGCAAAACCTGAAAAACTCTCCTGACCTGTTGAACGTGAGATTCCCAGTCCTCCGAAAAAACAAGAATATCATCCAAATACACAATCATAAACTTATCCAGATATTCACGGAAAATATCGTGCATAAAGGACTGAAAAACGGAAGGGGCATTTGCGAGACCGAAAGGCATTACCAAATACTCAAAATGGCTTTCAGGCGTATTAAATGCGGTCTTCCACTCATCCCCCTGCTTAATCCGCACCAAATTATACGCACCACGTAGATCGATCTTAGTGAACCACTTAGCCCCCTTTATGCGAGCAAACAGATCAGTCAGTAAAGGTAACGGGTACTGGTATTTAACTGTAATCTTATTCAAAAGTCGATAGTCGATACAAGGTCTCAATGAACCATCCTTTTTACCTACAAAGAAAAACCCTGCCCCTAGTGGAGACAACGAGGGGCGAATATGACCCTTTTCCAAAGATTCTCTAATATACTCCCGCATAGCAGTATGTTCGGGCACAGACAAATTAAACAAGCGACCCTTAGGAAACTTACTACCGGGGATCAATTCAATAGCGCAGTCACACTCTCTGTGAGGAGGGAGAGAATCAACTTTAGGCTCTTGAAAGACATCATAAAAATCTGACAGAAATGCTGGGATCTCAGAGGGAGTAGATGAAGAAATAGGAACCAAAGGTGCATCCCCATGAATACCCCGACATCCCCAGCTCAACACAGACATAGATTTCCAGTCCAAGACGGGATTATGAATCTGTAACCATGGTAATCCAAGCACTAAGACATCATGTAGGTTAAATAATACAAGGAAACGAATAATCTCCTGATGGTCTGGGGTAAGACGCATAGTCACTTGTGTCCAATATTGTGGTTTATTGCTAGCCAAAGGTGTAGAATCAATACCCTTCAGGGGAATAGAAACTTCCAACGGCTCCAAATCAAACCCACAACGCTTGGCAAAGGACCAATCCATGAGACTCAGAGCGGCGCCAGAATCCACATAAGCATTCACAGTAACAGATGATAAGGTACAAATCAATGTCACGGACAAAAGAAATTTTGACTGCAAGGTACCTGTAGAAAAAGATTTATCAACCTCTTTATCAACCTTTTTTATACGTTTAGAGCATGCTGATATAACATGAGCTGGATCTCCACAGTAGAAGCACAATCCATTTTTGCGCCTGTAATTTTGACGTTCGCCTCTAGACAAAACACGATCGCATTGCATAGGCTCTAATGCCTTTTCAGAGGTCACCGCCAAATGGTGCACAGGTCTTTGCTCAGAAGACACCGCCATATGGTGCACAGGTTTTTGCTCAGAAGATACCGCCATATGGTGCACAGATTTTTCCTCAGAAGACCCCGCCATATGGTGCACAGATTTGCGCTCCCGCAAACGCCGATCAATCTGGATAGCCAATTTCATGGCATCATTCAGACCTGTAGGCACAGGGAACCCCACCATGACATCCTTCACGGCATCAGAGAGACCTTCTCTGAAATTAGCTGCTAAAGCGCACTCATTCCATCTAGTAAGCACCGACCATTTACGGAATTTCTGGCAGTATATCTCAGCTTCATCTTGCCCTTGGGAAAGAGCTATCAAGGCTTTCTCAGCCAAAATCTCCAAATTAGGCTCTTCATAAAGCAACCCCAAAGCCTGAAAAAACGCATCTACATTTAACAACGCAGGATCCCCTGGCGATAATGCAAATGCCCAACTTTGTGGGTCGCCGCACAGTAGAGAGATAACAATTTTAACTTGTTGAGTATGATCACCAGCAGAGTGAGATCTCAGAGACAAAAACAATTTACAATTTTCTCTGAAACTCAAAAACCGGGATCTGTCTCCGGTAAAGTATTCAGGCAGAGGAATCTTAGGTTCAGACATTGGAGCACGTATAACAAAATCTTGTAAGTTCTGTACTTTTGTCGCAAGGTTATTCAAACCTGCAACTAAACTCTGTGGATCCATGTTTCAAATGGGTGTAACCCAAGCATTCAGAGGTTAAGAGGAGAGGAAAAAAAAAAAAAAGGCTGAAGACTGCAGTTTAAGCAAGGAATACAAATGAGCAAACTAAGGTGCACTTTCAAACACAGAAAAAAAAAACACCTTTTCTCCTCCTTCCTGCTTTAGTGCATATTTTAACACATAGATTTTTTACTGGCCGGCCAAACTGTTATGGTTACCCCAATGACCAGGGGAATAAAAATACAAAACGGACTAGCTCTCGGGTGATGGAAACTAAGGTCGACCGTGACCTGAACCTGACCCAACACTTACAGTAGCCGGGGGATGTACCTACGATGCCCTAGACACCACGCGCCAGCCGGAGATCTAACTACCCCTATAAGAGGAATATACAGGCCTGCCTTACCTCCAGTGAGGAACCCCAAAAGATGATAGTAGGCCCCCACAGATATTGACGGTGAGTTCAGAGGAAATGACATACGTAGGATGAACAGCAGATTTAGCACAGTGAGGTCCGCTTACTAGATAGCAGAAGGACAGGAAAGTGTTACTTCACGGTCAACCTAAAAACACTATTCAAAAACACCATCCAGAAATTACTTTAAACTCCAGTGACAACTCATGCCACTGGAGTAGTAATTTTCTGTCCACAAGAGCTTCCAGCACTGAAGAGTCACATTGCAGATAGCTGGACAAAAATAGCAAAAACAAGAAACAAAATTCAACTTAGCTGAACTGGAACTTGAGGCAGGTGAATGCAACAGAATGCTACTAGCACATTGTTGGCCGGCATATGACTAACAGCCAAGCAGCCTTAAATAGGAAACTCCCCTAGAGGGTGGCGACAGGTAATCAGAGATGGAGGAAGGCACATAAGAGACACTACCATAACAGACCACCGGGGGAGCCCACAAACCGAATACACAACAGGGGACATTATAAGAGGGGCTGTCTATGGGGACATTATAAGAGGGGCTGCCTATGGGGACATAAGGAGCTGGCTATGGGGACATTATAAGAGGGGCTGTCTATGGGGACATTATAAGAGGGGCTGTCTATGGGGACATTATAAGAGGGGCTGTCTATGGGGACATTATAATAGGGGCTGTCTATGGGGAAATTATAAGAGGGGCTGTCTATGGGGAAATTATAAGAGGGGCTGTCTATGGGGACATTATAAGAGGGGCTGTCTATGGGGAAATTATAAGAGGGGCTGCCCATGGGGACATTATAAGAGGGGCTGCCTATGGGGACATAAGGAGCTGGCTATGGGGACATTATAGGAGGGGCTGTCTAAGGGGACATTATAAGAGGGGCTGTCTATGGGGACATTATAAGAGGGGCTGTCTATGGGGACATTATAAGAGGGGCTGCCTATGGGGACATTATAAGAGGGGCTGTCTATGGGGACATTATAAGAGGGGCTGTCTATGGGGACATTATAAGAGGGGCTGTCTATGGGGACATTATAAGAGGGGCTGCCTATGGGGACATAAGGAGCTGGCTAAGGGGACATTTCCAGTTGGGGCTAGCTATGGGGATATAAGGGGCTGTCTATGGGGACATTATAAGAGGGGCTAGCTATGGGGACATTATAAGAGGGGCTGTCTATGGGGACATTATAAGAGGGGCTGTCTATGGGGACATTATAAGAGGGGCTGTCTATGGGGACATAAGGAGCTGGCTAAGGGGACATTTCCAGTTGGGGCTGGCTACGGGGATATAAGGGGCTGTCTATGGGGACATTATAAGAGGGGCTAGCTATGGGGACAAAAGGAGCTGTCTATGATGATACTATAAGATGGGCTGCCTATGGGAAGTTCACCTTCCAACAAGACAATGACCCTAAGCACACAGCAAAAATAACAAAGGAGTGGCTTCAGAACAACTCTGTGACCATTCCTGATCGGCCCAGCCAGAGCCCTGACCTAAACCCAATGGAGAATCTCTGGAGAGACCTGAAAATGGCGTCTACCAACGTTCACCATCCAACCTGACAGAACTGGAGAGGATCTGCAAGGAAGAATGGCTGAGGATCCCCAAATCCAGGGGGGAAAAACTTGTTGCATCATTCCCAAGAAGACTCCTGGCTGTACTGGTGCAAAATGAGCTTCTACTCAATACTGAGCAAAGGGGCTGAAGACTTATGGCCATGGGAGATTTCAGTTTTTTCTTTTTCAATAAATTTGCTAAAATTTCTACATTACTGTTATCTTTTCAGTCAAGATGGGGTGCAGAGTGATCATTAATGAGAAAAAAAATAACTTTTTTGAATTGACCAAATGGCTACAATGACACACAGAGGGCATGAATACTTTCCTCACCCACTGATTATACCTATGGCTATACTCCATTTCTGTGTTAGTCTGTGTTGTTGTATACAAGTGACTGGTTCTCACAAACTCTTTTGAAGAAGCAATAAGAAATGGGCAACATTAACGACTGTATACGTAGTGGTCAGCTAATGAAACTTAGTGCAGCAGATGAAGCGCATCATGTTACTTCCCTAATAAATGGGAAGATGCACAGCAGCGCCATCAACTCAGAACCGGCCACAACCAGTGGGAACCAGCTACACTTGTCTACTGTTTGGAGAAGTCTGGCCAGAAGTGGCGTTCATGGAAGAATTGTGGCCAAACGTTAAAAAAAGTGACAAAAAGAAGTGATGGAGGTGATTGCGGTCACCAGATACTGATGATGGAGGGAACGGGCGGTCAGCAAATATTGATTTTATTTAGATTTCTCTTTGCATTTTGTTAATTGATAAACTATTCACACTTCTATTTTTTAAAGAATTCTAATTTTGCAGCATTTTTTTCAAACATGTCTAATAGGTTTGCGCAGTACTGTATATATAGAAGTCACACTTGGCAAACGTTCTAGCTCATAATTATAGGTATCAGGTCAATGACTGAATCACAAGGGTATAATGATTGCAGTTCAGGTCCCACTGGGCTTGATGTTGTGCAGTGTGATTACCCGGGTGGGAAGAGATTTGGAGCGGCCCTCAGAGCAGGGAGGGTATATATATATATGTGTATATGTATATATGTGTATATAGACTTGAGTCATGGGATGTGACTGCTGATCTGAGATGTGGTGAGTGTGAAGAGGCGGCACAGACATTTTGTATCCACTATAACAAGATAAACAAGAATCATTCTACAAAAGAAAAACTTTTATTTTGCCTTTTTGGTTGTGAATTGTTAAATGTATTTACCAAAGCCCCTTATTGGGGAACGTCTGACAACTATTTAAAGTGTATCGCCAGCTTAAAGGGGGTGTTCACCTTTGGGGACATGACTTTTTTTTTAACTTAAATGCATGTAATTAGGGCTAAAAATATATTTTTTTGCAATTGGGCTTCTGTAAACATTTTGCACCTTTTACTTTTTGCAGCCTCTGGTTGCATTGTCTATTGCAATGTGTTAACTGAGAATTCGTCGGTCAGCTCGCTATGACAATCTGATGGAGGACTTTGCATCTTTATTTGATTAGTCTTCTTCTATGGCTCGTTTCATCCGATTTGTAACCGTAAACCACATCAAAGTTAGAAGTGCAGGGACACAAAGAGTCTGTAACAGCCAAAAGGTGCAACGTGTTTATGGAAACCCAATTGCAAAAATGATTGTTATCCGCAAATCCATGCATTTAATAAAAAAAATGTCCCAAAAGGCAGATGACCCTAAACACTGGTGAAGACACAATGTGGACGGAAAGTTTTAGTTTGTATTTTTTCCTTATCAGGGAAACATTGAAAAAGTTTTGATTTTTTTTCAGTTGTGAAACTTTTTTGTTGTTGTTGGAAGCGGATATAAATGTGCGTGAAGGTTTCACAAATGTGATTGTTCATCATATGAAGGTAAGACTGTGTTTTCTTTTTTTTTTTTCAGGAAACCAATTTATATAAAAATATTCAGTTGAAAAAAGAGCAATGCAAAATTCTCCAGCTCTGATACATGAGACAATTATCCGGTGGACAGGTTATTTTTTTTAACTCATCCTGTTGATTAGATGGCTGCCCTAACACCTGTCCTGTCTGCATACTTTATTTTATTCCAGTAGAACATTTCTTAAAGGGATTCTCCATCACTTATCCATTCCACCCAAATGGGTGATGTATGGGACAGTTGCAGGGAGAACCATGCGATGTACAGATACACAGCTCATCTCTTTTAATTCATAGGACATCTCTCTGCATACAGCAAGAAGTCTCCACATTTAGGCAGAAGAGAGAGGAAATCCCTTTAACAAAGCACATAGGTCCTCATCTGTGATACTAGAGACAGCAGAAATACAGGGAACAATGTGAAACTGTGCTCCTGACAAACTGCAAGTCTGACGTTTTTAAATTTTGGAATGGAAAAAGGAAGGAACAAAAATAATAAAACAGAACAGAATGACAATGTTTGGTTTCAGCAGCCTCTATGTATCACTGAAGAATAATAAAGCAGATAGAATAGAATGACAGTGTTTGGTTTCAGCAGCCTCTATGTATCACTACAGAATAATAAAACACATAGAACAGAATGATAATGTTTGGTTTCAGCAGCCTCTATGTATAACTGCAGAATAATAAAACAGAACAGAATAATAATGTTTGCTTTCAGCAGCCTCTATGTATCACTGCAGAATAGTAAAATAGAACAGAATGACAATGTTTGGTTTCAGCAGCCTCTATGTATCACTGAAGAATAATAAAGCAGATAGAATAGATTGACAGTGTTTGGTTTCAGCAGCCTCTATGTATCACTACAGAATAATAAAACACATAGAACAGAATGATAATGTTTGGTTTCAGCAGCCTCTATGTATAACTGCAGAATAATAAAACAGAACAGAATAATAATGTTTGCTTTCAGCTGTCTCTATGTATCACTGCAGAATAGTAAAATAGAACAGAATGACAATGTTTGGTTTCAGCAGCCTCTATGTATCACTGCAGAATAATAAAATAGAACAGAATGGCAATGTTTGTTATTAGCAGCCTTTATGTATCACTGTAGAATTATAAAACAGATATAACAGAATGATAATGTTTGGTTTCAGCAGCCTCTATGTATCACTGCAGAATAATAAAAGTGATAGAAGAGAACGACAATGGTTTCAGCAGCCTCTATGTATCACTGCAGAATGAGTTGCCATTCATATCAGTCTTTGAGCGTGTCCAGCATCGTGCTCAGTACCCTTCATCTTTCTTCTTTGTCTTTGAGATGAGTAGTTTAAATATTATTACTGATCCATTAAAAAATAACTTGTATTAATTTGTTCGTTTCTCATAACTCAATAGTACACATGAAAATAAGTAATTTTGTAATTTATCTTTTCAGAGAAATCTGCTTCTTTCTCCTCCTGAACTGATCTTTCAATCTCAGTACAAGGGTAAAAGCTGTAAAATGTATATTCCGTGAAGACAGATGTGCACAATACTGAGATACTGTAGCTGTTGACAGTTGCTGCCTATAAGATTCTAGAGGAGAGGAGAGAAGGGAAGAGCTGGAGGAGACCCTGACATTCTGCTGCAAGTTCTCCTGAAATGACAGTTACACTTTAAATCTATGTTTTAAAAAAATAAATACAGTTTAAAAAGTAACTGTCATTTCAGGAGAACTTGCGATTGGACAAGAGAGTTGCTGCCTTTAAGATTCTATGGAGCGATAGGGGGAGGAAATGGAGGAGTTAGAGGAGACACTGACATTCTGCTGCAAGTTCTCCTGAAATGACAGTTACACTTTAAATCTACGTTTAAAAAAAAGGAAAAAAAAATTGAAATGTAACTGTTGTTTCAGGAGAGATTGGACATGACATTTGCTGCCTCTAAGATTCTATGGAAGGGAAGGGGATGAGGAGAAGGGAGGAGCTAGAGGAGACACTGACATTCTGCTCCTAGTTCTCCTAAAAGTTGAAATGTAACTTGTTTCAGGAGAACTTGCAGTAAAATGTCAGCGTCTCCTCCCCCTCCCCTCTACGTAGAATCTTTTAAGAACCAATGGTCATCTACTAACACAGTAATGTGAACGTCTGTCTTTCCTAAGTACAGATTTTACCCCTGAATTGTCAGCAAAAGATCAGTCCTGGAGGAGAAAGAAGCAGAGTTCTCTGATAAGATAATTTACAAGGTTGCATATTTGCATGTGTACTATCGATTTATGAAATAAAAGTTAAAGCAATGCTGACTCTTTACATATAATAGTTGCGTTCCTCCACATCAGGTCTCCAAAAGTCTTCTCAACTGGACTCTTCACTTTTTACAGTCTGCTGTGTGCATCCATCAGTAAAGTTAGGAATAATCAGCACAAGTGAAGAAGGCTCCAACCAGGGGAGACAGCAGAACCATATAGGGTGCACGAACACTACAATAACTCATCACTATGCTTTTGAGGTGGTAGTGGCCCTCATACCTTTTGGGCCCCTGTGTGGCTGAACAGGTTGCACCAATGGTATGTCCGTCTTTGTTTCCCTCCATAAACTCTTCTTCATACTTATGCCCAACACAGAACACCTTGTCCTTGAATTTTTATAGAATTGTTTTACACTATGAATGCTTTTGATTTTTCCAAACTTTTTGTATTGTTTTTTTTTTTCATTTTATTTCTTTTTTTCTGAATTTCAGATGAATTTCACAAGTAGTCAAGCAAATTCAACCAAAGTGTCTTCCCAGCTGAGTATGAACCTAGAGGTCCTGAGAACAAGTGGTTTTATCCCGACGTTCCTCTGCTTCTTTTTCTTCTTGTATTTCATAGCTGTGATGTTGAGCATCTTCCTCAAGAGTCCGAGTGCTCGGGAAAGTGCCCGCTATGTCCTGTTTGCCCACATGCTTATTAATGACACTGTGTATCTCGCTCTTGGAATTTTTCTCTTTGCGTTTTACTTTTATCCAATCACTTTTCCCGTCCCCTTCTGTTACATTCTCGTCATCATGTCTTCGACGACTCTGAAGGTCACGCCATTCAACCTGGCAGCCTTGTCCTTGGAGCGCTACATAGCCATATGCTACCCGCTAAGACACGGAGAGTTCTGCACAGTGCACAGGTGCGGTATCGCTATTTTGGTCATGTGGACCATAGTCCTGATTCCCCATATTGTGGACGTCATTATTCTCATCTTTTCAGTTGAGAGAGCCTATTTCCTACTTTATTTAAAATGTGGCCGAATAAATCTCGGATTCACCCCGGCACAGGAAATTATTCGAGTTTTTTCAAATGCTTTTACTTTTTCCCTGGCTGGTCTAATCATTATATTCACCTATGCCAAGATCATGATGGTGGCTGTGAAGATGAACTCCGGTAAAGCCTCAGCCTCCAAAGCTGGGAAAACCATCATACTCCACGCGTTTCAGCTCCTGCTGTGCATGACGTCTCTTACCTACAGAATTGTGGAAATGCAGTTCTTAGATAATATAGTACTGCTGGCCGTCATCAATTTTTGCTTTTTCATGTGTCTTCCAAGGCTTATTAGTCCTTTGATATACGGTATAAGGGATGAGCTTTTCTCTAGTAACATGAAAAAATATTTTTTGTGCAACAGGCTGAAGATGTCTTTTAGAAAGTCTTAAAACTAAAAGGCAATATTGATTATAAAGTGGAGATTGTGGTGATTTTTCCATAGTCAAATAAAGGATTTCTACCAAAAACTCCCTTAAATGTGGTTTGCAAGATGTTGATGGCTCCTTGTTGGAGTCTTTCTTCTGATCGAGCACGTTCTGATCTACAGGAAGGCCAAAATCCAGCCAGTACACAGAAGTGGTCCTTTTAATGGATAAATTCAGTACAGACTTTAAGGGGGTGAATAGTTATGCACACTGATGTTTTCAGCTGTTTTGTCCTATTTGTTTGCTTCACAAGAAAAAGAGAACCAAGGTTTACTGCTGTAGGCATGCTTCATAGTTACATAGGTTGAAAAACGACATCGGTCCATCAAGTCCATCAAGTTCTCCCTTTCTCCAGCAATTGTTCATTTTGTCACTAAATTATCTATACCTTGCAATGTTATGTGTATTGAGGATATTGTCCAGCCCTTGCATAAAAGCTGTTATAGTGTCGGCCATTACTACCGCTTGTGGTCGGCATTCCACAGTCTGACTGATCTACAGTAAAGAACCCTTTCCTATTTATCTTCCTTCCACCCGTAATGAGTGCCCCTTGGTCCTTACTGCGGTCCTTGGAAGGAATAAGTCATGCATCGTCCTCTGTACAGACCACACATATATTTATACATGTAAATGTCATCCCCTCTGAGGTGTCTTTTTTACTAAGCTAAACAAGTTCAACTTTTCCAACCTTTCATCCTATGAGCGGCCTCCATCCTTGTAATAATCTAGTTGACACCTTTGAACTGACTCTAACTTCTGAATCTCCTTTTTAAAATGTGGAGCCCAAAACTGGATCCCATATTCTAGATGTGGCCTCACCAGTTATTTGTAAAAGGGTAATAATACATTGGGATTGTGGGATTTTATCTCTCTTTTTATACATATAGTACTAATATCTTGTTTGCTTTTGCGGCTGCTGTCTGTCATTGAGTGCTGCTGCTCAGCTTACTTGTAACCAGAATCCCCCGTCCTTCTCCTGTTCTGTAGTCCGAAATTGTTCGGAAAACGATCACAAAACATAAATTCGGCACGAATATGGCACATTCAGTTTTGTGATTGGAAACACGGTAACATTTGGTAAAAGTACAGGAAAATATTTGCGTTGACACAAAAGTATTTTCACCACTTTTGCACCGATAATGGTGTTGTATCATGAGTGTTTGGCACGTGTTTGATGAGGGAGGGGGGTTGCAGAGCTCAGAGGCGCGGCATTCTTGTAAATAGTTGTTTGTTTTTTCTCCTAACTTTATGTGTGCACTTTGTGGCTAGCTAATCATGGCGCAGGAACATCCACAATGTCCAGACACAACGGCTTGTGTCATAGGCTGCTGAAATCACATGTCCTTCTCCATATAAATAGCGGACATCTTGTTTTAGCGCCATTTTTACACTGTAACAGCGCAGAGAGGCTGCTCCTGACGCTGGCACTATAAGCAGCAAGATTGTAGCTAGTTAGCTAGGCGGTTCTATATCAGTCACATAGTGTAGCTAGATGGTGTCCGGTGTGGCTGTTAAATTTACCTTCCAGCATTTTTATTTTTTATTGTCATTACTGAGGTCCACAGACAAAGCCAGCAGGGAACATGTCCTACAAGTGTGTTGTGCACTGCTTCTAGTGTGCTCCATGCACGAGTATAGCATTCTAATAAATGTTATTTCACTAGCTAAATGTGATACAGCCCGCTGTATCCCACCTTGTCATTTAGTGCTGTGGTGATATGAAACTGTCTGCAGACCTAAGGCACATTAAAAAAAAAATTACAATTTTTCTGTTGCAAAAAGCCCACTGTATCACACTTTGTTGTTGGGTAGTAAATTAAGCTGTCTGCAGATTTCATGCAGATAACCAAAAATGTTTTTCTGTTGCTAAACGTCATACAGTAGGGGACCTGACTTTCAAATAGTTTGTAGCATCTAGTGTGTTATAGATACCTGATCCAGAGACCACCAAAAAATTCTTGTGTTCCTAACGTCATACAGTACAGGACATCTGACTTTCAAATTCTTTGTAGCATATCTTCATTGTCATACAGGCCTCATCCACACTCAAACAATTCTTTCTTCTGTGAGTAACACGATACATCACGCCTTATATCACCTTGTAATTTACTGTCACTGAAATTCAGCTGTTTGCAGAGGTGGTGCAGAGTTTAAAATCTATTTTTCATGACTTGGAAAAAGCGAGGCTGTTGTTGAAGGGGAATTAGGCTTGGTGTTCAAGATGTATGTGGGGTAGATGGTAAGGTTAGTGAAAACACTAGTGAACCAACGTCACGTCCTGTGCAAAGACATCTGACAACTTCTGTTACAGGACGGGCTACTCCACTACCTTTCTTTGGCAGATGCACAGTGGTACGCCTTGTTGATGAGGCCCTGAAAGACCATGTGCTGGAGTAGATAGCAATCGCAGCTTCAAGTGGCCTTTTCTCCTCATCCTCCACCTCAACATCACACCCAGTACAGTCCACAGAGGTGGCACCCAAATTCCCTTGCTCCCCTCTGTGTCCCAGCTCTCCAACTGTACAACTGACTGTACAGAACCACAGACGGTGGTCTGAAGAGCTTTTTCACACATTCTATGCCATGGTCATCAGAAATGTACTCAAAAGCTTCACAGAGTCAAGAGGAGGAAATCTGCACAACTTTTTTTTTTAGCTTGGATCCTGGGCAGGACGAAGTAGGGTCTGAACGCTATCCTGATCCTCATCATCAGATGTTAACCCCTGGGGGGAGATGATCCTGATGAGACTCAGATATCTGAGGCTCCTGAGGACTGTACTTTGCTGTCAGGGTAGGAAGAGTAGGAGGGCAAATCCTAGGGTGAGGAATGTGATAACAGAAAGGATGATGATGATGAGGTGTTAGATCCCGTTGGTGTGAACATAGAGGCACACAGCTGAGTAGGTCATCTGAGGAGGAAGATGAGGAGGTTATGTTGCGCCATATGTCACAGACACGTAGTGATGCAGCCACAACGAGCAATGCATCCTCAGCCACAACTGTTTCTGTGACCAGCAGTGTCCACGGGTCTGCAGCTCACAGGGGTGGCAAAGGTTGTCTAGCCTGGGACTTTTTTGACACTGCAAAGGATGAGCCAACTCACGTAATCTGCCAGCTTTGCAAAAAAAATAACTGAGTAGAGGTAAAAAGTGCAATATAATTTGACTAGTACATGTATGAACTTTCACATGCGCAATCTACATGTGTTACTGTGGGAATCCCACTGCGCAAAAATGCAGATGAGCAGACCTCAACAACCATCAGCCACCCCATCAATCGCATCTGCTGCTTCTTCCTCCTGCTCTGTTACTGTGCCAACTATTGAGATGCAGGTCTTCGACCGCAGAACCTCGGGTTCTTTACCCTCTCCAGTCATGCTGACTGAAAGGCCGCCTTCAGCTGTAACGGAAGCAGACATACCTGCTGTTTTTGACCGATCTCAGAGAATGAGCACACCACTAGTTTCTCAATCCACAGTAACATCTCCTTCTGCACCTCTCTCATAGTCCAGCAGCTTGTCTGGTTCACAATACTCCACCCCGTCTCAGCAGTGCAGCCAGCCCATGGTTCCCAGTTGTGGTCACGTAAAATATTGTTTCCTCCTATACATGACAAAGCTAGGAGGTTGAACTCCACCATCTCCAGTCTGTTGGCCACAGAAATGCTGCCTTTTTTCCTTGCAGATACAGACGGTTTTCGAAAGCTGATGGCCGTCGCAGTCCCCCAGTACCAATTGCCCAGTCGCCATTACTTTTCTAAGAAAGCTGTGTGTGTACTACACCAGCATGTTGCCGACAATGTCACACCTTCCTTGACTAAATCTATGTCTGCCATGGGTGTCCATCTGTTGGATTGGGAGTAGTAGAAGACCTGTCGGTCCCTATTATACTAATTCTACTGTGGTGAAATTGATGCCACTTTTGTGGTGTTTGCCAATAATTTTTGGAAATGTGAACACTCCTGGTTGTGTCTCCTTCATGCGTGTTGCCTGTAGCAGTAGGCCTCCGAGACCGTCAGGCCTCCACTTCCTTGGACTCAACTACCCCTGTTACTGTCCTTAGATTTTTCTGACAATGGCAGTCTACAAAACTGATATTTGTGCCACCTGAGTGTGGCTCAGCATGAAAGCAGGTAGAGGTGTTCCATTTGGTATCAGGCTCCCAGCACAGGAGGTCTACACCGATCCCTCACCCACCTCATCTTACTGTGACGTTCAATTGAAAGCTGTAAATGCTGTCCCAGACCCCAATACCTCATGCCTGGCTGATTGCTGCAGAGCCATCCTACGATCTGTGCTGTGGGTGAATTGAGGCCACTTTCCTGGTGTCTGTCCCTCATGTGATGTGTGTTGGCAGCATTTGGGGCCGTTATGAGGTGTTGTTTTGTTGTGCGTTTGTTCTTTCTTCCCATTGTCATGAATGGCGTTCGGCTATGTTGGGCGAATATTCTACTAATTAATCAGTGAATATTGCAAATTCAGCGATCGTAATCCGAACTAAACACTGAAATATTTGCTCATCTGTAGTCCCGAGTATCCTCCCATCTAATGTAGTTGCAGCCATAGGATTACTCTGTCCTGGGTGCATTACTCTACATTTATCTACATTAAACATTGTTTGCCAATCAGACGTCTTATCCAGATCGTTCTGTAATATTGTAACGTCAAGGTCAGATTTTAGTATCTTACATAGATGGTGTTGTCAGCAAAGAATAGACTGACACTTTACTATCAATCTCATCCACTATTCTTTAGTATCTTTACATGAACTGATGAAATCCCTAAAAAACCAAGTGAAATTCCAGGTTGTAAGATATATAAGACATGCCCAGGTTATACCAGCTGTACATAGAAAATTATGTACAGGAGATACCCAGGTTATACCAGCTGTACAAATATTATTATATACAGGAGATTCCCAGGCTAAACCGGCTGTATATATATAATTATATACAGAAGATGCCCAGGTTATACCAGCTGTGCATATATAATTATATACAGGAGATGCCCAGTGTTACGGAACCACTCAGCACCCAGAATATGTGTGCAGTTATATGTATGTATAATAGGTTCCATGTGAGATGCATCAGCCCACAGGCTGCGCCCCTGGGCAGAGGGGACAAGATATCCCCCTTCTGTCCTCCCCCACCTTTGTAATTCCCACAGTAAATATCGGCAGTCTCCGGCCCCCTGCGGCTATTGTAATGTATGCCTGCCGCTTTTCTATTGGCCTGCCCACTGTATCTGTGTGATATATTCTGTGTCCTGTGAATAAAGTGTTGTCAGACTGGAAATACTTGGAGAAGCAGTGAACTTTTATATGCGCCCATGTAATCAAGGAATTCCAGCCAGCGTCCTTCATTCAGACTCCAGCAAAAGCACAGTGGACCTCCTGAAACACGGGGTGGTACTGAAAGAGGTACCCCAGCTCAGTAGACCCCGTTACACTGGTGGCAGACAGCGGGATATGATACCCCTTCTACAGGAGGAAAGGAATGAATGGAAAACAACTACCAGAAGTTAAAGAGGACTACATTAAAAGATCTGGTGGAAGCCCGAGGGTTAATCACCAGCAACAAGACAAAAGCGGATTTGATAGCAGCCATCATGGAACACGACAGTGCAGCGCCCCCCAATGTGAACGTGGAGGAGACTGAATTCCAGAGGGAGGTAAAGAACAGACTGGCGTTCTATGGCCCAAACTCTGCAGTAGAGATCATACGAGAGGTGATGGCTGATGTGCGTACTGATCTGAAGGAAAAGATGGCCGAGCGGACCAGGATAGAGCTAGCCAAGATGGAGATGGCAGAGCGGACCAAAGTGGAGCTGGCCAAGATGGAGATGGCAGAGCGGAGAGAGGAGAGTCAGGGAGCAGGGGGAGCTCTGGCCTCCGACCAGGTACCTTCAACAGTAAGCCACAAAAAGATCCAGTATAATGCCTTCCGACAGTTGGGGGAGGCAGAGGAAGACATTGATGGCTTTCTGCAGGACTTTGAGCGGCAGGGTGCCCTTCATCAAATGAAGCCGGAGGAATGGGTTAAGATTCTGGCCAGCAAGCTGACAGGCTGGGCAGCGGACACCTATCGCACGGTACCTGATGAGGACTGTATGGACTATGAGCAGATCAAAGAAGTGATCTTGGCCCGGTATGCGCTGACACCAGAGGCATACCGCCAAAAGTTCCGCGGACTTATAAAATGAGTAATCGATACCCACGCTGAATGGGCCTGTAAATTATGGCGGTCACAGCTACAGTGGGTACAAGGGAGCCAAGCAACCACTAAGGAGGATGTCCTCCAGCTCGTCTTGTTAGAACGATTCTTTAATGGACTAACCCCTGAGACACAGGAATGGCTTCGCGACAGGCGGCTAACGACTCTTGAGGAAGCCGCTCGTCTGGCCGATGAACATCATGATGCCAGGAGGCCTCAGTTGTCCGGATCAAAGATGGTCACTAGGGGTCCGCCCACGGACCTGGAGGGCCCCAAACCACCGAAGATTGTAAGGGGACCAGCTAGAAACCCGGCCTACCACAGTTCCCCTGGGGCGTGATGCCACACCTGCCGTCAGCTGGGCCACCTGCAAAGACAATGTCCCAACCGGACTCAGTATACCCAGTGGCCAAAGGTGGGAACAGCTACCTTCAGCCGGGCCGCTGTACACTGCTACCAAGGCGAAGCTGACCCAACATTGGGGGCTACGACTAACCAAGGGGTGGAAGAGATGGAGGAAGTGCTGAGTGAAGTGGACCCCGTGCAGGCAGCCCGGGCAGGTAATCAACAACAGCATCGACAGATCGTGTGGGTTAATGGGAAACGTACGCAGGGACTAAGAGATTCAGGGGCAACTTTGACCCTTGTGAAGCCTCATCTCATTCGGGACCAAGAGAAGATGGACCGGACAGTGGCAGTCTGTGTAGCAGGGGGAGCCATACATCGACTGCCCACTGCTAGGATTCACCTGAACTGGGGAGTCGGGGATGGCCTTGTTGAGGTCGGCTTGATGGAGGATTTTCCTGCAGACGTCTTGCTGGGAAATGACTTGGGGCCCATGTTGTGTGCCTTCTTGGTTGCCCCTCTGGCTGAGACATATCCTGTGACCACCCGGAGACAAGCTCAAGCTGCGGAGGCGGAATCACACTCAGAAGAGGCTCAGGTAAGACATCCCAGCCCTACACGTATTCCCATAGCCAGGCACATTTCTTGGGCCACACCAGATGAATTTAAGAGGGAGTTACTTGAGGATCCTTCATTGGAGGGATATCGTGGGAAGGCACAAGAGGGGAGAGGGGTACTGGAAGGGGAACAGTTTATATGGAAGCAGGGACTCCTCTACCGGATCACAGAGCAGCACCACACAGGGACAAGCCCCACTATAAAACGACAGCTGGTAGTTCCCAAGAAGTATAGGCAGGAGTTACTGCGAATCTCTCATGACATACCCTTGGCCGGGCACTTCGGCGTCAGTCGCACCAGGCATCATCTGACACAAAACTTATTTTGGCCGGGGGTAACCTATGATGTTCGTCACTACTACCAGACCTGTGACAATTGCCAGTGCATTGGCAAGAGGGGAGATCGATGTAAGGCCAAATTACGCCCCCTCCCCATTGTGGAGGAACCATTTAGCCGAGTAGCAGTCGATCTGATAGGGCCATTAGCCAAACCCAGTCCGTCAGAAAAGGTATATATTGACAGTGGTAGATTATGCCACACGGTATCCAGAGGTGGTTGCGTTACCTAACATACTGGCAGAGACGGTGGCGGCTGCCCTGCTCCAGGTTTTCTCACAGGTTGGATTTCCCCGGGAGATTATCTCGGACAAGGGTACCCAGTTTACAGCAGAGGTGACCAACCAACTGTGGAAGCTGTGCGGCGTAAAGTCCATTAGAAGTGCCCCGTACCACCTGCAAACCAATGGGTTGTGTGAACGCTTTAACGGGACGTTAAAACAACTCATTGGGACTTTTACCAGGACCTACAGGGACTGGGAGAAATTCTTGCCTCACCTCCTGTTTGCCTATCGGGAGATGCCCCAAGAATCCACGGGGTTCTCCCCGTTCGAACTGGTATATGGGAGACGGGTAAGGGGACCCCTAGACTTAGTGCTAGAACACTGGGAAGGGGAGGGCCTCATAGAAGGGGTACCTATTGTACCCTATGTGCTGGAATTCTGGGACCACCTACAGGAGCTGACCCAGGCTGTACATGGGAACATGCAGGTGGCCCAGTGGCGCCAGCGTGTATGGTACGATCGGAGGGCCAGAGAGCGCACCTTGGAAATAGGACAGAAGGTCCTGGTGTTAGAGCCCACCAGGCAGAACAAGTTCCAAGCTGCATGGCAGGGGCCCTACCAGGTAGTGGGGAAAATAGCCGACACAACCTGTAATGTCACCGATTGTGATGACCCCAGGGTTATCCGCATGTTCCACGTGAATATGCTGAAGCCCTACCGGGAGCGCCCTGAAGAGGTAGTGGCCATCTGTGCACCTGAAGCAGAGGATTTAGCCGGACTTCCATTGCCTGATGTTTTAGAGGAAAGGACTCAGTCTAAAACATGGGACCAGGTACACTTGGGTGAAGACCTAGGCCCCGGGAGAGACAGAAGGTGGAGGAGTTGTTGAGGCAGCGACAGAGGATGTTTTCGGGGAAACCAGGTTACACTCGCCTGGCATAACACAAGGTTGGGACCCGGGATTAGACCCCCCTGCGACAACCCCCCTTCCGCTTCCCTGAGTCTGTACGAGAAGGGATGCGACAAGAGATACAAGAGATGTTGCGTTTAGGGGTCATTGGAAAGTCAGATAGTCCCTGGGCATCCCTCGTAGTGTTAGTGCCCAAGAAGGATGGGACTACACGGTTTTGTGTAGACTATCGTAAGCTCAATGAGAAAACAGTGACGGATGCGTATCCCATGCTGCGTGTGGATGAGTTGTTAGACCGGCTGGTGGGGGCAAAGTATTTGACCACCATCGATCTATGCAAAGGCTACTGGCAGATTCCCCTTAGTCCTGACGCTATTCCCAAGTTGGCATTTGTCACCCCGTTTGGCTTATTCCAGTTTCGAGTTATGCCATTCGGGATGAAGACTGCCCCGGCGACCTTCCAGAGGCTGGCTGACCGGCTTCTGGATGGTCTCCAGGACTGTGCTTGTGCCTATCTGGACGACATCGCCATCTACAGCGCAACATGGGAAGAGCATCTAAATCACCTAGAGACAGTATTGGACAGGATCCACAAGGCCGGAATCACCCTGATCCCAAACAAGTGTCACGTGGGCAAAGCAGAGGTTCAGTATTTAGGGCATTGGGTGGGAAGTGAGAAACAGAGACCAGAACCAGCCAAGATTGAGGCCATAGCCAAATGGCCCACCCCTCACACTAAAACCCAGGTCATGGTGTTTCTAGGGACAGCGGGGTATTACAGGAAATTCGTTCCCAATTACAGCAGCGTAGCAAAGACCCTCACTGATCTGACCCGTAAGAACAAACCCCGCCAGGTAACCTGGACCCCAGAGTGTGAGAAAGCCTTCCGCCAGCTAAAGGACGCCCTGACCAATACCCCTGTATTGGCCGCACCCGATCCAACTAAACGTTTCCTTGTTCACAGAGACGCTTCTATGTTTGGATTGGGGGCAGTACTGAGCCAAGTCGGGCCGGACGGCCAAGAACACCCGGTAGCTTACCTGAGTCGGAAACTACTGCCCCGTGAAGTAAGCTATGCTGCCATCAAGAAGGAGTGCCTGGCGGTAGTATGGGCACTCAAAAAGTTACAACCATATTTGTATGGACGACAGTTTTCCCTCCTAACGGACCATAATCCCCTAGTCTGGCTTAATCGGGTCTCCGGAGACAACGCCAGATTACTGCGGTGGAGTTTAGCCCTACAACCTCTGGACTTCACCATCCACTACAGACCCGGCAAACAAAACGGTAACGCCGATGGACTAAGTCGACAAACGGAACTTGTACCAACCCCATAAACTTCGGTCATCCCCAAACCGATCCGTTAAGGATCAGACTGTGTATGCCGATCGCGTCGCTGAAAAGTGGAGCCATGTTACGTGTTACGGAACCACTCAGCACCCAGAATATGTGTGCAGTTATATGTATGTATAATCGGTTCCATGTGAGATGCATCAGCCCACAGGCTGCGCCCCTGGGCAGAGGGGACAAGATATCCCCCTTCTGTCCTCCCCACCTTTGTAATTCCCACAGTAAATGTCGGCAGTCTCCGGCCCCCTGCGGCTATTGTAATGTATGTCTGGTCTGCCGCTTTTCTATTGGCCTGCCCTCTATATCTGCGTGATATATTCTGTGTCCTGTGAATAAAGTGTTGTCAGACTGGAAATACGTGGAGAAGCAGTCAGCTTTTATATGCTCTCATGTAATCAAGGAATTCCAGCCAGCGTCCTTCATTCAGACTCCAGCAAAAGCCCAGTGGACCTCCTGAAACACAGGTTGGTACTGAAAGAGGTACCCCAGCTTGGTAGACCCCGTTACACCCAGGTTATACCAGCTGTACATATATTATTATATACAGGAGATACCCAGATTATACTAGCTGTACATATATAATTATATACAGGAGATGCCCAGGTTATACCAGCTGTACATATATAATTATATACAGGAGATGCCCAGGTTATACCAGCTGGACATATATTATTATATACAGGATATACCCAGATTATACCGGCTGTACATATATAATTATATACAGGAGATGCCCAGGTTATACCGGCTGTACATATATAATTATATACAGGAGATGCCCAGGTTATACCAGCTGTACATATATAATTATATACAGGAGATGCCCAGGTTATACCAGCTGTACATATATAATTATATACAGGAGATGCCCAGGTTATACCAGCTGGACATATATTATTATATACAGGATATACCCAGATTATACCGGCTGTACATATATAATTATATACAGGAGATGCCCAGGCTATACCGGCTGTACATATATAATTATATACAGGAGATGCCCAGGTTATACCGGCTGTACATATATAATTATATACAGGAGATGCCCAGGTTATACAGGCTGTACATATACAGTATAATTATATACAGGAGATACCCAGGTTATACTGGCTGTACATACTGTATATAATTATATACAGGAGATGCCCAGGTTATACCGGCTGTACATATATAATTATATACAGGAGATGTCCAGATTATACCAGCTGTACATATATAATTATATACAGGAGATGCCCAGGTTATACCGGCTGTAGATATATAACTATATACAGGAGATGCCCAGGTTATACCGGCTGTACATATATAATTATATACAGGAGATGTCCAGATTATACCAGCTGTACATATATAATTATATACAGGAGATGCCCAGGTTATACCGGCTGTACATATATAATTATATACAGGAGATGCCCAGGTTATACCGGCTGTAGATATATAATTATATACAGGATATTTCCAGACTTTATTATCACCGCAGCTCAGGTCCCTTTGGACTGGATTCTGTGCAGTGTGGTTATTTGGGTGTGAAGGATTCAGAGCGCTCCTGAGAGCCGGAAGGGTATAAATATGTGGAGTCCGGTAGTGATTATCATCAGATGGAAAGAGAATTACAGGACTGGACGTATGGTAAGTGGGAGGTGCTGGCAGAGAATGGAAACTATCAGCAGGTTCCTTTATTCATGTACAGTATTTGTTGGCTGAAAAGTCTAGATTCTACTCATTTCTTAAAAATATTGAGGACCCAAAAAATGTATATATATGACATAGACAGGTTATTGATGTTACTGCCCACCATGCAATACTCTGCGTCCCCTGTGGAGGTGCTGCAGGGAGATCAGATCTCTGTCCACAGCTGGTTGACTGGAGTCCTAGTAGCAAGAGACTTCAATGGGTGTATTATGGACCCTACTCACGAAAAGTGATCATTTCATGTGGACAACCCCTTCACCTCTCCTGTAGGTTGTCTGGATTCTCTGGACGTGATTTGACGTTATTGACTACGGGGGGGGGTTACCATGTAGATCACACGTATTCATCCTCATTCTGACCTATACACTGATTTGGGTGACTACCTGGATGGGAACGGTGGTTTTCTGATACATTTTTCAGTGCGTTTTTAATTGATTTGAGTGAAGTAAAAAACGCACAGAGAATTAACATTCAGCAGATTATTTTCTGCACCAAATTTCCAAGTCAAAAATACATAACGTGTGCAGGACGCGTCAGGTTTCTAACTCACTTAGCTGGCATCAGGTTTTGTGACAAATCCACGCCGAAAAAAGAGATAAAAATGCACCAAATCTGCAATGTGTGCACACAGCCTAAAATTTTTAACAGGTTTTTTAAGGGTTATATTATAGCTCCCACCCATCCCGGATACAGCGGGACAGTCTTGATTTGGACACTTTGCCCCGCAGTCCCGGCCGGGATCTCCCTCTCCCACTCTGCAGTGAAAAGCAGCCGGCGCCCCTCTTGTATCAGGCTAAGCCCCCTCTGTCTGCCCCTCTTCTTATCTAGCAGTCATATCATGTCCTTCCCTTCTCCTCCTAGATTCAGGTATTTTCAGCAGCGAGAGCAAAAATGAAACCACCAGCACCAGCAGCAGCAGCAGCAGCATTAGTAGTAGTAGCAGTGCTTGTGTGCTCTGCTCTGGCTGCTTCCTACGAGTCCCCTTGTGTCTGCTGCTTCTTCACTGCTGTGTCTGCTGCAGGCACATGGGGACAGAAGACAGGATTGTCTCCTCTTTTGCAGGCACAGCATTGGGTCAGTGACATGACAGAAGCATCGCTCGCAGACAGCTGCCAGGTCCTAGCTGGATCTCTGCTAGTGACATTTCCAGGAAACTGCAGCTCCTAGACAGACTCCGGTACAGGGTGCAGTAGAAAATACGTAACATAAATAAAGATCTTTATGAGCTTTCTGGTGGTTGATAAATCCTCTGAAAAATCTGCGTATGTATGTGTATAAATATATTTTTTTTTCATAATTTTAATTAAGTTTATTAAAGGGGTTCTCCAGGCTCGAGTTAAGTCTGCAGTCGGGGGCGTAACTACTAGAGTCGCACAGTGTCGGACTGGAGCACCAGAGAAAATAATTCTTGGAGACCACTTTGTAACTGCATAGAAATAAATGCAAGACCACCAATTGTAAAATACACTAATATCAGGGTATATAATATAAAGTAGTACATGTCTCAATTATGCAGCAGGGGTTGGAGTAGCCCCCCTCATAAAATATAAAGTAGCCCCTCATAGGGTACAATGTATCCCCCTCATAGTATATAAAGTAGCCCCCTCATATAGTATAATGTAGCACCCTCACAGAATATAATGCAACCCTCATATAGAATATAATGCAGCCCCCTCATAGCAAATAATGCAGCCCCCATACAATATAATGTAGCCCCCAATAGAATATAATGCAACCAGCCTCAGAGTATAATGCAGCACCCCATAGGATATAATGTAGCCCCCTCATAGGATATAATTCAGCCCCCTTCAAATATTATAATAGTTTAATACAGCCCCCACAGAATATAATGTAGCCCCCTCAGAGTATAATGAAGCCCCTCATAAGGTATAATGCAGCCCCTCCATGGAATATAATGCAGCCCACTCATAGGGTATAATGCAGCCCCCTTCAAATAGTATAATATTATAATACAGCCCTCCCCACAGAATATAATGTAGCCCCGATCAGAGTATAATGCAGCCCCCTCATAAGGTATAATGCAGCCTCTCCATGGAATATAATGCAGCCTCCCACAGAATATAATGTATCATGCTGCCCCCCTCATAGGGTATCATGCTGCCCCCCTCATAGGGTATCATGCAGCCCCCCTCATAGGATATCATGCAGCTCATCCCCGTAGGGTATCATGCAGCTCCCCCTCCATACATCTAGGACTCATTGATATATATCTTTATATATCTATATATATAATTGTCTAAGGGTTTTTCTGTCTGTCCTGGAAATCCCGCGTCTCTGATTGGTCGAGGCCGCCAGTCTTCGACCAATCAGCGACGGGCACAGTATTGACGTAGATGTCATAATGGTTGCCATGGCAACGATGATGTCATAAAGGTTGCCTCGACCAATCAGCGACGGGCACAGTCTGCCGCGAATTCTGGAATCATCATTGTCCATATACTACGGGGACATACATATTCTAGAATACCCGATGCGTTAGAATCGGGCCACAATCTAGTAAATATATATATATATATATATATATATATATATACTCACCTCTCCTCCTCACTCCCACACTGATTCCGGCGGTGGCTCTGCTCCGATGTCAGGAACTACGCTGCAGTCGGTCTGGCACACAGCAGGTACGCGATAAAGTGACGTCATCGCGCACCCGCTGTGTGTCAGAGACAGAAGGGAATGATGGGAGAGGGAGAGTCATCTGACACTTTCTTCTCCATTATTGCGCAATGGGGGGAGGCGCTGACGCTGGGACCCCCTGGCTTATGGCCCCATAGCAGCCGCATGGGCTGAGGGTCCCTGTGGGAGCGGGGGCCCTGATAGCTGACAGTGTTAGCTGCAGCCTGCGGCAAACACTGCCCCCTATTAAGAAATGAAGTCACTTCTCTCCATGCCCATGGGGGCGTGGAGAAGCGTGAATATTCATTTCACTTTAGTAGTTGGAACAGGCTTAGGCTTCC